>NC_066583.1:371509174-372709174 GCF_024323335.1 Lathyrus oleraceus | reverse complement strand
ATGCTGAGTCTCCGTACACACTCAAAAACTTGACCCGCCGGTCTATAGCAGCCTTGAGTCCCAAAATACATGCTTCATACTCAGCCATATTATTGGTACAATGAAAACATAGTCTAGCAGTGAAAGGCGTATGGTAACCCTCGGGAGAAATGATTACCACACCAACACCATTGCCCAACGCATTAGAAGATCCATCAAAAACCATAGTCCATCGGGATCCCGGTGCGGGTCCTTCATCCGGTCCATGTTCTTCATGATTGGTAACAAACATGACATCTTCATCTGGAAACTCAAAATTCATAGATTGGTAATCATCCACCGCTTGATGAGCCAAATGATCAGCTAGCACGCTTCCTTTGATTGCTTTCTGAGTAGTATACTGGATGTCATACTCTGTTAAGATCATCTGCCATCTTGCTATTTGTCATACCCCAAAATTTGCCCATTAATATTTCAAGACATTTTTCAAGGCATTCCGACTCATTTTTATGACACTGATCTTAAAGGAACAAAGGCCCAGCTCACGAATGGCCCAATCCAGAAAATGGCCCAAACTGGCCTGTTCGCTACACGCTCGCCTAGCGAACGTTACGTTCGCTACACGCTCGCCTAGCGAACGTTCGCTACGCGTTCGCTACCAGCTCGCCTAGCGAAGCTGACAGACAACAGAAAATTTCGGGCTTCATTCTGAGCCCATTAGGTCATGAAAAAGAGCATTATAAATACCAGCACTTCAGTAACAAGAAAGGAGGAGGAAAAACAGAGGGAGACAGACGAAAACCCTGGCACAAAAACCCTGGAGGCTACTTTAGAAACCCTGAAGGCCGCTCCTCCGCTCCGAAGCTACCACCGCCCAACTCAATCCGGCTCGCCAATTCAAGGTTGCAATTCGATTGCAAACAGGTTTGCATTACTATTATCGCTTTATTTCTTAATTTGCATGTGATACCGCTTTATGTTCTTAACTTGCATGTGATATTATAATTGAATTCATAAACATATTTGAGGTTTTGCATGTGAATTTAAGTGTGCCTAAATATTGTGAATGCTGAACCATATAATTATGTGTTGGATGCCATAAGCCATGCCGCAGGTTGAAGTCATACTGTTCTGAAATTCAAAACCCGCAGCCGCTCGCTAGCACATCGCTAAGCGAGCATGTAGCGAGTATTCGCCAGGCCCTCGCTAGGCGAGGCAGAGGCGAACGGGACAGTCGCTAATATTTTGTTTGTTATGTCCTATGCGTATCTGATCTATTCTATGTTAATTATGCACTGTTTTGCCTGACATTCATGCTGCTGTGCTCTCTTTTGCGGTGTAATCCTTGATTGCACCCTGATTGGTATTCTAACCCGTTTGCTGAATTTTGTAAAGGTTCACATATCCCAGGAAAAGGTTGCTGTTTAGGTCTTCCACTTTATTTGTGGGATACCCTTATGGAGACTCACCCTAAATTACTTAATTAATTTTAATATATTAATTTTAATGTATTAATTTTAATGTATTGATTTTAATGTGGAGGCTCATCCTAATTACCTAATTAATTGTAAAACTTTGCCTTTAAATAAGTGATCTTGGACCTCTCTTGGTTACCCCACGATTTCGGTATTACGGTATAACGGTTATGTCCCGCGAACGTGGGGATACACTTAGCAAAGACCCTTCGATTAAATCATCATAAAATAAATCATGGTCCCTCGGATGTTGCCTTCGAAAATACAATTTTGTCCCTCGATGACCCTTCGGTGTAGCCTACGGTTAAATGATGATCGTCCCTTCGAATGCTAAGGTATCCTTACTACTGTTGCCTTCAATGACCTATCGATGACCCTACGGTGACCCTTAAACATCCAAAGGGTAAGATTACTTACTTCTCAATAGTAAGGACAATTTTACCCTCATAAGGATAGGAAATGCCCATAACGACCTCAGGAAGGTATAACTCTCAATTACTGGATCATAACCTAAAACATTTTCCACCCCTCACACTTTACACTTTACAAATCCTAGAAAATCACCACTTGGTATACATTCATACTAGAATCATTACCGAGTTATATTTTTCTAAACCATTTTCAACATCAAATGAGATAAATACTTTGTATACATTCATACGAGAATCATTACAAAGTTAAACTCTCTTTCAAACATTTTTTAAGCAATTCACCGACACTTTTCAGACAAAAATATAAGTGATCCAGCAATTAAGAGCCCATGGATAACCATGGATACAAAGGGTGCTAACACCTTCCCTTTGTATAATGTACCTCCCGAACCCAAAATCTATTGAGGTCTTTCCTGTTCTTTTCCACCTTTCCTTATTGGATAAAAGAAAAGTCGGTGGCGACTCTTGCTATCCGCGACATTGCGATAAAAAGCAAAACACACCAAGTCAGTTCACCGTATGACACTATTCTTCCGGAGAGAGCGGGTTTCTCAAATATGTATTTGATAGGATCCATCTTAGAAATCAATAAAGTGGTGTGATTCAACATATACTGTCTCAGTCGGCGAGCAGCCCAGGCCAAAGCACAACAAGTTTTCTCGAGCAGTGAGTATCTTGTTTCACAGTCGGTAAACTTTTTGCTAAGGTAGTATATGGCATGCTCTTTTCGACCAGACTCGTCATGTTGTCCCAACACGCACCCCATTGAATTTTCTAACACGGTTAAATACATGATTAGAGGTCTTCCTTCAACTGGTGGCATCAGAATTGGAGGTTCTTGAAGATACTTCTTGATTTTGTCAAAAGCTTCTTGACATTCCTCATTCCATATCATCTCTTGATTTTTCCTCAGTAGCTTGAAGAGGGGTTTGCAGGTGGCGGTCAAATGGGAGATAAATCGGGCAATGTAATTCAAGCGTCCCAAGAAACCTCTGACTTCTTTATCTGTACTGGGAACTGGCATTTCTTGAATAGCTCTCACCTTGGCCGGGTCAACCTCAATCCCTTTACCACTGACAATAAAGCCCAGGAGTTTGCCGGACCTTACCCCAAAGGTGCATTTGTTTGGGTTCAACCTCAACTTGTATTTCTTCAACCTCTCGAACAGTTTGTATAAATGATCGAGATGTTCCTCCTCAGTATGAGATCTGGCTATCATGTCATCCACATATACTTCTATTTCATGATGGATCATATCATGGAACAAAACCACCATAGCACGCTGGTACGTTGCCCCTGCATTCTTTAAACCAAATGGCATTACTTTATAACAGAACGTGCCCCATTGCGTCACAAACGTAGTTTTCTCCATGTCCTCAGGCGCCATCTTAATCTGGTTGTAACCTGAGAATCCATCCATGAATGAGAACACCTTGTGTTGAGCGGTGTTATCTACCAGAACATCAATGTGCGGGAGTGGAAAGTCATCCTTGGGACTCACTTTATTCAGGTCTCGGTAATCTGCACACATTCGCACCTTACCATCCTTCTTTGGCACTGGTACCACATTAGCAACCCATTGAGGATAAGAAGTAACAGCCAGAAAACCTGCATCAAATTGTTTCATCACCTCGGCTTTGATCTTCTCAGACATTTCAGGAAACATGCGACGAACCTTTTGCTTAACAGGACGACATTCTTCCCTCGTTGGCAGTCGATGCACTACTATATCGGTATCCAGTCCTGGCATGTCTTCGTAAGACCAAGCAAAAATCTCTACATAGTCATGCAACATCTGAATCAACCTTCTCTTGACACTGTTTTCCAAGCCTGCTCCTATTTTGACTTCTTTCTTGTTTACTTCAGTACCCAGATTTACAGTCTCAACTGACTCCTCGTGTGGCTGTATAGTCCTTTCTTCCTGCAGTAACAGTCTGGCAAGTTCTCCAGGTACTTCACAATCTTCCTCACTTCCGTCCTCGGCTTGGTAGATCGGATTTTCAAAGTCATAATGAACAGTAGTAGAACTATTGTCAACAGGATCCAGAGTGGGTATGGATCTGCAATTCGTTACGTGAGTGTGTGTAAGAAAACATAGCTTGTTTGGAAGATGACAGAAAAGACAAAGAGCGCAATATTTGAATGCAAAAAGTCCATTGATTTATTGGATATGAATATGCTTATGAAGATGACAAAACCCTTAACAAATTAGCTATTGTGCCCCAGGCATGGACACAACGCTTGGAGAAGTTCAATTGTAAAAAAAAATTTGCAACACTAAAATAGACAATAACAATTACTCCTGATTAAAGGAAATCGGGATAGTGTCTTCAGCCTTCCAATTATTGAGTCCGTCACCAATTGTTGGGAAAATCCAGCTATCCAGGCCGCAATCGCTGTCAGCATCTTCTACAACATTAATTTGACTCTTGTCAGAGCTGAACCCCAGGCCAAATTTGTCAGACTTGTACGGTACGTCGATCAATTGACCCCATCCAGTACGACCACCATCTTCGACCACGGCTTGAGCGTCCTTCAGAGAAATCATAGCAGGAGGAGCACGAATAACCTTGGGTACACAGGAAGTTGGCTTAAGGACAGGATTGGTCGGAGGAACTACTTCAAATGACTGACAAGGAGTCTCAATGAATTCACCATCCATCTCGACGTATCTGAAGGTATGCACACTACTGACAATGTACTCTTCTTCTCCACACACAGTGACAATTTTGCCCTTTGTGGGATACTTCAACTTTTGATGGAGAGACGAGGCTACAGCGCCTGTCCCATGAATCCAAGGGCGTCCCAGTAAGCAGGAATAGGCAGGACGAATGTTCATTACATGGAAGGTAGTGTTGAAGACTTGAGGTCCTATCTTGATAGGAAGGACTACTTCGCCATGGACAACGCTCTTCGTACCATCGTAAGCACGTACCACAATGTCACTAGGTTTCAGTTCAATGCTTTTACAATCCAGCTTATCCAGCACAGCTGTCGGCAGCACATTCAAGGAAGAGCCATTATCGATCAACACATGAGACAAAGTGATTCCCCTACACTCAATGGAGATATGCAGGGCTTTATTGTGATTCTTTCCTGCTGGTGTCAGATCAGCGTCGGAAAAGCCTAGGCCATTGTCAACAGCCAAGTGAGCAACATAATGTTCGAACTGATCGACAGATGTCTCCTGAGGTACATGAGCGGTCTTCAAGAATTTTATCAATGCATTGGCATGAGGTTCAGAAGATAACAACAAGGATAACATCGAGATCTTAGACGGGGTATGCCCCAACTGTTCTACAACATCAAAATCACTCTTGCGAATGATTTTCAGCACTTCTTCCATTTCTTGTTTGGCAACATCTTCGGGAGTAACTTCGACCGGTGTCTCTGACTGAGAAGGATTGACTGGTTCCTTTCCTCGAGTTTCAAGGACAGGAGGTGAGATTTCTGGAGAGAAGATCCTTCCGCTTCGAGTAATTTTACTAGTCCCAACAATGCCACTAGTATTAGCAGCATTATCCACTTGCTTCACGCCATGGACGTAAACATCCCCGCCATAATTCCACGGAATAGCTCTGCTTGAGGAATACGGGATCGGGCCAGGTGCAGTGATGATTAGGGGAGCAACCCTGGGCTCAGCAGTAATCTTCACAGGCGCCCTGGTAGCGGTAATCTTCACTGGAACTTTGGACCTAGCAATCACAGATATTTCTTCAATAGGGTTTTCCGCCTTAGGAATCCTTTCGAAGAGAACTGTACGATCGTCCATCAGCCGTTGAATACCATTCTTCAATTTCAAACAGTCCTCGGGCCGGAGTATGCAGAGATTGCAATCTTCAGCACAACCTGGAAATAAACCAGCTTGCAATAAATTCCTCTTTATGATCGGGAAAGGAGATGTTAAGTCCGCCACATTGGAAATGTGAGAATCGTCATCCATAGCATTAACAGTCTTGTCATGGTTAGGCATAGAAGCAGTGATGACATTAGGAGTCTCCGAAGGCTCAAACTCAATTTCTCCAGCTTCGATCATATCCTGAATCTTATTCTTCAATGACCAGCAATCGTTTGTATCATGCCCGGGGCTATCGGAGTGATATGCACACCTGGCATTGGGATTATAACGAGAAGAGGTAGTGTTGGGATTCGTAGGAGGATCTCTGAGGGTGATCAAATTTGCCTTTAGCATTCCCTGCAGTGCCTGTGCCAAGGTCATATTGATCCTGGTAAACTGCCTTCTTGGCCTGTCTTGTTTGGGCTGGAAGTTTTGAGATGGTGGTGCTGCAATCGTAACTGCTCCGATGTCATGGTCACGGTTTTTCTTGTTACGACCCTTTTGACCGTACACAGCATTTGATTCATTCCTCCCCTGATAGGACCTTTTGGTGCTTGCAGAGGCAGCCGCCTGTATCTTTCCACTTCGGATGCCGCTTTCAACACGTTCACCTGTCAATATAAGTTCAGTGAAACCTGATGAAGAATTTCCCAGTAGATGGCTGTAGAATGGGCCGGTCAGTGTGCCCATGAACATATCCACCAATTCTCTGTCAGTCATAGGGGGTTTGACTCTGCCAGCCAAATCTCTCCACTTTTGAGCATATTCTTTAAAGCTTTCTTTAGATCCCATAGTCATATTCTGCAGCTGTAGCCGGGTAGGTGCTAGTTCAGAGTTATACTGGTACTGTTTATAGAAAGCTGTTGCTAAATCAGTCCAGGTGCGGATGTCAGAGCTCTCGAGCTGATAATACCATTCCAACTGTGTGCCAGACAGGCTCTCTTGGAAGAAATGGATCCATAGCTTCCTGTCAGTGGTATGCGGCTGAATCTTTCTCACATAAGCTCTCAAATGCATCTGAGGACAAGACGCACCATCGTACTTAGTGAAAGTGGGGATTTTGAATTTGCGAGGAATGGTCACGTCGGAGACCAGACCCAAACTTTCGAAATCCAGACCGGGCGCCTTATGACCCTCCATAGCTAGCATACGTTCTTCCAGCAACTTGTACTTATCATCTCTTGGAGAGTACTGTTCATTTTCATAATCTTCATCGTCGTCCTCAGGGTTGAAGAGATCGACATTCTCCTCTTCTGAATCATTCTCCGCCCCCTCTTTTGTACCATTCGGGATTCCAAACTTGACTCCTACGGCCTGTCCTTTACGCCTTCTTCCCGGGTTAATGAAACTCACAGCTTTCTTGTCTTTCTTCTTTTCGAGCAACAGAGCCTTCAGTTCCTCCTGCCCCTTGGATAAGCTTAGCATCATCTCCTTGAATTGAGCATTCTGAGTCTGGAGATCTTTGACAGTTTGTTCGAGATCCATTTTTCTGTTTGTAATGAAGACCGTGAGAACATTGAACTTGTAGAATACCTGTTATGCAGTGTTATGTTATGCTATGCAATGTATGAAATGTTTTCAAGGACTTTTGGAATTTAACTTTGCGTAAATCACCAACAAGAGAGACATGTTTATTGCTGATTTCTTTGATAAATGTTCATTACAAAAGGAATAATAATAAAAATACAATGAAAGCTCAAGTCTCCCAGGGGCGGCTTCTTTTTGGGCGAAGATACGCATTGAGTCTTCGTTCCTCATTAAGCTGACTGGTAAGTTCTAACACTTTCTTCCTTTCTGCGACGAACTGAGTCTCGAAAGTATCCCTTTCTTCTCTCAACTGGATCCAGGATCTCTTTAGTTCCTCAACGTTGGTAGGCATATCTGGATAAGGAATGATCTGAGGAGCACCTCCTTCAACTTCAGGTTCGACAATCTGAGGTCCGATTGCAAGATATGGCATGACAAGTTCACGAGCTCTGGCGCGTACCCATCTGAGATAAGGTTCCATAGGAATAGAATTTTTCTGTCCTAAAGTACCTCTTTTCACCATGCCCCAGGCTCGTACAAACCTTTGACGGAGACCTTGAGAGTCGTTGTCATAGTCAAACACAGTGCCTTCGATGATCATTTCATGTGGACCATCTCTTCGAGCACAACCAAACTGTCGCAGAGCTAAAGCAGGATTATAAGTAATACCTCCTCTTATTCCTAGGAGTGGTACATTAGGGAACTCGCCACAACGGTCAATGATGGTAACATTTTCCTTGAACTGAGGACACCAACAGATGTCTGGGTGGGAGAGCGACATTATCCTTTGAGACCATTTCAAATTCTGCTCGTTCTTCAAGACTGATTGAGGAAGGTGCGAAATGAACCACCTAGACAACAAAGGTATGCAGCACATGAGAGTCCCTTGCTTCTTCATGGTACGAGTGTGGAGGGAATGCAAAATGTCTCCCAGCAAGGTAGGTACAGGGTTATGAGTGAGAAATATCTTAATAACATTCATGTCTATGAATTGGTCTGGATTAGGGAATAACACCAAGCCATAGATTAGCAATGCCAGGATGTCTTCGAAAGCACGAACATTCATAACTTTTAAGAATTCTCGGGCCTTATTTGTCAGGAATTTGGCAAGTAAACCCTTAACTCCACTCCTTGTTACCCAATTAGCTTCAATGTCGGACTTCGTCATGTGTAAAGCTGCGGCAACTTCTTCAGACTTCGGAACCTTTTCTAAACCACTGAAAGGTATTTGATCAAGGATAGGTATCCCAAGCAGTCTGGAGAATTCTTCCAGTGTAGGTACCAACTGATAATCTGGGAATGTGAAGCAATGATGTTTAGGGTCGAAGAACTGGAATAAAACTCTCATCATATCTTCTTTGAAACCAGTGGTAACCAAATTGAGGAGAGAACCGTGTTTCTTGATGAACTGGGCATGATCGGGGAGCTCTGACACTAAATTCTTCAGTTGAGGAGAGATTGCTACAAAATTGATCCGGATGGTCTTCCTGGGAGCCATAGCCTTACAAAACAGAGCAAAGTTAAATCCCTAAGTCCTTGAAATGGTTAGTACAATGTTATGATGTCATGATGTTATGATGTTAAGGTGTTATGATGTTATGAGGTTACATAAATAACAAGCACAAGCAAGTCACACAACCATCATTCCTAGGTTTTAAGGCTTGCATGAGTTCCATAGGTAAGTACCCTCCCCACTGAAGTTTAGTTGGTTCAACCTGTCCTAGAATAGTAACCGGGTTCTAGAAGGATCTCAAATCACCGACCTTCCTTTAAGTCCACTTCAGTGCAACACCAAGTGGTTGACCGAAGCTTCCCTAAAGTCCAATCTCAAAGAGTGTAGTATCGAGTCTCAACCAACCCCAGTCGGAATCGAAGTCAGTTATCTCACTACTTTCTAATGGCCAGGATGAGTCAATTAGGGTTCTAAAGGTCTGGTTAATGCTTTAATGACACCGCGCGGAAGCCAAATTTTTCCTCAAGTGAACATGAGGAACATCAGGACATCCAAAGTATCACATTAACCGTAGCCATCATTTTAACCATTCCAGTATACGCCGGATAGTCGCGATGATCTATTGCTACTTACCTAAGGTACACTAGATCCGGGTGTAGGATCTTTCCCTCAAAAATACCCAAGCAATCCCTTAAAAGTAAATCAGACAATTTGGAATAAGTGATCTTGTTTTTAAGGTAACCTCTCTTTTTAAAGTTTCCCCAGCAGAGTCGCCAGTTCTGTCATACGGTGAACTGACTTGGGGTGTTTTGCTTTTTATCGCAATGTCGCGGATAGCAAGAGTCGCCACCGACTTTTCGTTTATCCAATAAGGAAAGGTGGAAAAGAACAGGAAAGACCTCAATAGATTTTGGGTTCGGGAGGTACATTATACAAAGGGAAGGTATTAGCACCCTTTGTATCCATGGTTATCCATGGGCTCTTAATTGCTGGATCACCAACACTTTTCAGACAAAAATATAAGTGATCCAGCAATTAAGAGCCCATGGATAACCATGGATACAAAGGGTGCTAATACCTTCCCTTTGTATAATGTACCTCCCGAACCCAAAATCTATTGAGGTCTTTCCTGTTCTTTTCCACCTTTCCTTATTGGATAAACGAAAAGTCGGTGGCGACTCTTGCTATCCGCGACATTGCGATAAAAAGCAAAACACCCCAAGTCAGTTCACCGTATGACAGATCGCCTTGAGTCCATTAGACTATTGCTTGGAGTGGGATGTATTCTAAAGTTCAAATTGTTCCAAATGGATGTAAAAAGTGCCTTCTTGAATGGCTACTTAAATGAGGAAGTATATGTTGAACAACCTAAAGGATTCACAGATCCAAATCTTCCAAAGCATGTGTACATATTGAAGAAAGCCCTCTATGGTTTGAAGCAAGCTCCTAGGGCTTGGTATGAGAGACTCACTGTGTTCCTCACTAACAATGGATACAAGAAAGGAGGTATTGACAAGACCCTATTTGTGAAGAATGAAGGAGGAAAACTCATGGTGGCACAAACATATGTAGATGATATTGTGTTTGGTGGGATGTCAGATTAGATGGTCGAACATTTTGTTAGACAAATGCAGTCTGAGTTTGAGATGAGCCTTGTTGGAGAGCTAACCTACTTTCTTGGGCTACAAGTCAAGCAGATGGAAGATTCTATCTTTCTATCTCAAAGCAAATATGCTAAGAACATTGTTAAGAATTTTGGCATGGAGAATGCAAGTCATAAAAAGACACCTGCTCTTACACATTTGAAAGTCTCCAAAGATGAAAATGGTATTAGTGTAGATCAAAGTCTATACAGAAGCATGATAGGAAGTCTGCTATATCTCACAGCAAGCAGACCTGACATTGCATTTGCTGTAGGTGTTTGTGCTAGATATCAAGCTGAACCAAAAGTCAGTCACATAAACCAAGTGAAGAGAATACTAAAATATGTCAATGGCACCAGTGACTATGGGATGTTATATACTCATGGATCTGGATCTATGCTGACTGGTTACTGTAATGCTGACTGGGCTGGAAGTGCTGATGATAGGAAAAGCACATAAGAATGATGTTTCTTCTTGCGGAACAATTTGATATCATGGTTTAGCAAGAAACAAAATTGTGTGTCCATATCCATTGCTGAAGCTGAATACATAGCAGCTGGGAGTAGTTGTTCTCAACTGGTTTGGATGAAACAAATGTTGACTGAATTCAATGTCACACAAGATGTCATAACATTGTACTGTGACAACCTGAGTGCTATAAATATTTCCAAAAATCCTATTCAGCACAACAGGATAAAGCACATTGATATTCGTCATCACTTCATTAGAGAACTTGTGGAAGAGAAAATCATAGCACTTGAGCATGTTACTACTGAAATGCAATTAGATGACATATTTATAAAGGCTTTGGATGCTAATCAGTTTGAATGTTTAAGAGGGAAATTGGGGATTTGTATTCATGAGAATTTATAGCAATTAAAGTGGAGTGGAAAAGGTAATAAAAATATTGTGTGCCCACTTAAAATAAAGTGCCCCATTTATGGTAAATCATTACCTAGTATTGGAACTACCATCTATACCATTTGCACATGCTACCTCAACACAACCACTTCCATCTTCATCAAGTTGTATCGTTCATCTCTGCTAGGGCATCCAAAATTATTTCACAAGTCCAACAAAATGTCACAACATCCCTCATCTTCTGGTTCAAAACCCACTCATAAAGCAAGAACTCCCTCTATGGATTTTCTGGATGAAGATGTTTTGGAAGTTATTCCTCTTTCAGTAATTCCAGGCGACGCCCCTAGCCCTTCTTCAACTGCAGGGAACACTCAAGGTAACGTTTCTGATAACCCTTCTCCTAAGGATGACATGCATTATACAGATCATGTCATTAGGAATCTGGTCACAAGGATCCTAAATGAAGGACACTCAGTCAAGGGAGTTTCGACTCCTCTGTCTAGAAGGGACCCCTCTCCTGAGGTAGAACCTCAAACTGAGAAAGATGATGATTCATCAAGGTCAGAGAAAGATATTGCTGCTGAGGGACTGTGTTCTCTAGGAAAAACCATGCCTAGCAAGAAACCTATAGATGCTTCCCAATCTAAGAAGCACGACACTGCTGAGAAAGTGATTGATTTGGAAGAAGAGTGCTCAGATAGTGAAGATGACACTTTGCTTCATCACTTGGAGCCAAGTGTTGCAAAGAGAATGAAGACCAGGAAAGGGAGGTCTATGGCTGATTTGATGACAACCAGAACTAGTAAGAAGGTTGCTGCTGTAGGTCCTTCTAAATCATGGAGTAAAGTAGAGGTCAAGAAGAGAAATGTCAGAGAAAGTTCTGATTCTAAAGATGATGTCGAGGACGATGTCCCATACATCTCTCCTGCCAAAAAGCAAACTGTTAGAAAGTCTCCAGCTAAGGTTGCAACTGTGCATTTGGACAACATTTCCTTTCATTTGGAAGATGGTGCAGCCAAGTGGAAATTTGCGATACATAGGAGAGTTGTTGTGGAGAGAGAACTAAGGAAAGATGATGTGGAAGTGAAAGAGGTTATGGAGTTGATCAAGTTTGCAGGTTTATTGAAAACAGTTAGTGCATTATCCAAATGTTTTGAAGGTCTAGTGAAGGAGTTTGTGGTGAATATCCCTGAGGATATTTCTGACAAGAACATCAAAGAATTTTGCAAGGTGTTTGTGAGAGGAAGGTGTGTAAGGTTCTCCCCAACTGTAATCAATAAATTCCTAGGAAGAGGAACTGAAGGAGCTATTGAGTTAGAGGCCACAGACAATGAAGTCTGTAGGACAATCACTGCTGGCCAAGTTAAGGAATGGCCAAGCCAAAAGCATCTATCTGCTGGAAAATTAATTGTAAAATATGCTATCTTGCATAAGATAGGTTCAGCCAACTGGGTACCAACAAACCATATCTCAACAATCTCTACTGTTCTTGGAAGGATAATATATGCTATTGGAACTAAGCTCAACATTGATTATGGAAGGTTCATGTTTGAACAAATTGTTAGACATGCTACCACTAATGTAGTGAAGCTGCCAATTGCCTTTCCCTCAATCATTTATGGAATAATTTTAAGCCAACAACCTAGTATTCTAAACACAAGTGATATCCCCAGTATAAGGAAGCCTCCATTGTCAATTCATTACAAGTTATTTGAGGGCAGTCGTGTCAATGACATTGTCATGACATCTGCAAGGAAGAAGCCAGCCTCTCAAGGTGGCCTAATTGCTGAATTGAAAGAAACATGTAAGGAGTTGGAATTTGGGATTAGGGTGGCTAAGGCTAGGAAAGAGGCTTTAGAGGTTCTAATTAGTAGCTTGGAGCAAGAAGAGATGGATAATGTTGGTGAAGCCAAGGAGACAGATGCCCACACCTCAAGTGAGAGGTCTGATTCTCAAGATCAATCTAGTGGCAGTTCTGGATCTGAAGGTGAAGAAGATATTACCTCCTCAGACTAAGTTGTGGTGATGGTCCCCCTGTTTTAATGCTGTGTGTTCTGGATGCTTGGATGCTTGGATGTTTTGATGTTTTCTGTTTGATGTTTGTAGTTTTTTTTGGCAGTCCTTCTAGATGCCATGATGTAATTTTTGGGCTCTATATGAGTTCCCTGGATTTCTGATTATCTCAGCTAATGCAGCTGTGTATAATTATGGTTTGTACCACCTGACATTTATGTTTAACATTTTATATGTTATAACATCCTTTGTGACATTCTCTGCTGGACTGATTGACATTTATTTTGTCTAATTGGTCACTTTGGTCTATTTTGACTAAAAAGGGGGAGAAGTTATTATGTGGAGAGCTGCAGTTAATGTGTGGAGATGTGGAGAACTGCAGTTAGTATGTGCTGAAGTAGCTAGCTAGGCTAAACAGGTGACAACTGATTGTCACAACCTGAAAAAATACAGTGTGCGAAAAAACAATCGGCGAAGGAAAATGACAGAAGAGTCGCCACCGTGCGTTATTTATCCCAAAGGAGGGAAAGGAAACGCTCGAAGTAAACCTGAAAAGAGGAAAGGAAAAGACAAGGTCTCGCAACCAAATCTTGGGTTCGGGAGTCGGTTATGCGAAGGGAAGGTATTAGCACCCCTACGCATCCGTAGTACTCTACGGGATCCACTTTTGTAGTTCTTGTCTAAAGAGTGTGAGTTTATCTTGTGCTGTTTACTAAAAAAGGGGTTAAATGAAAATGACTCACGCAGATGTCGCATCCACGGCATACGTATCTCATCTGAATATGAGAATCAGAGTCTTCGTAGCTCGGCTGACCTATGGGTTAGGGGGATGTGTGCTCGCTAAGACATCGCGTCTTATGCCTACGTATCTCATCTGGAATGAGAATCAGAGCAAGCCGTAGTTCGGCTAACTACGGGGTTATGGATTGGGTTTTGGATGAACGACGTTACTACGCAATCTACCGGATGCTCGACCTTTGGAGACTTACTTGCCTGTAGTAGAAGGAGTAAACATGTGTTTAGGAGAAGAAAAATCAATGAAGGGTTAGGGTTTGGTAAACTCATGCAAAAAGGCAGTCCTTGACGAAGGAACCTGCAAAAAAAAAAACACACAGAAACATTGCCTCATATCGAGGTCTTCCAGCTAGGAAAGCAGTAAAATGCGGGAAAAATGTAAAAGTACCACGCGGATAAAGATCCGAAGTAACATCAATTAGAGGAATGGAAACCCCTGTGATCCTTCCAAGCTAAACACCATCAAAGAAAGTGAGTCAGTACAGGTAATCGGAATGAACCTCCAGGGGGTATCCCACAAATAAAGTGGAAAACCACGCAAACCATCTCTGCAAAAGTCATGTGAGCCCTCACAAAAACTCAACAAACAGGTTAGAGACAAAAAAATAGGGTAATCAAGGGTTGCCCCCAAATCAAAATGTAACCACATGAATCATGCAATTAAAATTCACAAAAAAGACATGCATTAAAAGGGTATCAAATTCACCCATAATACCTCAAACATTCAGAGTATTCAAATTCAAAGCTCAAAGGTAATGGGAATAAGGGCAAACCTGTTTGGAGAGCTTGATTGAAATTGAGTTGCACCCGTGAGGTTTACAAAACAATCTTTAGGGTTTATGTGAGGCAGAGGTGATTCTGTGCAGTTGAGTTCCCTTCAGGGTTTGGAGGCTGTTCTGAACTCTGTTAGCTCTTCTCTCACTATCTTTTTCCAGCCAGGGTAATAGGAATAGAATTCCTTTTGTTTCACTGAAACTCTGAATTTATAACCTAATTTTTGTGGACCTGTGGGCTCAAATGAGAGAGGTCCAAGTCCAAGATTTTTTCTTTTCTTTATTTATTTATTTATTTTCGTTTTTCGTATTTTTTTTTTTCATTTTTTTTTTATTTTTTTTATTTTTTTAAAACACGTGGGCTTCGCCTAACGAGCATGATAACTTATGAACAAACCTTTGCTCCTTCAAGATTAACGTTTTGACTGACGAATAGACCCTTGTTGGAAGTAACTCAAGTCTTTCCCTTGTGTTGACTGATCATCTAAATAGAGCCCACAAAGTGTCTTGGATGATGTTCAAGCTTCTTGGATCCGATTCCGATTGCCATGATGAAATATAAATGCTAAATGACCTAAAAATGAATGCATGCATGAGGTGTAAAGCGTATGCTTCCAGGAAAAATGAAGGGTAAATTTTGGGGTATTACACTGATGTTGAATAGAATAATGTTATGTGTTGTTACAAATGTTGAAGGAAATGTCAGAATGTGATTCCGAATGTTACAGATGTTGAAGGAGATGTCAGAGTGTGACTATGAATGTTACAGGTGCTGTTGTGGTTGAAGGAGATGTCTGTGTTGAACAGACTTAGGGGGAGAAGAAGTACCCATGTGTTTAATTAGTGTATTACTAGTTGCTATTATAGCTAGTAATTGTGTGTTTATTGCTTCTGCTGCTGCTTAATTGCTGATATGCGTTTACTCTTGTGAACAAATGGACTAATATATGTTTTAGCCAAAATTTGCCAAAGGGGGAGTTTGTTGGTTCTTGTGTTGGCAGCAATTTTGGTAAAACCTAGAGTGTTCACAAGATGTCACATGTGTTGTCTTAACATAAGATATCATGTACCTGCTGGATGTTTAAAATGTAATTATGCAGGATTGTTCCAGGATGTCAGACTCGATGTCATGACATCTGTATACAGAACATTCAGTCTAAATGTTATGTATTATGTGATTGCGTTTTTAATGCAAATCTATGTATGATTGAAGATATGATTTGCACACGCATTCAATCATTAATTACAACCAGATTTACTTATTTTCCAAAGAGATCTAATCAGCTGTCATGAGAAGATTTGAATGGAAAATAGTTTTAGGGTTTTATGATGTCCAAGCCCAGCCAAATGCTTCTATAAAAAGGACATGGAAAATCTGTTTTGATACACAAGAAATAAGGAATGAAATATTGAGAGAGAATAAGGGTTTAAGTCTTGTGTGGTTGTGTGAATTGTAAGCCATTCAATTCATCCATAGATGATTGAATTGGTCTGATTTTTGAGTTGTAATTTGTCACTCAAAGCTTTTAAGCATGAGTATGTGTCTACTTGATTGAAGTTGTTAAGTAAGATCAAGTGTGTGTCTTTGAAGAGTGTCTTCTTTTCATTGTAATTCTTGTTTATATCACTGGTGTGATTGAGGGGGAGTGAGTGGGATCTCATATCTAAGAGTTCTTAGGTAGAAGTCACACGGGTAGAGATTTGGTGAAAAAGACTGTAACTTGTGTTGTTTACTGAGAGTCTTTGAACTGATTCTATTTAGTGGATTTCCTTCCTGGCTTGGTAGCCCCCAGACGTAGGTGAGTTGCACCGAACTGGGTTAACAATTGCTTGTGTCTCTTGCATTACTGTTCTTTATCTTTTATCCTGTTTGTATTGTTCAGATATTAGTGTCGTGACATTACCTTAGACATCTCATATCTGATACTAGAATTTCACGAAAAAACTAGACTGCAGCGTCATGACGGGCGTCACACTGATGATGTTCTGTCTGTCATGACTGTGACGGCCGTCTTCATGCTGACGGGCCAACCGTCACCATTTTATGGCGTGTCTTCCTCATTTTGTTGACTTTTGCTGACGGATTGATCACCCTAGGGGGATGACGACCGTCATGACAATAAAGTGACCGTCATGACAGCAAAAGTCTTGCATTTTCTTTCCGTTTGTGCCGTTTTCACTGTTTTTTTTGCGCACAAGCCTCCAACTTCTAAGTACCTGAAATAAACAAACACTACCAACATAATACTACAAAAATACATAAAATGGACATCAAAATACATGTGAATTGAGTCAAAATATACGATGCATTTTTGTTTCATCAAACTCCCATCTAACACCCTAAACCCCGAAACTTATATAAAAAGAATTACTCGACATATTTAGGATGCTACTCTCAACAACATGCATACTTCACATTTAAATTAAAACACTCGCAACATAATTTCAAATTGATATTCATAAACTTCAAATACCTCAACAAGTCTAAATATGAAATCAAGACATCATCATCAAATAATTAACTTAACAACAAAATAAAAGAAGACGTCCCGTTCCCGATGTTACCTATCAGAGCATTTAACCGACTAAAGACGATAAACAATAAAGTAAATAAAGATGAAGTGCAATTTTACTAGAATTTGTATTCAACAACTTTTCCCAATTTTACTAGCATCAATCGATTGACAGAGATAATTAATCGATTGATATGATTTCTCCATACATTATTGTCATGCGGTGAACTGACTTGGGGTGTTTTGCTTTTTATCGCAATGTCGCGGATAGCAAGAGTCGCCACCGACTTTTCTTTTATCCAATAAGGAAAGGTGGAAAAGAACAGGAAAGACCTCAATAGATTTTGGGTTCGGGAGGTACATTATACAAAGGGAAGGTGTTAGCACCCTTTGTATCCATGGTTATCCATGGGCTCTTAATTGCTGGATCACTTATATTTTTTGTCTGAAAAGTGTTCGTGAATTGTTTAAAACATGTTTCGAAAAGAGAGTTTAACTTTGTAATGATTCTCGTATGAATGTATACAAAGTATTTATCTCGTTTGATTTTGAAAACGGTTTAGAAAAATGTAACTTGGTAATGATTCTAGCATGAATGTATACCAAGTGGTGATTTTCTAGGATTTGCAAAGTGTGAGGGGTGGGAAATGTTTTAGTTTATGATCCAGCAATTGAGAGTTATACCTTCCTAAGGTCGTTATGAACGTTTCCTATCCTTATGAGGGTAAAACTGTCCTTACTATTGAGAAGTAAGTAATTTTACCCTTTGGATGTTTAAGGGTCATCATAGGGTCATCGATAGGTCATTGAAGGCAACAGTTGTAAGGATACCTTAGCCTTCGAAGGGATGATCATCATTTAACCGTAGGCTACACCGAAGGGTCATCGAGGGACGAAATCATATATTCGAAGGCAACATCCGAGGGACTATGATTTATTTTATGATGATTTAACCGAAGGGTCTTTGCTAAGTGTATCCCTACATTCGCGGGACATGACCGTAATACCGTAATCGTGGAGTAACAAAGAGAGGTCCGATATCACTTATTTAAAGGCAAAGTTTTACATTCAATTAAGTGGCCGTAATCAAGTAGGTAATTAGATCCATGTTAAAAACAATACGTTAAGAACAATTAAGCCATTAGGGTGGATCTTTGCCATGAAATACATTAAAATCAATTGAATAATTCAGAGTGAATCTCCATAAGGGTATCCCACACATAAAGTGGAATACCTGGCCGACCGTTTCTTCGGGAATAAGTAAGCCCTTACACAATTCAACACACGGATTAGAGCATCGAGATAAAGCATAATTGAAAGTTGCACCATAAAATAAACATAACAGTCATGAACTCAGGCCAAATGATGCAGAACTATAATAAATCATGATTAGATGAACATAAGATAGAACAGCAAAGAGACCAAACAGCCACTGCCCCGTTCGCCTCTGCTTCGCCTAGCGAAGGCCTAGCGAGTACTCGCTACCGGCTCGCTAGCGATGTGCTAGCGAGCGGCTGCTGGTTTTGAATTTCAGAACAGTATAATCTCAGCATGCTGCAAGCCTTGTGGTATTCAATTACAGAAATAACATGGTCGCACATTCGGGATAGGCATGCATATTTAAACTCACATGCAAAATCTAACTACATATCCAAAAATTCGATCATGATGCATTATGTATTTAGAGATAACAACTTGGAAACATGGAACAATAGTGACGCGCAAACCTGTTGCAGCTGAATTTTAACACTGAACTGGCGGATTGCTTTTGGTATCGGGCGGAGCTGGGCGGCGGTAGCTTCGGAGCGAAAGAGCTGCCTTCAGGGTTTCTTTACTCGGAAGCTTTCAAGTTGATCTCCAGGGTTTCTATGCCAGGGTTTCCGTCCGTCTTCGTCTGTCTTCGTCTCGTGGCTGAAGCTTGGCTATTTATAGTGATTATGATGACCTAATGGGCTCAGAATGAAGCCCAGAAATTCTGATATTCGCAAGCTTCGCTAGGCGAAGGAATTGCTCGCCTAGCGAGCAAGCTATTTTGGGCTTTTACTGGATCTGATGCTTCGCTGGGGCGAGTGTCATGATGAAATGTTCGCTAGGCGAAGGAATTGCTCGCCTAGCGAACAAGCTAGTCCGGGCCATTTTCTGGATTGGGCCTGTTGTGAGCTGGGCTTTTGTTCCTTTAATGTCAGTGCCTTGTAGAATAAGTCGGAGTGCCTTGGAAAGTGCCTTGTAATATCAACGGGCAAATTTTGGGGTATGACAGCTGCCCCTGTTCAATATTCTTGAACCGTGAGAGTAGAATGGTATGTGCACCATTCGTGGTCTGGAGGTGGAAGATTATTGAACACTAGAATGCCCCAAAAATTTGCGCTTGTCAATCAGGAGCTAGTCTTGATGGAGATGGGCTTAAAGATGTCATCCGGGGAATTTGATGATGAGAGCTTCAGGGCGCGTCGTACATTAGACAATATCTGAAGACATGGATGTCGTACCGGGTCATACGCTAAACCGTACAGTGAGTCCTCCATTATGCTGTCGACTTCGTTGGGGAGTCAGAGTGCGTTATACGCTGCTGGGGATAAGGGATCAGAATGGATCATGTGCTGGACCGTATCTGAATACCAGAGTGAGCTATTCGTTAGGCGGATGACTTTGCCGAGGATGAAAAATCAGAATGGATCGTACGCTAGATCGTCTCTGAGTTGCAGAACGAAACCTCCATTAAGCGGGTGATTTCACTGGGGATGGAAGATCAGACCGGGTCGTATGCTAGATCGTATCTGAGTTGAAGATCCAAATGGGTCTTATGCTAGACCGTATTGCTGGACGAGCCGTCCATTAGGCTGTGTCTGATGATGAAAAGGGGGTAGTCGTACGCTAGACCACAATTCAGAAATGTACCTGTCCCTAGGTAGCATCTGTCACTAGGTAGCATCTGAGTAGCAAAATGAGCCGTCCATCAGGCTGAATCTGCTTATAAAAGGGGTAGTCGTACACTAGACTACAATTCAGAAACGTACCGTACACTAGGTAGCATCTGAAGAGATGACGGTCTAACTGGGTAGTACATTAAACCGTATTGGAGTTGTTGAAGGTCAGAATGGATCATACGTTAGATCGTATCTGAGTTGAAGGAGTCATATGTTGAGCTGAATCAGAATGAACCGTGCGCTAGGCTATATCTGATAGTATTTGTATATGTTGTATTTGCGATAAATGTCTGGGATGGGCGTACAGATGCCATCGTTAGGAGGGTGTCAGGATGAATGTTGACATGGAGTATATCTGAAAGATATATCTGAAGAAGAAAGTAGTCGTACGCTAGACTACACCTCGGAATATACCATACGCTAGGCAGTATCTGAGGGTTATAGTTGAATCTTGAATGTAATTGATAAAGATGTCCGTCTGAATGGACCTTTGTTTTGACTGTGTCAGGAGGATAATTGACCTGAATAATAAAGTTAGCTTCATGCCATGTCATGATGCATGAGATGCAAATGTTGTATGCGTGCGTGTGCTGTGAAATGATGTAATGAGTGAATTATGCGTCTGGAATAAATGAGAGCATTGTATACATGTATATGTTATGAAATGATGTAATGTATATGATGCGGAATGAAAATTGTATGTAGGTATGTGATGTGAAATGATGTAATGAATGCACTATGTGTCTGAAACGTTCTTCCAGGGGACTCTATTGGGGAAATAGATCTAGTCTTCTGGTCGGAGATATTTGTATTGATGGCCCGGTCTCAGCTGGGGGTATTTGATTTCTGTCTGATGGTGGAAAATACTCAACAGGGCCCGGCTGGGGATAGAAGAAATGACCAGCCTGTCTGGCGATGCCAACCTCTTCTGGGAAATAGCTGGTTCTTGTTGGGGAATAGAATTAGCGACGGATTCATTGGAAAGCATGGTTAGACCTTCTCCTCGATCCTGAAGTCGTATAGTAATTGCTATTACTATTCTAGGCATGCAATTGTTTGTAAACATTGATCATATTCAAATGCATAAATCAATTCAAATTAAATCAATGGACGTTTACGCAAACAAAACAGAAAAAGTGAAAACAAAAGCATCTTTTTTGGAGATAAAATTGTATTGATTTTGAAAGAGGGCCTATAAACAGGCAATTTGTGTACAAGGAGACAGAAATCCTAGTAAGAGGAAATTGTCAAGAAAACAAAGAGAAAGCTATGCAGAAAAAGTCCTATTGATATTAGCTCCACTACTGTCATTATGTCTTTAAGCATCTCATCTCCTGCTGTCGGATGGAAGTGATTGGCTTGTTCAGTCCCTTGAACTTGGATGAAGCTGTCTGAGAACGGGACATAGTCATACGCTTTAATCCCTAATTTTTGCCTGGACCGCCTTTTCAGGTTTTCAATCCACCAGGATACCCCTTTTTGCCCAAGCCGCCTTTTCAGGTTTTCGACTTGCCGGGTGCACATTTTTTATGTTTATCCCTAATTTTTGCCCGAACCTTTTTGGTTCGCCGGGATGCCCTTACTTTTGCCTAGGTACGTCGACCTAGCAGGTCTCTTTTATGCGTAGTATTTTTTGACTATGTCTGCGTTGACGGGATGCGGGAAGTCTTCGCCATCCATTGTAGCAAGTATCATGGCTCCACCAGAAAATACCTTCTT
Organism: Lathyrus oleraceus; assembly: GCF_024323335.1. Taxonomy (NCBI): domain Eukaryota; kingdom Viridiplantae; phylum Streptophyta; class Magnoliopsida; order Fabales; family Fabaceae; genus Lathyrus; species Lathyrus oleraceus. The sequence goes on along the minus strand of NC_066583.1, from coordinate 372,687,227 downwards.
AACTACAAATGGCCCTTCGTATGTGGGAGTCCATTTGCCTCTGGGATCACCTTGTGGTAGAACGATACGCTTGATCACCAAGTCGCCAATTTGATACACCTGTCTCTTGACTTTCTTATTAAATGCCTGGGTCATGCGCTTCTGATATATCTGTCCATGGCACACAGCCGCAAGTCTCTTCTCATCGATCAAGTTTATCTGGTCGAGTCGAGTCTGAATCCATTCAAACTCGTTTAAACCTGCCTCTTTCATGATTCTTAGAGAGGGAATCTGAACTTCCACTGGTAAAACGGCTTCCATTCCGTAGACTAAAGAGAACGGAGTTGCTCCTGTCGAAGTGCGTACTGAAGTGCGATAACCGTGAAGAGCAAACGGTAACATCTCATGCCAGTCTTTGTACGTCACCGTCATCTTTTGTATGATCTTCTTGATATTCTTATTAGCAGCTTCTACAGCGCCATTCATCTTTGGTCGGTACGGAGACGAGTTATGGTGCTTTACGTTGAACTGCGTGCAGAGTTCAGTAATCATCTTGTTGTTCAAATTAGTACCATTGTCAGTGATAATTCTTTCAGGGATGCCGTATCGGCAGATGAGATTATTTTTGATGAATCGGGCCACCACATTCTTGGTGACAGAAGCGAATGAGGCTGCCTCTACCCACTTTGTAAAGTAATCGATAGCAACGAGGATGAAACGATGTCCGTTAGAAGTAGTAGGTTTAATCTCTCCAATCATATTGATGCCCCACATTGCAAAGGGCCAAGGTGCTGTCAACACGTTCAATGGAGCAGGAGGCACATGTACTTTGTCCGCATAGATCTGACACTTATGACAGGTTCTGGAGTGATGGTGGCAATCAGCTTCCATGGTAGACCAATAATACCCTGATCTCAGAATCTTCTTGGCCATTGTATGTCCACTAGAATGAGTCCCAAAAATACCGTCATGCGTGTCTTCCATGATCTTTTCTGCTTCCTTTCTATCCACACAGCAAAGCAGAGTCGAATCATGATTACGTTTGTATAACACTCCATTACTCAGAAAGAATTTAGCGGAGAACTTCCTCAGGAATTTTCTGTCATTGATGGATGCCCCTTCAGGGTATTCCTGAGCTTCTAAATATCTTTTTACTTCGTGGAACCAAGGTTTCTCCTCTACTCCCTCAGTATTAAGTTCATAACAATATGCTGGTTCATCTAATCGTTCAATGGTGATCCTGGGAGCTTCACTGTCCCATCTGACTCTGAACATAGATGACATGGTAGCTAATGCGTCTGCCAACTGATTCTCTTCCCGTGGAATATGTTCAAATGTAATCTCTTCAAAGTATGGGATTAAGGTCATCACCCGTTCTCGGTAAGGGATGAGATTCGGATGTTTAGTGTCCCATTCTCCTTTGATCTGACTGATTACCAACGCTGAGTCCCCGTACACGCTCAAAAACCTGATCCGCAGGTCTATAGCAGCCTTGAGTCCCAAAATACATGCTTCATACTCAGCCATATTATTGGTACAATGAAAACATAGTCTAGCAGTGAAAGGTGTATGGTAACCTCCGGGAGAAATGATTACAACACCAACACCATGGCCTAATGCATTAGAAGATCCATCAAAAACCATAGTCCATCGGGATCCCAATTCGGGTCCTTCATCCGGTCTAGGTTTTTCATAATCAGTGACAAGCATGACATCCTCATCTGGAAACTCAAAATTCATAGATTCGTAATCGTCCACCGCTTGATGAGCCAAATGATCAGCTAGCACGCTTCCTTTGATTGCTTTCTGGGTAGTATACTGGATATCGTACTCTGTTAAGATCATCTGCCATCTCGCTATTCTTCCGGAGAGGGCAAGTTTCTCGAATATGTATTTGATGGGATCCATCTTAGAAATCAACAAAGTGGTATGATTCAACATATACTGTCTTAGTCGGCGAGCAGCCCAGGCCAAAGCACAACAAGTTCTCTCGAGCAGTGAGTATCTTGTTTCACAGTCGGTAAACTTTTTGCTCAGGTAGTATATGGCATGCTCTTTTCGACCAGACTCGTCATGTTGCCCCAATACACACCCCATTGAATTTTCTAACACGGTCAAATACATGATTAGAGGTCTTCCTTCAACTGGTGGTAGCAGAATTGGAGGTTCCTGGAGATATTTCTTGATTTTGTCAAAAGCTTCTTGGCATTCATCATTCCATATCATCTCTTGATTCTTCCTCAGTAGTTTGAAGAGGGGTTTGCAGGTAGCAGTCAAGTGGGAGATAAATCGGGCAATATAATTCAAACGTCCCAAGAAACCTCTGACCTCTTTATCTGTACGGGGAATTGGCATTTCTTGAATAGCCCTCACCTTAGCCGGGTCGACCTCAATTCCTTTACCACTGACAATAAATCCCAAGAGTTTACCAGATCTTACTCCAAAGGTGCATTTGTTCGGGTTCAATCTCAGCTTGTATTTCTTCAACCTCTCAAACAGTTTGTATAAATGATCGAGATGTTCTTCTTCAGTATGAGATCTAGCTATCATGTCATCCACATATACTTCTATTTCATGATGAATCATATCATGAAACAAAACCACCATAGCGCGCTGGTACGTTGCCCCGGCGTTCTTTAAACCGAATGGCATTACTTTGTAGCAGAAAGTGCCCCATTGCGTCACAAACGTGGTTTTCTCCATGTCCTCAGGTGCCATCTTAATCTGATTATAACCCGAGAATCCATCCATAAAGGAGAATACTTTGTGTTGAGCGGTGTTATCTACCAGAACATCGATGTGCGGGAGTGGAAAGTCATCTTTGGAACTCGCTTTATTCAAATCTCTGTAATCTACGCACATTCGTACCTTACCATCCTCCTTCGGTACTGGTACCACATTAGCAACCCATTGAGGATAAGAAGTAACGGCTAGAAAACCGGCATTGAATTGTTTCATAACCTCGGCTTTGATTTTCTCAGACATTTCAGGACGCATGCGGCGGACCTTTTGCTTGACAGGACGACAGTCTTCCTTCATTGGCGGACGATGCACTACTATGTCAGTATCCAACCCGGGCATGTCTTCATAAGACCAAGCAAAAATCTCTACGTAGTCACGTAACATCTGAATCAATCTTTCTTTGATACTGTTTTCCAAGCCTGCTCCTATTTTGACTTCTTTCTTGTCCACTTCAGTACCCAGGTTTACAATTTCGATTGACTCTTCATGCGGCTGTATAGTCTTCTCTTCTTGCAGTACCAGTCTGGCAAGTTCTCCAGGTACTTCGCAATCTCCCTCACTTCCATCTTCAGCTTGGTAGATCGGATTTTCAAAGTCATAATGAACAGTAGTAGAACTATTATCAACAGGATCCAGAGTGGGTATGGATCTGCAATTCGTTACGTGAGTGTGTGTAAGAAAACATAGCCTTTTTTGGAAGATGACAGGAAAGATAAAGAGCGCAATATTTGAATGCAAAAAGTCCATTGATTTATTGAATATGAATATGCTTATGAAAATGACAAAACCCTTAACAAATTAGCTATTGTGCCCCGAGCATAGACGCAATGCTTTAAGAAGTTCAACTATAAAATTTAAAAATTGCAACACTAAAACAGACAATAGCAATTACTCCTGACTAAAGGAAATCGGGATAATAGCTTCAGCCTTCCAATTATTGAGTCCGTCGCCAATTGTTGGGAAAATCCAGCTATCCAGGTCGCAGTCGCTGTCGGCATCTTCTACAGCATTAATCTGGTCTTTGACTGTCTTTTCATAGTTAAATCCCAGACCACATTTATCAGACTTGTACGGTACGTCGATCAGTTGACCCCAGCCAGTACGACCACCATCTTCAACCATGGCTTGAGCATCTTTCAGAGAAATCAAAGCAGAAGGAGCACGAACAACCTTGGGCATAAGGGGAGTTGGCTTAAGGACAGGACTGGGCGGAGGAACCACTTCAAATGACTGGGACGGAGTCTCGAAGAATTCACCATCCATCTCAACGTATCTGAAGGTATGCATACTACTGACGATATACTCTTCTTCCCCACACACAGTGACGATCTTACCCTCTATCGGATATCTCAGCTTTTGATGGAGAGACGAAGCTACAGCACCTGCCCCGTGAATCCAAGGGCGTCCCAGCAAGCAGGAATAGGCAGGACGAATGTTCATTACATGAAAGGTAGTGTCGAAGACTTGAGGTCCTATCTTGATAGGGAGAACCACTTCACCATGGACAACATTTTTCGCACCATCGTAAGCACGCACCACAATGTCACTAGGCTTCAATTCAATGCTCTTGCAGTCAAGTTTATCGAGCACGGCTTTCGGCAGCACATTCAAAGAAGAGCCATTATCGATCAACACATGAGACAAGGTGATCCCCTTACACTCAATGGAGATATGCAGAGCTTTATTGTGATTCTTCCCTGCTGGTGTCAGGTCAGCATTGGAAAAGCCTAGGCCATTGTCAACAGTCAGGTGAGCAACATAGTTCTCGAACTGATCGACGGAGGTCTCCTGAGGTACATGAGCAGTCTTCAAGAATTTTATCAAGGCGTGGGCATGAGATTCAGAAGATAACAGCAAGGATAACATCGAGATCTTAGACGGGGTATGCCCCAACTGTTCTACCACATCGAAATCACTCTTGCGGATGATTTTCAGCACTTCTTCCATTTCCTGTTTGGCAACATCCTCAGTAGTAACTTCAACCGGTGCCTCCGACTGAGAAGGGCTGACTGGTTCCTTTCCTCGGTTTTCGGGAACTTGAGGTGAGATCTCTGGAGAGAATATCCTTCCGCTTCAGGTAACTTTACTAGTCCCAACAATGTTATTAGGATTAGCAGAATTATCAACTTGTTTTACGCCATGGATGTAAACATCACCTCCATAATTCCACGGAATGGCTTTGCTTGAGGAATACGGTACTGGGCCAGGCGCAGTAATGATCAGGGGAGCGACCTTGGGCTCAGCAGTAATCTTCACAGGTACTCTGGGAGCAGTAATCCTCACCGGACCTTTGGATCTTGCAATCACAGATATTTCTTCAACAGTGTTTCCCACCTTAGGAATCCTTTCAAAGAGAATTGTACGATCATCTATCAGCCGTTGAATACCAGTTCTCAACTTCAAGCAATCCTTGGGTCGGGATATGCAGAGATCGCAATTTGCCGCACAACCTGGAAATAAACCAGCTTGCAACAACTTCTTCTTGATGGCCAGGAGAGGAGACGTTAAATCAGCTACATTAGAAATGTGAGGATTGTTATCCACGGCATTAACAGTCTTGTCATGGTTAGGCATAGGTGCAGTGATGACATTAGGAGTCTCCGGAGGCTCAAATTCGATTTCTCCAGCTTCGATCATATCCTGAATCTTATTCTTCAATGACCAGCAATCGTTTGTATCATGCCCGGGGCTATCGGAGTGATACGCACACCTGGCATTGGGATTATAACGAGAAGAAGCAGTGTTGGGTTTCATAGGAGGATCTCTGAGGGTGATCAGATCTGCCTTTAGCATACTTTGCAGTGCTTGTGCCAAGGTCATATTGATCCTGGTAAACTGCCTTCTTGGCTTGTCTTGTTTGGGCTGGAAGTTTTGAGATGGCGGTGCTGCAATCGTAACCGCTCCAATGGTATGGTCACGATTTTTCTTGTTACGACCCTTTTGACCGTACACAGCATTTGATTCATTCCTCCCCTGATAGGACCTTTTGGTGCTGGCAGAGGTAGCCGCCTGTATCTTTCCACTTCGGATGCCGCTTTCAACACGTTCACCTGTCAATATAAGCTCAGTGAAACCGGATGAAGAACTTCCCAGTAGATGGCTGTAGAATGGGCCAGTCAGAGTGCCCATGAACATGTCCACTAATTCTCGATCAGTCATGGGGGGTTTGACTCTGCCAGCCAAATCTCTCCACTTTTGAGCATATTCTTTGAAACTCTCTTTAGATCCCATAGTCATACTCTGCAACTGTAGCCGAGTAGGCGCTAGTTCAGAATTATACTGGTACTGTTTATAGAAAGCTGTTGCTAAATCAGTCCAGGTGCGGATGTCAGAGCTCTCGAGCTGATAATACCATTCCAACTGTGTGCCAGACAGGCTCTCTTGGAAGAAGTGGATCCATAGCTTCCTATCAGTGGTGTGCGGCTGAATCTTTCTCACATAAGCCCTTAGATGCATCTGAGGACAGGATGCACCATCGTACTTAGTGAAAGTGGAGATCTTGAATTTGCGAGGGATGGTCACATCGGAGACCAGACCCAGACTTTCGAAATCCAGACCGGGCGCCTTCTGACCCTCCATGGCTAGCATACGTTCTTCCAGCAGCTTGTACTTATCATCTTTTGGAGAGTACTGTTCATTTTCATAATCTTCATCGTCGTCCTCAGGGTTGAAGAGATCGACATTCTCCTCTTCTGAATCATTCTCTGCCTCCTCTTCTGGACCATTCGGGATCCCAAACTTGACTCCCGCGGCCTGTCCTTTACGCCTTCTTCCCGGGTTAATGAAACTCACAGCTTTCTTGTCTTTCTTCTTTTCGAGCAAAAGAGCCTTCAGTTCCTCCTGCCCCTTGGATAAACTCAGCATCATCTCCTGGAATTGAGCATTCTGAGCCTAGAGATCTTTGACAGTTTGTTCGAGAGCCATTTTTTTCTGTTTTAAGAGGAAGACCGTGAGAATATGGTCTTTTGGGATACCTGTTATGCAATGTTATGTTATGCAATGCAATGTATGAAATGTTTTCAAGGACTTTTGGAATTTAACTTTGCGTAAACTACCAAAAAGAGAGGAACTTTTATTACTAATTTCTTAATCAATGTTCATTACAAAAAGAAAATAGTAAAATACAATGAAAGCTTAAGTCTCCCAGGGGCGGCTTCTTTTTGGGCGAAGATATGTATTGAGTCTTCGTTCCTCATTAAGCTGGCTGGTGAGCTCTAGTACTTTCTTCCTTTCTGCATTGAACTGAACTTCGAAAGTATTCCTTTCCTCTCTCAACTGGATCCAGGATTTCTTCAACTCTTCAACATCGGTAGGCATATCTGGATAAGGAATGATCTGGGAAGTACCTCCTTCGACCCCTGATTCAACAATCAATGGTCCAACCGCGAGATAGGGCATGACAAATTCACGAGCTCTTGCGCGTACCCATCTGAGGTAAGGCTCCATAGGAATGGAGTTTTTCTGTCCTAAAGTGCTTCTTTTCACCATGCCCCAAGCTCGTACAAACCTTTGACGGAGACCTTGATAGTCATTGTCATAGTCAAACACTGTACCTTGAATAATCATTTCATGTGGACCATCTCTTCGAGCATACCCAAACTGGCGTAGGGCTAAAGCCGAGTTATAAGTAATACCTCCTCTTATCCCTATGAGTGGTACATTAGGGAATTCTCCACAACGGTCGATGAGGATAACATTTTCTCTGAGATTAGAACACCAACGGATGTCTGAATGGGAGAGTGCCATTATCTTTTGAGACCATTTCAAATTCTGATCATTCTTCAAGACTGATTGAGGAAGGTGCGAAATAAACCACCTAGACAATAAGGGTACGCAGCACATGAGAGTCCCTTGCCTTTTCATAGTACGAGTGTGAAGGGAATGCAAGATGTCTCCAAGCAAGGTAGGCACAGGGTTATGAGTGAGAAATATCTTAATAGCATTCATGTCTATGAATTGGTCTGGATTAGGGAATAACACCAAACCATAGATTAGTAACGCTAGAACATCTTCAAAAGCATGGACCTTCATAACTTTTAGGAATTCTCGGGCCTTATTTGTCAGGAATTTGGCAAGTAAATCCTTAACTCCACTCCTTGTTACCCAATTAGTTTCAATGTCAGACTTTGTCATGTGTAAAGCTGCGACAACTTCTTCAGACTTCGGAACCTTTTCTAAACCACTGAACGGTAGTTGATCGAGGATAGGTATCCCAAGCAACTTGAAGAATTCTTCTAATGTGGGTACCAACTGATAATCTGGGAAAGTAAAGCAATGGTGTTTAGGATCGAAGAACTGGAACAGAACTCTCATCATATCTTCCTTGAAACCAGTGGTAACCAAATTGAGGATAGAACCATGTTTCTTGATGAACTGAGCATGATCGGGAAGTTCTGACACTAAATCCTTGAGTTGAGGAGAGATTGCTACAAGATTAATCCGGATAGTCTTCCTGGAAGCCATAACCTGTTTAACAGAGCAAAGCTAAATCCCTAAGCCCTTGAAATGGTTAGTACAATGCCATGATGTTATGATGTTATGATGTTATGATGTTATGCAAATAATAAGCATAAACAAGTCACACAATCATTCCTAGGTTTTAAGGCTTGCATGAGTTCCATAGGTAAGTACCCTCCCCACTGAAGTTTGGTTGGTTTAACCTATCCTAGAATAGTAACCGGGTTCTAGAAGGATCTCAAATCATTGACCTTTCTTTAAGTCCACTTCAGTGCAACACCAAGTGGTTGACCAAAGCTTCCCTAAAGTCCAATCTCAAAGAGTGTAGTATCGAGTATCAACCAACCTCAGTCGGAACCGAAGCCAGTTATCTCACTACTTTCTAATGGCTAGGATGAGTCAATTAGGGTTCTAAAGGTCTGGTTAATGCTTTGATGACACCACGCGAATGCCAAATTTTTCCTCAAGTAAACATGAGGAACATCAGGACATCCAAAGTGTCACATTAACCGTAGCTATCATTTTAACCATTCCAGTATACGCCGGATAGTCGCGATGATCTATTGCTACTTACCTAAGGCACACTAGATCCGGGTGTAGGATCTCTCACTCAAGCATAGAATACCCAAGCAATCCCTTAAAAGTAAATCGGACAATTTGAATAAGTGATCTTGTTTTTAAGGTAACCTCTCTTTAATATCCCCAGCAGAGTCGCCAGTTCTGTCATGCGGTGAACTGACTTGGGGTGTTTTGCTTTTTATCGCAATGTCGCGGATAGCAAGAGTCGCCACCGACTTTTCTTTTATCCAATAAGGAAAGGTGGAAAAGAACAGGAAAGACCTCAATAGATTTTGGGTTCGGGAGGTACATTATACAAAGGGAAGGTGTTAGCACCCTTTGTATCCATGGTTATCCATGGGCTCTTAATTGCTGGATCACTTATATTTTTTGTCTGAAAAGTGTTCGTGAATTGTTTAAAACATGTTTCGAAAAGAGAGTTTAACTTTGTAATGATTCTCGTATGAATGTATACAAAGTATTTATCTCGTTTGATTTTGAAAACGGTTTAGAAAAATGTAACTTGGTAATGATTCTAGTATGAATGTATACCAAGTGGTGATTTTCTAGGATTTGCAAAGTGTGAGGGGTGGGAAATGTTTTAGTTTATGATCCAGCAATTGAGAGTTATACCTTCCTAAGGTCGTTATGAACGTTTCCTATCCTTATGAGGGTAAAACTGTCCTTACTATTGAGAAGTAAGTAATTTTACCCTTTGGATGTTTAAGGGTCATCATAGGGTCATCGATAGGTCATTGAAGGCAACAGTTGTAAGGATACCTTAGCCTTCGAAGGGACGATCATCATTTAACCGTAGGCTACACCGAAGGGTCATCGAGGGACGAAATCATATATTCGAAGGCAACATCCGAGGGACTATGATTTATTTTATGATGATTTAACCGAAGGGTCTTTGCTAAGTGTATCCCTACATTCGCGGGACATGACCGTAATACCGTAATCGTGGAGTAACAAAGAGAGGTCCGATATCACTTATTTAAAGGCAAAGTTTTACATTCAATTAAGTGGCCGTAATCAAGTAGGTAATTAGATCCATGTTAAAAACAATACGTTAAGAACAATTAAGCCATTAGGGTGGATCTTTGCCATGAAATACATTAAAATCAATTGAATAATTCAGAGTGAATCTCCATAAGGGTATCCCACACATAAAGTGGAATACCTGGCCGACCGTTTCTTCGGGAATAAGTAAGCCCTTACACAATTCAACACACGGATTAGAGCATCGAGATAAAGCATAATTGAAAGTTGCACCATAAAATAAACATAACAGTCATGAACTCAGGCCAAATGATGCAGAACTATAATAAATCATGATTAGATGAACATAAGATAGAACAGCAAAGAGACCAAACAGCCACTGCCCCGTTCGCCTCTGCTTCGCCTAGCGAAGGCCTAGCGAGTACTCGCTACCGGCTCGCTTAGCGATGTGCTAGCGAGCGGCTGCTGGTTTTGAATTTCAGAACAGTATAATCTCAGCATGCTGCAAGCCTTGTGGTATTCAATTACAGAAATAACATGGTCGCACATTCGGGATAGGCATGCATATTTAAACTCACATGCAAAATCTAACTACATATCCAAAAATTCGATCATGATGCATTATGTATTTAGAGATAACAACTTGGAAACATGGAACAATAGTGACGCGCAAACCTGTTGCAGCTGAATTGTAACACTGAACTGGCGGATTGCTTTTGGTATCGGGCGGAGCTGGGCGGCGGTAGCTTCGGAGCGAAAGAGCGGCCTTCAGGGTTTCTTTACTCGGAAGCTTTCAAGTTGATCTCCAGGGTTTCCGTCCGTCTTCGTCTGTCTTCGTCTCGTGGCTGAAGCTTGGCTATTTATAGTGATTATGATGACCTAATGGGCTCAGAATGAAGCCCAGAAATTCTGATATTCGCAAGCTTCGCTAGGCGAAGGAATTGCTCGCCTAGCGAGCAAGCTATTTTGGGCTTTTACTGGATCTGATGCTTTGCTGGGGCGAGTGTCATGATGAAATGTTCGCTAGGCGAAGGAATTGCTCGCCTAGCGAGCAAGCTAGTCCGGGCCATTTTCTGGATTGGGCCTGTTGTGAGCTGGGCTTTTGTTCCTTTAATGTCAGTGCCTTGTAGAATAAGTCGGAGTGCCTTGGAAAGTGCCTTGTAATATCAACGGGCAAATTTTGGGGTATGACAATTATGTTTTCCTATTTTTCACGTTTTGGCTTAGTGCAATCAATTTAATTAGGGAATTAATCGATTGACATAAATTTGATTTTCAGATTTTTCTAAAATTTCACGTGATCAATCGATTAACATCAGGGGGCAATCAATTGCCATCGACAAATTTTCAAAAATTCAAGTTTTAATCACGTTTCAGCAATTCTTATCCCTTTTAAACCCCGTCCAAACATGTGCTAACATACCTAAATGTTTTATACTACAACTTCAACATCAATAAGCATATAGTAGGCCATACAACAATTTTCATGTAATTTACACATTAATATCAATTCACCATGAAAATTATCTTTGTGTTCATCATCATCAAACACATCAACAAGAATGATACTAAATCCAACCTCACAAACAATTCACATGCCAAATTCTGAAATAATTATATCATGAGCACATAGTCATACATCAAGAATTATTGTTATCATCGAATATTCATAACCATATAAAAAGCTCATAAATACAACAATAGTGGGGAAACCTAGAGGAGGGTGATGACCCCTCTCTATCCTTCATACAATATACACCCATATTAGAGTAATCTCCCCATTACCTTGGATTTCAAACAAAGTAAGCTCTAAGCTCGTCAACAATGGTGTTTTCTTCCTAAATCCTAGGTTGCCTCTCTTGCCTCTTTTCTCTTGCTCCAAAATGATACATACTATAAAAGTTTCAGCTCTCACTTTTTCTATTCAAATCAAAACCTAATTCCCCTTAATTAGGTTATCCTCTTATTACCCTCAACTTACTCTCATATTTTGTAACACCACAAAATTTGATTAAATTATTTAATTGGGTTATTTTGTATTTTATTTGATTAATTGGTAATTTAGTGCGTTTTTAATTAAATATGCATGCTGATTTGTATGTGCACGTGGGACATTGATGGGGTGTAATGAGAGTGTTGGTGGGTGTTAGAAGGGCTAGAAAGACTAGAATAATTAAATAGTTAGAATTGTAATTGTTTTGATCTATTGATTAAAATAAATAGAAAAAGGAGATTTTATATGGAATAATAGAAAACTAGAGAATACATGAAGAGTGGTGAAAATTGTAATTTAAGTTGGGCCTTAGTGAAAATTTTATGAGATTAAATAATTGGGTTAGAATATATAGTAGTTAGTAGAGTTTTGAGGAAAAAGGAATACATAAAAACATAATTGGGAGAAAGAGGTAAAACTAGGGCTAATAAGAACCTCTCGTGGTACAGTTTGAAGATGTTTTTGTTGAAAAATCTAAGGTAAGGGGGAATTACTCCTAATATGTGTCGCATCCGCGAAAAAACAACCAGCGGGCTAAAACAACAACAACACAGAGCCGCCACTGCGCGTTATTTATCCCAAAATAGGGAAAGGAAACGCTCAGAGAAACCTGGAAAAAGCATGGTCTCGCGACCAAAGAGAAAGGGTAAGGGAGTCGGTTACGCAAGGGGAAGGTATTAGCACCCCTCACGTCCGTCGTACTCGACGGGATCCACGTTCTAAAAGAAAGAAAAGGTTGCTAAAACATCACACACACACACACACCGAAGACAACACAGGTGGGGTTAAGAGGAAGAGGGCTCGCTAGGACATCGCATCCTATGCCTACGTATCTCGTCTGGAACGAGAATCAGAGCTGCCGTAGTTCGGCTCACGCACGCCAAACAACACACGCACCCAAACAGGCAAACATGGAGCCTGAATGCCAATCACTGGGCTTACATCAGCATCCGAACCAAAACACACGCACACTGGAACCCGAATGCCACTCGATGGACTTAGATCAGCTTCCAAGCACACAACAACCAAACAAGTTAATAGGGAGTCGGGAACTCGAGCCTATAACCGTCAAGCACAAAAAAAAAAAAAAAGTGCCCGGAGAGACCTCGCACGGTCTCCTGCCTACATACCTCGTCTGGAACGAGGATCAGGGCGATGTAGTTCCCCTGAAAGGGAAAGAAATTCTAGCCAGAAACCAAGGGGAGACACACTACCAGGGAGCTGTACTCGAGCCTAGTGTTATCATGCATCATTGCCCTATGTTGTGGTTTCTACCTACTTGCACAACAGCAAGCTAATCCTATCCCGGAAGAAAGCAAGCATGCAAGCATCAATCAAAATAAAACAAACATTTCAAGCAAGTATTCACAAAGCACACACTATATCCAGTCAAGTGAGGCTCAAACAAGGGTGGACTGCCGAGGCAAGTCATCTGTACAGAGGTAGAGTTAGCTCTTAACCTTGCCATTGAGAGGCTAAGGTGAAGCTGATGAAAGGTGAGTGAAGATTAGACTTCACAGCTCTTATCCCTGATCAGGGAGAGCTTCAGACAAAGGAGCGTGGGTCCAGAATGGAGGGACCCTTCTACGCTCAAAGACCCTGACACAACTGTACAAAGTACAAGATCTTGGGTTTGTGTCCCAATGCGTCAACACAGTGGTGTGAGCAGAGGGACGACTCAACAGAATAGCGGGGGATAGATTGCATATCCCTTGGATTCCTCCAATTGCCTCATAGAGGTCTTCACCTGCTTGGCACAAAAGTAAACAATCACAATCATCGCCTCTTAAGGAGGACTTCAGACAGTTGCCTGGCCAAGTAACAGGCCAGGTCTTCCAGACTACATGAAGACAAGAGAGTCTACCTCAACTGGTTTAAAAACCAAGCAGCAGCAAGCAAGTTCTTAAAGAACTGTAAGCGACTAAATGTACCTGAAATCAATCAAGTATCATCAGTACTCAGACAAACCAACAATAAACAGCAAAAGTCAATCTATACAGACAACACAAGTTAATGCACATAAGTGCAAGCCATGAGCTCAAGCTCAAGCATCAAACCCTACAACACAAAACCAATGTTAGTTTACAACATCAAACAATCTTAATTTACAACTCGAATTTTTCTCCTTAAGCCTTTTGCACTTTTAACCTGAAAATCCAAACCAAATGTGAGAAACTAGACCACTAAGCCAAGCCTAGGGTCCAAAGGGGATGAAAAAATCAAAACAGCAAGTGAAAATTATCCCTCATCACATTCAAACAAATTATAAGCAAATGCAATTGGTCCCATGCTCATACCATTCACCATTATCATTTCATGCACAATTTAACATCAATCATGCAATTTGCAACTTCAAATGACCAAACAGAACTATCTCAATCAAAAGCATACCAAAACAGTTCAATTAATTCCACAAAAATTCACACCTAAACAGGACACATTCAAGGTATAGCATGTCAATTTTCAGCTCAATTGAACAAAAGAAAGTAGGTCAATGAAAATCAAGAAGTCCAGACACATTTATACAAGCCAAAACAAGGCATCCAAACAAGCATCCAATTCCATAAATCATAAAACAGTGAAAACAATTAAGAAATGAATGGGATCAAAACCATAATGTCCTATAATGTGTCTACAATGCTCATGTCAAATTTCATCTTCATCCAATACCATATGAGAATTTCACAAGCAAAATGCCAACATGTATCACACAAATTCACAAAATGAGCCAACATAGAAGAAAATTATCAATCAATCAGAAAACTCCATCAAAAATTCCAGCAAAATTCACATGTTATCTTGACATATCAATGATCATTCATACAAAACATTGGAGCAATTCAACATTCCTAAGCCAGGCAAATAAAATCAGAAAGTTGACCTAGCTGTGTGTGACACAAATTGTCACACCTAGATTCAAAAAATCATATCTAATCAACCAGGTATCCAAAAATCACAAACTCTACATGAAAATCACCAGCAATGAGTCCAGAACAAGCACAAAAATTTCCATGAATTTCTTTAAAAGTATGAGTATTTCATGAAGGTTATGGCAAAACATACAAAAATGTGACACATTCCACAAACCCTAGGCTAATTATTTTTCCACACATGCAAAAAATCCACAAAAATCACCATAAAATTCTACACATCATCATGAGCATTATGCAAAAAATTTCACAAAATTTGGATGAAAAATGAAGCATCTATGATTTTTTGAAGTTCTTGTAACAAAATGAAAATGAAAAGAAAAAGAAATAAGAAATAATATATAATTAAATGATGCAATGGCATTTTTGTAAATTTTAAAGCGTCAGCCAAAACGACGTCGTATCAGCTAGCGGCCAGGAAATGTTTTCATTGGCTGAAACTGGCGCTAAACAACATTCAAACATGGCAAAGCAATTTTGAAGATCTAACAAGCTATTTTCATCGTTCTTCACCAAGAACTTTCCAGAAAACGCAGCAACATCATGAACATCAAATCTTAATGAAAATCAACAAATGGATAACCATTGGAACCGTCCTTCAATGTACATTCAGAATATGTAACTCATTTCTCCTAATTCTTACTATATAATCGGGATCGAGCAATTAAAGGAATGGATACAAAACTTTGAATCGAAATAACTCTCTCCACAGTCAATCATTTCACAAACCACGCACATCATGTTAATCTACGTTAAACGATCTACAAAAGTCCTAGCATGGTTTGAACAACGATGAGATTCAAAAATTAACCTTAAGTTGATGGCAGTTGTTGATCAGCTTGTTTCCACGCGCGATTTTCCAAAACAGATGCAGATGAAGCTTGAGGAAGATGATTGGAGAAAGATTCTTGGCTCGAGGTTGCTCCAGGAGTGAGAATAATCAAATCACCATTGTTGAGCTTCCTTTGAACAATCGCGATTCAGCAAGATTTCGACCACAATTCCTCAAAACAGCTGGAGATGAAGGTTCATGGAAGATGAATCAAAAAGAATTTTTCAATTTCGTTGAGAATTGATGGAGATTTGGTGAAAAAAGCTTGATGAAGTTCTTGAGAAATTGAGAGAAAATGGAGGGAAAATCAGTTAGATTTCTTGGAATGTGCAATTGTGATTAGCATTCTGTTACAATTAATCATCTATACCAATGCCTTAATCACTTTGTTAATCTCAAATTAGCAAAAATGAGTTTAATTAGTGTAATTGCACTTTAAGTGAAAGTTCCAAAATGGCCTTGCCAAATATTGCACCATGACAGCTCATGACAGCTCAAACAACTTCTATTTGGCATTTGGAGAGTGTTGCAAAAATCCTCATTCCAAAATTCCATGTATTTCTCAAATTGGACCATTTTGCCCTTGGATTTTAATTAGTGCACTTGAAAATTGACCTTTTGCATTGACCATTTTTGATGAATTTTGATTATGCACCATGAAATTACATGTGAAATGGAGTTTGCTCATAAAAAGACCACTCATTTTGGACATTCCATGTGAAAGTTATGCCACTTTGATTATAGGCCTTTTTGGAAAATGAATGGACCATAACTTGTCAACCTTACATGAGAATTTCAAGTTCTTGGACTTTTTGGAAAGGTGAGAACAAGATCTACAACTTTCATGTTGAACAAATTTTCATTTGAAGCTTTTTTGGACACGTAATTTTGTGGTGAAAACTTTCCATTTTTGGAAACTTCCATTACAAGTCACTTTCTATTTTTGGCAATTTTTGTCCTGACTTTATTTTCTTCATTCTTGAGCTTTGACATGTCAAATGAAACTTGTTTCAACATGAATGAAGTGCATCCAACTCTCTCCCACCTCCAAATCCATAAAATCAAGCACAGTTGACCACAGTTGACTTTTCCAACTGATAGATGAATTTGGCAATGCACTGATCAATCTGAGCCCCAATCTTCCGATGAAATGGCTCAATGATGATACCCTAGCTTCCATAAGCTCAATACAATCATGAAATGATCCCCATATCCATCATAGACCCCATCTCCTTACTATGCCCTGATTGGCCCAATGCAACTGATTAGGGTTGACCAGTGGTCAAAACCCTAATCTCAAGGAATATGATCAACCACTTGAATCTTCTTGGATGATATCAAGACCATGATGATGATGATGTATCACTTCAAACAAGACCAAGCTCCATCTCCTTGAGAATCAAGAAACCCTAATTTGGACTTCCATCCTCAGATGATTAATGACCAGTCCAATGAAACCCTAGCTTGCACATAACCTCTCCATCTTCTGACCAAGACTTGTGAGGATGACTTGCACAATGTAACCACATGATATGCAATATGCAATGACTAATGACCTAAAAATGCAATGCAAATATATTATGCTAGTCCCAAGAGAGGAGGGCAAATTTTGAGGTGTTACAGCTGCCCCTATTCAATCCACTGTGAACCTGTCGACATGAATAGCCTTGGCTTTCAGATGATCAGGATGAAGAGTGATTGAATACCAAGAACAGACGAACAATTTGCGCTCTGATGGGAAAATAATTAACACCGCCTGCCAGAATCGGCAAAGAACACAATCTCGCAACAAAAATCCGTCTGGTACGGAGAAAGTCGGCCTGATCACCGAAACAACACTATTGACATGGACACCAAAATAAATGGTAACGCAGGAATAACCATGGCCTGAACACCACATCCGCTGGGGATTATTATTCTTTTTGTTTTATGCTTTTCTTGAACCCCGAAATTTTTCTTCTTATTTTATTTTCTTATTTTCTTGAACCCCGAAAATTTTTCTTTGCGCAAATGATCCTCGGATCTCTGCATTTGAACCCCGCTCTCCTGTTTGCCAAATAATGAACCCCATTCTCCAGTTTGCCAAATAATGAACCCCATTCTCCAGTTTGCCAAATAATGAACCCCAGTCGCCTGACGATAACTCACGATCGCCAATGTGAACCCCGCTCTCCAGAAAATGCCGCAACATCTCCTTTTCTCCATTTGAACCCCGTCTCCAGAAAATGCCTCAACATCTTCTTTTCTCCGTTTGAACCCCGATCTCCAGAAAATATCGCAACATTTCCTTTTCTCCATGTGAACCCCGCTCTCCGCTTTCTTGTGATAATTCCGCTGGCAACATCGAAAATAACACCAAACACCACTCTGAGGGCGACATATCAGAGGGTAAACCTTCACAAAAGGAAGGTAACATGTGCATCTCTTCATCCGAAGACACCTATAACGACCTCCATTGGACTCCGCCAAAGTCTAAGGTGACACATGAACAGAAGATCATCCTTAGGACCTCATCCTGGATATAATCTTCAACTCCAATCTCCATTTGAACCCCAGAAAATGCCTCAACATTTCCTTTTCTCCGGTTGAACCCCGAAAATCGCGCTGATCGCGTAACATCCTTCGATTTCACTTCCATCTCCGTCCGACGGAAAAATCTCCTCCAGTATCGCGCTACTGAGGAACATTGCTGATCTGACATCATGATGCTAAACTCCTCAGAGTAACATCTTCACCATCCGGTGAAACAAAAACTTCAAGCGGTAACCACGACTTGAACTGTGCTGATCACATAACACTTCCCATCTCTGCTTGACGGAAAAAATGCCTCCTCCTCCAGTATCGCACTACTGGGGAATATCCTCTGATTCAATCATGTGGCTAAACTCCTCGGAGTAACACCTTGCTTTGCGGATAAAACCACCTCTCAAACAGTAACCACGGTTTAAGACTAGCCCATGCTTGCAATGATGCATGATTGATTTTTCTGCGTAATGCTCCATAATTATGGAAATGCTACGCGATTTATTTTTCTTCTTTTTTTCTATGCAATATGCTATGCTATTTTTTCATGATGAATGCATAAAAAGCATCCCCCTCAAGGGATTCTGCTGGGGAGCACGAGACACTCTGCTGAGGAACTCGTCAACACTCCGCTCTACACCCCATTGGGAATAATACTGCTGCTGGGATAAGGCAACCCTTGCTGGGGAAGAACCTCCTTTGCACCCAATCCGCTCGGGAAACTGCAGGGGATAAGAACCACCAACACTCTGTGGGGATACAACAGTCTTCGACTTGCTGGGGATATCAATCCCGACTCTGCTTGAAGAACCCTCACAGATACCTGTCGACTTCACCGGGGAAATGTTCACAGATAGCTCTGCTGAGGAGACAGCAACCTCCAGGCCTGGCGACTGGGGAAGCATCGATCTGACACCTGCTGGGGATAACCATCCTGACCCTGCTAGGGAAGCGAATGCCACTCCGCTGAGGACAACCCATGCAATCCATAGGTAGAATCAACTCATCTGGGGATACAGATATCAGTCTACTATAGAAACTCATCCCATCCACTGGTAGGATGAACAATGCTGGAGATATATTTCATTGAAACCCGCTCCACTCGGGGATAACAACCTTCGGGCCTGGCTGCTGAGGAAACACCGTTTTCAACATCCCGGGGATAACCATCCTGACTCAGCTAGGGGATCCACAGACCTTGGATCTGCTGGGGAGTTAGCCCTTACAACTCTGCTTGGGGGCCCCGCTGGGGAAATGAGAAAAGTTGGCACAGAACACCCGTCGACTCGTTGAACCACGATATCCGCCTCCCAATCTCGTATCAGCTTTCCATTTTTGAGAACTCCCAGACTCGTCTGGACCTTTTCTGCTCCACCATCTTGTATTCCCAATCGCTCCGCGCTCGACGAAGATCGAACTCCTGGGATTTATACAGATTTTTCAATTTTCCGACTTTGAAGAGTCTTCTTGATTAATTCCAAAGGTCGTCGGACGTCTCAACGTCTCTTCGTCGCTTCTCTACCCATTCATTCGTCCCTGATCGGACCCTGCCGTGAATTTCTACAGACTTTCCAATCTTCCGATTTTGAAGAGTCTTCTTGATTAAAATCAAGGATCGTCGTACGTCTCGACGTCTTCTCGTCATCCCTTCATATTCATTCGTCCCTGATTAGACTCCATGGGGACTTCTTTTTTGTCGACAAGCTTCCACATCACAACCTGCAAGTGAGTGAAAATAACTAACAGCACCTGCAAAACAGATCGTTAGATAAAACCGTGCCCCAGGCGTGTCAAGATTTTAACACCTAGGTCACCCAACCTTCCGAATAAGATTTCAAGCTTTCAACCTTATAAACATGCATTGGAAGGGACCTGTATGTCTTAAAATGCAAGATTCTTTATCAAAAATATCTGGATGTTTTTGCAATCAAAGCGGTAATGAAAAACAAAAACAAAATTATTTGACTGAATATGCATTTTATTGATTGGAAAAGTGTGGCTCAAGAATGAGCAATACAAGGAAGCAATTCCTGAAAAGAGGTAATCGCGCACAAAAGGAAAAATTCTATCCTAATGGCAATGTGAAACCCGTGATCTCATCGAGTTTCAACTCGGTTACACCCCATATGTCCTCAGACTCTCCGTGCTTTCTGCCTTCTGAACAAGACGATTCTGATTGATCCCTACCGGGTATTATCCATGATGCCTTAACCAAAACATAAACGATCATGCGAGACGCAGTTGTTCGTTTCAATCCCTCTTTTGCCTGGACCGCCCTTTCGGGTTTTCAGTCCACCGGGATACCCCTTTTTGCCCAAGTCGCCTTTTCAGGTTTTCGACTTGCCGGGTGTACATTTTTTCATTTTATATCCCTAACTTTTGCCCGAACCTTTCTTTCTGTTTTTTGGTTCGCCGGGATGCCCATTTTTTCCTGGACTATTTTATTCTTTTCGTCCAGCGGGTCTCTTATACGAAGTATTTTTTAACTACGTCCGCATTCACAGGGGATGGAAAATCCTCGCCATCCATGGTCGTTAGCAACAAGGCTCCGCCAGAGAACACCTTCTTGACCACGAATGGACCTTCATAATTCGGCGTCCATTTGCCCCTTCGATCGTTTTGAGGAGGAAGGATCCTTTTCAGCACCATATCACCTACGTGATACACCCGAGGTCGTACTTTCTTGTCAAAAGCACGCTTCATCCTTTGCTGGTATAACTGCCCATGACAGATGGCTGCCAGCCTCTTTTCCTCAATCAGGCTCAACTCTTCATACCGGGTCCTTTCCCATTCACCCTCTTGCAACTTCACGTCCATCAGGACTCTCAAAGAGGGAATCTGAACTTCAACAGGTAATGCAGCCTCCATTCCATATACCCACGAGAAAGGCGTTGCCCCAGTAGATGTACACATCGGAGTTCAATACCCAGAATGCAAACCTCGTACTCAGCCACCCTTGTTGGTGCATTCAAATGTTAACCAGGCAGCACTAACTCCTTCACATTGACCCCATCAGACATCAGAATCCGTTCGGATTCAGGGTTAGACCCCTCCTCCGGGATCGGTTCCTCACAATCTTTCGATTGGAGCACCTCGAGATGTCCTCATCAGGGAACTCAAACCTCCTCGGTTGATAATCCTCAATGGGTTGCGGGGCGAGGTAATCAGACAATACACTCCCCTTGATTGCTTTCTGAGCGGTGTACCAAATATCGTATTCAATCAAAATCATTGGCCCTTTCGCAACCCGTCCGGTCATTGCTGGCTCTTCAAAAATCTACCTGATCAGATCCATCTCGAAATCCACAAAGTGGTATGAACCAGCATATACTGTCTCAGTCGGCGAGCAGCCTATGCCAAAGTACATCAAGTTTTCTCGAGCAGTGAATGTATTGTTTCACAGTCGATAAACTTTTTGCTAAGGTAAATTGCATGCTCTTTTCGACAAGACTCGTCATGCTGCCCCAGTACGCACCTCATAGACCCCTCGAAGGCTGTCAAGTACCAGATGAACAGTCTCTTTCCAGAATCAGAGGTTCCTGCAACTCATTCTTTTATTTTTCAATGCCCCTTGGCAATCACTATTTCACCTGACCGTTTGATTTTTCTTTCAACATCTTGAACATGGGTTCACGCGTGGCTGTTAGATAAGATGTGAACCATGACATGTAGTTCCATCTGCCTAAGAGACCACAAACCTCTCTTTATTCTCGGTTCAGGCATTTCTCTTATCGCTTTTTTTTTTTTTTTTTTTTTTTTTTTTTTAATAGGATCGACCTCGATTCCTCTCTTACAATGAACCCCAACAGCTTACCGGCCCGCACTCTGAAAGTGCCCTCACTTGAATTCAACCTCAGTTTGAATTGTCTCAACCGGTCAAACGACTTGCCCCGGTCTGCCAGATGCCCCTCTCCTGTTTGGGACTTTGCTATCATGTCATAGCATAGCATTCAACTTCATGATGAATCATATCATGAAACAAAGTCACCATGGCTCTCTGATACAGGCACTGGCGTTCTGCTTCTCCAGAGGACAGTCTTCTTTCCATGGCAGCTTGTGCACAACGACATTGGTACTTGACCTGGCATATCCTGACATGACCAGGTGAAAGTATCCACATGCTCTTTCCACAAGGCTACCATTCTGCTCTCGACTCGCCTCTGAAGCAGCCCGGATTTTCATTTTCTTTCTAACCTCGGCGGTGCTTGGAATAACAACCTCAACCCGCTCCTCGTGCGGCTGAATCACCTTCTCCTCTTGTTTCAACAACCTGGTTAATCTTCCAGCAGATCACAATCTTCTTCGCCTTCTTCTTCGGCATGATAGATCGGTTTGTCGAAGTCATATGAGGTGTAACCAAATTGTTATCAACGAGATCCGGAGAATTATTTTTGAATTCGGAACGAGACAAATCAAAAAAAGAGAAAAATGAAAATAAACATTGCCATTTTTATTTGTTTTTAAACTGCAAAAATAAATGAAAAACAGGGAACACCGCTTTTTGACTGAAAAACATCCATTTATTAATGATGCAAAATGTTGCAAAATGAAACATGAGGTGGCCCTTACAATGAACCAGTACGTGTCGGGAAACACGTATGGCTTTCATGCAAATAAAACTGAAAAACAAGAAACATTACTCTTCCGGATGAGTGACAGTGCTGATCTTTTTAGGCCTTCCAGCTTCCTGGTACGCACGGCTTTATCCAACCATCAAACTCGCAGTCACTGTCAGTCTCTTCCCCCACCGCACAGACGCGATCTGAATCCTCAACAATTGCACTCACCATCGCCTGACCATGTGCCGGCATGGGATTGGCATTCACGTTGGGAGATGGAGCAAAGTTGATTGCTTTAGAATCCACCAGGTCTTGGACTACGTGCTTAAAAGCTTTGCAGTCCTCTACACTGTGCCCGGGAGCACCCGAATGGAATTCACATTTGACATTCTCATCGAAATTGGCTGGCCTTTGATCAGGTCTCAAAGGTGCCAAAGTCCTCAATTGTACCAGCCCCAGATCCTTCAACTTCTTCAATAGGAAAGAGTATGTCACAGGCGGTCTGTCAAAATGCCGATCATTCATCCTCCCCCTGACTTGATATCCAGCCCTCTGAGGCCTCTGCTGGAATGGCTGACGCTGCTGTTGCGCAGGCTGATTGTCAGCAGGAATAGTTACCGCAGCAGTGTGCTGGAAGTAACAATCCCTACTGGGTCCTCTTTGAGCGTAGACCGCACTGGTATCACCCTCATTTTTACGCTGACCGTTCCCGAAGGGCTTCTTCGATCCTGATGACGAAGCATTACCACCCTGGATTTTCCCGAGCTTCAGCCAGCTCTCAATTCTCTCCCCAGCCACCACAATGTCGGCAAAATTTGTGACGGGACAACCCACCATCCTTTCAGCAAAAACCCCCTGCAGGGTACCCATGAAGAGATCAGACATCTCTCTGTCCACCAGTGGAGGTTGAACTCTGGCAGCCAACTCCCTCCACCTCTGAGCATATTCTTTAAACCCCTCGCCATTCTTCTGAGACATACCCTGCAGCTGGGTACGACTCGGAGCCATATCAGCGTTGAACTGATACTGTTTAAAGAAGGCATCCCCAAGATCTTGCCAACTCTTGATGTCAGAAGACTTCAGCTTGGTGTACCACTCCAAGGATCCTCCGGACAGACTGTCCTGGAAGAAGTACATCCAGAGCTTCTGATCTGTTGTATATGCAGAGATCTTGCGGACGAAAGCTTGGAGGTGAGTTTCTGGACAGGAACTCCCATTGTATTTGTCAAATGCAGGCGCTTTGAACTTCTGTGGGATCACAATCCCCTCAACTAGCCCCATATTTGACATGTTGACAAATCCTGGAGTAGCATGGCTTTCCAGAGCCCTTACCTTCTCTGCCAGTAACTGAATTTCTTTGCTTTGTGGTTGAACACCATATTGACCGAATGGCTCATTCAACATGGAGAATTGGTCAGCTTCTTTGTCTTCCTCTCTATCATCATCGACCCCAAAGAATGGAGGGAACAGACTATCCTTCAGATTATGCCCCAGACCGGGCTCACCTGTAGCAGCACCAAACCCAGCAACATTGTTCACTATACCCACGGTTGCTCTTTTTTCACCGTCCCTGGATCCACCCAGCCCCTGGTTGGAGACACCATCCAGGTTAATAACACTGTTAGCAGCTGAAGCTCGCTCGAGCTTTTCGACCTTATCAGCCAGAGCTTTCTGACCAACTGCAAAACCCTGCATGATGTTGATCAGCTCAGTCATCTTGTCCTTCAGCTCGAGGATATCTGTGTTTGGGAGATCCATTAGTCTGGGAGTATTGCGTCTGGTGAAGTATCTGTGAGGACGAGTTGAGTGCAAAGTGTAACACCTCAAAATTTGCCCTCCTCTCTTGGGACTAGCATTATCATTTTGCATATCATTTTAGGTCATTAGGCATTGCATATTGCATATCATGTGGTTACATTGTGCAAGCCATTCTCCCAAGTCTTGATCAGAAGATGAGGAAGTCAAAGTGCAAGCCTAGGGTTTTATTGATTGATCATTGGCCATCTGAGGATTGGGCTGTGAATTAGGGTTTTGTGATTCTCAAAGGATATTGATCTTCATCTTGATTGAAGTGATACATCATCATCATCATGGTTTGATTTTATCAGGAGGTTGAAGCTCATTCCTTGAGATTAGGGTTTTGACCACTGGTCAACCCTGATCAGTTGCATTGGGCCAATCAGGGCATAATCAGGAGATGAGGTTTATGATGGATATGGGGTTCATTATGTGATTATATTGAGATTATTGAGGCTAGGGTTTCACCCTGGAGCCATTTCAGTTGGAGATTGGAGCTTAATTTGATCAATGCATTGCCAGATTCATCTGTCAGCTGAAAAAGTCAACTGTGGTCAACTGTACATGATCTGATGAATTTGGAGGTGGAAATGAGTTGGATACACTTCATTCATGTTGGAACAAGTGTTATATGGCATCTCAAAGCTTAAAAATGAAGAAAATCAAGTCAGGACAAGAACTGCCAAAAATAGAAAGTGACTTGTAATTGAAGTTTCCAAAAATGGAAAGTTTTGGACCTCAAAGCCACGTGTCTAAGGAAGCTTCAAATGAAAAATTGTTCAACATGAAAGTTGTAGATCTTGTTCTCACCTTTCCAAAAAGTCCAAGAACTTGAAAATCCCATGTATGGTTGGAAAATTATGGCTCAGTGAAATTCAAAAATGACCCATAATCAGGAGGCCATAACTTCCACATGGTTTGTCCAAATTGCAAGTTCTTTATATGCACAAACTCCATTTGACATGTACTTTCATGGTGCATAATTGGATTTTTCCAAAAGTGGTCAATGCAAAAAGTCAAATTTCAACTGGACAGTTAAAATGGACCAAGGGCAAAATTGTCCAACTTGTGAAATAATTGGAATTTTTGAGTGGGGATTTTTGCCACACCTCATAAATGGCATTTGAAAGTTGTTGGAATCATCATAATATGCTAAGGCCTTGTGGTTTGGAAATTGGCTTGAAAAATGAAATTGCAAAAATGGACACATAACCATTCACATGTGATTTTCCAAAATACACATCCAATGAGAGTGAAACAAGTTGCAATAGCTCATGACAGGTATTTGGAAGTTGTATGAGCTGTCCATGAGGTGGCAATGAGCTGGCTTTGGAAAGTACCATTTTGTCCCTAACTTGAAAATTAACCATTTCACTAACACATTCCATTTGGTTAATTAAACATGGTTAAGTGGTGATTAAGCATTCATATATATTCCTAATCACTTCCAAATCATAACAGAAACTCACACATTCCAAAACCAGATCTGAAAACTCTCCAATTCTCTCAATTTCCTCAAGAACACAAAAACTTCAAATCCAAAGAACTTCATCAATTCTTGATCAATCTTGGAAATTCTTGTTGCATCAATCTCCAATCATCATATGCTCCATCTGTTTTTGCATTTCAACATCCAAAACCGCGCGAAACTCAACTGTACAAGATGGCATCATCAATGGTGAATCTTGAATTCAAACATTAGGAGTGGAATCAATTGAATCTAAGCTTGGCATCTCACTTCCACAAGCTCATGCTACAACTGTTTGAAGCTAACACACGCAGAGCTCATCAATTCAACACTGCCATTGCCAGGTTTTGCATTTTTACGAATCTCAAGATATGCTTAATGCTTATGTGCGTTTTAAAGTGTATGTCATGTAGATCATGGTGATGTTTGTAGTTTTGCAAATAGATGACTGTAGGCTGAGAAATCTTGAATTGAAGATATGAACCAAAACCCTAACTCGCTCGATTTGCAAAATTTAGGAATAATTAGGTTGAATTAAGTGGATATTTGGATTGTGCATGTTCAGACGGTTCGAACGGTTATCCACTTGTCCATTTTGGTGATGGTTTGAGATTCACGCGTTCTTGAGGAGTTCTGGGGAAGACGATGAATTTTCTGGACAAAATGCTTGTTTGATCTTTGAATCCGTTTGAATTTTTGAATGAAGTGTTTCCCGCTCCCGCGCCACATATTTACCAGAATGCCATTACTAATTTTAATTAATTAAAATTAATTCTTAAAATTGTAAAAAATTCATAAACATGTTAGAAAATTCATAAAAAAATCATAGAAAATTCAGAAAAATATGAGAGTTGTTTCTTTGACTTCCTTGTTGACTGTAGATGTTTTTTGACCTATTGGTCAAAGTTGTGCATGGTAATCATTGTGTTTGACTTAGGGTTCTTTCACATGTATGTAAATTTGATACACTTTGCCATTTTGTTCATGAAATTCTCATAGTTGCAAATAAATTCTTGAAATGTTTTGTGATGATTGTGGACTGGTTGATGCTTATTTACATGTAAATTTCATGAATTTTTGATTCCTGGTCATTGAGATACAAATTTTTGAACTTAGGTGTGACAATGTGTGTCACACCTCATTATGTCAATTTGCTGGATTTATTTGAATGACCTAGGCTTGTTAGAATGATGTGAAATTTTGCATGATGGTTCATTAACATGTTAAGATGCTATGTGAATTTTTGTGGAATTTTATGTGGCATTTTCAAATTGATTGCTATTTTTCATCTCTGTTGGTCAAATGTGCAAGCTCATGTGACATATGTTGGTAGATCTTTTGTGAAATGCTCATATGGTATTGAATGATCATGAAATTTGGTAGGAATGTTATAGACACATTGTATGACATCCCTGTTTTGGTCTCATCCATTTCTTTATTGTCTTCATGGATTTATGAATTTTTGAAGTGGCTGCATGTGTTGATGTTGTGATTTGGAGCATGTAATTGTGCCTGTTTTTGTTGATTTTCATTGACATGGTTCCCTTTGCCCAATTAAGCTGAAATTTGGTGTGCCATACCTGGATTAGGTCCTGTTTAGGTGTAATTTATTTGAGATTTTTTGGATTTGTTTTGATATGGATTTGAATGCAATAGTTCTGTTTGGATGTTTTGTGTTCCATTTGGCATAAGTTGGATTGTTTTGTGCATGGAATGAATATAATGAATGATATGGACATGGGACTAATTGTGTTGGCTCTTGTTTGACATTAATTTGACTTTGGTTGGATATCCCTTGCTGTTTAGGAATTTTTCTTGCCTTTGGACCCTAGGCTTGGCCTAGTGGTCTAGTTGCTAATATTTGCTTGATTTTTCAGGATGAATAGCATAAGGCTCATGGAGAATGATCCAAGTTGATTGAAATGATGTTGTTTGATGTTTGTACACTAACATAACATTGTTTTGTAGGTTGTGAAGCTTGGGCTTGAGCTCATAGCTTGCCTTTGTGTGCCTTGGCTTGCATAGTTTGACTGATTAACTTGTTGTTTTCTGATTGGTTGTCTGAGTTATTAACTGGTTAGCTTTTGTACAGGTACCTTTAGTCGCTCTAGTTCTTTTAAGAACTTGCTTGGTAGCCGCTGCTCGGTTGTGTAAACCGCTTGAGGTAGGTCCTCTTGACTTCATGTAGTCTGGGAGACCCGGCTGTTACCGGGCCGGGCAAATGTCTGAAGTCCTCCTTAAGAGGCAATGATTGTGGTTGTTTATTTTTCGTGCCAAGCAGGTGAAAGTCCTTTAATCAAGGCAATTGGTGGAAGGTAGGGATATGCAATCTATCCCCCACTATTCAGTTGAGTCTTCTCCTTGCTCCCATTACATGGTTGTAGCATTGAGATCACAAGCCCAAGATCTTGTGCAGTGCACATTGTGTCAGAGTCTCTGAGTATAGAAGGGTTCCCCCATTCTGGACCCATGCTCATTTGTCAGAAGCTCTCCCTGGTTAGGGATAAGAGCTGTGAGGTCTGATCCTCACTTCACCTCTCATCTGCTTCACCTTAGCCTCGTAATGGCAAGGTTAAGAGCAAACACAGCCCGTACAGACGACTTGCTGAGGCAGTCAAACCTATTGTGTGAGCCACTTGTTTGGTTATAGTGCGTGCTATGTGGATATCTGTTTGAGATGCTTGTTCTCATTTGATGTATGCTTGAATTATGCTGTATGCTTGTGTGCTTGCTTCTTTCCTGGATAGGAATAGTTTGCTTATGCAAGTAGGATAGAAAACTGAACTTAGGGCAACGATGCATGACAACACTAGGCTCGAGTCCAGCTCCCTAGTAGTGTGTCTTTCCCTGGTTTCTGGTTAGCAATGCAGTCCCTTTCAGGGGAACTACATCGCCCTGATCCTCGTTCCAGACGAGGTATGTAGGCAGGGGGTCGTGCGAGACCTCTCCGGGCAACCTTTTTCTTTTTTGCGTATGTTTGTTTGTTATCTGATTGTATGTTTGGGTTCGGATGCCGACGTAAGCCCAGTGATTGGCTGTCGGGCTCCACGTTTGCCCTTTTGAGTGTGTTTTGGTTCGGATGCCGACGTAATTCCATCCAGTGGTTGTCGGGCTCCATGTTGGCCGCCCTTGCTTGTTTGTATGTTTTGTGTTGTTTGGCGTGCGTAAATCG
Source organism: Lathyrus oleraceus (assembly GCF_024323335.1). Classification (NCBI taxonomy): domain Eukaryota; kingdom Viridiplantae; phylum Streptophyta; class Magnoliopsida; order Fabales; family Fabaceae; genus Lathyrus; species Lathyrus oleraceus. The sequence continues at coordinate 372,658,215 of NC_066583.1, read as the reverse complement.
AACTACAGAGGCTCTGATTCTTGTTCCAGACAAGATATGTAGGCATAAGGTGCGATACCTTATCGAGCTCCCTTCTCCTAACCCCGCCTGCGTTCCCCGTGTGTGTGTGTGATGTTTTAGCAACCTTTTCTTTATTCTAGGACGTGGATCCCGTCGAGTACGACGGACGTGAGGGGTGCTAATACCTTCCCCTTGCGTAACCGACTCCCTTACCCTTTCTCTTTGGTCGCAAGACCATTTCCTTTCCAGGTTTCTCTGAGCGTTTCCTTTCCCTATCTTGGGATAAATAACGCACAGTGGCGGCTCTGTGTTGTGTTTTTATTTGAGTCCCGCCGGTTGATTTTTCGCAGGATGCGACAGCTGGCGACTCTGCTGGGGACTCTGCTGGGGAATTTCAATGTAGACCTGTGCTGGTCCATCGTCCCTAAGCGAGTCCCTCCTAACGTTCTAGGATTAGTTTAGGTTGCTTGTGATGTTTGATTTATTGCATTTATTATTCTAACCAGTGTGTATCTATATTTGCATTAATGTCTGCATGCATCATACTATCATGTTGTTGCCGTCCTCTATGCAGGTGGTTCCTCTGTTTGGGGTGGGTGTTCTGAGTGGGGCTAAAACCCAGGCCCGAGTATACACCTAGGATTAGTGTGGTCTCGCGTCGCTCACATGTCGATTGGGCATGATGTTGCGATGTGACATACCACAAGCCGGACGAGGTTCATCTGAGAAGTGCTCTTCCAGTGGGGTTTTCCACTTTGGTTGGGTTATCTCTTTTGAGCTGTTGACTCTGGTGACCGATCATTTCCCGGATCTTTGGTTTAGACGATCTCAGGAGAGCTGCAATGGCACACCCGAAAGGGCAAACCCATTGAGTATCTCTGCCCGATTGTCGAGACTATTATCCGCCTTAGGATAACCTGTTTAAGAATTTACCTGTGAGGGGAGGGTTGATTATTTCAGATGCATGTTCAGATGGTGACTCAGATGGTGACTCGTTGTTCCGTGGATCAGAGTCATATTTATAAGTCGGATTTATGGTCATTTATTGCCGAGACGCCGGAGTGCTGTCCGAGATTTATCAGGGGGGATCCGTTTATTTCAGGATTCCCCGGGCCGAGTTATTTATCAGTGGGGATCCGTTTATTTCAGGATTCCCCGGGCTGATTCAGAGATTGTGTGATGGGTCTGCTCAGAGACTGATGACGATGATGATGATGATGTATCTGTCTTCCGTTTATTTCGGAACCCGTGGATCAGATGTGTGATTGTGTATTCCTCAGATGGTTATGATCAGTTCAGAGACCAGTTTCAGTGCAGAGGATCAGATGGCTTGGAGGATGGCAATGCATTGCATTCATTCATCAGCATCATTACATCTTGCATTAATTGCATCTAACACATGTTTACCCATATGCAGGGACCCTTTTGATCGAGATCCTGGTTGAGAGACTTCCTGTTCAGATATGAGAAGACCCGACTTGAAGGATGATGTGGCCTACAGTTTCTTCGATCCAGATATCAGTGTGCTGAAGGATATGATAGCATTGATTGCACCCGACCATGTGGGGTTGTTTCGTGAGACGTATGGGGGTATTCTGAAGGTGGTTTTCAGGCTCATGGACAGAGACAGGAGCGCCATTCATACTCTTCTTCAGTTTTATGATCCTGAGCTGAGGTGTTTTGTCTTCCCAGATTACGTACTTGGGCCGTTGATGGAGGATTATGCTGATATTTTGGGTATCCAGATCAGGGATCAGGTCCCTTTCTATGCTACTAAGGAAGAACCTGATATTGGCGGGATTTCTCGTGCTTTCTATCTGAGTCCAGAGGTAGTGAAGGGTAATCTGAAAGAAAAGGGGAAGCTGCCTGGTTTTCATCTGAGTTTCCTGGAGGCTAGGGCTAAGGAGCAGTCAGAGATGGGGAATTGGGAAGCTGTCTGTGCTCTAGTTGCTGCAGGCATTTATGGGATCATTCTGTTTCCTAACCAGAAGAATTTTGTGGATATTAATGCCATCCGTTTGTTTGTTCGAAGGAATCCTATCCCTACATTGATCGGAGATGTCTATTATTCGGTTCATAACCGGAATGAGAAGAGGCGTGGGGGATTGATCCGATGCTGTGCGCAGTTATTATTCAAGTGGTTTATGGGTTACTTACCATCCAAGGGTGCTTTTGTTCTTCTAGGCCAGAATGTTAATTGGGCGACCAAGCTGATGGGTTTGAGGGCTAAGGACATAGATTGGACTCACAGTAATGGAGTTGGACAGGATTTCATTTGCAGCTGTAGGGGTTTTCCCAATGTACCGCTTATAGGAGTTCAGGGTTGCATTAATTATAACCCGACACTTCTTAAGAGGCAGATGGGATTTGCTATGGAGCTTCCTCCGTACAAGAGTGATGTTCAGGAATCTGTGTACTTCCCAGTTGAGGGTAATCAGGCCAGGGTGAAGCAGGTAGCTGAGGCATGGCGCAACATTCAAAGGAAAGGCAAGGTTTCTTGGGGTAAAGCTAATAACAGATCTTTTCCTCCATTTGATGACTGGCTCAGTAAGAGAGTGGAGCTTACTTGTCTACCGTTTCCTATGGTTGATCCTTGGTATCCGTTGGTTGAAGAGACTCCTTCTACTGTCAGTATGGACGAGTTCTTAGAGATGAAGCGGGAGAGAGATCAGCTACTTGCAGAGAAAGATGAACTGGAGATGAGTGTGGCTCGGGTTCAGAGGGTTAATCAGGAGCTCAAGGGGAAGATGGAAGATCAAGACAAGCGGCATGCCCTGGAAGCAAAGCGCTTCAAGATGGATACTGCCTATTATGGGAAGGTCAGTCAGGCCTTGGCATCTTCAGCAAAGGAGCATGACATCACCAAAGAGAGATTGGCTAGAGCTTCGAAGGTCATTGAAGATGAGAAGAGAAGGCAAATCTTGGTGAAGGATCAGAGGGATAACAGAGTCCGAGTCCTCATTGCTGAGTGGGAGGCAAAATTGAGGGTTAAAGAGTCAGAGAATCTGAGGATTGTTGCTGAGTGGGAGACCAAGCTGAAGGTCAAGGAGTCAGAGAATCTGAAGATCACCGCTGAGAGAGATCACTACATGGCAGAGAGAGACCACTACTTCAGGCAGATGAAGATTCATCAGAAGGAAGTTGGGAGACTGCAGCAGGAGAACACCGAGCTCAGGTTCGCCGCAGAGTTCGCAAGGATGGAAGATGAGATAGGGCCATCTGTGGGACCCTCATCCAGTTAGATCTTTCATTTATATTGGATTACCGTCAGGCTTGTTGACGGAATTCACTTGCTTGTATTTCTTTCCTTTTCTGGAGGATTGTATTTGACTTTATTTGACTTGATGTATGACTATGGCACTGTTTGTGCGCTTTTGGTTATGTGATGGTTCTTTTCATTCAGTATTTGATCTTCGAGCTCTATTTGCTTTACCGTATGCACTCATACAAGCACACACATGGTTGGGGGTATCATGCTGAATCACATATCTCCGATCTGCACGATAAAATCAGATGCTGAATATCAGAATATTGATGCCGGATTATTATTTGTCTCAATGATGCCAGGATCGAGAGACAAAGTGTCCTTCATATGGATAGACACTGCATCCATGCATTAATCATAATAACTGTGTTTTATTTTGCAGGTGTTCGTTACTAACGTGCTTGATTGTGACAGGAATCATTGCTCGTGCTCGTAGAGTTGTACCCTTGCACTCAACCCGACCTCACAGATACTTCACCAGGCGCAACACTCCTCGACTGATGGATCTCCCAAGTACTGATCTCCTCGAGCTGAAGGACAAGATGACTGAGCTGATCAACATCATGCAGGGTTTTGCAGTTGATCAGAAAGCTTTGGCTGACAAAGTTGAAAAGCTCGAGCGGGCTTCAGCTGTTAACAGTGTTGTTAATCTGGATGGTGTCTCCAATCAGGGGCTGGGTGGATCCAGAGACGGTGAAAAAAGAGCAACCGTGGGTATGGTGAACAACAATGCTGCTGGTTTTGGTGCTGGTGGTCAACCTGGGCCCGGTCTGGGGCAGAATTTGAAGGACAATTTTGTGCCTCCTTTCTATGGGTTTGATGACGACAGGGAGGAGGACAGAAAGGCTGATCAGTTCTCTATGCTGAATGAGCCATTCGGTCAGTATGGTGTCCAACCCCAAAGCAAAGAAATTCAGTTACTGACAGAGAAGGTAAGGGCTCTGGAAAGCCATGCTACTCCGGGGTTTGTCAACATGTCCAACATGGGGCTGGTTGAGGGGATTGTGATTCCACAGAAGTTCAAGGCGCCCGCATTTGACAAATACAATGGGAGTTCCTGCCCGGAAACTCATCTGCAAGCCTTTGTCCGCAAGATCTCTGCATATACAACAGATCAGAAGCTGTGGATGTATTTCTTCCAAGACAGTCTGTCTGGAGGCTCACTGGAATGGTATACCAAGCTGAAATCTGCTGACATCAAGAGCTGGCAGGATCTGGGAGATGCATTCTTTAAACAGTATCAGTTCAATGCTGATATGGCTCCGAGTCGTACCCAGCTGCAGGGTATGTCTCAGAAAAATAATGAGGGGTTTAAAGAATATGCTCAGAGGTGGAGGGAGTTGGCTGCCAGAGTGCAACCTCCATTGGTTGATAGAGAGATGTCTGATCTCTTTATGGGTACCCTGCAAGGGGTTTTTGCTGAAAGAATGGTGGGGTGTCCTGTCACCAATTTCTCTGACATTGTGGTGGCAGGGGAAAGAATTGAAAGTTGGTTAAAGCTGGGTAAGATCCAGGGTAATGCATCTTCTTCTTCTTCTGGTTCAAAGAAGCCATTCGGTAATAATGGTGGGCAGAGGAAAAAGGAAGGAGACACAAGTGCTGTTTATACACAACGTGGACCCAGTAGGGACCGTTACTTCCAGCACACTGCTGCGGTAATAATTCCTGCTGAGCCTCAGTCAGCACAACCGCAACAGCAACAACAGAGACAACCGTTTCAACAGAGGCCGCAGAGGGCTGGATACCAAGTCAGGGGCAGGGCAAATGATCGACAATTTGATAGGCCTCCCGTGACATACTCCTTTCTGTTGAAGAAGCTTTTGGACCTTGGGCTGGTACAATTGAGGACGCTGGCGCCTTTGAGACCTGATCAGAGGCCAGCCAGTTATAATGAAAATGCCAAGTGCGAATTCCATTCAGGTGCTCCCGGACACAACGTTGAGGACTGCAAAGCTTTTAAGCACGTAGTCCAAGACCTGGTGGATTCAAAGGCCATCAATTTCGCGCCATCTCCTAATGTCAATGCAAATCCCATCCCCGCGCATGGCCAGAGGGGGGTGAACGCCATTTCGGCGGAAAATGGAGTTGGGCTGTCTGATGTGAGTCAGTTGAAGACGCCTTTGGTTGAGCTGAAAAGTCAGTTGCTGGTGAATGGGGTTTATCCGGGTTGCGGCCACGAGTGCGCTGAGTGCACTATCTCTGTCAACGGTTGTGAGCTTCTGAGGAAGTGTGTCCAGGGTCTGATGGACGAGGGGGTTATCATGATCGAAAGGGCTGACAAGGAAGAGAAGGAGGAGGTCTCCACCATAACAATTTACTATGACACGGTGGATTTGTCAAACCTTAGTGAGGAGGCTCCAGTTACCATCACGGTACCTGGGCCGATTCCCTACGACAAAGATGATGCCGTGCCGTGGCATTATGGTGGGGAAGTGTACTGCAATGGCGAGAAGTTGGAGGAACAATCTGCAAGTGAAACCACCGTGCTGAAGGTGGATAATGCCGGTCCCAGCGGTTTCACTCGCAGCGGTAGGCTGTTTGCTCCTGATGCATTGAGGAGAGGGGAGGAAGAAAAAGATAAAAAAGAAAAGGTCGAGGCTTTAGCCAGGGCAAAAGGAAAGGCTGTGGTGGATAGTGGAAATACTCCAGTGGTGACACCGACGCCTGCGGGGTCGGACAACAAATTTGATGATGAGGCAGAAGAGTTCTTGAGAATCATCAAAAAGTCGGAGTATAAACTGGTTGATCATTTGCAGCAAACTCCTTCCAAGATCTCCATTCTTTCATTGCTGCTGAGCTCAGAGGGGCATAGGGAGGCCTTATTGAAAATTTTGAAGAAGGCTTATGTTCCTCAAGAGATCACCATCAACCAACTGGAGACGGTCGTATCCAATGTGCATGCTAGCCATGGGTTGGGCTTTACGGATATGGACCTGACGGTGGATAGGAGGAACCACAATAGGGCGCTACACATTGCGATGGAATGCAAAGGAGCCGTGCTGTCGCATGTGCTGGTTGATACCGGTTCCTCATTGAATGTGTTGCCGAAGAAAGCCTTGGCAAAGCTGAACTGTGATGGGCTGATTTTGACCCCGACTGATTTGATTGTGCGGGCTTTTGATGGGTCAAAACGAGCCGTATTTGGGGAGGTTGAGCTGCCGGTGAAGATTGGCCCCGAGGTGTTTAAGTCAACTTTCTACGTCATGGACATTCAGCCGGCATACAGTTGCCTGTTGGGTCGCCCGTGGATTCATGCTGCGGGAGCAGTTACCTCGACTTTGCACCAGAAGCTGAAATATGTCTGGGGAGGTCAAGTCGTCACGGTTTGTGGAGAGGAGGACATTTTTGTCAGCCACTTGTCTTCGTTTAAGTATGTGGAGATGGATGGAGAAATATGGGAGACGCCTAGCCAGGCATTCGAAACCGTCAAGGTGGAGAATGCTCTGTTCGCAAAGCAGGAAGAAGAGAAACCGTCTATCGCTTCATACAAGCAGGCCGCCGAGGTGGTAAAAAGTGGAGAAGCTCCTGGTTGGGGTAAAATGATGGAGGTCCCCGAGAAGAAAGACAGATTTGGGGTTGGATATCAACCGAGCCGAGGCTCAGGGCAAGGAAGAGGGCGTCGTACGTCGGTTACCTTCACAAGCGCCGGAATGCTGGATCCGGATCACATCTGCATGATGGGTGAAGATGCTGATAGTGACTGCGACATTGACCAGTGGATAAAGCCGTGCACGCCAGGGATGGAAATCCAGAACTGGAAGGCCGAAGAGATCATCCGGGTCACTCTCCTTGAAGAGTAATATTTTTCTTGTTTTCATTCTTATTTGCATGAAAGCCATACGTGTTGCCCGACACGTAATGGTCCATTGTAAGGGCCACCTCATGTTTAAATTTGCAAATTCGCATCATTAATAAAAGGATGTTTTTCAATCAAAAGCAGTGTTCCCTGTTTTTCATTTACTTTTGCAGTTTAAAAATAAAAACAAAATAAAAATGGCAATGTTTTCATTTTTCTTTTTCAATTTCTCACACCGGTTCTAAAGCAATGCATGAATCAACATTCACGCAGATGCGATTCCTCTCCGGATCTCATTGATAACAATCCTGTTACACCCTCATATGACTTCGACAATCCGATCTATCTTGCTGAAGAAGAAGACGAAGAAGATTGCGAACTGCCAGGGGAATTAGCCAGGTTGTTGAGACAAGAGGAGAAGGTGATTCAGCCGCATGAAGAGCAGATTGAGGTCGTGAACCTGGGTACCGATGAGGTCAAGAGAGAGGTGAAAATCGGGGCTGCTTTGGAGGAAAGTGTTAAGAGCAGAATGGTAGTATTGTTGAAAGAGTATGTCGACATCTTTGCCTGGTCTTATCAAGATATGCCCGGGTTGGATACCGATATTGTGGTGCACAAGCTACCGTTGAGAACAGATTGTCCTCCAGTGAAGCAGAAGTTGCGCAGAACTCGACCTGACATGGCGATGAAGATTAAGGAAGAAGTGCAAAAGCAGTGGGATGCTGGTTTCCTTGCTGTCACTAATTATCCGCCATGGGTTGCGAATATTGTGCCAGTCCCGAAGAAAGATGGTAAAGTGAGAATGTGTGTGGACTACCGAGATCTGAACAGAGCTAGTCCGAAGGATGATTTTCCACTACCTCACATTGATGTGTTGGTAGATAATACAGCTCAATTCTCGGTGTTTTCCTTCATGGATGGCTTTTCTGGCTATAATCAAATCAAAATGTCGCCAGATGATATGGAGAAAACAACGTTCATTACACCATGGGGTACCTTTTGTTACAAGGTGATGCCATTCGGTCTCAAGAATACCGGTGCTACTTATCAGAGAGCCATGGTGACTTTGTTTCATGATATGATTCATCATGAAATTGAATGCTATGTTGATGACATGATAGCAAAGTCCCAAACAGAGGAGGGGCATTTGGTAGATCTGGCTAAGTTGTTCGACCGGCTGAGACAGTTCAGACTGAGGTTGAATCCGAACAAGTGCACGTTCGGAGTGTGGTCCGGTAAATTGCTGGGGTTCATTGTGAGTGAGAAAGGAATCGAGGTTGATCCTGCAAAAGTGAAAGCGATAAAAGAAATGCCTGAACCGAGAACAGAGAAGGAGGTTCGTGGTTTCTTGGGTAGATTGAACTACATTTCGCGGTTCATATCTCATCTAACAGCCACGTGTGAACCGATATTCAAATTGTTAAGAAAAGATCAAACGGTCAGGTGGAATGATGATTGCCAAGTGGCATTTGAAAAAATAAAAGAGTATTTGCAGGAGCCTCCGATTCTGATGCCTCCTGTGGAGGGAAGACCGCTAATTCTGTACCTGACAGTCCTCGAGGGGTCTATGGGGTGTGTATTGGGGCAGCATGACGAGTCTGGTCGAAAAGAGCATGCCATATACTACCTTAGCAAAAAGTTTACCGACTGTGAAACAAGATATTCACTGCTCGAGAAAACTTGCTGTGCTTTGGTCTGGGCTGCTCGCCGACTAAGGCAGTACATGTTGGTTCATACCACTTTATTGATTTCCAAGATGGATCCAATCAAGTACATTTTTGAGAAGCCAGCATTGACCGGACGGGTTGCGAGGTGGCAAATGATTTTGACTGAATATGATATACAGTATACCTCTCAGAAGGCGATCAAGGGGAGTGTATTGTCTGATTACCTCGCCCAGCAGCCTATTGATGATTATCAACCGATGAAGTTTGAATTCCCTGATGAGGACATAATGTTTCTCAAATCGAAAGATTGCGAGGAACCAATCCCGGAGGAGGGGCCTGACCCTGAATCCGAATGGATTATGATGTTTGATGGGGCCGTTAACGTGAATGGAAGCGGTGTTGGTGCTGTTTTGGTTACGCCGAAAGGATCCCACATTCCTTTTGCTGCCCGGCTAACATTTGAGTGCACCAACAACGTAGCTGAATATGAAGCTTGCATATTGGGTATTGAAGAGGCGATTGATTTAAGGATCAAGAACCTTGTCATATATGGAGATTCAGCTCTGGTGATAAATCAGGTTAACGGAAAATGGTATACGCATCAATCTCATTTGGTTCTGTATCGAGATTATACGAGGAGGTTGTTGACGTTTTTCACCAAGGTGAAGATGCATCATGTGCCCAGAGAGGAGAATCCTTTGGCAGATGCTTTGGCTACTCTAGCTGCCTTGATTAAGGTACAGAGGTGGAATCAGTTCCCCAGTGTGGAGGTTGGTCGTCTGGATAGACCGGCTTATGTGTTTGCTGTTGATACAGCGCCTGATGATGATAAGCCGTGGTATTTCGATATCAAACGCTATCTAGAGACGCAAGAATATCCTGAGGGAGCATCGAAGAAAGATAGAAAGACTCTGCGGAGGTTAGCCATGGTATTCTATCTGAATAAGGACGGGGTTTTGTATAAGAGGAATTTTGATTGGGTCTTGCTCAGATGTGTTGATGAGGCAGAAGCAAGCCAATTAATGAAAGAGGTTCACGAGGGATCGTTCGGTACCCATGCTAGTGGGAATGCAATGGTGAAGAAGCTGCTGAGAGCAGGTTATTATTGGATGACAATGGAGGCCCAATGTTTCAATTTCGTGCGGAAGTGTCATAAATGCCAGATTTATGCAGATAAAGTGCACGTGCCTCCAAATCCGTTGAGTTTAATGTCGTCTCCATGGCCGTTTGCTATGTGGGGCATTGATATGATAGGAAAGATAGAGCCTACGGCTTCGAATGGTCACAGATTCATATTGGTGGCTATTGATTACTTCACCAAGTGGGTAGAAGCAGCTTCTTATACGAACGTGACGAAGCAGGTTGTGGCCAGATTTCTCAAGAGAGACATCATTTGCCGATATGGGGTTCCCGAGAGAATCATTACTGATAATGGTTCTAATTTGAATAATAAGATGATGGCAGAGTTGTGCCGGGAATTCAAGATCGAGCATCACAATTCTTCTCCCTATCGTCCGAAGATGAATGGGGCGGTTGAGGCAGCTAACAAGAATATAAAGAAGATTGTGCAGAAAATGGTGGTAACCTACAAGGATTGGCATGAGATGTTGCCGTTTGCATTGCATGGGTATCGAACGTCGGTACGCACATCTACTGGGGCAACTCCTTTCTCATTGGTATATGGGATGGAGGCTGTGTTACCTGTTGAAGTTCAGATTCCCTCTTTGAGAGTCCTGATGGACGTAAAATTGCAAGAGGCTGAATGGGTAAGGACCCGGTATGAAGAATTGAGCCTGATAGAGGAAAAGAGGCTAGCCGCCATCTGTCATGGGCAGTTATATCAGCAAAGGATGAAGCGTGCTTTTGACAGAAAGGTGCGACCTCGGGTATATCACGTAGGTGATATGGTGCTGAAAAGGATCCTTCCTCCTCAAAACAATCGAAGGGGCAAATGGACACCCAATTATGAAGGTCCATTCGTGGTCAAGAAGGTTTTCTTTGGCGGAGCCTTGTTGTTAACGACCATGGATGGCAAAGATTTTCGATCTCCTGTGAATGCGGACGCAGTTAAAAAATACTTCGTATAAAGAGACCCGCTGGACGAAAAGAACAAAATAGTCCAGGCAAAAATGGGCATCCCGACGAACCAAAAACAGAAAGAAAGGTTCGGGCAAAAATTAGGGATAAAGATGAAAAAATGTACACCCGGCAAGTCGAAAACCTGAGAAGGCGACTTGGGCAAAAATGGGTATCCCGGTGGACTGAAAACCCGGAAGGGCGGTCCAGGCAAAAGAGGGATTGACACGAACAACTGCGTCTGGCATGATCGTTTGCGCTTTGGTTAAAGCATCATGGATAATACCCGGTAAGGATCAGTCAGAAACATCTTGTTCAGAAGGCAGAATGCATGGAGAGTCTGAGGACATATGGGGTGTAACCGAGTTGGAACTCGATGAGATCACGGGTTTCACATTGCCATTAGGATAGATTTTTCCTTTTGAGCGCAATTACCTCTTTTCAGGAATTGCTTCCTTTGTATTGCTCAATTTGAGCCACACTTTTCTAATCAATAAAATGCATATTCAGTCAAATAATTTTGTTTTTGTTTTTCATTACCGCTTTGATTGCAAAAACATCCAGATATTTTTGATAAAGAATCTTGCATTTTTAACACATACAGGTTCCTTCCAATGCATGTTTATAAGATTGAAACTGGAAATCTTATTTGGAAGGTTGAGTGACCCAAGTGTTGAAATCTTGACACGCCTGGGGCACGGTTTTATCTGACGATCTGTTTTGCAGGAACTGTTAGATAGTTTCACTCACTTGCAGGTTGTGGTGTGGAAGCTTTGTCACAGATCCCCAGAGAGTCCGACCAGGGACGAATGAATATGAAAGAATGACGAAGACGTTGAGACGTACGACGTTCCTTGATGATAATCAAGAAGACTCTTCAAAGTCGGAAGATTGGAAAGTATGTAATTCCCCGCAGAGCCCGATCAGGGACGAGTGCATGAAGAAAGGACGGAGAGACGACGAGACGTCCGACGACGACCCTTGAAATTAATCAAGAAGACTCTTCAAAGTCGAAAATTGAAAATTCTGTATAACTCCCAGGAGTACGTCTCTCGTCGAGCGCGGAGCGACTTGGAATATAAGATGATGGAGCAAAAAAGGTCCAGACGAGTCTGGGAATTCTCAAAAGTGGGAAGTCGATGCGAGTATTGGAGGTGGATACCATGGTTCGACGAGTCGACGGGTGTTCTGAACCAACTTTTCTCATGTCCCAGCGAGGTCCCCAAGCAGAGTTATAGGACTAGCTCCACAGCAGACTCAAGGTCTGTAAACTTCTCCAGCCGAGTCAGGATGGTTATCCCGGGCAGGTTTAAAACGGTGTTTCCTCAGCAGCCAGGCCCGAAGGTTGCTGTTCCCCGAGTGGAGCGGGTTTCAATGAAATATATATCCAGCAGTTCCCCGAGTGGAGCGGGTTTCAATGAAATATATCTCCAGCAATGTTCATTCTACCAGTGGATTGGACAAGTTCCCGTAGCGGACGGATTTTGCATCCCCAGCTGAGTGTGTCCTACATGTGGATTGGATGGGTCTTCCCCAGCAGAGTAGCATTCATTTTCCCTAGCAGGGTCAAGATGATTATCCCCAGCAGGTGTCAGATTGATGCTTCCTGTAACACCCCGATAATAATAAAATAATTATTTAAATTGAGTTAATAATTTATTTATTAATTTAATTAAATAATTGGAAATTTTATTATTATTATTATTATTGGAAAATATATATATGTTGGAAATAAGGAAAAGAGCCCATTTGGAGTAAAAAGGTTTTTACGTGAAAAACAGAGAAAACGATCGTGAAAGAGGAAAAGGGCAAAGAGACAGAGCAAGGGCTGAAGGTTGAAGAGAGAAAAGCTTGGAGCTCAAAGATTCGCCAAATTAACTCAGGTAAGGGGGTTTATCGTCGATTAATGGGTATTATGGGATAAAATGTGATGGGTAGTGATAAGCCGTTAATTTGACCCTAATTGGGATTGTTGATGCTGAAGAATTGAATTGGATAAATTGTATTTAGACTGTAATTGAATCTGTGTTTGGGTTAGTGGTGAAATTCCGAACGTATAGCTTTTTACGGAATCGGAATCGGAGGTCCGGAAGTCCTCCAACGGCGGAAAATGCGGAGAATTCTGCATTCTGCCTTGTGTTAGCGCAGGAACTGCTGTTTTGTCTGCGTTAACCGGTTAACCCAGGGTGTTAACCGGTTAACACTGTTATAATTTGTGAAAATGTGCTGTTTTGCCTGCGTTAACCGGTTAACCCAGGGCGTTAACCGGTTAACACTGTTGCGTTTTGCCAGAAAATGTGTTTTTGCCTGCGTTAACCGGTTAACCCAGGGCGTTAACCGGTTAACACTGTTGCAGAGTGGAAAAATTGGCTTTTTAATGTTGTGTACATAATTGAGAGTTGGCCTATGTTGGTGTATGATGTAATAGGGATTATTTCCCGCTGTTCTGAGCAGTATAGGTATTAGTAGAGTGTGCTAATACTGTGTTTAATTGATTTACATGATAATGATGTGTTGATACATGTGTTGATGATGTATGATGGTATGCATAATGATGTGAATGTATGTATTATGCATGTATGTGTGAATGGACTGTTGTATGGCTTAGAGTGTGAGCATATGTCCGTTGTGAGTTGTTGTTGATGCTGCATTGCTAGATGATTAGCGTGCATAGCATAGCCTTTGGGGCTGTAGCTAATTCCCATGGTGAGGAATTAGTGAGTGAATCATTGTGGATTTGTTGTTGATGTTTGCATGCTAGATGATTAGTGTGCATAGTCTAGCCTTCGGGGCTGTAGCTAATTCCCATGGTGAGGAATTAGTGAGTGAGTCATTAGATCTCAAATGAGTGGGACTAGTGAGCTTAGTAGCCGTATCTGGAGGGATCGGTGAGCTTGAACTATATGTTCAAGAATAGTCGGTACCGCATGTGTGGAGTCTCATTGCATAATGTATGTATGGCGTATAATATGAATGGATGTATTCCAATATTATACGTGTGTTTGTGTTGTTGTAGAGTATGATTTGAGATTATACTTGCGTGTTATGGAATGTTGAGTATGATGTGAGCTGATGTGCTGTTACTGATTGTATGTTGCAATTAGGGTGATTAATGTGTTAGATTGCTTAACATGACCTTATATTCTATAATGCTTATTATATTGATTGAGGAACTCACCCTTACAACTATTTTTCAGGTAACGAGAAATGAGTTGAGTAGAAGTGAATGCTTGGAGTCTAGTGTAGTCTCCTTAGTGGGTCGTGCTCTGATAGATGTAACATCGGGATGGGATGTTTTATGTTGTTGAATAATTTACATGTGAATGTTACATGTTTTACATGATTGAGGAGATCTCTATCTGCTGCGTCTTATGCAAATGTTTATGTTTTGGATAAATAAAAGAGCATGACCGTCATATTGTTGAATATTGTGTGTGACACCCTTGAAGGGCATAATTACTCTGATTGTTATATGTTTATTATTTTAATTAAATATTTGAGGTATTTTAGAAGGGTGTTACACTTCCCCCAGTTGACAAGCCTGGAGATTGCTATTTCCCCAGCGGAGTTCTTTGTGAGCATTTCCCCAGTAAAATCGTCAGGTATCTGTGAGGATTCTCAAAGCAGAGTCGGGATTGATATCCCCAGCAAGGCAAAGACTGTTGTATCCCCACAGAGTGTTGGTGGTGCCTATCCCCAGCGTTTCCCGAGCGGATTGGGTGCAAAGGAGGTTCTTCCCCAGCAAGGGTTGCCTTATTCCCGGCAGCAGTGCTTATTCCCCAGCAGGGTGGAGTTGGAGCAATGGCGAGTTCCTCAGCAGAGTGTCTCGTGCTCCCCAGCAGAATCCCTTGAGGGGGACGCTTTTTATGCATTCATCATGTAGCGTAAGCATAGCATGTTGCATAGAAAAAATAAATCGCGTAGCATTTCCATAATTATGGAGCATTACGCAGAAAAAGATCATGCATCATTGTTGCAAGCATAGAGCTAGTCTCAAGCCGTGGTTACCGTTTGAGAGGTGGTTGTGCCAGAAAGCGAAGATGTTACTCTGTGGAGTTTAGCATCATGACGTCAGATCAGCAATGTTCCCCAGTAGTGCGATATTGGAGGAAATGTTTCCGTCGGACAAAGATGGAAATAAAATCAGAGGACGTTACGCGATCAGCGCGATTCAAGCCGTGGTTACCGCTTGAGGTGGTTTTATCAGACAGTGAAGGTGTTACTCCGAGGAGTCTAGCATCATGGGTTTAATCAAGGATATGCCCCAGTAGTACGATACTGGAGGGTAAGTTTCTGTCGAGCAGAGATGGGAATGTTAATCAAGAAAGTTTCGGGGTCCAAAAAGAAAAACAAGAAAGAAGATAATCCCCAGCTAAACGCGAAGTGTTTGTCTGCCAGGGTTGAATAGAGAGCAGCCGGCTCAGGGCTTATCATCCTCAGCATGGGTCGTTGCGGCAATCCGGCCAGTTTCCGATTTCCAGATCGAAGAGGTTCTCAACCAGCAGGACGAAGAACTTGTGGCATTCCGGCCAGTTTCCGATTTCCAGATCGAAGAGGTTCTCAACAGTCAGGACGAAGAACTTGTGGCACTCCGGCCAGTTTCCGATTTCCAGATCGAGGAGGTTCTCAACCATCAGGACGAAGAACTTGTGGCATTCCGGCCAGTTTCCGATTTCCAGATCGAAGAAGTTTCCGATTTCCAGATCGAAGAGGTTCTCAACAGTCAGGACGAAGAACTTGTGGCGCTCCGGCCAGTTTCCGATTTCCAGATCGAAGAGGTTCTCAACAGTCAGGACGAAGAACTTATGGCACTCCGGCCAGTTCCGATTTCCAGATCGAAGAAGCTCATGATGATTAGATCGATGCAGCTTGCGGCAATCCGGCCAGTTTCCCGGTATCCAGACCGAAGTGGTATCCAGACCGAAGAGGTGTCCAGACCAAAGTGGTGTTCAGGCCAAGAAAATGAAAAAAGAAGAGAAAATTCTGGGGTCCAAGAAAATCAAAAAGAAATAATAATCCCGAGCGGATGAGCGGTGTTCAGGCCATAGTTATCCCTGTGTTACCATTTATTTTGGTATCCAGGTTGACAGTGTTGTTTTGGTATCCAGGTTGATGTTGCTGTTTCGGGGTTCAAGCCGAGTTTTCTCCGTACCAGACGGATTTTGGTTTCAAGACTGTTCTTCGCCGATTCTGACAGGCGTTGTTAATTATTATCCCATCAGAGTGCAAATTGTTCGTCTGTTCTTAGTATTCAATCACTCTTCATCCTGATCATCTGAAAGCCGAGGCTATTCATATCGACAGGTTCACAGTGGATTGAATAGGGGCAGCTGTAACACCTCAAAATTTGCCCTCCTCTCTTGGGACTAGCATTATCATTTTGCATATCATTTTAGGTCATTAGGCATTGCATATTGCATATCATGTGGTTACATTGTGCAAGCCATTCTCCCAAGTCTTGATCAGAAGATGAGGAAGTCAAAGTGCAAGCCTAGGGTTTTATTGATTGATCATTGGCCATCTGAGGATTGGGCTGTGAATTAGGGTTTTGTGATTCTCAAAGGATATTGATCTTCATCTTGATTGAAGTGATACATCATCATCATCATGGTTTGATTTTATCAGGAGGTTGAAGCTCATTCCTTGAGATTAGGGTTTTGACCACTGGTCAACCCTGATCAGTTGCATTGGGCCAATCAGGGCATAATCAGGAGATGAGGTTTATGATGGATATGGGGTTCATTATGTGATTATATTGAGATTATTGAGGCTAGGGTTTCACCCTGGAGCCATTTCAGTTGGAGATTGGAGCTTAATTTGATCAATGCATTGCCAGATTCATCTGTCAGCTGAAAAAGTCAACTGTGGTCAACTGTACATGATCTGATGAATTTGGAGGTGGAAATGAGTTGGATACACTTCATTCATGTTGGAACAAGTGTTATATGGCATCTCAAAGCTTAAAAATGAAGAAAATCAAGTCAGGACAAGAACTGCCAAAAATAGAAAGTGACTTGTAATTGAAGTTTCCAAAAATGGAAAGTTTTGGACCTCAAAGCCACGTGTCTAAGGAAGCTTCAAATGAAAAATTGTTCAATATGAAAGTTGTAGATCTTGTTCTCACCTTTCCAAAAAGTCCAAGAACTTGAAAATCCCATGTATGGTTGGAAAATTATGGCTCAGTGAAATTCAAAAATGACCCATAATCAGGAGGCCATAACTTCCACATGGTTTGTCCAAATTGCAAGTTCTTTATATGCACAAACTCCATTTGACATGTACTTTCATGGTGCATAATTGGATTTTTCCAAAAGTGGTCAATGCAAAAAGTCAAATTTCAACTGGACAGTTAAAATGGACCAAGGGCAAAATTGTCCAACTTGTGAAATAATTGGAATTTTTGAGTGGGGATTTTTGCCACACCTCATAAATGGCATTTGAAAGTTGTTGGAATCATCATAATATGCTAAGGCCTTGTGGTTTGGAAATTGGCTTGAAAAATGAAATTGCAAAAATGGACACATAACCATTCACATGTGATTTTCCAAAATACACATCCAATGAGAGTGAAACAAGTTGCAATAGCTCATGACAGGTATTTGGAAGTTGTATGAGCTGTCCATGAGGTGGCAATGAGCTGGCTTTGGAAAGTACCATTTTGTCCCTAACTTGAAAATTAACCATTTCACTAACACATTCCATTTGGTTAATTAAACATGGTTAAGTGGTGATTAAGCATTCATATATATTCCTAATCACTTCCAAATCATAACAGAAACTCACACATTCCAAAACCAGATCTGAAAACTCTCCAATTCTCTCAATTTCCTCAAGAACACAAAAACTTCAAATCCAAAGAACTTCATAAATTCTTGATCAATCTTGGAAATTCTTGTTGCATCAATCTCCAATCATCATATGCTCCATCTGTTTTTGCATTTCAACATCCAAAACCGCGCGAAACTCAACTGTACAAGATGGCATCATCAATGGTGAATCTTGAATTCAAACATTAGGAGTGGAATCAATTGAATCTAAGCTTGGCATCTCACTTCCACAAGCTCATGCTACAACTGTTTGAAGCTAACACACGCAGAGCTCATCAATTCAACACTGCCATTGCCAGGTTTTGCATTTTTACGAATCTCAAGATATGCTTAATGCTTATGTGCGTTTTAAAGTGTATGTCATGTAGATCATGGTGATGTTTGTAGTTTTGCAAATAGATGACTGTAGGCTGAGAAATCTTGAATTGAAGATATGAACCAAAACCCTAACTCGCTCGATTTGCAAAATTTAGGAATAATTAGGTTGAATTAAGTGGATATTTGGATTGTGCATGTTCAGACGGTTCGAACGGTTATCCACTTGTCCATTTTGGTGATGGTTTGAGATTCACGCGTTCTTGAGGAGTTCTGGGGAAGACGATGAATTTTCTGGACAAAATGCTTGTTTGATCTTTGAATCCGTTTGAATTTTTGAATGAAGTGTTTCCCGCTCCCGCGCCACATATTTACCAGAATGCCATTACTAATTTTAATTAATTAAAATTAATTCTTAAAATTGTAAAAAATTCATAAACATGTTAGAAAATTCATAAAAAAATCATAGAAAATTCAGAAAAATATGAGAGTTGTTTCTTTGACTTCCTTGTTGACTGTAGATGTTTTTTGACCTATTGGTCAAAGTTGTGCATGGTAATCATTGTGTTTGACTTAGGGTTCTTTCACATGTATGTAAATTTGATACACTTTGCCATTTTGTTCATGAAATTCTCATAGTTGCAAATAAATTCTTGAAATGTTTTGTGATGATTGTGGACTGGTTGATGCTTATTTACATGTAAATTTCATGAATTTTTGATTCCTGGTCATTGAGATACAAATTTTTGAACTTAGGTGTGACAATGTGTGTCACACCTCATTATGTCAATTTGCTGGATTTATTTGAATGACCTAGGCTTGTTAGAATGATGTGAAATTTTGCATGATGGTTCATTAACATGTTAAGATGCTATGTGAATTTTTGTGGAATTTTATGTGGCATTTTCAAATTGATTGCTATTTTTCATCTCTGTTGGTCAAATGTGCAAGCTCATGTGACATATGTTGGTAGATCTTTTGTGAAATGCTCATATGGTATTGAATGATCATGAAATTTGGTAGGAATGTTATAGACACATTGTATGACATCCCTGTTTTGGTCTCATCCATTTCTTTATTGTCTTCATGGATTTATGAATTTTTGAAGTGGCTGCATGTGTTGATGTTGTGATTTGGAGCATGTAATTGTGCCTGTTTTTGTTGATTTTCATTGACATGGTTCCCTTTGCCCAATTAAGCTGAAATTTGGTGTGCCATACCTGGATTAGGTCCTGTTTAGGTGTAATTTATTTGAGATTTTTTGGATTTGTTTTGATATGGATTTGAATGCAATAGTTCTGTTTGGATGTTTTGTGTTCCATTTGGCATAAGTTGGATTGTTTTGTGCATGGAATGAATATAATGAATGATATGGACATGGGACTAATTGTGTTGGCTCTTGTTTGACATTAATTTGACTTTGGTTGGATATCCCTTGCTGTTTAGGAATTTTTCTTGCCTTTGGACCCTAGGCTTGGCCTAGTGGTCTAGTTGCTAATATTTGCTTGATTTTTCAGGATGAATAGCATAAGGCTCATGGAGAATGATCCAAGTTGATTGAAATGATGTTGTTTGATGTTTGTACACTAACATAACATTGTTTTGTAGGTTGTGAAGCTTGGGCTTGAGCTCATAGCTTGCCTTTGTGTGCCTTGGCTTGCATAGTTTGACTGATTAACTTGTTGTTTTCTGATTGGTTGTCTGAGTTATTAACTGGTTAGCTTTTGTACAGGTACCTTTAGTCGCTCTAGTTCTTTTAAGAACTTGCTTGGTAGCCGCTGCTCGGTTGTGTAAACCGCTTGAGGTAGGTCCTCTTGACTTCATGTAGTCTGGGAGACCCGGCTGTTACCGGGCCGGGCAAATGTCTGAAGTCCTCCTTAAGAGGCAATGATTGTGGTTGTTTATTTTTCGTGCCAAGCAGGTGAAAGTCCTTTAATCAAGGCAATTGGTGGAAGGTAGGGATATGCAATCTATCCCCCACTATTCAGTTGAGTCTTCTCCTTGCTCCCATTACATGGTTGTAGCATTGAGATCACAAGCCCAAGATCTTGTGCAGTGCACATTGTGTCAGAGTCTCTGAGTATAGAAGGGTTCCCCCATTCTGGACCCATGCTCATTTGTCAGAAGCTCTCCCTGGTTAGGGATAAGAGCTGTGAGGTCTGATCCTCACTTCACCTCTCATCTGCTTCACCTTAGCCTCGTAATGGCAAGGTTAAGAGCAAACACAGCCCGTACAGACGACTTGCTGAGGCAGTCAAACCTATTGTGTGAGCCACTTGTTTGGTTATAGTGCGTGCTATGTGGATATCTGTTTGAGATGCTTGTTCTCATTTGATGTATGCTTGCATTATGTTGTATGCTTGTGTGCTTGCTTCTTTCCTGGATAGGAATAGTTTGCTTATGCAAGTAGGATAGAAAACTGAACTTAGGGCAACGATGCATGACAACACTAGGCTCGAGTCCAGCTCCCTAGTAGTGTGTCTTTCCCTGGTTTCTGGTTAGCAATGCAGTCCCTTTCAGGGGAACTACATCGCCCTGATCCTCGTTCCAGACGAGGTATGTAGGCAGGGGGTCGTGCGAGACCTCTCCGGGCAACCTTTTTCTTTTTTGCGTGTGTTTGTTTGTTATCTGATTGTATGTTTGGGTTCGGATGCCGACGTAAGCCCAGTGATTGGCTGTCGGGCTCCACGTTTGCCCTTTTGAGTGTGTTTTGGTTCGGATGCCGACGTAATTCCATCCAGTGGTTGTCGGGCTCCATGTTGGCCGCCCTTGCTTGTTTGTATGTTTTGTGTTGTTTGGCGTGCGTAAGCCGAACTACAGAGGCTCTGATTCTTGTTCCAGACAAGATATGTAGGCATAAGGTGCGATACCTTATCGAGCTCCCTTCTCCTAACCCCGCCTGCGTTCCCCGTGTGTGTGTGATGTTTTAGCAACCTTTTCTTTATTCTAGGACGTGGATCCCGTCGAGTACGACGGACGTGAGGGGTGCTAATACCTTCCCCTTGCGTAACCGACTCCCTTACCCTTTCTCTTTGGTCGCAAGACCATTTCCTTTCCAGGTTTCTCTGAGCGTTTCCTTTCCCTATCTTGGGATAAATAACGCACAGTGGCGGCTCTGTGTTGTGTTTTTATTTGAGTCCCGCCGGTTGATTTTTCGCAGGATGCGACACAAAGGTACAGCTCTGCGAGCACGAGCAATGATTCCTGAAACAATCAAGCACGTTAGAACCCGACACCTACAAAACAGCAAACAGGTTAATATGCATGAATGCAACGTCTATTCATATGAGGAACATTCCGTCCTTTGATTCTGGTTTCATCGAGACAGATAATATGTCACCAATAACATTTTGACATCCAGATGTCTCTCAACCAGATTCTCAATCCATAATACTCCCCATATGGCTAGACGTAGGTTTGGTGCAGATGAATGCAAAATGAGAATGATGCAGATGAATGAATGCAATGGGCCATCCTCCAAGTCATCTGATCATCAACTGTACAGAAGTCTCTGATCTCTGAACTGATCACAACCATCTGAGGGAACATGTAACCACAAATCCAACTCAAGGGTTCCGAAATAAACGGAAGACAGATACGTCATCATCATCATCATCAACACCCAACAATCTCTGATCAGATAACCATAATCCTCTGAATCGGCCCGGGGAATCCTGAAATAAACGGATCCCCACTGATAAATAACACGGATAGCACTCCGGCGTCTCGGCAATAAATGACCGTAAATCCGACTTATAAATCTGACTCTGATCAACGGAACCAAAAGTCTCCATCTGAGTCACCATCTGAACATGCATCTGTAAGAATCACCCTCCCCTCACAGGTAAATTCTAATCAGGTCATCCTAAGGCGGATAATAGTCTCGACAATCGGGCAGAGATACTCAATGGGTTTGCCCTTTCGGGTGTGCCATTGTAGCTCCCTTAAGATCGTCTAAACCACAGATCCGGGAAATGATCGGTCACCAGAGTCAATGGTTCAAAAGAGATAACCCAACCAAAGTGGAAAACCCCACTGGAAGAGCACTTCTCAGATGAACCTCGTCCGGCTTGTGGTATGTCACGTCGCAACAATGTGCCCAACCGGCATGTGAGCGACGTGAGACCACGCTAATCCTAGGTGTATACTCGGGCCTGGGTTTTAGCCCCACTCAGAACACCCACCCCAAACAGAGGAACCACCTGCACAGAGGACGGCAACATGATAGTATGATGCATGCAAATATTTATGCAAATATATACACTGTTAGAATAATAAATGCAATAAAAAAACAAAACAAGCAACCTAAACCATCCTAGAACGCTAGGAGAGACTCGCTTAGGGAAGATGGACCAGCACAGGTCAACATCAGCATATTCCCCAGCAGAGTCGCCAGCTGTCGCATCCGCGAAAAACAACCGGCGGGCTAAAACAACAACAACACAGAGCCGCCACTGCGCGTTATTTATCCCAAAATAGGGAAAGGAAACGCTCAGAGAAACCTGGAAAAAGCATGGTCTCGCGACCAAAGAGAAAGGGTAAGGGAGTCGGTTACGCAAGGGGAAGGTATTAGCACCCCTCACGTCCGTCGTACTCGACGGGATCCACGTTCTAAAAGAAAGAAAAGGTTGCTAAAACATCACACACACACACACCGAAGACAACACAGGTGGGGTTAAGAGGAAGAGGGCTCGCTAGGACATCGCATCCTATGCCTACGTATCTCGTCTGGAACGAGAATCAGAGCTGCCGTAGTTCGGCTCACGCACGCCAAACAACACACGCACCCAAACAGGCAAACATGGAGCCTGAATGCCAATCACTGGGCTTACATCAGCATCCGAACCAAAACACACGCACACTGGAACCCGAATGCCACTCGATGGACTTACATCAGCTTCCAAGCACACAACAACCAAACAAGTTAATAGGGAGTCGGGAACTCGAGCCTATAACCGTCAAGCACACACACAAAAAAAAGAAAAGTGCCCGGAGAGACCTCGCACGGTCTCCTGCCTACATACCTCGTCTGGAACGAGGATCAGGGCGATGTAGTTCCCCTGAAAGGGAAAGAAATTCTAGCCAGAAACCAAGGGGAGACACACTACCAGGGAGCTGTACTCGAGCCTAGTGTTATCATGCATCATTGCCCTATGTTGTGGTTTCTACCTACTTGCACAACAGCAAGCTAATCCTATCCAGGAAGAAAGCAAACATGCAAGCATCAATCAAAATAAAACAAACATTTCAAGCAAGTATTCACAAAGCACACACTATATCCAGTCAAGTGAGGCTCAAACAAGGGTGGACTGCCGAGGCAAGTCATCTGTACAGAGGTAGAGTTAGCTCTTAACCTTGCCATTGAGAGGCTAAGGTGAAGCTGATGAAAGGTGAGTGAAGATTAGACTTCACAGCTCTTATCCCTGATCAGGGAGAGCTTCAGACAAAGGAGCGTGGGTCCAGAATGGAGGGACCCTTCTACGCTCAAAGACCCTGACACAACTGTACAAAGTACAAGATCTTGGGTTTGTGTCCCAATGCGTCAACACAGTGGTGTGAGCAGAGGGACGACTCAACAGAATAGCGGGGGATAGATTGCATATCCCTTGGATTCCTCCAATTGCCTCATAGAGGTCTTCACCTGCTTGGCACAAAAGTAAACAATCACAATCATCGCCTCTTAAGGAGGACTTCAGACAGTTGCCTGGCCAAGTAACAGGCCAGGTCTTCCAGACTACATGAAGACAAGAGAGTCTACCTCAACTGGTTTAAAAACCAAGCAGCAGCAAGCAAGTTCTTAAAGAACTGTAAGCGACTAAATGTACCTGAAATCAATCAAGTATCATCAGTACTCAGACAAACCAACAATAAACAACAAAAGTCAATCTATACAGACAACACAAGTTAATGCACATAAGTGCAAGCCATGAGCTCAAGCTCAAGCATAAAACCCTACAACACAAAACCAATGTTAGTTTACAACATCAAACAATCTTAATTTACAACTCGAATTTTTCTCCTTAAGCCTTTTGCACTTTTAACTTGAAAATCCAAACCAAATGTGAGAAACTAGACCACTAGGCCAAGCCTAGGGTCCAAAGGGGATGAAAAAATAAAAACAGTAAGTGAAAATTATCCCTCATCACATTCAAACAAATTAGAAGCAAATGCAATTGGTCCCATGCTCATACCATTCACCATTATCATTTCATGCACAATTTAACATCAATCATGCAATTTGCAACTTCAAATGACCAAACAGAACTATCTCAATCAAAAGCATACCAAAACAGTTCAATTAATTCCACAAAAATTCACACCTAAACAAGACACATTCAAGGTATAGCATGTCAATTTTCAGCTCAATTGGACAAAAGAAAGTAGGTCAATGAAAATCAAGAAGTCCAGACACATTTATACAAGCCAAAACAAGGCATCCAAACAAGCATCCAATTCCATAAATCATAAAACAGTGACAACAATTAAGAAATGAATGGGATCAAAACCACAATGTCCTATAATATGTCTACAATGCTCATGTCAAATTTCATCTTCATCCAATACCATATGAGAATTTCACAAGCAAAATGCCAACATGTATCACACAAATTCACAAAATGAGCCAACAGAGAAGAAAATTATCAATCAATCAGAAAACTCCATCAAAAATTCCAGCAAAATTCACATGTTATCTTGACATATCAATGATCATTCATACAAAAAATTGGAGCAATTCAACATCCCTAAGCCAGGCAAATAAAATCAGAAAGTTGACCTAGCTTGGTGTGACACAAATTGTCACACCTAGATTAAAAAAATCATATCTAATCAACCAGGTATCCAAAAATCACAAACTCTACATGAAAATCACCAGCAATGAGTCCAGAACAAGCACAAAAATTTCCATGAATTTCTTTAAAAGTATGAGTATTTCATGAAGGTTATGGCAAAACATACAAAAATGTGACACATTCCACAAACCCTAGGCTAATTATTTTTCCACACATGCAAAAAATCCACAAAAATCACCATAAAATTCTACACATCATCATGAGCATTATGCAAAAAATTTCACAAAATTTGGATGAAAAATGAAGCATCTATGATTTTTTGAAGTTCTTGTAACAAAATGAAAATGAAAAGAAAAAGAAATAAGAAATAATATATAATTAAATGATGCAATGGCATTTTTGTAAATTTTAAAGCGTCAGCCAAAACGACGTCGTATCAGCTAGCGGCCAGGAAATGTTTTCATTGGCTGAAACTGGCGCTAAACAACATTCAAACATGGCAAAGCAATTTTGAAGATCTAACAAGCTATTTTCATCGTTCTTCACCAAGAACTTTCCAGAAAACGCAGCAACATCATGAACATCAAATCTTAATGAAAATCAACAAATGGATAACCATTGGAACCGTCCTTCAATGTACATTCAGAATATGTAACTCATTTCTCCTAATTCTTACTATATAATCGGGATCGAGCAATTAAAGGAATGGATACAAAACTTTGAATCGAAATAACTCTCTCCACAGTCAATCATTTCACAAACCACGCACATCATGTTAATCTACGTTAAACGATCTACAAAAGCCCTAGCATGGTTTGAACAACGATGAGATTCGAAAATTAACCTTAAGTTGATGGCAGTTGTTGATCAGCTTGTTTCCACGCGCGATTTTCCAAAACAGATGCAGATGAAGCTTGAGGAAGATGATTGGAGAAAGATTCTTGGCTCGAGGTTGCTCCAGGAGTGAGAATAATCAAATCACCATTGTTGAGCTTCCTTTGAACAGTCGCGATTCAGCAAGATTTCGACCACAATTCCTCAAAACAGCTGGAGATGAAGGTTCATGGAAGATGAATCAAAAAGAATTTTTCAATTTCGTTGAGAATTGATGGAGATTTGGTGAAAAAAGCTTGATGAAGTTCTTGAGAAATTGAGAGAAAATGGAGGGAAAATCAGTTAGATTTCTTGGAATGTGCAATTGTGATTAGCATTCTGTTACAATTAATCATTTATACCAATGCCTTAATCACTTGGTTAATCTCAAATTAGCAAAAATGAGTTTAATTAGTGTAATTGCACTTTAAGTGAAAGTTCCAAAATGGCCTTGCCAAATATTGCACCATGACAGCTCATGACAGCTCAAACAACTTCTATTTGGCATTTGGAGAGTGTTGCAAAAATCCTCATTCCAAAATTCCATGTATTTCTCAAATTGGACCATTTTGCCCTTGGATTTTAATTAGTGCACTTGAAAATTGACCTTTTGCATTGACCATTTTTGATGAATTTTGATTATGCACCATGAAAGTACATGTGAAATGGAGTTTGCTCATAAAAAGACCACTCATTTTGGACATTCCATGTGAAAGTTATACCACTTTGATTATAGGCCTTTTTGGAAAATGAATGGACCATAACTTGTCAACCTTACATGAGAATTTCAAGTTCTTGGACTTTTTGGAAAGTTGAGAACAAGATCTACAACTTTCATGTTGAACAAATTTTCATTTGAAGCTTTTTTGGACACGTAATTTTGTGGTGAAAACTTTCCATTTTTAGAAACTTCCATTACAAGTCACTTTCTATTTTTGGCAATTTTTGTCCTGACTTTATTTTCTTCATTCTTGAGCTTTGACATGTCAAATGAAACTTGTTTCAACATGAATGAAGTGCATCCAACTCTCTCCCACCTCCAAATCCATAAAATCAAGCACAGTTGACCACAATTGACTTTTCCAACTGATAGATGAATTTGGCAATGCACTGATCAATCTGAGCCCCAATCTTCCGATGAAATGGCTCAATGATGATACCATAGCCTCCATAAGCTCAATACAATCATGAAATGATCCCCATATCCATCATAGACCCCATCTCCTTACTATGCCCTGATTGGCCCAATGCAACTGATTAGGGTTGACCAGTGGTCAAAACCCTAATCTCAAGGAATATGATCAACCACTTGAATCTTCTTGGATGATATCAAGACCATGATGATGATGATGTATCACTTCAAACAAGACCAAGCTCCATCTCCTTGAGAATCAAGAAACCCTAATTTGGACTTCCATCCTCAGATGATTAATGACCAGTCCAATGAAACCCTAGCTTGCACATAACCTCTCCATCTTCTGACCAAGACTTGTGAGGATGACTTGCACAATGTAACCACATGATATGCAATATGCAATGACTAATAACCTAAAAATGCAATGCAAATATATTATGCTAGTCCCAAGAGAGGAGGGCAAATTTTGAGGTGTTACAATATGATGTAGAATACATGATTGGGTAGAGGGAATTCCTTAATCCCATTAGGGTTATCTCTCAATTTTTCCCTTGATGAATGATTGATGAACATGATTTAAATTCTATAATAACATGAGGTGTGTGTTGTATCATGTGAATTTCATGCACTAATTTACCATGAAAATTGTGTGTTCTTGCTGATGAAGATGGTGTGAGTAAGTGGTCATATATGTGTGGTGATTTTGATGAATAAATTATGTTAAATCCATAATTAATCGATGAAAATACATGTTAATACATGGATACATAATGTATTGATGTTAGATATTATTTTCGCTGATGTTGCTATTCAATTTGGGGTCTGGGAAAGGAAAATCGAAGTTCTAAATCGGAGAGACACCATCACTGATGACAAGCCCAAAGCGCCAAATCTTGGAAAGATGGCGTTCTTGAACATTTTAATCACAACTTTTGCATCATTAGTGGGAGATCCTATGCCTTCGATCCACTTTGACACATAGTCGACAACAACCATAATGAACTTATTCCCCATCTTTCCTCGAAATACTCCTAGTGCGCTGGCACCGGTCACACTTTGTGGTGAAAATATGAACATCTTTGAAAATGGTAGGCCAATAAAGGCCAACCTCAAGAATTTTTGTAGCAGTTTTTGAAATGCTCATATTCCCTTCATAAGAAGAGGCATGAGAGTGGGTGATAAGGATATCTATTTCCTCATCGGGGATGAATTAAAAGAAGATATCATTGAAACCCCTTTTAAACAAGAGAAGGTCGTCCCAAAAGTAATTCTTAAGGTCATGGAAGAACTTTTTCTTCTGTTGATAGGTTAGATAAGGAGGCAGGACTCCAGTGACGAGGTAGTTGATATAATCAGTGTACCATGAAACTATTGACTTAGTTAAAGTTGCTGCCTCATATGGTTCCTTTTTCATGCCGGAGCTTCCTTCCTCAAGGAAATCAGTGAGATGATGGTAACAAGGCGCTTTGGCTCTTATAAAAGCTACCAACCTATCATAAGGGAAATAGTCGTTAATGGGAAACTCTTCAACTTTACCATCATTGATCCTTGACAAATGACCCGCTACTACATTTTCAGTTCCTTTTTTTATCGCGATTCTCCATGTCGAACTCTTGTAGTAGTAGAATCCACCAAATTAGTCTCAGATTCGCATCTTTCTTACTCAGTAAGTACCTGGTGGTCGCGTGGCCCATGTATACAATAATTTTCGATCCTACTAGGTAGGAACAAAACTTATCGATTGCAAAGATGATGAATAAAAGCTCCCTTTCACTAGTAGCATAGTTGATATGGGTTTCATCAAGGGTCCTACTGGCGTGATAGATGGCACGCACTTTCTTATCTATGCGCTATCCTAAAACATCACCTACTGCATAGTCACTAGCACGACACATGATCTCAAAGGGTTGGCTCTAATATGGAGGTTGCATTATATGGACAGAGGTCGATGTGAATTTCAACAGTTGGAAGGACTCATGGTCTCGTTAATTGAAGATGAACTCAACATCCTTCATCAGAAGACTAGTCAAAGGCTTGGTGATTTTAGAGAAGTCTTTTATTAATCACCAGTAGAAACCAGTGTGTCTGAGAAAACACCAGACTTCTCTTACGGTTTTTGGTGGTTATAAATTCTCAATAACCTCTATTTTAGCCTTGTCAACCTTAATTCCTCTATCGGACACCACATGTCCGAGGATTATACCATCCTTCACTATGAAGTGGCATTTCTCCCAATTTAGTATGAGTTTGACCTTCACACACCTCCCTAGTACTCTCTCAAAGTTGGCAAGACATTTTTCAAAACTCGATCCACATATAGAAAAATCATCCATAAAAACTTCCATGATGTTATCTAGGAAGTCATCAAAGATCTCTATCATGCATCTATGAAAAGTGATAGGTGAGTTACATAGCCCAAATGGCATTCATTTGTAGGCAAATGTACCATATGATCATGTGAAAGTAGTATTTCTTGCTTATCCGGGTGGATTGGGATTTGAAAGAATCGCGAATAACCGTCTAGGTAATAAAAGTTTGAGTGCGTGGTTAAGCGCTTAAGCATCTGATTTATGAACGGGAGAGGAAAATGATCCTTCCTAGTGGTTTTATTTAACTTTCTATAGTCAATACACATCCTCCATCTCGTTACTATACACATGTATACTGAGTCTCCTTTGTCCTTTTCTACCACAGTCATGCATCCCTCCTTCGGTACCACGTGTGCCAGACTAACCCACTTGCTATCAGATATTAGATATATAATCCCAACGTCAGGGATTTTCATCTCTTCCTTTACAACCTTGCTCATGTTTGGGTTTGGTCTCCTCAGATGCTCTCTAGAGGTTTTAGAATCCTATTCAAGCATAATCATGTGCATGCACATAAAGGGGCTGATTTCCTCGAGGTCATTAATAGTGTACCCTAATGCTTCAGGATATATTTTCAGCATAACAAGGAGTTTCTTAGTTTCGTCTTTACCTAGGTTGGCGTTAACTATGACTGGGCGATTTAATTCACTATCCATAAACTCATGTTTAAGGTTTTTAGGCAACTCTTTAAGCTCTATCTTTGGTTTGCTATGGTCTAGGCATCAGGTCAGGAGTAAATGTAAGTCATTCTTCTAGACCTTCATCCAAATAGTCTTGATAAATCTTACCCTCGTCTTCCTTTACTTCCTTTGTCGAAGGGGCACCTAACTCTTCGTTCGGTGGTGCTTCTCACGATAGCTTCTTGATACGTCATCTATTATGTCTACAAGTTTATGAAAGGTCATCTATAGTATGGCCTTTCATAAACTATGATAATATTAACTTGATCTTCTCTTTGCCAACCTCAAAGGTAAGATTTCCTCTATTTACATCTATTATTGCACGAACAGTAGCTAATAAAGGTATGCCTAAAAAGATTGGAATATAAGGGTCTTATTTAATGTCCATCACTATGAAATAAGTAGGAATGTACAATTGGCCGATTCTTAATGGTATATCTTCCAGTATTCCTAATGGGTACTTAACTGATTGGTCATCCAACTGGAGATATATCTTTGTTGGCTTGAGTTCTCCTAAGTTTATCCTCTCGGAAATAGAAAAAGGCATCAAACTAACACTAGCCCCTAATTCACACAAGGCTTTATCGATGACGTACTTTCCCATAACATGGGGAATCGAGAAGCTACCTAGATCCTTTAACTTGGGTGACATTTTATTTTGTATAATGGTACTGCACTCTTTAGTGAGCGCCACTATACTTTCATCATCGAGTTTCCTCTTGTTGGTCAAAATCTTCTTTAGGAACTTAGCATACAAAGGCATTTGGGCTATTGTCTCCGAAAAAGGAATACTGATATGAAGTATCTTTAGAAGCTCCACGAACTTCTTAAATTGTCCCTCTGTTTTAGACTTTGCAAGCCTTTGAGGGCACGAGATCGGAGGCTTGATAAGAAGAAGGGGTACATATGGTTGTTCTTTTTCCTTCTCAGCCACCTTCTTCGCCTTCGATGTTTTTCCACCATCTACATCTGTCGGTTCTCTCTCAGGGTCCTTATTAGTTAATCTCGTATAGTCTTTCTCTACACTTGCTACAATCTAGTCTCTAACTCTCTTATCAACACGCCATTCTAACAATGTCCATCTTCCCAACGATATAACTAGGCGTGCCCCTTGGGATTAAGTTATGGCTGGCCAGGAAATACTCCAACTGAGGCAATGGTAACTGCTTGTTATTGGGCCACTTGAGAGATCTGGGTCTTTAGCATTTTATAGTGAGTCGCCATAACATCCACTTTATTAACCAATTGCTTACTAAACTCATTGGTATGAACATTTTGGTCCATACACTCTTTATTCTATTAAGTCTGAGATAAGATTAAATTTTTCATCATTAGTTCCAAATTTGACTTCATGGGGGCAACGGGAGCAATATGGGCTCCTTTATGGTTTTGGAAACCAGGTGGAGTGGGGGTGCCGAACTAGGTGCAAATAGAGTATTACTATTATTATAGGATAAGTTTGGATGATTTCTCCATCCAGGATTATACGTATTCGAATAGGGATTTTCGTGCACATAATTAACTTGGTTTGAGGTACGCTCAAATAATAACTGACAGTCAACAATGACATGTCCAGGGACTATGCAAATTTCACTGTTAGGAGTCACGACATGTATAGTAGCCACATGGGTGATGGTCAGGTTTTCGATCTTGAGTTAGGGAATCTACTTTAGCGCTCATGTGATCGAAACTACTCACGCCATACATACCACTGATCCGCTGTCAAACATGGGTAAAAAACGAGTTAATAAAATGTAGTATACGGAAGCGACACTCGAGTCGTATCATAAGGACTCTTTGTTAAATTAACCAAATGAATGAAAAGAAGGGGGGATTTAGGTTTTCGATTAAGAAGATTCGATTCCTTTTCAATTACAGTATCGATTAAACACGTGTTATTGATACTATATGAATTACATTCTTCTTTACCAAATTAAGCAAGCAGTTACAGATAGAGCGAATAAATAAAAAAAGCTAAGTTTAATCGCGATTAAATTTGGGAAAATGCATCATCAAAATTAATAAATCCTAATCTATGAATTACGAATTAAGCAAACGAAAATCATAGTCATAATTGTCGGGAAAGAAATTTAATTGGAAAATATATAACCTCAAAGTTTTACAAAATCGTGAAAAAACAATAGATCAACTAGAGGTTTACCCTTCCATAGAATTTGTGCGTCTAATTGTTATTTCATAAAAACTGAATGTATGAAAACAAAACTTGGAATTTAATTAAATAATAAAAGGGAAATCGGGCCCTAATAGGATCCGACCCGGAAAACATAAAAACTGGCCCGAAACTAATTAGCTTATTAAGTCTGAAGATAAAACGAATTATTCGACCCTTCTGCCCTCCGAATTAGCTTCTGACTTCAACACAAAACTTGTAGCTTATCCTCTTAGATTTCTAACGCATATTAAAACGCGTCAAATGACATCTCGTAGCTCAAGTAATGATCTGCATATTAAGAAGGTGTCAAAACACCGCTTATTTAGAAAATAAATAACCAGATTTAAATAAAATCAGAAATAAGCTAAACTTAGGAAACACACTAAAAATAGTAAAATAAAAGCAACAAGTCATAAAAATATCTTAGCACAAAGTAAAATATGGTGTATTAAAATATACTGACCAAATTTCCTCAAACTTAAACTTTTGCACTCCGATTAAAATTCTAAAGTCAAAAATCAAAACAGAGAAAAAATGAGAAAAAGAGGAACAAAACAGATGATGCAATTTCAAATACTTTCGGGATCACAAAGGGATACGTAAAATCCTCATTCTAAGCTTCAAGTAATATGATATTAGTGAGTAACTATTTATGATAGTCAAAGCAAGTAAGAAGACAGTTTACCACAAAGTACATCATAAATAGCAAGATCCTTACAGGTTAAATTCTGTCAACTCTCAAGTGTTTAGGTTAACTATTTACACTCAAATCACATCATAAAAGTTAGCACTATCATAAGTTTAAAAAGACTCTAATATCCATATTTAAAATACATGCACACAAAGATTAAAATGATTTTATTCATGTTGTAACGTGACCAAGATAAGGGTAAGATAAATTTTAAGGGGTACTAGGCTAAATTTTAAAGGGGAAAAACAATTGAAGGAGGATGTGGGAGTTGAACTAAACAATAATTCATTCATTTTTCAGCAACTTCTCTGCAGCCATTTTCTCTTCTCTTTGATTTTTATTTTTCTCTTTTTTTAGAAGGAATATGATAAGAATATGAATTTTCTTTTTCTTTCTTTCTCTTTTTCCTTTTTATTTTTTTATTTTATGCCTACTTTTGAAATATTACAGTTATATTAATTCAACCTCACACAACTCCTAACAAGACTCTTTCAATCCTTTAAATAGAGTAATAACATTATTTTTTACTTTTAGACTTGTAATGAGTTTCAAACAAAGAATGAGATAAATAGGCTCAAAGGGATTTCAAACTAGGTATGATAATTTTAAGGTTGACTTTTTGGCTAAGTGGCTAAAATAAATAAAACAAAAATAACTTGTCCTTATCATATCAGTGTACACAAGTAAACAAACAATTTTAAAAAGAGTCAAATTAAGTTCTAGAGACTAACAGATATGAGTGAAATCACACAAAAAAAAGAGATGGATTTTTTTTTTAATTTTATCAATTATTAGGCTCAAAATCTCACAAAGGATATTGATCAAATGAAAATGATGCATAATTCAAAATTTAATCCCACTTATCATACTAAGAATACACAACAAATTACTCACATCAAACCACGAGTCTTTAGTCAAGAGAATAAAAAAAATACTCACACTTGCAACCCGAAAAACTAGAGAAAAATCATGTAATACTTTTATTTTAATTTTAAATAAAAAATAATTAAATGACAAATAAGCAAACACATAAGTAAATTACTCCATCCTCCACACTCAAGACACATATTGTCCTTAATGAAAGAACATAAGTATAAAATAAGAGAGAAAGAGGAAAGAACACACCCGAGCAGTCAATATGGATAGATGATCGTATAAGCAGCCTTTTTCAAAGAGTTCCCTTCTACAATTTCTTCTTCCAAAGTGAGACTCTCATGTAGTAACTTTGGGCAGTGTCCATTGACCATGAAATTTTTATTAGCGCCTTCGCCTTTTATTCCTGGATCAAAAAACATTCTTCAATAGGTAAAAGTGATAAATGGACAAGTGAAAGTCGTTTTCTCTCTGTCCTATGGTGCAATATAGATCTCAATTTTCACAACATCTAAAATCAATGGGTTAAGATGCCTTTGGGTCTGCCTAAATGATTTTTCTTCATCCTCAAGTAAGATTCTATACATACCCATGGCAAACTAATATCAGGAATGTCAGCCAAGGTCCGTTCAATTACCTTATTATGTTTCTTTAATACTTGCCACACTTTTTGTATATGTTCAGATTCAAGTTTAGATAAAAAACATCACAGACAATTTTTTTTTTCAAATTGTAAAAACACATTTTAAATTTGAAGGGAGTGACTTAAGCTCTAAAGCAGATGGTTGCTCAATGAGTGACAGAATTTTGACAGCGAGAACTACATTTACATCGACAACATTAACTTTGTCAGTAGAAATATCATAAGAAATATCAACTTGTAAGACAACTTCAATTTCAGCACAAACTGAACATAAGTGAGTATCAGTATAAACATCACAACTATACGTGTCATCAAAACTAGACAGAGAAGAGAAATTAGCAAAAAGTGAATAAGGTGTATCAAGTTCTCTTAAGGTTCTTTCTTCAGCCATATTATGATAATTAAACTTAAAATCACAATCACTATCGCTAATAGGTGCACTAGTAGTCATGCATCATGAGTCAGTAATGCAACAAATATGAAAATACCAACAATGTCCCTAATGAGAAAAACAATTGGAAAAATGAAAAACGATTCAAATAAAATATAAAAAAAAATCTAGAAATATCACTAAAAAAAATAAAAAAATTAGACTCCAATTTATTTTCTACATTTTTTTCAAAATATGAAAACAAAAAATAAATCAAATAAAATAGAAAAATAAGGTATTTGCGATTTTGAGGGTCAAATTCACTTAAAAGTATTTTTAAGTGAATATTTTTAAGTGAATACCGTTTGTTGAATTATTTATGAATTTATGGAAAAAATTCGGAGCAATTCGAAACATTAGCTTACAAAGTGTCACCTTATAAGTTGGAATACTTAACACTATACTGCAACCCTGAAAATCAACAAACAAAAAAATGATAATAAACGTCTAAACTAGGATTCCAAATTTGGACAAAATAAACAGAGAGTTCCCGACAATAGCGCCAATTTGATCTGATGCCGCACACGGGTCAAAAACGAGTTAATAAAATGTAGTATATGTAAGTGACACTCGAGTCGTATCGTAAGAACTCTTTGTTAAATTAACCAAATGAATGAAAAGAAGGGGGTTTAGTTTTTTGATTAAGTTTATGATTAAAATAAACAAATATGATTAACGAGTTAATCTACCGGTTCAGTTTCCTACTTATCATCGATTACTATTTTATCAATTCTATAAGCGGATTTGATACCTTTTCGATTACAATATCGATCAAACAAGCGCAATTGATACCATATGAATTACGTTTATTTTTACCAATTAAGCAGACAATTATAGATATAGCGAATAAAGGAAAAAAGCTAAGTTTAATCGCGTTTAAAGTTGAAAACATGCATCAATCGAAATTAATAAGCCATACTCTATGAATTACGAATTAAGTAAACAAAAATCACAGAACATAAAATTTACAGAATCCTGAAATAATAGATCAACCGGAGGTTTAGCCTTCCATAGAATTTGTGCGTCTAATTGTTATTTCGTCAAAACTAAATATATGAAAACAAAGTTGCAATTTACTTAAATAATAAAATGGAAATCGGGCCCTAATAGGATCCGACCAGAAAAACATAAAAACTGACCCAAAACTAATTAGTTTATTAAGTCTGAAGATAAGACAAATTATTCGATCTTTCCGCCCTCCGAATTAGCTTTTGACTTCAACATAAAACTTGTAGCTTATCCTCTTAGCTTTCCAATGCATATTAGAACGCGTCAAACCATATTCCGTAGCTCAAATAATGACATGCACAATGAGAAGGTGTCAAAATACCGCTTATTCAAAAAATATATAACCAAATTAAAATAAAAGCATAAATAAGCTAAACTTAGGAAACACACTAAAAATAGTAAAATAAAAGCAACAAGTCATAAAAATATCTTAGCACAAAGTAAAATATGATGTATTAAAATAAATTGATCAATTCTCTAACATTTAAACTTTTGCACTCCGAGCAAAATTCTAAAGTCAAAAATCAAAATAGAGAAAAAATGAGAAAAAGAGGAACAAAACAGAGGATGTAATTTCAAAGATTTCTGGGATCACAAAGGGAAACGTAAAATTCTCATTCTAAGCTTTAACTAATATGATGTTAGTGAGTAATTTTTTGTGACAGTCAAAGCAAGTAAGAAGACAATTTACCAAAGAGTACATCATAAACAGCAAGATCCTGACAGGTTAAAGTCTCTCAACTCTCAAGTGTTTTAGTTAACTGTTTACACTCAAAGCGCATCATGAAAATTAGTACTACCATAAGGTTGAAAAGACTCTAACATGCACACTTAAAATACATGCACACAAAGATCAAAAGTGTTTTATTCATGTTGTAACATGGCCAGGGTAAGGGTAAGATAAATTCTAAGGGGTAGTAGACTAAATTTTAACGGGGAAAAGACAATTGAAGGAGGATGTGGGAGTTGAACTAAATAATAATTCATTCATTTTTCAGCAACCTATCTGCATCCATTTTCTCTTCTCTTTGTTTTTTATTTTTATTTTTTTTAGAAGGAATATGATAAGAATATGAATTTTCTTCCTTCATTTTTTTTTCTTCTTATTTTTTCTTTTCTTTTTTTTACTTTTATGCCAACTTTTGAAATATCACAATTATATTAATTCAATCTCATACAACTTTAAATAAGACTCTTTCAACCCTTTAAATATGGTAATAATATTGTTTTTCACTTTTAGGCTTGTAATGAGTTTCAAACAAAGAATGAGATAAATACGCTCAAGGGAGTTTCAAACTAGGGATGATATTTTTAAGGTTTCCTTTTTTGGCTAAGTGACTAAAAATAAAATATAAACAACTTGCCTTTATCATACCAGTGTGCACAAGTGTTTTATTCATGAAAATTAGTACTACCGTAAGGTTGAAAAGACTCTAACATGCACACTTAAAATACATGCACACAAAGATCAAAAGTGTTTTATTCATGTTGTAACATGGCCAGGTGTCATACGGTGAACTGACATGGGGTGTTTTGCTTTTTATCGCAATGTCGCGGATAGCAAGAGTCGCCACCGACTTTTCTTTTATCCAATAAGGAAAGGTGGAAAAGAACAGGAAAGACCTCAATAGATTTTGGGTTCGGGAGGTACATTATACAAAGGGAAGGTGTTAGCACCCTTTGTATCCATGGTTATCCATGGGCTCTTAATTACTGGATCACTTTTATTTTTGTCTGAAAAGTGTCGGTGAATTGCTTAAAAAATGTTTGAAAGAGAGTTTAACTTTGTAATGATTCTCGTATGAATGTATACAAAGTATTTATCTCATTTGATTTTGAAAATGGTTTAGAAAAATATAACTCGGTAATGATTCTAGTATGAATGTGTACCAAGTGGTGATTTTCTAGGATTTGTAAAGTGTAAAGTGTGAGGGGTGGAAAATGTTTTAGGTTAGGATCCAGTAATTGAGAGTTATACCTTCCTAAGGTCGTTTCGGGCATTTCCTATCCTTATGAGGGTAAAACTGTCCTTACTATTGAGAAGTAAGTAGTTTTATCCTTTGGATGTAAAGGGACATCGTAGGGTCATCGATTGGTCATTGAAGGCAACAGTTGTAAGGATACCTTAGCATTCGAAGGGACGATCATCATTTAACCGTAGGCTACACCGAAGGGTCATCGAGGGACACTATCGTATTTTCGAAGGCAACATCCGAGGGACTATGATTTATTTTATGATGATTTAATCGAAGGGCCATTGCTAAGTGTATCCCCACATTCGCGGGGCATGACCGTTATACCGTAATACCGTAAGGCAGCAAAGAGAGGTCCAAGATCACTTATTTAAAGGTCATATTTTAAAGTCAATTAAGTAATTAAGTCCATACTAAAATCAATACATTAAAATTAATACATTAAAATTAATACATTAAAATTAACACATTAAAATTAATTAAGCAATTTAGGGTGAGTCTCCCCAAGGGTATCCCACAAATAAAGTGGAAGACCTAAACGGCGATCTTCTTTCTGGGACATATGAACCTTTGCAAAATTCAACAAACGGGTTAGCATACCAAATCCGGGTGCAATCGAGGATTACACCGTAAAAGAAAAACAGCAGCAAGAAAACAGTGTATAATTAACATAGAATCGACCAGATACGCATAAGACATAACAAACAAAATATTGGCGGCTGCCCATGTTCGCCTCTGCTTCGCCTAGCGAAGGTCTAGCGAACACTCGCTACGTGCTCGCTTAGCGATGTGCTAGCGAGCGGCTGCGGGCTTTGAATTTCAGAACAGTATGACTTCAACCTGCGGCATGGCTTATGGCATCCAACACATAATTATATGGTTCAACATTCACAATATCCAGGCACACTTAAATTCACATGCAAAACCTCAAATATGTTTATGAATTCAATTATATTATCACATGCAAGTTAAGAACATAAAGCGGTATCACATGCAAATTAAGAAAATAACACGATAATAGTAATGCAAACCTGTTTGCAATCGAATTGCAACCTTGAATTGGCGAGCCGGATTGAGTTGGGCGGCGGTAGCTTCGGAGCGGAGGAGCGGCCTTCAGGGTTTCTAAAGTAGCCTCCAGGGTTTTTGTGCCAGGGTTTTCGTCTGTCTCCCTCTGTTTTTCCCCGTCCTTTTCATTACTGAAGTGCTGGTATTTATAATGCCCTTTTTCATGACCTAATGGGCTCAGAACGAAGCCCGAAATTTTTTGTTGTCTGTCAGCCTCGCTAGGCGAGCTGGTAGCGAACGTTTGCTTCGCTAGGCGAGCGTGTAGCGAACGTTCGCTAGGCGAGCGTGTAGCGAACGTAACGTTTGCTAGGCGAGCGTGTAGCGAACAGGCCAGTTTTGAGCCATTTTCTGGATTGGGCCATTCGTGAGCTGGGCCTTCGTTCCTTTGGGATGTCAGTGCCTTGCGGAACAAGTCAGAGGGTCTTGGAAAATGCTTTGTAATATCAACGGGCAAATTTTGGGGTATGACAGCTGCCCCTATTCAATATTCTTGAACCGAGAGAGTTAGAATGGCGAGTATGCCGTTCGTGGTCTGGAGGTGAAAGATTATTGAACACTAGAATGCCCCAAAAATTTGCGCTTGTCAATTAGGAGCTAGTCTTGATGGAGATGGGCTTAGAGATGCCATCCAGGAAGTTTGATGACGAGCTTCCGATTGCGTCGTACGTTAGACGATGTCTGAAGACATGGATGTCATACCGGGTCATACGCTAGACCGTATAGTGAATCATACATCATGCTGTTGACTTCGCTGGGGAGTCAGAGTATGCTATATACTGCTGGGGATAAGGGATCAGAATGGATCACACGCTAGATCATATCTGAGTACCAGAGTGAGCTGTTCGTTAGGCGGATGACTTTGATGGGGATGACAGATCAGAATGGATCGTACGCTAGATCGTCTCTGAGTTGCAGAATGAGCCGTCCATTAGGCTGAATCTGCTGAAAAGGGAGTAGTCGTACACTAGACTACCATTCAGAAATGTACCTGTCCGAAGGTAGCATCTGAGAAGATGAAGGTTTAACTTGGTCGTACATTAAACCATATCTGAGCAGAATGAGCCGTCCATTAGGCTGAATCTGCTGAAAAGGGAGTAGTCGTACACTAGACTACCATTCAGAAATGTACCTGTCCGAAGGTAGCATCTGAGTAAGGGAGTAGCTGTATACTAGACTACCATTCAGAAATGTACCTGTCCGAAGGTAGCATCTGAGTAAGGGAAGTAGCCGTATACCAGACTACCATTCAGGAATGTACCTGTCCGAAGGTAGCACCTGAGCAAGGGGAGTAGCCGTATACCAGACTACCATTCAGGAATGTACCTGTCCGAAGGTAGCACCTGAGCAAGGGGAGTAGCCGTATACCAGACTACCATTCAGGAATGTACCTGTCCGAAGGTAGCACCTGAGCAAGGGGAGTAGCCGTATACCAGACTACCATTCAGGAATGTACCTGTCCGAAGGTAGCACCT
This sequence comes from Lathyrus oleraceus, assembly GCF_024323335.1. Lineage (NCBI taxonomy): Eukaryota > Viridiplantae > Streptophyta > Magnoliopsida > Fabales > Fabaceae > Lathyrus > Lathyrus oleraceus. The sequence goes on along the minus strand of NC_066583.1, from coordinate 372,618,093 downwards.
GAGCAAGGGGAGTAGCCGTATACCAGACTACCATTCAGGAATGTACCTGTCCGAAGGTAGCACCTGAGTAAGGGAAGTAGCCGTATACCAGACTACCATTCAGGAATGTACCTGTCCGAAGGTAGCACCTGAGCAAGGGGAGTAGCCGTATACCAGACTACCATTCAGGAATGTACCTGTCCGAAGATAGCACCTGAGCAAGGGGAGTAGCCGTATACCAGACTACCATTCAGGAATGTACCTGTCCGAAGGTAGCACCTGAGCAAGGGGAGTAGCCGTATACCAGACTACCATTCAGGAATGTACCTGTCCGAAGGTAGCACCTGAGCAAGGGGAGTAGCCGTATACCAGACTACCATTCAGGAATGTACCTGTCCGAAGGTAGCACCTGAGCAAGGGGAGTAGCCGTATACCAGACTACCATTCAGGAATGTACCTGTCCGAAGGTAGCACCTGAGCAAGGGGAGTAGCCGTATACCAGACTACCATTCAGGAATGTACCTGTCCGAAGGTAGCACCTGAGCAAGGGGAGTAGCCGTATACCAGACTACCATTCAGGAATGTACCTGTCCGAAGGTAGCACCTGAGCAAGGGGAGTAGCCGTATACCAGACTACCATTCAGGAATGTACCTGTCCGAAGGTAGCACCTGAGCAAGGGGAGTAGCCGTATACCAGACTACCATTCAGGAATGTACCTGTCCGAAGGTAGCACCTGAGCAAGGGGAGTAGCCGTATACCAAACTACCATTCAGGAATGTACCTGTCCGAAGGTAGCACCTGAGCAAGGGGAGTAGCCGTATACCAGACTACCATTCAGGAATGTACCTGTCCGAAGGTAGCACCTGAGCAAGGGGAGTAGCCGTATACCAGACTACCATTCAGGAATGTACCTGTCCGAAGGTAGCACCTGAGCAAGGGGAGTAGCCGTATACCAGACTACCATTCAGGAATGTACCTGTCCGAAGGTAGCACCTGAGCAAGGGGAGTAGCCGTATACCAGACTACCATTCAGGAATGTACCTGTCCGAAGGTAGCACCTGAGCAAGGGGAGTAGCCGTATACCAGACTACCATTCAGGAATGTACCTGTCCGAAGGTAGCACCTGAGCAAGGGGAGTAGCCGTATACCAGACTACTATTCAGGAATGTACCTGTCCGAAGGTAGCACCTGAGCAAGGGGAGTAGCCGTATACCAGACTACTATTCAGGAATGTACCTGTCCGAAGGTAGCACCTGAGCAAGGGGAGTAGCCGTATACCAGACTACTATTCAGGAATGTACCTGTCCGAAGGTAGCACCTGAGCAAGGGAGTAGCCGTATACCAGACTACCATTCAGGAATGTACCTGTCCGAAGGTAGCACCTGAGCAAGGGAGTAGCCGTATACCAGACTACCATTCAGGAATGTACCTGTCCGAAGGTAGCACCTGAGCAAGGGAGTAGCCGTATACCAGACTACCATTCAGGAATGTACCTGTCCGAAGGTAGCACCTGAGCCAGGGAGTAGCCGTATACCAGACTACCATTCAGGAATGTACCTGTCCGAAGGTAGCACCTGAGCAAGGGAGTAGCCGTATACCAGACTACCATTCAGGAATGTACCTGTCCGAAGGTAGCACCTGAGCCAGGGAGTAGCCGTATACCAGACTACCATTCAGGAATGTACCTGTCCGAAGGTAGCACCTGAGCAAGGGAGTAGCCGTATACTAGACTACCATTTAGAAATGTACCTGTCCGAAGGTAGCATCTAAGGAGATAAAGGTCTAACTTGGTCGTACATTAAACCTTATCTGAGTTGTCCGAGGACTTGACGGTCTAACTTGGTCGTACATTAGACTGTATTTGCAGAATCCGACTTGAAGGTCTAACTTGGTCGTACATTAGACTGTATTTGAGCAGCATCTGGTCTAACTTGGTCGTACATTAGACTATATTCGAGTTGAAGAAGGTCAGAATGGATCGTACGCTAGATCGTATCTGAGTTGTTGAAGGTCCAACTGGGTCATACATTAGACCGTGTTGGGAGTAGTTGAAGATCAGAATGGATCGTCCGTTAGATCGTATCTGAGTGGAAGGAGTTATATGATGAGCCGAATCAGAACGAACCGTACGCTAGGCTATATCTGCTAGTATTTGTATATGTTGTATTTGCAATGAATATTTGGGATGGGCTTATAGATGCCATCGTTAGGAGGATGTCAGAATGGATGTTGACATGGAGCAGATCTGGAAGATGTATCTGAAGAAGAAAGTAGTCGTACGCTAGACTACACCTCGGAATGTACCATATGCTAGGCAGTATCTGAGGGATATAGTTGAATCTTGAATGTAATTGATAAAGATGTCCGTCTGAATGGACCTTTGTGTTGGTTGTATCAAGAGGATAATTAACCTGAAAAATAAAGTTAGCTTCATGCCATGTCATGATGCATGAGATGCAAATGTTGTATGCATGCATGTGCTGTGAAGTGATGTAATGAGTGAATTATGCGTCTGGAATGAATGCGAGCTTTGTATGCATGTATATGTTATGAAATGATGTAATGTATATGATGCGGAATGACAATTGTATGTAGGTAATGAATGCACTATGCGTCTGAAACGTTCTTCCAGGGGACTCTACTGGGGGAATAAATCTCGGTCTTCTGGTCGGTGATATTTGTATTGATGACCCTTTCTTGGCTGGGGGATACTTGATTTCGGTCTGACGATGGAACCACTCAACAGAGCCTGGCTGGGGATGGAAGAGATGATCAATCTGTCTGATGATATCGACTTCTTCTGGGGAATAGCTGGCTTTGCCCGGGGAATCGAATTAGCAACAGATTCATTGGGAAGCATGGTTAGACCCTCTCCTTGGTCTTGAAGTCTCGTAGTAATTGCTATTTCCATTTTAGGCATGTATTTTTGATAAACATAGATCATATTCAAATGCATATATCAATTCACATTAAATCAATGGACGTTTACGCAAACAAAACAGAGAAAGTAAGACAAAAGCAACTTTTTGGGAATGAAATTGTATTGATTTTGAAAGAGGGCCCATGAGCAGGCAAATCGTGTACAAGGAGACAGAAATCCTAGTAAGAGGAAATTGCCGAGAAAACAAAGAAAAAGCTATGCAGGAAAAGTCATGTTGATTTTAAATCCACTACCGTCATTATGTCTTCAAGCATCTCATCTCCTGCTGTCGGATAGAAGTGATTGGCTTGTTCAGTCCCTTGAACTTGGTTGAAGCAGACAGAGAATGAGGCATAGTCATACGCTTTAATCCCTAATTTTTGCCTGGACCGCCTTTTCAGGTTTTCAGTCCACCGGGATACCCTTTTTTGCTCAAGCCGCCTTTTCAGGTTTTCGACTTGCCGGGTGTACGTCTTTATATGTTTATCCCTAATTTTTGCCCGAACCCTTTTGGTTCGCCGGGATGCCCTTACTTTTGCCTAGGTACGTCGACCTAACGGGTCTCTTTTACGCGTAGTATTTTTTAACTATGTCAGCGTTCACAGGATGCGGGAACTCTTCGCCATCCATTGTAGCAAGTATCATGGCTCCACCAGAGAATACCTACAAATGGCCCTTCGTATGTGGGAGTCCATTTGCCCCTGGGATCACCTTGTGGTAAAATGATACGCTTGATAACTAAGTTGTCGATTTGGTACACTCGTCTCTTGACCTTTTTGTTAAATGCCTGGGTCATGCGCTTCTGACATATCTGCCCATGACAAACAGCCGCAAGTCTCTTTTCATCAATCAGATTTATCTGATCGAGTCGAGTTTGAGTCCACTCATCCTCATCTAGCCTGCATCTTTCACAATTCTTAGAGAGGGAATCTGAACTTCCACTGGTAAAACGACTTCCATCCCATAGACTAAAGAGAAAGGGGTTGCCCCTGTCGAAGTGCGGTAACCATGAAGAGCAAAAGGTAACATCTCCTGCCGGTCTTTGTATGTTACTGTTATATTCTTGATATTGTTAGCAGCCTCCACGGCGCCGTTCGTCTTTGGCCGGTACGGAGAAGAGTTATGGTGCTTTATTTTGAACTGCGTGTAGAGTTCAGTTTAGTACCATTATCAGTGATAACTCTCTCAGGAGACAGCAGGTTTCTCAAGTAGATATTTGATAGAATCCATCTTAGAAATCAATAAAGTGGTATGATTCAACATATACTGTCTTAGTCGGCGAGCAGCCTAAGCCAAAGCACAGTAAGCTTTCTCGAGCTGTGAGTATCTTGTTTCACAGTCGGTACCTTTTGCTAAGGCAGTGTATGACATGCTCTTTTCGACCAGACTCGTAATGTTGCCCCAGCACACCCTATTGAATTTTCTAACACGGTCAAATACATAGTTAGAGGTCTTCCTTCAACTGGTAGCATCAGAATTGGAGGTTCTTGGAGATATTTCTTGATTTTGTCAAAAGCTTCTTGGCATTCATCATTCCATACCATCTCTTGATTTTTTTCTCAGTAATTTGAAGATGGGTTTGCAGGTAGCGGTCAAATGTGGAATGAATCGGGCAATGTAATTCAAGTGTCCCAAGAAACCTCTGACTTCTTTCTTGTCTATTTCAGTACCCAGATTTACAATTTCAATTGATTCCTCATGCGGCTGTATGGTCTTTTCTTCTTGTAGTACCAGTCTGGCAAGTTCTCTAGGGACTTCACAATCTTCCTCACTTCCATCCTCGGCTTGGTAGATCGGATTTTCAAAGTCATAATGAACAGCAGCAGAGTCATTACCAACAGGATCCAGAGTGGATATGGATCGGCAAATTGTTACGTGAGTGTGTGCAAGAAAACATAGCTTGTTTAAAAAAATGACAGGAAAGATAAAGAGCGTAATATTTGACTGCAAAAAGTCCATTGATTTATTGAATATGAATATGCTTATGAAAATGACAAACCCTTAAAATTAGCTATTATGCCCCGGGTATAGACACAATGCTTTGAACCACAAAAATAGCAATAACAATTACTCCTGACTAAAGGAAATCGGGATAATGTCTTCAGCCTTCCGATTATTGAGTCCGTCACCAATTGTTGGGAAAATCCAGCTATCCAGGTCGCAACCGCTATCAGTATCCTCCACAGCATTGACAGTCTCATCTTGATTAGGCAGAGGGGCAGTGATGACATTAGGCGTCTCAGGCGGATCAAATTCAGATTCTCCGGCGTCGATCATATCCTGAATTTTGTTCTTCAACGACCAACAATTGTTTGTATCATGCCCGGGGCTATCGGAGTGATATGCACACCTGGCATTGGGATTATAACGAGGAGAAGTAGTGTTGGGTTTTGCAGGAGGATCTCTGAGGGTAATTAAATTTGCTTTTAGCATACCCTGCAGTGCCTGTGCTAAAGTCATATTGATCTTCGTAAACTGCCTTCTTCCCGGGTTAGTGTGCCTCACAGATTTCTTGTCTTTTTTCTTCTCGAGCAAGAGAGCCTTCAGTTCCTTCTGCCCCCTGGATAAGTTCAAGATTATCTTCTGGAGTTGAGCATTCTGAGCCTGGAGGTCTTTGACAATTTGTTCGAGGTCCATTTTTCTGTTTGGAGGAAAACCGTGAGAACACTGATCCCTTTAGAGTACCTGTTATGCTATGTTATGCTATGCAATGCATGAAATGTTTTCAAGGCCTTTTGGAATTTAACTTTGCATAAACTACCGAAAAGAAAACTCTTTTTTTTGTTTTTTTGTTTTTTTTTGCAAAATAGAGCAAAGTTAAATCCCTAAGTCCTCAAAGTGGTTAGTACAATGCATGATGTTATGATGTTATGATGTTATGATGTTATAATGTTAAGTAAACAACAAGCACAAGCAAGTCATACAACCGTCATTCCTAGGTTTTAAGGCTTGCATGAGTTCCATAGGTAAGTACCCTCCCCACTGAAGTTTAGTTGGTTCAACCTGTCCTAGAATAGTAACCGGGTTCTAGAAGGATCTCCAATCATTGACCTTCTTTTAAGTCCACTTCAGTGCAACACCAAGTGGTTGACCAAAGCTTCCCTAAAGTCCAATCTCAAAGAGTGTAGTATCGAGTCTCAACCAACCCCAGTCGGAACCGAAGTCAGTTATCTCACTACTTTCTAATGGCTAGGATGAGTCAATTAGGGTTCTAAAGGTCTGGTTAATGCTTTGATGACACCACGCGGAAGCCAAATTTTTCCTCAAATAACATGAGGACCATCAGGACAACCAAAGTGTCACATTAACCGTAGCCATCATTTTAACCATTCCAGTATACGCCGGATAGTCGCGATGATCTATTGCTACTTACCTAAGGTACACTAGATCCGGGTGTAGGATCTTTCACTCAAAAATACCCAAGCAATCCCTTAAAAGTAAATCAGACAATTTGGAATAAGTGATCTTGTTTTTTAAGGTAACCTCTCTTTTTAAAGTTTCCCCAGCAGAGTCGCCAGTTCTGTCATACGGTGAACTGACTTGGGGTGTTTTGCTTTTTATCGCAATGTCGCGGATAGCAAGAGTCGCCACCGACTTTTCTTTTATCCAATAAGGAAAGGTGGAAAAGAACAGGAAAGACCTCAATAGATTTTGGGTTCGGGAGGTACATTATACAAAGGGAAGGTGTTAGCACCCTTTGTATCCATGGTTATCCATGGGCTCTTAATTACTGGATCACTTATATTTTTGTCTGAAAAGTGTCGGTGAATTGCTTAAAAAATGTTTGAAAGAGAGTTTAACTTTGTAATGATTCTCGTATGAATGTATACAAAGTATTTATCTCATTTGATTTTGAAAATGGTTTAGAAAAATATAACTCGGTAATGATTCTAGTATGAATGTGTACCAAGTGGTGATTTTCTAGGATTTGTAAAGTGTAAAGTGTGAGGGGTGGAAAATGTTTTAGGTTTGGATCCAGTAATTGAGAGTTATACCTTCCTAAGGTCGTTCCGGGCATTTCCTATCCTTATGAGGGTAAAACTGTCCTTACTATTGAGAAGTAAGTAGTTTTATCCTTTGGATGTAAAGGGACATCGTAGGGTCATCGATTGGTCATTGAAGGCAACAGTTGTAAGGATACCTTAGCATTCGAAGGGACGATCATCATTTAACCGTAGGCTACACCGAAGGGTCATCGAGGGACACTATCGTATTTTCGAAGGCAACATCCGAGGGACTATGATTTATTTTATGATGATTTAATCGAAGGGCCATTGCTAAGTGTATCCCCACATTCGCGGGGCATGACCGTTATACCGTAATACCGTAAGGCAGCAAAGAGAGGTCCAAGATCACTTATTTAAAGGTCATATTTTAAAGTCAATTAAGTAATTAAGTCCATACTAAAATCAATACATTAAAATTAATACATTAAAATTAATACATTAAAATTAACACATTAAAATTAATTAAGCAATTTAGGGTGAGTCTCCCCAAGGGTATCCCACAAATAAAGTGGAAGACCTAAACGGCGATCTTCTTTCTGGGACATATGAACCTTTGCAAAATTCAACAAACGGGTTAGCATACCAAATCCGGGTGCAATCGAGGATTACACCGTAAAAGAAAAACAGCAGCAAGAAAACAGTGTATAATTAACATAGAATCGACCAGATACGCATAAGACATAACAAACAAAATATTGGCGGCTGCCCATGTTCGCCTCTGCTTCGCCTAGCGAAGGTCTAGCGAACACTCGCTACGTGCTCGCTTAGCGATGTGCTAGCGAGCGGCTGCGGGCTTTGAATTTCAGAACAGTATGACTTCAACCTGCGGCATGGCTTATGGCATCCAACACATAATTATATGGTTCAGCATTCACAATATCCAGGCACACTTAAATTCACATGCAAAACCTCAAATATGTTTATGAATTCAATTATATTATCACATGCAAGTTAAGAACATAAAGCGGTATCACATGCAAATTAAGAAAATAACACGATAATAGTAATGCAAACCTGTTTGCAATCGAATTGCAACCTTGAATTGGCGAGCCGGATTGAGTTGGGCGGCGGTAGCTTCGGAGCGGAGGAGCGGCCTTCAGGGTTTCTAAAGTAGCCTCCAGGGTTTTTGTGCCAGGGTTTTCGTCTGTCTCCCTCTGTTTTTCCCCGTCCTTTTCATTACTGAAGTGCTGGTATTTATAATGCCCTTTTTCATGACCTAATGGGCTCAGAACGAAGCCCGAAATTTTTTGTTGTCTGTCAGCCTCGTTAGGCGAGCTGGTAGCGAACGTTTGCTTCGCTAGGCGAGCGTGTAGCGAACGTTCGCTAGGCGAGCGTGTAGCGAACGTAACGTTTGCTAGGCGAGCGTGTAGCGAACAGGCCAGTTTTGGGCCATTTTCTGGATTGGGCCATTCGTGAGCTGAGCCTTCGTTCCTTTGGGATGTCAGTGCCTTGCGGAACAAGTCGGAGGGTCTTGGAAAATGCTTTGTAATATCAACGGGCAAATTTTGGGGTATGACACCAGGGTAAGGGTAAGATAAATCCTAAGGGGTACTAGGCTAAATTTTAACGGGGAAAAGACAATTGAAGGAGGATGTGAGAGTTGAACTAAACAATAATTCATTCATTTTTCAGCAACCTCTCTGCATCCATTTTCTCTTCTCTTTGCTTTTTATTTTTCTTTTTTTAGAAGGAATATGATAAGAATATGAATTTTCTTCCCTTTTTTTTTCTTCTTCTTATTTTTTCTTTTATTTTTTTTACTTTTATGCCAACTTTTGAAATATCACAGTTATATTAATTCAATCTCATACAACTTTAAATAAGACTCTTTCAACCCTTTAAATATGGTAATAACATTGTTTTTCACTTTTAGGCTTGTAATGAGTTTCAAACAAAGAATGAGATAAATACGCTAAAGGGAGTTTCAAACTAGGGATGATATTTTTAAGGTTTCCTTTTTTTGGCTAAGTGACTAAAAATAAAATATAAACAACTTGCCTTTATCATACCAGTGTGCACAAGTGTTTTATTCATGAAAATTAGTACTACCATAAGGTTGAAAAGACTCTAACATGCACACTTAAAATACATGCACACAAAGATCAAAAGTGTTTTATTCATGTTATAACATGACCAGGGTAAGGGTAAGATAAATCCTAAGGGGTAATAGACTAAATTTTAACGGGGAAAAACAATTGAAGGAGGATGTGGGAGTTGAACTAAACAATAATTCATTCATTTTTCAGCAACCTCTCTGCATCCATTTTCTCTTCTCTTTGCTTTTTATTTTTCTTTTTTTAGAAGGAATATGATAAGAATATGAATTTTCTTCCTTTTTTTTTCTTCTTCTTCTTATTATTATTATTATTATTATTTTTACTTTTATGCCAACTTTTGAAATATCACAGTTATATTAATTCAATCTCATACAACTTTAAATAAGACTCTTTCAACCCTTTAAATATGGTAATAACATTGTTTTTCACTTTTAGGCTTGTAATGAGTTTCAAACAAAGAATGAGATAAATACGCTCAAGGGAGTTTCAAACTAGGGATGATATTTTTAAGGTTTCCTTTTTTGGCTAAGTGAATAAAAATAAAATATAAACAACTTGTCTTTATCATACCAGTGTGCACAAGTAAACAAACCGTTTCAAAAAGAGTCAAGTAAGGTTATAGAGACTAACAAACATGAGTAAAATCACACAAAAAAGAAAGAGATGAATTTTTTAATGTTCTACCTTATTAGGCTCAAAATTTAACAAAGGGTATCAATCAAATACAAATGATGCATAATTAAGAATTTAGTCCCACTTATCATACTAAGAATGCACAACAAATCACTCACATCAAACCTTGAGTCTTTAGTCAAAAGAACAAAAAAAAAAAACTCACGCTTATAACCCAAAAAACAAGAGAAAAATTATGCATTATTTTATTTTTTTATTTTAAATAGAAACAACTAAATGACAAATAAGAAAACACAAAAGTAAATTACAAGCAAAAAATTTTCAAATTGTAAAACTGCATATTTTAAATTTGGAAGGAATGACTTAAACTCTAAAGCAAATGGTTACTCAATGGATAGTAACAAGGCCGTCCCAATCAATTTGGAGACCCTATTCTATTTTAAAATTAGACATTTAATAGATGAAAATACAACAAATAAAAAAAACATATTTTGTTTAATTATAAATAAAATTAAATATATATAGACAAAGATAATAAAAAATATTATGTAGAAATTTAATTTATCGAAGGTTAGTTATTCACGTTTTTCTTCTCTTACTATCTTCTATTTATAAAAAGAGTTTATACCATTTAATAAAAGAAAAAAAATTCTTTGAACAATTTCCACAATATTAATAATGAAGTGTTTTATTTAATAAACAATCAACAATGTAAAATTATAAATTTTCAAAATCTCACAACTACTATTTCGAATTTATTAATGTCGCTATCCATAATATACAAAAATATAAATATTTTCAAATTTACATCTTAAATTTTTTTATAAATCTATAAAATATATTAATAAAGAATTTTTTTTATTAAATTAATTGCAGTATTAAATTTTAAATAAATTTAAATATAATTTATTTAGATTGTAGGCTGTTGGATAGGATATATTTGATATATTAATTTAAAAAATATTGATTAAGTTAATTGCAACATTAAATTAAGTTTAAAAACAATGTGGTGACGTTTTTTTATAGAAGTAAAAATATACACAAAATGTAAGAACAAGGAATTGAACCCAAGTTGTGTTACTACCAAGATAATATGACCACCACTTGGCTACACTACAACAATATGTTAAAAATGGAATTAGTAATATATATTAGTTAATGTTATATTTATATTGATCACATCTATCAAATTCGAGGCCCTAAAAAGTCGGAGGCCCTGTGCGGTAGCACTCTTCGCACCGCCACAGGACCGGCCTTGGATAGTAATGCAGATGGTTGCTCACTAGATGGCAAATACCATCCATTGAGCAACCGTCTGCTTTAGAGCTTAAGTCATTCCTTTCAAATTTAAAATATGAATTTATATAATTTGAATTTTTTATTGTAAATATCATTTGTTAGATCAATAAGTAAGTATCAGTACAAACAACACAACTATAAGTGTCATCAAAATCAGACAAAAAAAGGAAATCAACAAAAAGTGAATCAGGTGCGACAAGTTCTTTTAAGGTTCTTTGTTCAGCCATGTTATGATAATTAAACTCAAAATCATAATCAAACAAATTTTGAGAGAACACAAAATCAGAATCACTATTGTTAATGGGTGCACTAGTAGTCATGCATCATGAGTCAGTAATGCAACAAATATGAAAATTCCAACAATGTCCCTAATGAGAAAAACAATTGGAAAAATGAAAAATGATTCAAATAAAATATTAAAAAAATCTCGAGATATCACTAAAAATAAAATAAAATAATAATAAGACTTTAAAAAAATCGCATTTTTTCGAAAATATGAAAACAAAACAAAAATAAAATAAAATAGAAAAACAAGGAATTTGAGAATTTTAGGGTCAAGTTCACTTAAAAACATCTTTAAGCGAGTGCTGTTTGTTGAATTATTTATGAATTTATGGGAAAAAAATTGAGTAATTCGAAACAGTAGCTTACAAAGTGTCACCTTATAGACTGAAATACATACCACTATACTGCAACCCTGAAAATCAACAAACATAAAAATGCTAACAAAACTTTAAACTAGGATTCCAAATTTGGCTAAAATAAATAGAGAGTCCCCGAGAATGGTGCCAATTTGATCAACTTTTGCACATGGGTCAAAAACGAGTTAACAAAATGCAGTATACGAAAGTGATACTCAAGTTGTATCGTAAAGACTCTTTTGTTAAACTAGCCAACTGAATGAAAAGAGTATCGTAAAGACTCTTTGTTAAATTAACCAACTGAATGAAAAGAAGGGGAATTTATGTTTTCAATTAAGTTTATGATTAAAATAAACAAATATCATTAACGAGTTAATCTATCGGTTCAGTTTCCTACTTATCATCAATTACTATTTTACCAATTCCCTAAGTGGATTTGATTCCTTTTCGATTATAGTAGCGATCAAACAAGCACAATTGATACTATATGAATTACACTCCTATTTACCAATTAAGCAAGCAGTTACATATAGAGCGAATAAATAAAAAGCTAAGTTTAATCGCGATTAAAGTTGGGAACATGCATCAAATGAAGTTAATAAACCCTACTACATGAATTACGAATTAAGCAAACGAAAACCACAGAACATAACTGAAAGGAAAAGAAATTGAATTGGAAAATATATAACCTCTAAGTTTTACAGAATCCTGAAACAATAGATCAACTGGAGGTTTAGCCTTCCATAGAATTTGTGCGTCTAATTGTTATTTCGTGAAAAATTAATGTACGCAAACAAAGTTGCAAATTTACTTAAATAATAAAAGGGAAACCGGGCCCTAATAGGATCCGAATCGAAAAACATAAACACTGGCCCAAAACTAATTAGTTTATTAAGTCTGAAGATAAAACAAATTATTCGACCCTTCCACCCTCCGAATTAACTTCAGACTTCAACACAAAACTTGTATCTTATCCTCTCAATTTTCTAACGCATATTAGAACGTGTCAAACCATATCCCATAGCTCAAGTAATGACTTGCACAACGAGAAGGTGTCAAAATACGGCTTATTTAGAAAATAAATAACCGAATTAAAATAAAAGCAGAAAAAAGCTAAACTTAGAAAACACACTAAAAATAGTAAAATAAAAGCAATAAGTCATAAAAATATCTTAGCAAAAAGTAAAATATGGTGTATTAAAATACACTGATTAACCACCCTTGGGTTGTGTCTTCTTAATGGGAGCGTGTTCGCTTCCCCATTGCCAGTGGTTTTGGGCCATACTCTCGATCAGAGCGTAGGCATCATCAAAAGGTTTATTCATTAGAGTTCCGCTCGCGGCAGGATCAATAGTCTTTCTCGTATTACAGAGAAGACTGTTATAAAATGCATGAATAATTAACCATTTTTCTAGACCGTGGTGAGGACAAGCTCTCAATATTTCCTTATATCACCCTCACGCATCTAAAAGTGATTCATCATCATTTTGCCTAAAGCAGGTGATTTGGTTCCTTAATTGAGTAGTTTTGCTAGGTGAGAAATACCTTGCAAGGAACGCTTTCTTCAACTCATTCCATGTCATTATGGAATTTGAAGGGAGATACTGTAGCCAAGCCCGGGCTCTATCTCTCAGAGATAAAGGAAATATATGTAATCAAATGACTTTAGGATCGACACTATTACTTTTTAGCGTGTTATAAAACTGTACAAACACATAAAGATGCAAATTCGGATCCTCCGTTCGACTACCAGATAATGGGTTCTACTACACGATTTGCAGTAGAGAGGGTTTGAATACAAAGTTGTTAGCCTGGATCTTAGGGTTAACAATACTCAAGTGTGACTCGTCTTGGGATGGGACGACAAAGTCCTTAAAAGGATGATTATCGTTATTCTCTGCCATCTGAGCATGAAGTTGTTCTAATTGGCATCTGATATGCAACCAACACTCTATTTGGTATATCTATTTAACTAATTCATTGGAGGATCGGGTCTTTTGCATGTAACCGATAATAGGGAAAATAAAATGAAAGAAAAATTGCCTTAGTCTAGACAGTGTAAATGGAGTATGATATTGACATTATTGGTCCCCGACAATGGCGCCAAAAACTTGACAGACCCGAAAGTGAACCACTTTTTTGGTTTTAATATAAAAGGTATCAAATCCCATATAGACAAAATGACAAGTACCATTCTCTACTACTACGTTGTTTATCTAAGGCGATGCAAATGTGTTTGTTTTAGAGAAGCGGAAAATAATATGGTTTTAACTTAATTATAATGGCGAGAGACTAAAATGAGATTCTCATCGATAGTTGGTACTCACAAAGCCGTATCTTATAATTATAATGAGAAAATATTTTCTTACTGATAATGATTAAATTAAAGGTATCGCCTGCTTTCGCATGTCCGATACTAGATTTCGACTTTGTAATAAAATTGCCCAACTTTGAAATGTCGTTTGAAAAGTAATCACTTTTTGCTTAAAAAGTTTCTTTTAGTAGAAAATTAATATAAAGGTATAGCCTGTTTTCGTGTGTCTAGTACTAGATTTTAAACGTATAAACATCCGCTTTCGCATGTTCGATAAGTTTAAAATCACCTTTTTAAAAATTAGTTTTTCCTAAATTAATTAAAAACCGCTTTCGCTGTGTTTTAAATTAATTTATGAGTTTTTCTACCGCCAGATACAGGTTTCACTCTTTCGAGTTGAAATCAGTATCACTATGTTTCTGCTTTCGCAGGAAACTTTAATTTATAAAATATGATTTTTCAGACATAAAAGCAATTCTCATTATAAATATTTATTTTACTTATTAGAGTACCGTCGGTACGATGGTCATCGCATTCTGGACTCAACTGATTTAAGTTAATATGGTAAAAATACTAAACAAACCGAATTTATTCATGGCATACATGTTCATAGAAGTAAGTAAATAATACAAATAAATAGAACAGGTAAATAACATAAAAGGTAGACTTAAATATATTTTGCTCCGAAGGGAGACTTTAATCTAGTGCAAAACCTGGAAATTAAGTGCTGGAAAATAATGTCAGCAGGATTAATGTAGTAGCAACAACAGATAACAGAACATATTTTTCTCAAAAGCTTAATTCTAGTGTTTCAATAACAACTAAATGTGAGTAATAATCACTTTTACAATATGTAATTTTTGCTTTAAAGTAAGCTTGGATCCCTAAAAGCTTGTAATCATTCAATATGAGCAATTATCACTTTTACAATGTGTAATTTCATCCGTCATGACCGCCACACCTTCAAACTTTGACCTCCACATTCACCCCTTCAAACCGCCGTGCACCACCAACAGTTAAACATAACACAACCCATTACTACCTCTGCTTTCCTCAACCATATAACAACCTTCTGTTTTCGCCTAAAAAAACCCATTTCACAGTGTAAACCAAACAAGAACGAACCAAGAGCAAACATGCCTCTGTCACAAACCATTCCTCTAGCGACCACCAATAGCCATGTAAAATCACCAGTTAAACCACTTCAAAACACCAACATATCAATCTGGCTGAACCAAAACGAAAACCAGAGAAATGAAGGATAGGAAGAAATCTGAAAGAGAGCTACCACCTAGTCGCTTCAAACGAAATCAGAGGCTCTAAGCACCACCCCCAGAAACAAACTCTCTTCCAGCTCAGATTCAACAACAACAAACCCAACAATGTTTTGTTTTACTTTTCTGCTTCTTCAAAGCATCTGCAAGTAGAAACAATGTTAACCACACAATTTCGCACTGTTTCAACGCTCCAATCATCCACTATTCAACGAGCAATAATAAAACTGCAACAACAATGTTGACAATGCGATGTCGGTAACTTTCAAATCATTTCTCTTCAACTTCGTTTACAGTATGTTGCTCTGATATTGTTTTTAGTTTGGATTCAATTATATTGCTTGCTTGCTGTGTTGCTAAGGTTACGGTTTCGATTTAGTTATGTGCTACTGGATTTTTGGTTATGTAAGGCTAACGTTGTAAGCATACATGCGTGTGATCCACTATTTTTTTGGCGTATCTTTTGTTTCGGTTCTTTCTCGTTATCCTGCTGCTGGATCTTTTGTTTTTATTTTGAGAATTGTAACATTTATGTATTTTTGTAAATAACTTGAGTTATGCTTGTTGATGCCTATGTTAGTGTGTTGAAATCAGATCTGACATTGTTAGGTTTAGATTGTTTCGCATGCATAAAGGTTATGATGTTTTCAATACTGTAAAGCTTCATATCAATATTGTAAATAATTGTGTTGAAGTTACTGCTACTGATTCTATTTGGCTGTGCTACATTGCATAAAATCATACATTTATCAGTGGTTTTGACATTGATAATATGTTGTTATGCCGCCGATTTCTATTTCGATACATTAAAATAATTTTACAACTGCCTTTGTATATTATTTTCATGGTATGATATTCTGTTTCGATGAATAATGTAGGGTTGCTGCTGATTTAATTTCATTGCGTTTAATGTTGGATTTGAAATCAGTGGATTCGACAATTCTATGTCGTTACGATATTTTCGTTGCGTTTCAGTCCTTACGTACGACCCTTCGATTACGTGGTCGTTATGCATAAACCGACTTTGAGCACCTTGTGGCCAATTCGTTTCATTCATTTTTAAATCAACTTTTTCACTTATTTCCTTCTTTATTTTTATTAAATTAATTAATTAATTAAAATTTATGTAAATTAGTTAATTTTAATTACCTTGAATATTTGATTTAATCAAATGATTTTGATAATTAATTTTGATAATATTAATTAAGTAGTTTTATTAAATTTTAATCAATTGATTTTGATAATTAAAAGTTGATCGACTTATGTCAATTTCTATTTCATAATCACTTCAACTTCAAACCATTCTTCATAACTTAAAACAAACATTTTCATAAACAAAAAAATCTTGGTCTAACACCAAATGGATTCTTTTCCTCAAACCATTTTGTTTCGATTCCATTGATGTTAAAACCTTTTCATGCCAATTTAACTATTGACTTCAAACCATTTCAAAATCACTTTTTCAGTCAAAACCTAGACAAACTCTTTTCACAACAAAATGGATGAAAAAGTAAGGGTGGTGTAGACTTTCTCCTTCCCCGAATGGTTGGGCAATGGTGTAAAACTCTATGTTTGAACGTTAGTCACCCATATTAAAACACCATAATTAATTGAATCAATTTGGTTTCTTATAGAAGGAAAAAGACTGATTAAGTTTACACTTTCCTTAGTCTCCGATTATTTGGACACAACTGTAGAGCTCCCTGTGTGAATAATCACCTTTTGTTAATTAACATTGACTTAATTCGTCACACATCTTTCATAATAATTTAGAAGAAAAATGACTGATTGGGTTTAGACCTTCCTCAGTCTCCGATTATTTGGACGCTAATGTAGAGCTCCCTGTTCGAATACTCGTCTTCCACCTAAAAATACTCAACACACCAAATCTGTTCTTTCATTGTCGTGCAATCTTCAAAAACCTTTTCACAAAAGAAAGATGCTTCGTCCATTTCGAGACGATGCAAACAAGCTTCATTCCTACATGCGCAAGAAGCTTAAACACTTTCTGCTCGAATGTGACGAGAACAAATCTGTGAGAATCCGGATTATGTTATCCATTCTCATGCGTTGGCAATGTTCACTTCTCCATGTTTTGGGTAGTAAGCAATGTTTTCCACTCGATTGCGACTAACTACACAATCTTGTCAGACACATTAATAAAAAACTTTTTTGCGACTTCTTTCTTTTTCTCTTTTCTCATTGAATAATTCGAAGAAAACAATTGGCATAAGCGTACATTCAACCACAAGTTTAACTAAAAGGTTCTCGTTGAGTACAACAGACGTGAGGGATGCTAATACCTTTTCCTTTGTAATCGACTCCCGGACCCGAATTTAGTTGCGAAGATCATTTTCTTTTTTTAAAGGTTTTATCAATATTTTCCTATTCCTTTGTTGGAATAAATAAAGTCCGGTGGCGACTCTATTCGAGTCATTTTTTCCGCGAGCATGCGATGCGCTTTGTGAAGGATCGTGTTTTTCAAGGTATGACACCCTTATTTATTTATTTATATTACCCTCGATTATATTGGCCAACCGAGGAGTAATATATTTTGCATCAACATTTTCAAATACCTTTTTTCAAACTGGCGTGATAGTTAATTACACGAATTCTCAGAATATGGCGCTATATGGGGGCTTTTATTTTTTTTTATAAATTTTTTTAATTAATATATTCCCTCAGTTTTGCCTAAAAACCACGTGTTTGATATTTTGCATGAATACTTCAGAGAACTAGACTCTAACTTTTTATTTACCTATCAATAAACACTCTAACTTCATTGTCATTCTCTTCAAAAAATGCTAGGCGATTTTAATCAAAACTCTTCCATCATCAACTCGAACATCATCTCTTTTCAAAACTCGTCGAAGCTTCGCCATCATACTTGAGGTACGTAACTCATCACTGAAATGGAATCTCATAGAAATGGTAATACCACTAAAATGTTGTTTGAAATGTTGTTAGAAATGTAGTTACCACCGAAATACTGTTTGAAATGTAATACCACTGAAATATTTATAGAACTCAAATAGTTACCATATATGTTTCATCATAACTTGTATTTTGATTATGGTTTAGTTGTTTTGAAATGTAATACCACTAAGATGTTTTAGTTGTTGTAGTGTGATTGTGGTTTAGTTGTTGTAGTTCAAACTAAGAAAATCAAGACATATGATATCATTACTTTACTAAGAAAACCAATGTAAACCTTAATGAAAACAAGTGTTCTATATACAAAGTTTATAAAGTTTTGTTTGCCATATTGTCATTAAAATCCATCTTGGTGATTAATGTCCAACTTTCTATCTATCTTTTAAATAACACACTTGTCAGGAACTTAAGTATATGTTTCTATTGTTGTTGTTTCTATGTTTTAGTTAAACACAAAAGACAAATGAAAAATATTTAGTTTGGTTGTTGTTTCAAAATGTCAATTGTTTTTACACACAAAAGACAAAATGTTTCACAACAAATTCTTTTCAAGGTATTCTGAATACCTTAATGTGAATTGCACAAAAACACTAAACTTACCTTAATGTGAATCATAAGGAATACATTAGTTCAGGTTCAGTCGGTAACATTTGTGCTTGTAGTTGATATATATGTTGCTATTTTTCTAAATTTACACATACATGAGTGATTCAACAAGCACCTCTCATACAAATTCTACTGCAACCTCAGCTAATACAAAAAGTAAAAGAAAATCTAGAGGTTTCATGATGTGTACCAAGGTTAAAAAATCCCACAAAAATGGTGTTCGCTCCCCGGTTAATTTTGATATGAGAATCGGAAGTGCTTATGGTGAAAATGCTGATGATTTTAAGGGTTACATGGCATTATAAGGTAGAAGAAAAATGAGTATTTTGATAGATAATTGGCACGAGGTTGATGGTGATTTGAAAGATGGCATATGGATCAACATTACAATATTTATTATGATTTTTTTTACAAGTATATATGATCTTTTTTTTTGTTTAATACTAATATCAACTCTATTAGTTATGTAAATGTAGGAAATGTTTATTGTTCCAAAGGATAGTATACTGAAAAAAGAAATGGCTTACATATGCTGGTGAGCGTTGGAGGGGCTTTAAGACACAACTCACAAATGGATATATTAAAAATCCAAAAAATAACATAGCACCTCCATACGTGAAGTTTTCATTATTGATAAGAAAGTTTGGGAGGAATTTGTGAAGTCTCACAACACTCCTGAATTATTTGATAAGAGCCAAAAAGGAAAGGAGAATAAAGCCATAAATATTTATCCACATAAAGTGTATCATGGAAGATATGATAAACTTAAGCAGATAATGTGTAATGAAAAAATAAAACAAAGGGAATTAGAGTTGAGAGATCCTTCTAGAAGCCTTAATCGTAGTCCATTTCCACCATCACGAAATGAGAAATGGAAGAGGGTGTGTCTTAGACCAGATGGCTCTTTCACATTAGTGACTACATACGAAATGGCTGAAAATATTGTAAAGAGATGCTCTTTTCATCATTACTTATTTTAGTTAATTCAATTTTAGTTAATTCAATATGCTGTAGGATATACTAGTTAAACAAGCCAAAGTTGGTAGCTTCGTTCCGCAAGCCCGTCATGACATCTTGGTATAAGCAATTGGAATCGAGGAGCATGTTGGATGTGTTTGTGGTCTTTGAAGAGACGTTGATTTGAAGCTAAATTTTGGACCATCACAATAAATTAACAAAGTAAACCGTGGGAGAGAAATTGAAGAGATAGTTGTTGAAAAGATATGGGAGGTATTAGAATAGGATCGGTAGAAGTGGAGTTAGGAGGAGCGAGAGAAGATGTTGTAGGAAGAGCAAGAGAAGATGTTGCAAGAGGTGCGAAAGGAGCGAGATAAGGTTGGCTGAGGTTGACCAAGAGAAGTGTAACCTCAATGTGATTGAGGTATAAGTATAACTTAAAACATATGCATTGTATGTTGTTGTTATTGTTTGTGTAATTTAATTTTGTATGTATTAAGTAGTTTTTATGATGCAGAAATTGAAATCGATGGGTATACTCAACCACCCAAATCCATATCAGTTGGACATGCCTAAGAAAGTAGTTGAGAAATCTGTTATGGGTGGTCCAAGCACGAAACAGTTGTTCTGCCTCAGTTCACAATATTGAGACCATACCACCTCAACTAGATAACACTCAGAGACTATCTAGTATGATAAACGAGATTCCAGACATTTGCAAGTTTAAATTAAAACACGAGCCAACACAAGAATATATGCTTCATAAGAGTTGTTTAATGGAATTTTTTGAAGGGAGTTGAATGACTAGACATACATGTAATACAATTGTGGTGCTCATAAGTATAATTCTTACAGTGATTTCAATTTATATTCATTTTTCTCATACTTTAACATAAAGGTTTACCATTTGTATTAACTTTTAATTAGGGTCCTGCATGAGATGTGTGTTGAAAGGAAATTGAAAAATTATTATTTCATAGATCCATTGAACATTCAATTTCAAGGTAATTCAACAAACACTATTATGATGCACATACAAAACAAGTTGGTTAAGGATAATAAAAATTGTTATATGGCACCATTTATCCATAAGTAAATATATGCTTTAATTTTTGTTTTCATTTATAAATCAATTTAAAACACATTATTAATTATTATGAGTGCTTATGTAGGGAACATTGACAAATAAATATTTTATGTCCAAAGCAAAGGATTGTAGTTATGTTATGCTCGTTACACTATCATCTCAATGAAGATATGCAAACGGTTTTGAGCGGGTAAGTGACATTATTTTATAATACTCAAATTTTACCTTTAGTTTTGAATAATTTTTATTCATTTGAATAGTTTATATTCATGTTTAATTTTTACCATCATGTAGAGCTATGGAGGGATATAATTTTGTTAAACATAATCTACAAGGTAGAAAGTCAAAGTCCATAGAACACATGTAAGTACTACTTGTGTTTTTGATATTCTTTTATTTTCGATAATTGTTAGGTGGGAATTTTGACATCAGGTTAGATGTGATAAAATAAGGAAAGAAAATGATCTTTGGAGTTATCTAAGATTTTGACAGATAAGTTGTTCGATAAAAATACCAAACTCAAGGTGTGTTGAAATCTGCCTTCTGTGTAGGAAGATGAATGTGAAATTTAGGGATACTCTCAAGTTTAGAAGGTTACTTCGATGAAAGAGTTGTTCAACATATATTTGAATTTTGAATGACAAAAGAGTAATCGTATTTTATTCTTATCCACTTTTGATAAGAAAGGATACGTGGAACTTACTCATGGGTCGAAGACATGCCGAGTGTCACGTGTCAGCGCCTGGGAGAAGATTCGTTGAAGACAGTTATTTAAATTTAGTATAAATAGGTGTCCTAATGTTAGGATTAAGGTGTTCAAATTACTGTACAATCAATCATATTTACTCAAAGTATCCAGTGTATAGAGAAAAGAGTACAATTGAGAATGTATGTTTGATAACACCATTATACGCATATCAATTAAAGCTCATTTGCATCTTCTTATTTAGCAATTGTCTTTTACTATTAGTTATTTATCAAACATTGTTTTATACTTCACTTGCGTTTTTGCCATTTATCTTCTTAAGAATGCTTTCATCAAATATTTTATTTAAGGATAATGTCGAAGTGTCCATATTCTCATATAAGATTTTTAGAACAATAACATATGTCCTAGGATCAATATGGTCGATCTTACGAGTAACCAAACTTTCTATAATTGGGAAGACCAGCGATTGTTTACCAATTTTCATGGTAAACAAATTGGCACACCCAATGGGACCCGTGCTAGTATTTTCTAAAAGGAAAATGTTTGTTTCTTCATTCTTCAATATCTGTTTGTATAATTCCGTTGCATGTCATTAAGAAGTGGTAAAGTTGCCACAACCAACAAGGATAGATCAAGGAGAGGGTACATGAAGAGAATGGCGAACCCATCAGATAGTCAGAATCCTCCAGATAATAACAGAGAACCACCCCCTACGTCAGCACCAGAGGGATGTACGATGGTGACTTCTGCTGTCGAAGTGGTACCAACCACGGAAAATTCGATACTCGTGCATTCAAGGGCCTATTTTGTCTTACGTGGGGCCACAAGCCCCACCAGCGAATCCTTTAGAGACAAAGGGGCCACCAGAGACTCCCCCTCCAAGGGGAAATCAAGTTTTTAGGCCTTATGTGAGCGGTTTTTCGATGCCAGTGAGTGGTCGCGAACAACCCTATGACATGCCAACTGCGAAGATGATAAATTTACATAATTCAACGTCAACATATGCGGACCCTATGATGAATGTATCTTTGCCATTGCAGGGATCTGGGTCGGGTGTAAACAATCTGGGTCGAAACCAGTCTTTAGGGGTGTGTCTTCATACCCAAGTGTCGAATATGACGAATAATTCTATAGCGGTGTTAAGGCAACAAATGGACGATAGTAATCATGATATGGTCCAGATGCTGGCCCAAACAATTGGTACGGTTTTCAACCCATTAATCCAAGATACGACCCAAACAAACCAACAAATGGCAGCGCAAATGACGTGCATTGCAAATTTCTTTGGTTTCCCACAACCTTCTCGACATCCTCATAGGGGATGGACAAGAGAGAATAAAGGGATAGTTGTCAAAAATGACCTTACCATTAACTCCCACGAAACGCACCACAAGTGAACATGGTGAATCAAGGGATAAGAGTAGAACCACCTAGGGTCGAAGCCCCTAGGGCTGAACAAAAATCCCAAGGGAGCCACTGATAGTGTTGGCAAATAGGCACCAAGATGCTAATGAACTTATACAGAAAATTCAACGCGATGATATGGAGGTAGACAATAAACTGACAGCCATGGTCGAAAGAATCATGGCGCTAAATAGCATAGATGTTGGCTTCCATAGACCAAACTATACGTCCCCTTTGTCTGAATACGTTTTGCAGGCGGAATTACCCCTAGGAGGAAAGTTCCCAAGTTCACCAAGTTTTCTTGGGATACGAGTGAATCCACTGTGGAACACGTGGACAAATACTTCATAGAGGCGGGAGAAATTGCAAACAATGAGAGTCTTAGGATAAAATATTTCCCAAGCTCTCTTACGAATAACACCTTCACGTGGTTTACCACATTACCAGCGAATTCCATCGACACTTGGACTCGTTTGGAAAGACTATTCCATGATCAATTTTACAAGGGATCATTGAAGATAAGTCTGAAAGAATTGGCCAATATTAAACGAAAGTTTAATGAGTCAATAGATGATTACCTAAACAGGTTTCATCTGCTTAAGGCAAGATATTTTATGCAAGTGTCTGAGCATGACTTGGTCGAAATGGTGGCTGGAGGCCTTGATTATTCTATTAGTAAAAAGTTGGATACCCAATACCTGAGATACATGACTCAGTTGGTTGATAGAGTTCGACGGGTAGAATGTTTGAAGGCTGAGATAGCCAGAGCAAACAAAAATAATAGGAAGGATAAAGTAGCATATGTCGACATGCGAATCAAAATGGTTGATGGAGGTAGACGAAGGAAGCCTATGACAGGAGGAGTACGACAAGACGTCCTACCCTAATGTCGCAACCGGAAAAAGGGGAAATGCGAAAAGACAACCGGCGAAAAAGAAATGACAGAAGAGTCGCCACCGTGCGTTATTTATCCCAAAGGAGGGAAAGGACACGCTCGAAGTAAACCTGAAGAGAGGAAAGGAAAAGACAAGGTCTCGCAACCAAATCTTGGGTTCGGGAGTCGATTATGCGAAGGGAAGGTATTAGCACCCCTACGCATCCGTAGTACTCTACGGGATCCACTCTTGTTGTTCTTGTCTAAAGGGTGTGTATTTATCTAATGTACTATTTACTAAAAGGGTTAAGAGAAAAATGACTCGCACAGATATCGCATCCATTGCATACGTATCTCATATGAATATGAGAATCAGAGTCTTCGTAGCTCGGCTACCTATGGGTGAAAGAGATGTGTGCTCGCCAAGACATCGCGTCTTATGCCTACATATCTCATCTGGAATGAGAATCAGAGCATAATGTAGTTCGGCTAACTAACGGGAACAAAAGTCTCGATTGCAACTAGGGCAAGAGAAAGGGAAGGTCTCGATCGCAACGAGGGCGAAAACAAACAAAGATTAGTTGTTAGTTGTCAGTCTAACTCGGCAAGACATCGCATCTTGTGCCTACGTATCTCATCTGAACATGAGAATCAGAGTTGCCGTAGTTCGGCTACATAGGGATTGCCATTTGAACATGGACTTACAAAGGAGGACACTAGTTGTGTCAAAGGAGAGTGGGCAATGTGTTCACGTCCTAGCAGTAGGTGTCGCAGCTCGCTGAATCGAGTCTTAGGCAGTTACCTCTTTACAATAGGATGGATTGACATGCCACATGATCGGAGACGCACGGAAGGTCTAAAAGAAATGGGGAAGTTCTGCCCTAGAGTTGTCATGTAATATGTACTTAGGTGTTAGGATTTACAAATCTACATTCGGAAAAGCGTCATTTATCTCTACTCAACAATCGTGGCCGAAACATTATTTTGTATCTCTTAAGACAATATATCTTTCATTTTAAAAGGTTTTTGATTGGTCGCACGGCGGCGAGAAAAAGAGTTTGATTGGTTGGATGTACTTTGAGTGATGGCGAGAACTAGGATTGGCGAGATATACATCTCGAATCCTAGCCTCAGGAGTGCATGGTATACACCATGTTCCATTTCCATCTTTATTTGTAAAAGTGTTTAATAGAGATTAAGTATTTTTAGGTTTGATTGAGAAAGGGTTTGAAGAAACCGCATTGACAATTTTAGACGACGGCGAGAGCTAAGATTGGCGAGATATACATCTCGAATCCTAGTCTCAGGAGTGCATGGTATACACCATGTTCCATTTCCACCTTTATTGAAAAGTGTTAAATAAGAATTAGGTATTTTGAGTTTTGTTGTGAACATGACTTGACCTAGATCAAGTATTGATGGATGTTTGAGAAAGATTTGAATGAGTGTTTGATAGAGCAAAGTGGATAAATTGGATGATGGCGAGAGCTAGGATTGGCGAGATATACATCTCGAATCCTAGTCTCAGGAGTGCGTGGTATACACCACGTTCCACTTCCATCTTTATTGAAAAAGTCTTGACTATGAATTAATATTTTTTGAGTTTTTATTAGAGAAAATGGCTTGACGTTGAATCAAGCATTTGATGAAAGTTTGAAAGAAAAGGAATAGAATAGGAGGGCGAAATGAATTGATTTGTTTATTGAGAAAATACTCGACGTTGGATCGAGTCATATTTTTGTATTTTTTCAGAAATGGTGGACTTTACTCTTTGGTTAGTGTCTAAAACAAATAGAGAAATAAAACAATACAACATTATATACACATTGGGGAAGTGGGGTACATTTTGTCAAATGGGGATTCAAAATCATGAAATAATTAGATCAGGCCCAAACAACAAATGATGCGAAATATGAGTGTAAGTGCAAGAGAACCGGCTCATTGTAAGAAAGCCCAAGAGTAAGCTATGTGAGGTTGATGGCAATGCTTAAAAAGCAATCGACTTACAAAAGTGTGGAAAATGGGCTCGATATTAAATCGAGAAAAATATGATTTTTATAGTTTAAAGATGGTTTTAAATGAATGATGAAATTAAAAGAAAGCAGATCAACCATGAGTATAATAAAAACATGAACATAAAATAAAATGCTAAAAGAAATAAAACGCTCAATACGGGTATCAAACCCACTACACTAAAGACCATAGAAACCACCCCTGTCCACCAGACCACTCATGACTAGTTGTTATTTACAATGCTAATTTAGATATATAAACCAAGATAAATTAAAAAAAGAATTAAAATAAAAAACTAATAAAAAAGAAATCTGTTGGACTACCAGTAATTAAACCCAGCCGCTTGGCTGTTGGGTTTACAATGGGGTATAAGTTGAAAATATAAAAAAAAACAATTATTAACTAATAACCTAGGAATTTTAAGCAAAAATCTTTAATGTTTTCAAAAACTTATTCTGTTTAAAATAAAATTAAAAAAAAATAAAAAATAAATAAGGAAACCAAAACAGAAGACACTTCCGTCTCCGTCTCTCACAATCTCACGAATTCTCTATCAAACTCAAAGAATCTCTCTCTCTCAACTCTCATCGTCCTCAACCTTCGCTTATCAACCTCAACGAAATCTCTCTCACACCATGTAACTGCTTCCGTCTCAATCTCCCTTCCGCTCTCAGCAAACTCGCTCTCTCCACTCAACGAGTTCCTCTTTTCGGAAACCCCATCTCCACTAATCTCTCCCTTGCCGTACTCGCGCTCGATCTCTCTTCTCTCAACGCTCTCACGATATCTCCATCAATAAGCACATGAAAAGGATAAAAGGAAGAAAGAGAAGTTCTCACAAAGTGTCACGGCGGTGGTGAAAGGCGTGAAGAAGCTAGCCTCCCAATCCAGGTATTCGATTTTGGGATTTTAGGGTTTCGTTTGAGATTTTCGCCTCCAAGTTTTTTTTTCTCCTTACTGATTCGTTCCCTATTTATGCTTCACAAATTAGGGTTTCAATTGGTGTCTTTGGTGTTCCAGAAGAGTAACTCTGCAAACCACTTTGGATGTTCTCAGAATCAAATTGCCCTGTTTGATGCTAGATTTGGAACAGGTAATCTGAGCTCAAACTTTCTTCTTCATTTTTTGTCTTAATGCCTAATTGGGATATTCTGGATTTTTAACGCTTGGGAATTTTCTCTACTTTTTTACTGCAGTGAAATTGGTGAGAGTTGTTTTGATTTTGCCTTGATTTCAATGTTTTTGCCAAATCCATATTGCAATTGACCGTCTGCACGATCTCTGGTGGCTGAAATGTTGAATGTGAAAGAAGGTTTCCACCATGACTTGAATGCAACAACCAATGTTGAGCTTTTAGGTCCAACTTTTGCCTTCAGCAAGAAGTTCTTATTAGCTTGCCAGGACGCACCTATTTGAAAAGTGGAGTCTGAGATACTGTTTGCTGCTATCGCATCATCAACACTTGTTTGTAACTCAAACCCAAAGTCAATGTAGTTTGTAATTCCCACAACAGAATTCTCTTCGAGGGGGTTCTTCACCCGTCTTTGAACAACCATATGCTGATAAAATGAGGCAACAAACTGAGAGCTTTTGACAAGCTCAAGACTGAAATTGAAAGACGGGCTCAAAGGGCTGTCGGACGGACTTGAAGCCAAAGTAACAAAAATCACGTCTTGTAGTTCACATCATGCCGACATTCATTTATGGTAAGCTTCTTCTTTGCCCATGCCATCCAATGCATCGAAACTTGGTACATTTATGCAGAAACTCGTTGTGTTTGATGTTGCAGGAGGACATACTGAGTTTGGTTTGTGAGCATAAAGGTTGGAAGCACCTGCTGGCATGTCCTTTTGCAAATTGAGTTCCACGGCCAACTTTTGATGAGAGAAATGCAGGTTCTGTCTTTGTGGAGAATGATGATTGCATCATAATAGCTCAGAAAAGTCCGTAAACGGCACTCACATCTATTTGGACCCATCTTCTCCTGAAATGTAAGTTTCTTTTCTGACAAAACTGCACTGTATTTTGCCCATTCTCTCTGTGACCCTCTCTTTGTATCTAACAATTTTCATTTACTTCTTTTACATCATCTTGGCTCGAATCATCGTTTATGTCATCAACAAGGGAGAAAAGGAGAAAAAGAAAACCAGTCATGGTGTGCGAGTAAAACTGCAGGAGTCTTAAAACATCAAATGGCAAAGGGTTGAGGAAGAGATACGCAACCGATAGTTCAAAAACCTCCTCTTACCGAGCAAGCAGAAAATAGATGCGAATCAGCCCAACATCGTAAGTCCTTGTTTGGTTCTTCATGAGAAAACTTTTAGGCTGCTTTCTAGCTATTCATGTAGCAACCGGCCAGGATGAACGATTCTGAACTCATTAAACTAAAGGTGGTTATTTTGCCTTTCTAGGTCCATTGCTCAAATATGGCAAGATAGGAGCCTCAATTTATGTCTGAAGGAATCTTGGTATAACCATACTTCTATTTTCATAGGTCTATTGCTGAAATCTAGCTCTTTCTTATTTGCCATTTTCATTATGATGCTAACACCACAAAATATCTCATCACCGTATTTTTACAGTTTCAGATGTTGATCAGTCAAGCCCATCTCCATAGTGCGAATCAGACATGATTTTCCTCCTTGGTCACTCATGGTTGTCCTTCATATTCAAGGTGAGAGCAGAGAAGGGGGAGCAGAGGTAGAGAAATACGTGAGTGCTGCAGAATTTGACGGACTTCCAACTTTTATCAACCTCTTGCTGAATCCAGAGCAATTTTACCCCTCGCCGTCCATGACAACGGTTCCCCGGCTGTACCGCGAAGATGTCGAATCAAAGTTCCTATTTTTATCTTTTTATTCCCGCTTTCTGTTGTAATAAACTAACTGCATAATAGGCTTCAGTGAAACCTTCTTGAGCCTTTTTGTTAGCCAAAATGAAGTTGACCGGTAGCATTAGCTAGTTCTTTATACCAAAACTTCTCTGATTTTTTTACTTTAATGCCAATGATATTAGCAAGACTCGTAGATATATGTCGCATTACCGGAGACTTCAATGACCGCTGTTTTTTTTTTCAGAGAGAAATTCTTGATTCTCTTGGTTCGTTTTTTTTTAGCAACATGTAGCATAGAATGCCAAAATTTTAATGGCATTCGTCCCACAACTGCTCCAAGGGACGTTCCAATGATAGTTCCACGTGATAAGCCTCTAGTGCTTATGAAGATGCATATAATTACTAGCATTCACGTCCTTCTCAGGAGTATAAACCGAACCAGTCCCTTAGCTAAAATTCACACCAGAATTACCTCTGTAATAACTTAATCATCAATTTTAGTCTTATTCAAATTCCAAAGAAATCTCAATTCTAAATTCCAAAGAAATCTCAATTCTAAAAGGATAAGTAATAATCAAACCATAATCCTTGAGAACATCACTAGTCCCACAAAACAATTAACATCAACATTAAGAGTTCCTCCAAATTAGCTTGTTGTACATCAACATGAACAGAACCATCCTCAAGAGGGACTCCTTTGAGAAAACCAACAGGTGGCTTAAATGCAACCGAATTCTTAACTTTCTGATACATAACAGTCCAACTATGTTGGTGCTCTTCTGTTGACAACTTCCTCGGTAGCAAATCTGCCCAGGCTGAATCCTCGGTTGGCGTTACATGATAGTGAGACATCACTCCTTTCTCCCATGTCTCATTCTTTGATGTCCCTAATTCGTATTTGCAATGTATGTGATTGAGTAGGACTGTTTGTGCATTCTCTTGCAGCAGCATAACCACACAACATGAAGGCGATACAAACATATAAAAGAGCCTCCATGTTTCAGAGAACCAATCAAAGTGGAGGTAAAATAAATGGAACTGAAAGGCAGCCCAGAAATTTGCAACTGAATTGAACCAAATCAAAAGGGATGAACTTTGACAAAAGGATAGCATGGTGAGAAAGTTACAAACATGGTTATGTGAAGAACGGCTCTTTGTGAACCAGAAAACGAAAATATGATGGGAAAAATTCAGGACCAAAATCGGGGTATGACAGTTGCCCCTATTTAAGTATCTTCTACTAGAGAATATGAAGCAGGACACTCTTCATATGATCATAGTGGGAGATGGTTAAATACTAAGAAGACCCGGATTTTGATCCTGAATCCCTATGACATGATGTGATATGATATGATATGATATGATACGATATGATATGATATGATATGATATGATATGATATGATATGCATGGATGCGTGATTCTTTTTTTTTTTTTTTTTTTTTTTGAAAGAAAAGGAGGGCAAATTTTGAGATGTCACAGCCTCCTATTCAATCCACTGTGAACCTGTCGATATGAATAGCCTCGGCTTTCTGACGATTAGGGTGAAGAGTGATTGAATACCATGAACAGACGAACAATTTGCACTCCTCTGGGAAAATAATTAACAATGCCTATCGGAATCGGCAAAGAAGCAATCTCAAAAGAAGAATCCGTCTGGTACGGTGAAAATCGGCCTGAGTATCGAAACAGAAAGTTGACCTGGATACCAAAATAAATGGTAACACATGAATACCCATGGCCTGAACGCCGCACATCAGTTTGAACACTAAGCATCGGAATATGAGAGTATCAATGTTGGTCTGATCACCGGAAATCTGGTCTGAACACCACTTCGATCTGAAAATTGGAAAACTGGCCTGAATGCCACAAGTACTTCGACTTGATCGTCGGAAACTTCTTCGATCTGAAAATCGGAAACTGGCCTGAATGCCACAAGTACTTCGACCTGATCGTCGGAAACTTCTTCGATCTGAACATCGGAAAATTGGCATGAATGCCACTTCGGTCTGAATACCGGAAACTGGCCTGAATGCCATAAGTTGCGTCGACCTGAATGTCGGAAACTTCTTCGATCTGAAAATCGGAAACTGGCCTGAATGCCACTTCGGTCTGAATACCGGAAAATTGGCCTGAATGCCACTTCGGTCTGAATACCGGAAACTTTCATGCCTGTCAGTATCGGCAGAAATAGGGAAAATGATAATTGAGGCGGCACGTGGGCCAACGACCTATGTCGGGGATAATAAGTCATGAACAACCTTCAGTCTGAATACTAGAAGCAACTTCTGGCTTATCATTGGGGATACCGAGAATGTCTTATGCTTTTCATGCATATGTTTGAATTTTTCGATGGCGTAATGCTCCATGGAAATGGAAATGCTACGCGATTTGGGAGGATGCAATGCAATATGATTCTACATGCAAGGATGTGAAATGCTAAGTTATAGAGAATGCCAAGTCGAGGCAAGGAAATCTGTTGGGGAAATGATCACAATCTTCTGGACCCTGGCAATACTGTTGGTGATACATAACACAATGAACCCTGTGGGGAAATGACCGGCCACGCGGTGTTCTGACAGTAACAAAATACCGAGACTCTGACAGGGGAGAGACCGACACTGAAAGCTTGTTGCTGAGGAAAATGACAGCGGTTCTGGCAACCAAAATATGCGAGAGAAATGGCTCAGCAGGGGAAGCAAACACTGATACGGTACCGAGATTCTGCTTCAAGGAAAGAGACCACGGATCTGGCGTCGGGATCATCGATCTGGCATCGAGCTATGAGGAGCAACTACTTCTGCTGGGAAGATACGGTCTGGCACTGTCAACTCCGCTGGGGATATACAGTCTGGCACTGTCAACTCCGTTGGGGATATACAGTCTGGCACTGTTAACTCTACTAGGGAGTGTATAGTCTGAAACAACTGCTTGGGGAGTACAGTAGTGAGAACCTGCTAGGGATTGAAGAATCTGATGCTTGGACCAACTCTGCAGGGATAAGATACCAAACTCCAATTGTTGAAGCAAAACGTCTGCAATCGTCTGCTGGGAACCTTAAGGAAATGCCCCGAGTGTACCTGTTCTGAATAGACGATTCAAAGTACTTAAAATTTACATTAAATGTTTATTGAGCATGTACCTGTAAAGCTCTTATGTGTCATGATGCAATGTTTATCAAAAATTCGGACGTCATTTTTGCAAACAAAACGATAAAATGAAAATGAACACAGAGATGTACTGAATAACATGATTTTACTGATTGAACGGCCTCTGAATAGGCATTTACATCAGGAAGCAATCCCTGGAAAGAGGTAATTGCACAAAAGATAAAAAACAGAAATTAATTTAATGGCAATGGGAAATGGATTTCTATCGGGTTCCAATTCTGCTATGACTTGCTCGTCTTCAAGATCCTCCAGATGATCAGCTTTCCGAAAAAGGTGATTGGACCGTTTCCTATCCTTCGGAAGTTTCCGGTTATCGACACGAGATGATATTCAGAACTACTCAGTATGCAGTCATTCGCTTAATCCCTAACTTTTGCATGGACCGCCCTTTTCGGGTTTTCAATCCACCGGGATACCCATTTTTGCCTAAGTTGCCCTTTCAGGTTTTCAACTTACCGGGTGTACAACCTTTTTATTTTTAATCCCTAATTTTTGCCCGAACCTTTTCATTTTCTTGGTTCGTCGGGATGCCCATTTTTTGCCTGGACTATTCTTTTTATTGTCCAACGGGTCTATTTTATGCGAAGTATTTTTTAACTGCGTCTGAGTTCACAGGGGAAGTGAAGTTTTCACCATCCATAGTTGCAAGCATTAAGGCCCCACCATCAAAAACCTTGGTGACAATATACGGTCCCTCATAGTTAGGAGTCCACTTGCCCCTGTGATCCGTCTGAGGAGGAAGGATCCTTTTCAACACCAAATCTCCGACTTGGAAACATCGAGGGCGCACTTTCTGATCAAAGGCTCTCTTCATCCGACTCTGATACAACTGCCCATGACAAATGGATGCCATTCGCTTCTCTTCGATAAGACTCAACTCATTGAACCTTGTCCGAATCCATTCAGCTTCATCTAGCTTGACATCCAACAGGACTCTTAGAGAAGGAATCTCCACTTCAACAGGTAGGACTGCTTCCATACCATACACCAGGGAGTAAGGGGTTGCCCCGGTCGATGTACGTATTGAAGTGCGGTACCCGTGCAAGCCGAAGGGTAGCATCTCATGCCAATCTCTGTACGTAACGACCATCTTCTGCACAATCTTCTTTATGTTCTTATTTGCTGCCTCAACAGCACCGTTCATCTTAGGACGATAGGGGGAAGAATTGTGATGCTGAATGTTGAAGTTCTGGCACAACTCCCTCATCATTTTGTTATTGAGATTGGAACCATTATCAGTAATGATTCTTTCGGGAATCCCATAGCGACAAATGATTTCTTTCTTGATGAAATGGGCAACCACATGTCTGGTGACATTCGCGAATGATGCTGCTTCGACCCATTTGGTGAAATAGTCGATGGCAACGAGGATGAAGCGATGCCCATTGGAAGCAGTCGGCTAAATCTTTCCAATCATGTCAATGCCCCACATTGCAAACGGCCACGGCGAAGACATCACATTCAGAGGATTCGGCGGTACATGCACCTTATCAGCATAAATCTGGCATTTATGGCACTTCCGAGCATACTTGAAACAATCTGATTCCATGGTCATCCAGTAATAACCCGCCCTTAACAATTTCTTAGCCATTGCATGTCCGCCGGCATGAGTACCGAAGGAACCTTCATGAACTTCCTGCATTAACATGTTCGCCTCGTGTTTGTCCACGCATCTGAGCAAAACCATGTCGAAGTTCCTCTTATACAGCACATCGTCTTTGTTCAAGAAGAAACTGCCTGCCAATCTTCTCAAAGTCTTTCTGTCATTGTTGGATGCCCCTGCAGGGTACTCTTGATTCTTCAGAAAGCACTTGATATCGTGATACCAGGGCTTGTCATCAACCATTAGTTCAGCGGCAAACACATACGCGGCCCTATCAAGGCGCATAACATCGATCCTAGGAGCATGGTTCCACCGAACCACCTTGATCATGGAGGATAGAGTAGCAAGAGCATCTGCCATCTGGTTCTCATCACGAGGTATATGATACAGCTTTACTGTTGTGAAGAAAGTCAACAGTCTTCTCGTGTAATCTCTGTAGGGGACCAGAGTGGGCTGGAGAGTATTCCAATCACCATTCAGTTGATTGATCACTAGAGCTGAATCTCCGAAGATGTCCAGAGTCTTGATTCTCAAATCAATGGCTTGCTCAATACCCAAGATACAGGCCTCGTACTCAGCTTCATTATTGGTGCACTCGAAGGTCAGACGAGCGGTGAAAGGCATGTGGGCACCTTTCGGAGTGGTAATGACATCACCAATTCCACTTCCTCTGGCATTGACGGCCCCATCAAACAACAAAGTCCACTTTTCGTCTGGATCAGGTCCCTCCTCAACAACTGGCTCTTCGCAGTCTTTCATCTTGAGGAACATGATGTCTTCATCTGGAAAATCAAACTTCATCGGCTCGTAATCATCAATCGGCTGCTGAGCAAGATAGTCTGACAGAATACTCCCTTTGATGGCTTTCTGGGATGTATACTGGATGTCGTACTCTGTCAGTACCATTTGCCAACGAGCAACCCTTCTGGTGAGAGCTGGCTTCTCAAATATGTACTTGACTGGATCCATTTTGGAGATCAGTAAAGTTGTGTGAGTCAGCATATATTGTCTCAATCGCTTAGCAGCCCATGCAAGTGCACAACATGTCTTCTCAAGCATTGAGTATCTCGACTCGCAATCTGTGAACTTCTTACTCAAGTAGTAGATGGCATGTTCTTTCCTACCTGTCTCGTCGTGTTGACCGAGAACACAACCCATAGAATTGTCAAGTACTGTCAAGTACATAATCAGCGGTCTCCCTGAGACTGGAGGCATAAGGATAGGAGGATTCTGCAAATACTCTTTTATCTTTTCAAAAGCCCTTTGACAATCGTCGTTCCACCTGATAGCCTGATCTTTCCTCAACAATTTGAAAATTGGCTCACACGCGGCTGTTAGGTGAGAGATGAACCTTGCAATGTAGTTCAACCTTCCTAAGAAACCACGGACTTGCTTCTCTGTTCTTGGCTCAGGAATTTCTTGTATCGCTTTTACCTTGTCAGGATCCACCTCAATCCCTTTTCCGCTAACAATAAAACCTATTAATTTTCCAGACCTCACCCCGAAAATGCACTTGTTCGGATTAAGCCTCAGCTTGAATTTCCTTAAACGCTCAAACAGCTTCTGCAGATTCACCAGATGTTCTTCTTCTGTCTGAGATTTGGCAATCATATCGTCCACATAAACCTCGATTTCATGATGAATCATATCATGGAATAGAGTCACCATAGCTCGTTGATATGTTGCCCCAGCGTTTTTCAGATCAAACGGCATCACCTTGTAGCAGAAGGTGCCCCACGGGGTTATGAAAGTTGTCTTCTCCATGTCTTCTGGTGCCATCTTGATTTGGTTATAGCCAGAAAAGCCATCCATGAAGGAGAATACCGAGAACTGAGCTGTGTTATCCACCAAAACGTCGATGTGAGGTAATGGGAAATCATCCTTAGGACTGGCTCTGTTCAGATCCTGGTAGTCGACACACATCCGTACCTTTCCATCCTTCTTAGGTACTGGAACAATATTTGCGACCCATGGCGGATAATTGGTAACCGCTAGAAACCCTGCATCCAACTGTTTTTGCACTTCTTCCTTTATCTTGACAACCATCTCTGGTCTTGTTCTTCTGAGCTTCTGCTTGACCGGAGGACAATCCTCTTTGAGAGGCAAACGGTGTACCACAATGTCTGTGTCAAGCCCTGGCATATCCTGATAAGACCAAGCGAAGACGTCAACATACTCTCGCAACAGTTCAATCAACCCCTTCTTCACATCGTCTTCCAAAGCAGCCCCTATCTTGATTTCTCTCTTGGTGTCCTCGGTGCCGAGATTAATCACTTCAGTAGCCTCTTGATGTGGTTGAATGACCCTTTCCTCTTGCTTTAACATCCTGGCAAGTTCTTCAGGGAGTTCACAGTCTTCATCACCCTCTTCTTCAGCTTGGAAGATTAGGTTTTCGAAGTCGAAGCGAGCCATAGCAGAATCGTTATCAATAGGATCCGGTGATGTGCATCTGCATGAGTGATGGTATGTGCTTATGAGTGTGAACAGTGAGTGAAAACTAAACAAAACATTGCCAAATATTTTTATTCTTTTGAAATTTTGAAAACTGCAAAAAATAGAAAGACAGTGAACAAAATATTTGAATGCAAAAGACGTCCTTCATTTATGATAAACAATGCAGGTATTCACATAGATGAGCCCTACAATGAGTCATTACGCCCTGGGTGGAACGTAAGACTTGGACATGCATGAATAAACAAAGAAAAATTACTCCTCTAGAAGAGTGACTTGGACAATTTCCTCGGAAGACCAATTGTTGATGACTTCACCAGGGATCCTCGGACGCACCCAGTTGTCGATGTCGAAATCACTATCTCCATTTTCATCGTTGATCGCAGAGATCTGGCCATATTGGATGACGCCATCACTAGAGAAAGTAATCGGCCCCTGACGAGTCTGAAGTGCTGAAGTTGTAGAAGTCAGTGCTGGTTGATACCCAATCCCGAACTTGTCGTCTTTCATTGGTAACTCCAACAGACGTCCCCAACCGGGAGCAATACCTGAATCCACCAAGGCTTGCGCCTGCTTGAAAGATGAGATAGGGGCTCCTGCTTTAACCCCTTCCACCGGAGCTGCATCCTTGATCTGAACTGACTCAAAGGCCTGACAGAGAGTCTCATGAATTTCACCTTCTACCTCTACGTACTTGAAGGTAGACAGGTTACTTACCAGTATGTCCTCCTCACCACAGACGGTGACAATTCTTCCATTGACTGGGAACTTGATCTTCTGATGCAGTGTTGAGGAGACTCCCTCAGCATTGTGGATCCAAGGACGACCCAGAAGGCAACTGTACGAGGGACTGATATCCATCACATAGAATACGGTGTTGAAGGTTTGTGATCCAATCTGAATTGGCAATTCTACCTCTCCAAACACCAACCTCTTAGAACCATCGAAGGCTCTCACCATGAGATCGGAAGGTTTCAAGATCAAACCTTCTACTTCTAACCTTGACAGGGCTCTCTTGGGTAGCACATTGAGAGAGGAACATGTATCCACCAGAACATGAGATAACACGGTGTCTTTGCATTCCATTGAGATATGCAAAGCTTTGTTATGGTTGCGTCCAACTGGTGTTAAGTCAGAATCAGTAAAACCCAACCCGTTGCTTGCATGAACATTTGCAATGATCCCTTCTAGTTGGTTTACTGAGATCTCCTGAGGCACATATGCAGCATTAAGGACCTTCAGAAGTGCCTCCCTGTGTGCCTCTGAACACAACAGGAGTGAGAGAATGGATATCTTAGACGGCGTCTGAATCAACTGATCGACTACTTTGTAGTCGCTTTTCTTTATAATTCTTAAGAGCTCGTCCACATCATTCGAGAAAGTAGGCTCTGAGCCAGTCTGGGGTGCAGAAGTGCCCTCATTTACAACTTGTTTACCTTTGGCCTTAACCGCGGCATCAGTGCTCTCAGTTTGGGTAACGGGTGGCGAGAATAGTCTGCCACTCCTGGTGAATCGCCCGATTCCACCAACATTGTCCACTGCGGGACCTTCAACTTCGAGTTCAGACTTTTGACCCTCTTCTACCTTCAAAGGTCGTTCCACCCCATAATCGTGTGTGTATACATTCCCCCCATAATGCCAAGGAATGGCCCTATCGCTTGTGAAAGGTAAAGGACCAGGGGTTGTGATTGTCATACCGGCCAGTCGCACTGGTGGCACTGGTTGTGCTTCTGGCACACTGATCTGATTAGTTGGGTAAAAGATGGTGATAGTAGCGACATCATAGTCATACTCAGGAATCTCATTCATTGAAACAAAAACATCCGGAACATCGGAATCAAGTTCAGTTACATCAAAATCAGACACATTGTTTGGTATATCAGCAACAACATTTGAAAAATTAAATACATCAATGGGAAATACACAGTCAACAGGAACAACATCTGTGAATTCTTCAACAGCATCTTCAAACACCTCTTCAACTACCCCCTCAGCAAATTCTTTGACAGACAAGTCTTCAACTTGGAGGATACCATTGTCAAGCAAGACCTGGATACCCTGCTGCAGCTTCAAGCAATCCTTACCCTGTGTAGCGCAATCCAAACAACCCTTCCCACAACCGGGGAAAACATCGGCCTTCAGCAAACATTCCTTAATTTCCAACAACGGAGTCTTCAACTTCAACACATCCTTAACGGACTTGGCTTCTTCTTCCAGCATATTCACGTTTGCACCACCATGCTGTGGCATGGGATTGTTGACGACATTAGGAGCCGGTGCAAGGTTGATAGCCTTTGAATCTATGAGGTCCTGAACTACGTGCTTAAAAGCTTTGCAGTTCTCAATATTGTGGCCAGGTGCCCCAGAGTGGAAACTACACCTAGCATTGGCATCGTAACCCAACGGAAGTCTACCAACCGGAGGAGCCAGAGTGCGTAACTGCACAAGTTGTAGTTGTTGAAGACTTGTAAGCAGCTGAGCGTACGACATTGGAAGAGTGTCGAAACGCCGGTCCATCATCCTCTGCCTCTGTTGATAGGCGGGTCTGTTACCTGGTTGTTGTTGTTGTTGATACTGAGTTTGCTGACGTTGTGGT
This sequence comes from Lathyrus oleraceus, assembly GCF_024323335.1. NCBI lineage: Eukaryota > Viridiplantae > Streptophyta > Magnoliopsida > Fabales > Fabaceae > Lathyrus > Lathyrus oleraceus. Next base: position 372,579,731 of record NC_066583.1, on the reverse strand, counting down.
TGTTGTTGTTGTAGTGGTGCTGCAGCCGGAATAGTCACAGCTGCAACAAATGGTTGCTGATGATAGTTTTGAAAGTTATCCCTTCGGTTATTCTTATTTTGATATGAAGACACAGAATTCACGCCCCCTTCCCTCTGCTTCTGTCCTCCCATAAATGGCTTCTTTACTCCTGACGAAGATCCACCTCCATTGTGGCTCTTGTAGGTCTTCAGGTAATTCTCCACCCTCTCTCCGGTAGAGACCACATCAGCGAAGTTGGAGGCATTGCACCCCACCAGACGCTCCAGGTAAGGTCCAGGCAGCGTATTCATGAACATGTTGGCCATTTCCTTTTCCAACATGGGAGGCTGAACACGGGAAGCTGTCTCCCTCCAGCGTTGAGCGTATTCCCTGAAGCACTCATTGCTTTTTAGAGACAGATTCTGGAGTTGAGTTCTGTCCGGGGCCATGTCCGCATTATATTGATATTGTTTCACAAAAGCTTCCGCCAAATCCCTCCAGCAACGGATGTGGACTCTATCCAACCTCATGTACCATTCCAGGGATGCCCCCGCTAGGCTGTCCTGGAAGAAGTACATAAGTAGCTTCTCGTCATCAGAGTATGCAGCCATCTTTCGGAAGTAGGCTTGCACATGGGTCTTCGGGTAAGAGCTACCATTGTACTTGTCAAAGATTGGGACTTTGAACTTCGGTGGGACCCTCACGCCTGGGACCAATCCCAAGTTAGAAACATCTACCCCCAGAGGGTTTTGTCCTTCCACCGCCTTCAGCCTCTCCTCTAATCTCCTGAACATGGGATCCATGCCATGGCCCATGCCAAAGTCTTCTGGCAGCAAGAACTGATCATCTTGATCATCGTGAATGGGTTGTTGATCGTGGTTGTTATGTGGGATCGGGACAGGCCCCGGTCCATTAACCTCTGCAATTGGAGGATCAGTCACGACCTCTGGTTGAGTAGTTGCGGGATTCCTTTGTATCATTTGTCTAATCTCTTGTTGTCCTTGCGCTACTCCCTGAACCACATCCATGAATTGGTTCATGCGGACCCTCATCTCAGCAAGTTCTGCTTGTAGACTTTCCATTGCTTTCTGCTGGTTTCTGCGGGTTCCGTACCGGTGAATTCCTGAATCAGCTATCCTGCTAGTGGAACACCAAATAATATGAGAACACCGCAGCGGTACCTGTTATGCAAGATATGAAAATGAATATGTAAATGCAATGACATGTTTATCAAATCCAAAAGGTATTCTACCCCCTTGATTCCAGTCTCACATCAGGTGAATAGTGCAAGAAGACCGAGTCATGGATAAACTTCTGAGATCAATATGCAATAAAGGGAAACCATCATACAAACAAGTTCAAGGAAAGGGGCCTTAGCCGAAAGTACATCAAAAGAGGATCTCCACAACAAGCCTGTGGATCATCGCCACACAACAACAAAGCAATAAGTAAAAGGAGGAGCAATAATCAGGACTCAGCCTCCTGTGTACAAACCATGAGGACTGCTCCTCACTTCAGCCAGCAATGCTATCGTGTCAGGATGATCTGGGAATTCTATCAAACGCCGGATAAGCAGATTCCTTTGGTGAATAACTCCACCCAACTCGTTGATGTGCTCTCTGTAGTAATTCCCATCATCTTCTCCGAATACCTCTTCAAGTCTGGATTTCTTCAAACCTGCCAACACCTTAAGTTCTTCAATCTGTCCTCGAGCCTCATTGAGTTGATCGGTGATGTAACCATTGGTAGAACGGGCGCACAGAAGCTCATTGTTCTTCTCCTTCAGCAAAGTCTTCAATTTCTCCATCTGACCAGTCAGTTCGGTCACCATCTCCTCCTCCTTTTCCTTCCGAGAAGTTGAAAATGCATCCCATCGCTCTTGCCACCCTGCCAATTTACCATGAGCATCCATTAATTGTTGCTTGACTCGCTTCAACTAAGAACTGGATGATCCCAAGGCCTTGTCTGTCTTCCTGAAGAAGTCCACCTCCACAGCTAATTTCCTTTCTGCTTCCCCTTGCAATCTGACGGCTTCCCCCTTCTGATATTCTGCCTCATGGAATTGATGCATATAGTCTTGCAACTTCACACTTAACTCCGAGTTTTCAATTTGAAGCTCCTCCATGGCTTTCTTCAATTTGTCATACTCCTCTCGGCTCACCATTGTTTACTGCGCAGGAGTAGGTGGATACAAAGGTTCTTCTATAGGAAACGGCAGACCCAACTCTTCGACTCTTCCTTGAAGCCACTCTCCATACTGAGGGTAAGTTCTAAAATCTCCTTTTCCAAGCACAGTTCTTCCTCTCTTGATCACCTTGAGCCAGGCCTCAGCTGCCTTACGGGATACAGTCAAATCAGGCGAAGAATGGAAAAACAGAGATTCTTCCACATCCTTTTCCAAAGGCGGAGTTCTTAAAGCATATCCAAACTGTCTGACTGCTAGAGAAGGATTATAGTTGATTCCTCCTCTTCTTCCTACCAACGGTACATTTGGGAAGTTCCCACAACTGTGAATAATATCCGCCCTAAGCAAGCTCCGGTCAGACCACCAAGAAATATCTTCAGCTCTCAACCCCATCAATCTCTTCGACCAACTCAACGAGTCCTCGACATCAACGAACGCTCCTGATTTGGGTAGGTGAGAACTGAACCACTTATAAAACAAAGGCGCACAACAATTCAACAATCCTCCTTTTCTATTCTCATTCCTGTGGTGCACCGAATGAAAGAAATCTCCTAGCAAGGTCGGCACTGGATTTCCCAACACGAAGAGGCGTATTGCGTCCATGTCCACAAATTTGGCAACATTAGGGAACAGGACAATCCCACACACACAAAGAGCCAACACAGCATTGAAACCCCTCTGGTCACCATCTTCAAGTTTCTTCTTTGCTTCTCCCAGCAAGAAACTCAAATGAAAACCACTGACTCCTCCCTTCTGACACATATTAGCCTTCAAGACTGATTTCCCCAAATATGTGGCCGAAGCAACCATGCTGAGATCGGGCAGAAACTCAGAACTGTAGAACAACAACTGTGACTTGATAGGAACTCTGAGAAAAATGGCAATCTCCTCAAAAGTAGGGACCAAAATATAATTCGGGAATGTGAAACACCTCAACGGAGGGTCATAGAACTGCAGCAGTGTGAATAGAGCATCATGTTGATCCTTGGAAAGAACCGTGACGAAACTTAGAATCAAACCGTAATCCTTTCGGAATCCTTCTAGAGAATCAGGATCCATTAACTTCATCAACTGTTGAATAGGCTCCAGACAGACCACCGGAAACTTGTAGGCGACATGTCTCTTTCTGCCAATATCCATCTCTAGAGAACCAGAAAAACCCGACCGGAATCAAGAAGAAGATGTAAACCCCCTAGAAATGGATAAACATGTGTTAAATGATATGAATGCGGAATGATGTGATGCAATGCAGTGACATGGAAATCAGGACTGCTGTATCTGCTTGAACATCTGTCGGGTTGCACTGTCTGAAAAGAAACCCACTGAGGAATGTAATACAAGATCAAAACTCTGCTCCAGAAAACCGGGTTGGTTGGAGGTTAAGGTTCCCTGAATTTAGCCCGCCCCTTACTGGTAGGTTCTAAGAACAGAAGTTTGTCAGCTTTAGCCCTTCAGTCGAGAATAATACGTTTACCACTAAAGGTTTGACATTATTACGGGACAAAAGACCTCCACTGACTCCCCCCAACAGGATATCTTAAAGCAAGTTCCCAGTCTCGGGGTCCTCGGATTGAGCAGCGAGAATGCGCCCACCAGAGCTAACATAATCACGTCTCGGAGGAGAGGCCTCGACTGAGTTCTCGGGAAATGGTCACCAGAGTCGACGATTTCTAAAGGAATATCTGTCGTTATGGAATACCCATAGGACAAAATATATCCAACAGAAACCTCGTCTAGAATGTGGGTCTCATGAACGACTTAACGTAGCAACATACCACGCAAGCCTCATGACTATCCACTCTGACACCTATGTGTACACTCAAGCCTGGGTAGTGGGCTTATCTCTCATAGAACAATCCCAACCCAACAAACAAACAACCCACAGAACCCACAGATACAGCAAGCATATGTACATGAATGCAATAAGGTAAAGCAGGTAAATGCTGAAAATAAATAACTGTACAAAAGAATAAACACCCAACAAACAACAAACCTACAAAAGCTAGGAGGGACTCGCTTAGGGAAACCAGAGATTCTGGGTTCGGTCCCCAGCAGAGTCGCCAGCTGTCGCAACCTGAAAAAGGGGAAATGCGAAAAGACAACCGGCGAAAAAGAAATGACAGAAGAGTCGCCACCGTGCGTTATTTATCCCAAAGGAGGGAAAGGACACGCTCGAAGTAAACCTGAAGAGAGGAAAGGAAAAGACAAGGTCTCGCAACCAAATCTTGGGTTCGGGAGTCGATTATGCGAAGGGAAGGTATTAGCACCCCTACGCATCCGTAGTACTCTACGGGATCCACTCTTGTTGTTCTTGTCTAAAGGGTGTGTGTTTATCTAATGTACTATTTACTAAAAGGGTCAAGAGAAAAATGACTCGCACAGATATCGCATCCATTGCATACGTATCTCATTTGAATATGAGAATCAGAGTCTTCGTAACTCGGCTACCTATGGGTGAAAGAGATGTGTGCTCGCCAAGACATCGCGTCTTATGCCTACATATCTCATCTGGAATGAGAATCAGAGCATAATGTAGTTCGGCTAACTAACGGGAACAAAAGTCTCGATTGCAACTAGGGCAAGAGAAAGGGAAGGTCTCGATCGCAACGAGGGCGAAAACAAACAAAGATTAGTTGTTAGTTGTCAGTCTAACTCGGCAAGACATCGCATCCTGTGCCTACGTATCTCATCTGAACATGAGAATCAGAGTTGTCGTAGTTCGGCTACATAGGGATTGCCATCTGAACATGGACTTACAAAGGAGGACACTAGTTGTGTCAAAGGAGAGTGGGCAATGTGTTCACGTCCTAGCAGTAGGTGTCGCAGCTCGCTGAATCGAGTCTTAGGCAGTTACCTCTTTGCAATATGATGGATTGACATGCCACAAGATCGGAGACGCACGGAAGGTCTAAAAGAAATGGGGAAGTTCTGCCCTAGAGTTGTCATGCAATATGTACTTAGGTGTTAGGATTTACAAATCTACATTCGGAAAAGCGTCATTTATCTCTACTCAAGAATCGTGGCCGAAACATTGTTTTGTATCTCTTAAGACAATATATCTTTCATTTTAAAAGGTTTTTGATTGGTCGCACGGCGGCGAGAAAAAGAGTTTGATTGGTTGGATGTGCTTTGAGTGATGGCGAGAACTAGGATTGGCGAGATATACATCTCGAATCCTAGCCTCAAGAGTGCATGGTATACACCATGTTCCATTTCCATCTTTATTTGCAAAAGTGTTTAATAGAGATTAAGTATTTTTAGGTTTGATTGAGAAAGGGTTTGAAGAAACCGCATTGACAATTTTAGACGACGGCGAGAGCTAAGATTGGCGAGATATACATCTCGAATCCTAGTCTCAGGAGTGCATGGTATACACCATGTTCCATTTCCACCTTTATTGAAAAAGTGTTAAATAAGAATTAGGTATTTTGAGTTTTGTTGTGAAAATGACTTGACCTAGATCAAGTATTGATGGATGTTTGAGAAAGATTTGAATGAGTGTTTGATAGAGCAAAGTGGATAAATTGGATGATGGCGAGAGCTAGGATTGGTGAGATATACATCTCGAATCCTAGTCTCAGGAGTGTGTGGTATACACCACGTTCCACTTCCATCTTTATTGAAAAAGTCTTGACTATGAATTAATATTTTTTGAGTTTTTATTAGAGAAAATGGCTTGACGTTGAATCAAGCATTTGATGAAAGTTTGAAAGAAAAGGAATAGAATAGGAGGGCGAAATGAATTGATTTGTTTATTGAGAAAATACTCGACGTTGGATCGAGTCATATTTTTGTATTTTTTCAAAAATGGTGGACTTTACTCTTTGGTTAGTGTCTAAAACAAATAGAGAAATAAAACAATACAACATTATATACACATTGGGGAAGTGGGGTACATTTTGTCAAATGGGGATTCAAAATCATGAAATAATTAGATCAGGCCCAAACAACAAATGATGCGAAATATGAGTGTAAGTGCAAGAGAACCGGCTCATTGTAAGAAAGCCCAAGAGTAAGCTATGTGAGGTTGATGACGATGCTTAAAAAGCAATCGACTTACAAAGGTGTGGAAAATGGGCTCGATATTAAATCGAGAAAAATATGATTTTTATAGTTTAAAGATGGTTTTGAATGAATGATGAAGTTAAAAGAAAGCAGATCAACCATGAGTATAATAAAAACATGAACATAAAATAAAATGCTAAAAGAAAATAAAATGCAAATGCTGAAAGAAATAAAACGCTCAATACGGGTATCGAAGCCACTACACTAAAGACCATAGAAACCACCCCTCTCCACCAGACCACTCATGACTAGTTGTTATTTACAATGCTAATTTAGATATATAAACCAAGATAAATTAAAAAAAAGAATTAAAATAAAAAACTAATAAAAAAGAAATCTGTTGGACTACCAGTAATTAAACCCAGCCGCTTGGCTGTTAGGTTTACAATTGGGTATAAGTTGAAAATATAAAAAAAACAATTATTAACTAATAACCTAGGAATTTTAAGCAAAAATCTTTAATGTTTTCAAAAACTTATTCTGTTTAAAATAAAATTAAAAATAAAAAATAAAAAAAATAAGGAAACCAAAACAGAAGACACTTCCGTCTCTGTCTCTCACAATCTCACGAATTCTCTATCAAACTCAAAGAATCTCTCTCTCTCTCAACTCTCATCGTCCTCAACCTTCGCTTATCAACCTCAACGAAATCTCTCTCACACCACGTAACCGCTTCCGTCTCAATCTCCCTTCCGCTCTCAGCAAACTCGCTCTCTCCACTCAACGAGTTCCTCTTTTCGGAAACCCCATCTCCACTAATCTCTCCCTTGCCGTACTCGTGCTCGATCTCTCTTCTCTCAACGCTCTCACGATATCTCCATAAATAAGCACATGAAAAGGATAAAAGGAAGAAAGAGAAGTTCTCACAAAGTGTCACGGCGGTGGTGAAAGGCGTGAAGAAGCTGGCCTCCCAATCCAGGTATTCGATTTTGGGATTTTAGGGTTTCGTTTGAGATTTTCGCCTCCAAGTTTTTTTTTCTCCTTACTGATTCGTTCCCTATTTATGCTTCACAAATTAGGGTTTCAATTGGTGTCTTTGGTGTTCCAGAAGAGTAACTCTGCAAACCACTTTGGATGTTCTCGGAATCAAATTGCCATGTTTGATGCTAGATTTGGAACAGGTAATCTGAGCTCAAACTTTCTTCTTCATTTTTTGTCTTAATGCCTAATTGGGATATTCTGGATTTTTAACGCTTGGGAATTTTCTCTACTTTTTTACTGCAGTGAAATTGGTGAGAGTTGTCTTGATTTTGCCTTGATTTCAATGTTTTTGCCAAATCCATATTGCAATTGACCGTCTGCACGATCTCTGGTGGCTGAAATGTTGAATGTGAAAGAAGGTTTCCACCATGACTTGAATGCAACAGCCAATGTTGAGCTTTTAGGTCCAACTTTTGCCTTCAGCAAGAAGTTCTTATTGGCTTGCCAGGACGCACCTATTTGAAAAGTGGAGTCTGAGATACTGTTTGCTGCTATCGCATCATCAACACTTGTTTGTAACTCAAACCCAAAGTCAATGTAGTTTGTAATTCCCACAACAGAATTCTCTTCGAGGGGGTTCTTCACCCGTCTTTGAACAACCATATGCTGATAAAATGAGGCAACAAACTGAGAGCTTTTGACAAGCTCAAGACTGAAATTGAAAGACGGGCTCAAAGGGCTGTCGGACGGACTTGAAGCCAAAGTAACAAAAATCACGTCTTGTAGTTCACATCATGCCGACATTCATTTATGGTAGGCTTCTTCTTTGCCCATGCCATCCAATGCATCGAAACTTGGTACATTTATGCAGAAACTCGTTGTGTTTGATGTTGCAGGAGGACATACTGAGTTTGGTTTGTGAGCATAAAGGTTGGAAGCACCTGCTGGCATGTCCTTTTGCAAATTGAGTTCCACGGCCAACTTTTAATGAGAGAAACGCAGGTTCTGTCTTTGTGGAGAATGATGATTGCATCATAATAGCTCAGAAAAGTCCGTAAACGGCACTCACATCTATTTGGACCCATCTTCTCCTGAAATGTAAGTTTCTTTTCCGACAAAACTGCACTGTATTTTGCCCATTCTCTCTGTGACCCTCTCTTTGTATCTAACAGTTTTCATTTACTTCTTTTACATCATCTTGGCTCGAATCATCGTTTATGTCATCAACAAGGGAGAAAAGCAGAAAAAGAAAACCAGTCATGGTGTGCGAGCAAAACTGCAGGAGTCTTAAAACATCAAATGGCAAAGGGTTGAGGAAGAGATACGCAACCGATAGTTCAAAAACCTCCTCTTAACGAGCAAGCAGAAAATAGATGCGAATCAGCCCAACATCGTAAGTCCTTGTTTGGTTCTTCATGAGAAAACTTTTAGGCTGCTTTCTAGCTATTCATGTAGCAACCGGCCAGGATGAACGATTCTGAACTCATTAAACTAAAGGTGGTTATTTTGCCTTTCTAGGTCCATTGCTCAAATATGGCAAGATAGGAGCCTCAATTTATGTCTGAAGGAATCTTGGTATAACCATACTTCTATTTTCATAGGTCTATTGCTGAAATCTAGCTCTTTCTTATTTGCCATTTTCATTATGATGCTAACACCACAAAATATCTCATCACCGTATTTTTACAGTTTCAGATGTTGATCAGTCAAGCCCATCTCCATAGTGCGAATCAGACATGATTTTCCTCCTTGGTCACTCATGGTTGTCCTTCATATTCAAGGTGAGAGCAGAGAAGGGGGAGCAGAGGTAGAGAAATACGTGAGTGCTGCAGAATTTGACGGACTTCCAACTTTTATCAACCTCTTGCTGAATCCAGAGCAATTTTACCCCTCGCCGTCCATGTCAACGGTTCCCCGGCTGTACCGCGAAGATGTCGAATCAAAGTTCCTATTTTTATCTTTTTATTCCCGCTTTCTGTTGTAATAAACTAACTGCATAATAGGCTTCAGTGAAACCTTCTTGAGCCTTTTTGTTAGCCAAAGTTGACCGGTAGCATTAGCTAGTTCTTTATACCAAAACTTCTCTGATTTTTTTACTTTAATGCCAATGATATTAGCAAGACTCGTAGATATATGTCGCATTACCGGAGACTTCAATGACCGCTGTTTTTTTTTCAGAGAGAAATTCTTGATTCTCTTGGTTCGTTTTTTTTTTAGCAACATGTAGCATAGAATGCCAAAATTTTAATGGCATTCGTCCCACAACTGCTCCAAGGGACGTTCCAATGATAGTTCCACGTGATAAGCCTCTAGTGCTTATGAAGATGCATATAATTACTAGTATTCACGTCCTTCTCAGGAGTATAAACCGAACCAGTCCCTTAGCTAAAATTCACACCAGAATTACCTCTATAATAACTTAATCATCAATTTTAGTCTTATTCAAATTCCAAAGAAATCTCAATTCTAAATTCCAAAGAAATCTCAATTCTAAAAGGATAAGTAATAATCAAACCATAATCCTTGAGAACATCACTAGTCCCACAAAACAATTAACATCAACATTAAGAGTTCCTCCAAATTAGCTTGTTGTACATCAACATGAACAGAACCATCCTCAAGAGGGACTCCTTTGAGAAAACCAACAGGTGGCTTAAATGCAACCGAATTCTTAACTTTCTGATACATAACAGTCCAACTATGTTGGTGCTCTTCTGTTGACAACTTCCTCGGTAGCAAATCTGCCCAGGCTGAATCCTCGGTTGGCGTTACATGATAGTGAGACATCACTCCTTTCTCCCATGTCTCATTCTTTGATGTCCCTAATTCGTATTTGCAATGTATGTGATTGAGTAGGACTGTTTGTGCATTCTCTTGTAGCAGCATAACCACACAACATGAAGGCGATACAAACATATAAAAGAGCCTCCATGTTTCAGAGAACCAATCAAAGTGGAGGTAAAATAAATGGAACTGAAAGGCAACCCAGAAATTTGCAACTGAATTGAACCAAATCAAAAGGGATGAACTTTGACAAAAGGATAGCATGGTGAGAAAGTTACAAACATGGTTATGTGAAGAACGGCTCTTTGTGAACCAGAAAACGAAAATATGATGGGAAAAATTCAGGACCAAAATCGGGGTATGACACCTAAACATGAGGATGGCTTGGTAGAATTCCTCCATAGATGTCAGAGGAAAAGGTCAAAAGTTATGATATGCCCAAGGTGTAGTTTGATTTTCGATAAGCAAGTTGTAGAGAACCTTGAGGGGATTCGACTGGCAAAAAAAGGGAGAAATTGGAGGGACTCAAGAAATATCCAAATATCCGATGGTAGATGGGATCCCAGAAGGGGAAACCAGTAGGGCTTACCCGTTCTGGAGAACATGCCTTCGACTTATAGGCCTGCCACGGAAGCCCTAAGGAGCGCTTGGATGAAACTAGTTGGGGGAGAGAGGGAAAGGCCACCAAAAATGGCAAACTTTCAATGTCAAAATAGGGTCCTCAGTGGCCTATCGAAAAGAATTCCAGGCGTCAAAACAAGTGGCCCATCGTTCTGAGAATTATAAAGGAAAAAACCCAATGTCCCAATCCCAATGGAGAAGGCAACAATGATAGATGAATACCGATAGAGAAGTTGCAGAACAAGCGAAGCCTGAATCCAGTAGCAACATAATGCCTAAGCAAGAAAAGGAAGTTATTCTCTCCTCAAGAGAAGGTGCCTGCGGCGAAGTCTGATCATGATGAAGACATGGTGATAGACGACTTCGACTCCGATTCAGACGCCTCTCTGGACATTGCATGCAATGTGGTATCTATCCTTCCTAGAGAATATGACCAAGTCATGGAGGTCGAGGAGCCTGGAGAAATGACTGAAATGGAGATAGCGAAATGCAAGCCTATGTGTTATTACATCATGAACAACAACTGTGTGGAGGAGCAAAACGCTTTCTTTGAAAGGTCAGATGAGTCGATGAGGAGCCATATAAAACCTCTATTTATCATAGGCAAAGTAGAAAATGTGGGGTTAAATAAGATCCTCGTTGATGGTGGAGAGACAATGAACTTGATGCTGTATATCATGCTAAAAAGGTTAGGTAAAGATGACACCGACACGAAGCCTCACAACATGGTTTTCTCAAACTATGAGAGGAAGGTCAGAACTACATTAGGGGTGATACAAGTTGACCTCACTATCAACACAATAAAAAGGTCGACAATATTCATGGTAATAGCATCAAAAGCCAACTATAATCTATGTTGGGTAGGGACTGGATTCATGGCATATACGCAGTCCCCTCTTCGATGCACCAAAGGATAACCATATGGCGAAGCGATGAGATTGTGGAGAATATAGAGGCAGGCCAAAGTTATTTTATGGATGAGGTTAACCATGTGGACAGGGGAAGTTTCGGCAAGAACCTGACCTACATAGCGCCTTGCAGTCCAGCAGGTTTCGACCTTTCACCTACGGACAACGCATTTCGCTCACTCTATTTACACCCAATTTACGAGTTTCAGTGGGATAGAGAGGTCGTTGGCAAATACGACTTCAGCTATGGAGGTGTCGAAGGTATTCAACCTACGGGTTGGGGAAGTGAATTCGATGAAGATGTCTGATTTACATACATTAAAAAGGATTTTGGCTTATATAGCCGAAAATAAATTAAAAGCGGCCTTGGAGGCCGAAGTTAAATATATGGCTATCGAAGACAAAGGGACAAAAATGCACTCCAATGTTCCTGGCAAGGACTTCGATCCAGAACCACCTGATAAGGGTCCAAACGAAGTGCAAGGCCAGAGGCTCGATGCCATATATGATGACGAGCCTTTGGGTTTCGAAAAGGATCCGTTAGCAAGTAACAAGAAGATGCTAGCACATGATCCCTTGGAAGAAATCGACTTAGGGACAAGGGGGATCAAAAGGCCCACGCATGTAAGTGCCAACATCAGCCCAAAACTCAAGATCAAAGTGATCCAGCTGCTGAAGGAGTACAAAGACTGAAGGAGAAGAGCGATCCAAAACGCAGCGGAATTTAAAATTTCTCCTTTAATGATACTTACGAATGGGCATGATCAGTGATAGAATTGTTACCTCTTGTGGCGATTGTAACCTTTGATGCAGATCTACGGAGCGATCACGAACGTTGAACAATGATGTCATACCCCAAAATTTGCCCGTTAATCTTGCAAGACATTTTTCAAGGCACTCCAACTCATTCTTCAAGGCATTGATCTTAAAGGAACAAAGACCCAGCACATAAGTGGCCAAATCCAGAAAATGACTCAAAATGGCTTGCTCGCTAGGCGAGCAAAATCCTTCGCCTAGCGAACCCTTCGCTGCACCACTCGCCTAGCGAAGCTTGCGAATACCAGAAATTTTGGGCTTCATTCTGAGCCCATTAGGTCACAAAAAATCATTATAAATACCACAACTTTAGTCAGAAAAAGGGACGGACGGACGGAGACAGAGAGAAGGAACATCAAACCCTGGAGGCTAACCCAGAGAATTCAGAGCAATCCTAAAGGAAACCCTGAAGGAAACTCATCTGCACAAAGGTTACCTCCGCCCAACTCAATCCGGTGCCAACCCTAAGAGTGACTTGCCAATTCAAGGTTGCAATTCAATTGCAAACAGGTTTGCATTACTATTACCGCTTTATGCTCCCAATTTTCATGTGATATTATAATTAAATTCATAAGTATATTTGAGGTTTTGCGTGTGAATTTAAGTATGCATAGAGATCCTGAATGTTTAACCATGTAATTGCTGTAGTGAATGCCATAGGGTTTGAAGCTTGCTGAAATCGTACTGTTCTAAAATTCAAAACCCACAGCCGTTCGCTAGCACATCGCTAAGCGAACATGTAGCGAGTGTTCTCCAGGCCCTCGCTAGGCGAGGCAGCAGCGAACATGACAGTCGCTGACTTTTCTGTTCTGATCTTTGCTCATCTGACATGTTTTATTATCACCATGCATTGTTTACCTGACATCAGTACTGTTGTGATTCCTTTTGTTTGGTGCAATTCTCGATTGCACCCTGATTTGGTATTCTGACCTGTTTGCTGAATTTTGTAAGGGTTCACATACTCCCGGAAAAGGTAGCTTGCTAAGTATTCCACTTTATTTGTGGGATACCCTTGTGGAGATTCATCCTAATTACTTTATTTGTGGGATACCCATAGTGGTTTCAAGTCGAAGGGTGGTATACACCATTATCACCATGAGAATAACTTATGACACTTTGCATAACATTCTATATAGTATTCTCATAGCGGGTCAATCCAGTATAAATATTACTCTTAATATTCATACCTATGTTTAAGGCTTGATAACTCCTTATCCATGATCCATGAGATGTGATCATCAGTCTATATACATAATAGTCTTAATGCTTTAATGTTATCCCACTTCACAATAAAGCTCGACTATGGATACTTTAAGAATAGTGTCCTTGTGTTTAATGTGATCTCATGATTAAGTCACACTTGATACATTAAACAGACTATCTATTCTAGGGACTTTATTAGACAAACTTAATAAAGAAAAAGCCTTTTATTATTAATAAATAATTCAATACAAGTACCAAAAGTATTGGTCTCTAGGGCTTACACCAACAAAGACTGCTTCACAAGGGATTACGATGAGATGCCTGGTTTGAGCAGAGATTTGGTCGAACTGAAGTTGCCAATAAAGCCTGGGAAGAAGCCTATCAAGCAAACCTCAAGGCGATTTGCACCCGCAGTTCTGTCGAAGATCAAAGAGGAGGTCGAAAGGCTTCTCAAATGCAATTTCATTCGCACCACCAAGTATGTCGAATGGATTGCTAACATAGTACCAGTTATTAAAAAGAACGGTACTTTGAGGGTTTGCATTGACTTCAGAGATTTGAATGTTGCAACCCTGAAAGATGAGTATCCAATGCCTATGGCAGAAATGCTAGTAGATTCTGCCGCAGAACATGAGTATCTTAGTATGCTCGACAGATATTCTGGATATAATCAGATTTTTATCACTGGCGAAGATGTGCCAACAACGATACTTTGATGCCCCGGAGCATCATGTACTTATGAATGGGCAGTAATGTCTTTTGGCCTAAAAAATGATGGGGAAACGTATCAGCGGGCAATGGACTCCATTTTTCATGATATCATTGAAATGTTTATGGAAATCTACATAGGTAATATTGTGGTTAAGTCTGTTTCAGCGAAGAATCATGTAGACCATCTTCGATAATCATTCGATAGAATGAGGAAACATGGTCTAAAAATGAATCCTCTAAAGTGTGCTTTGTGTATGCAGGTAGGGGATTTCTTAGGCTTTGTGGTCCACAAGAAAGGGATCGAAATTAATCAGAAAAAAAACCAAGGCCATTATGGAAGCAAAAGTGCCATCAATAAAGAAGGAATTACATAATGGATTGAGGCTATTCCTTTGACGAATGTTGACCAAGAGACCGTGATCGAATTCATTCAGAAGCATATTATTTATAGGTTCGGAATCCCAGAAACTATTTCAACAGATCAAGGATCAATTTTTACTGGTCGAAAAGTCCAAGAATTTGCTAAAGAAATGGGGTTCAAATTACTAACATCTACACCCTATTACGCTCAAGCTAATGGCCGGGTCGAAGCAGCAGATAAGGTGGTAATTGGGTTAATTAAAAATAATGTGGGGAAGAATCCAAGAAATTAGCATAAGACATTAGACCCGATTTTATGGGCTTGTCGAACCTCCCCTAAAGAGGCTATAAATGCTATGCCTTTCTGGTTAACATATGGCCACGATGTTATTTTGCTAGTCGAAATCCATTTACAATCAACAAGAATTCACAGGCATCATGAAATTCCATCTGAGTCTTATTGGAATATGATGATAGATGAATTAGTCGATTTAGACGAAGAAAGATCAAGTGCCTTAGATTTATTAAGAAGGCAGAAAGAGAAGTGGGCACAAGTCAGTGTAAGTGGCCATGATGAGTGGTAGTAGTTAATGGCTAGGCACGATTTCCCAAGGGCTAAGAAACATGATGATTGCCTAAGGATCCTCACATGGGTTCTAAAGAGATGTTTTTCTAAAGTGGTCATCATGACAATGACTTCATAGCAGAGGAAACATTGTGTGATATCGAAATAAGTTTGTCAAGAAACAAACCAATACCTTTTTCTTCTATAGATCAAAAAGAGGCATTTTTGGGGGGCAATTTGTTAGGTGGGAATTTCGAAACAAGGTTAGATGTGATAAAATAAGGAAAGAAAATGATCTTTGGAGTTATCTAAGATTTCAATAGATAAGTGGTTCGACAAGAATACCAAACTCAAGGTGTGTCGAAATCTGCCTTCTATGTAGGAAGATGAATGTGAAATTTAGGGATAATCTCAAGTTTATAAGGTTACTTAGAAGAAAGGGTTGTTTGACATATATTTGAATTTTGAATGACAAAGGAGTAACCGTATTTTATTCTTATCCACTTTTGATAAGAAAGGATACGTGGAACATGCTCATGGGTCGAAGACATGCCGAGTGTCACGTGTCAGCGCCTGGGAGAAGATTCGTTGGAGACAGTTATTTCAATTTAGTATAAATAGGTGTCCTAATATTAGGATTGGGGTGTTCAAATTACTGTACAATCAACCATATTTACTCAAAGTATCCAGTGTGTAGAGAAAAGAGTACAATTGAGAATGTACGTTTGATAAAACCATTATACTCATATCAATTAAAGCTTATTTACATCTTCTTGTTTAACAATTGTCTTTTACTATTAGTTATTTATCAAACATTGTTTTATACTTCACTTGCATTTTTGCCATTTATCTTCTTAAGAACGCTTTCATCAAATATTTAATTTAAGGATACTATCGAAGTGTCCATATTCTCATATAAGATTTTTAGAACAATAGAACATGTCCTAGGATCAATCTGGTCAATTCTGTGAGTAACCAAAGTTTCTATAATTTGGAAGACCAGCGATTGTTTACCAATTTTCACGGTAAACACTAATGTATTACTTGTGCTTTGTGTGTATTAATTAGTAACTATATTAAAGTTATTTATAGTTGCATAAACAATCCAACAACTATGAGTGTAGATACCATGTGATGAGACATATGTTTAATATTGTCTCCAAAGGCATTATCAATTCATGGACTAAGGTATTAACTATCCATATGCATGTAATTTAGCTATATTTGTTAAGTTAATATTATTGTTGTTAGCTTATCATAATTTAAATTTTCTTCAAATTATATGGGTTTAGCGATGAAACACCATTCTCAAAAGAAGATATAGATGACATCCGATCATGTTGGGTCGATGTCTTCCTATCTTATCATGAATATCGTAAACACTAGTTTTTCTTGATTTACATATATACACTAATATTGTACAAAGGTTTTATCATTATAGGTGAAAATATGTATAAGTTCTCTTGGTAGAGGTTTTGTGTATCCCAAATATCATTATAAGTATTGTAAGCGTTGTACATTTGGTTTTGAAAATAATGTAAGTTTGATATTCTGTGCTATGTTCTGTATAAAATATAAATGATTTAATTTTGTCACATTATTATGTAGGTTTTATGTAAAAAATGATCCAGGTTAATCCAAATGGGACTTCAAATCTATGATTGATAATTGTTTCATGTCGAAGGGTGGTATACACCACTATTACTATGAGAATAACTTATGGCACTTACGTAGCAAACGATGTAGTATTCTCATGGTGGGTCCGTCCATTATAAATATTACTCATAATATTTATACCTACGTGAAGATTTGATATCTCATATCTATGACATGTGAGATACAATCATCAGTCTACTCACATAATAGTCTCTATGCATTGTTGTTGTCCTATTTGATAGTAAATCTTGACTACAAATACTTTAAGAATAAAGTCTTTATGTATAATGAGATCTCAAGATTAAGTCACACTTAATAAATCATTAAACTGACTAATTATTCTAAGGACTTTATTATGTCATATACAAATAACATAATAAATACAATGTCAAATAATAAACATATATATTAACAAATAATATATATCAAAGTCATGATACAAAAAACATATACATCCAATATTGATTGGCTATTAGGGCTTACTCCAAGAGTCAGTACAGAAAAATTGGTGGATGAGGCGTTGAAAATATCTCCATGCTTCTACATTTGTCACACCTCTTCAAGTACTCATGGGCATCCTTGAACATGGTCAGTCAGAAGTGTTTGACTCTCAGGATTTTCTTGGCTATTTCCCTTTCTCCCAAATGATGTCAGGCTATCCCCACATGTACCTTCAGAATAGCGTATTCGACTTATGATTTTCCTAAACACATCATCAAAGGTGTAGATGAGCCTCTTTTACACATGGTTCCTCCGAACACCGTGTATTCTCTTGCTCTTCTCTTCACCAAGGTTAGTTCAAACGAATCTGATGGGAGGCTCCCCGTATCTATGTAGTTTCAGATAGCAGTCATCCATGACGGAAGGGCAACAACGTCCACCACAACCACTACTTTCCCTTCAGATTCAATACTTTGTGCATTCTTATTTTCTTGGACGAAAAATGATGAATCCATGGCCTTCTTGTGTTGTCCATTCAAGGCAACACGTTGGCTCGTGTTTTTTCTTCCAGGAGAACATGAGAAATCTGGAATACCTTGAATTTAACCAACTTGTCGATGGCTATCCTGAGGTATCGTGGTAATAATGGATCTTTGGCTTGTTCCTCTTCTCTTATTTGAGAAATGACTAATTAAGATTCCATTCACATCTTCATACAGTCAACCTCCATCTTCTCAACTAATGTAGTTGGTGTCATACCCCAAAATTTTCCCTCCCTTTTTCACCTTTTCATGTCAACCCTTGACTTGAGATTCATCTGCACACACTCTTGTTTCATTCATGTTCATCATTCATTCATTGACACTTGGTAGTTAATCACTATAGATTCAAAGCTCTATGGCTTGCAAAGTTAGGGTTTGTGTGTAGATCAAACCTCAAAGGTGTGACTCGACTATTCATCTGATCATAGAGGAAGTGAAACCCTAATTTGCCTGATCTTTGAGATGTGGATTCAAGAAGACTTCATCATGGTACTCCTCAGGTCATTCAAACCCTAATTCTCGGTGGTATGTTTATGGGACCTTGTCTTGGCTACCTAAACCTTAATTGAGGGCTCATACATTTGAGGGTTGCTAGTGAATCATCTTGATTGATTCAAATACCTTGATTGAAGTGTATGCCTCTTTGAAACCTTAGTCAGGGAGGATATGGTCCTAATATGCTTTGTGACTTGATTTTTCATATGGTGGCATTGGAAACCCTAATTTTTGGATCTTGGATTCAAGAAGACCCCGTTATGGCATGCCTCAGGTCATCAAAACCCTAATGTTGTCTCCTTTTCATTGGATGGCCTCCTAACCCTAGTTTCATTATGGTTAGATTCTCCTACTTGATCAAGGTTCACCCAACAACCACTTGTTCATGGCGCATTCATTTTGTTTCCTTAGTTAGGATCCCATTCATTTATGCTTAAGCCCATTAGTCCTAGCCCAAGTTCTTCGTCTCACAACCTTCATCTACTTCTATTCATTCACTTGATCATTATCATGCTATCATTGCTTGGTCCATGGGTTTTGTTTAGGCCCTAGTGCATTAAATCTTAATGACCTTGCTAAGGGCTTTGCGTCTGTCTTTCACGTGTCATTTGTGGATCTTTGGTTCGATTTTATCCAAATCATTTCAAACATGTCCAAATCTATTCATACTTAAGTCCATTTCATTACAAGTCATGTTCATTCAAGTTCAAATTCAAGTAACATGTTCATATACTAAATCCATTCATTTTTATTCAGATAGCCAATTTAATTCAAGTAACATATCTTCTTAAGAACGCTTTCATCAAATATTTTATTTAAGGATACTATCGAAGTGTCCATATTCTCATATAAGATTTTTAGAACAATAGAACATGTCCTAGGATCAATCTGGTCAATTCTGCGAGTAACCAAAGTTTCTATAATTTGGAAGACCAACGATTGTTTACCAATTTTCACGGTAAACACTAATGTATTACTTGTGCTTTGTGTGTATTAATTAGTAACTATATTAAAGTTATTTATAGTTGCATAAACAATCCAACAACTATGAGTGTAGATACCATGTGATGAGACATATATTTAATATTGTCTCCAAAAGGCATTATCAATTCATGGACTAAGGTATTAACTATCCATATGCATGTAATTTAGCTATATTTGTTAAGTTAATATTATTGTTGTTAGCTTATCATAATTTAAATGTTCTTCAAATTATATGGGTTTAGCGATGAAACACCATTCTCAAAAGAAGATATAGATGACATCCGATCAAGTTGGGTCGATGTCTTCCTATCTTATCATGAATCTCATAAACACTAGTTTTTCTTGATTTACATCTATACACTAATATTGTATAAAGTTTTTATCATTATAGGTGAAAATATGTATAAGTTCTCTTGGTAGAGGTTTTGTGTATCCCAAATATCATTATAAGTATTGTAAGCGTTGTACATTTGGTTTTGAAAATAATGTAAGTTTGATATTCTGTGTTGCGTTCTGTATAAAATATAAATGATTTAATTTTGTCACATTATTGTGTAGGTTTTATGTAAAAAAATGATCCAGGTTAATCCAAATGGGATTTCAACAAAAAAAACTGGTTATATCCCTCGGTTATTAACAAAATATGACGTACATAAGAGCATATTTCCCTCGGTTATAAACAAAAACATATAGGTATATGACGTGCACTACATTGTTTTAAAAGAAAAAAAATATTGTTGTTAGGGATCAAACCAAGTACCTTTTCACCTATCCTCTCAGTTATTCAGAACCGATGGGTAAGGTGATAACTTTCATGACGCCCTTCGTTACCTCACCTCTATAATCGAGGTAAACTCTCTTTCGCGTCCAAGGTAAAATGGATATATTTGTAGTAGTTTCACTTATTTGGACTAAATATTAATGTCAATGAGTTACACGAGATTCAAATCTTATTTTATCCTTCCCAAATTTGTTATAGATAAACTTATCAAAATCGTGAAACGTAAATCCACAACTTAATTAGTATATAAAACTTTGTTTGGATAATCGGGACAACACTTGTCATATTATTAATATGTGGAATCCTTCTCTTATCAATACAAGACTTATAATTAGTTTATATTACTAAATGAAACTTAATAATAATTGTTTGGTTTCATTCCAAGCTCTAATTTAAGTCTAATCATAAGCTCTTTTAGTCAATGAAACACATTGTTCCATTCTAGACGTAAGCTGACTCAAATTATAATCAATATCCTACTTCTTAAAAGACTCCTCACATTCGTATAAATGTGATATCAACATTTATTATCACATACCCATGATGTAGAAGTAGACAATTTGATTTTCTATAATAAATCGTAGGAAGAATAAGTCTTACTTCTTTCTTCTACTTTGACTATTTCGATAACCATTAGCAATTTTCTTCTTTCTAAAATCATGTTTTTTTCTGAAAAATTCAAAGGAATATAAAATGAATCTCATTTCTTTTATAATTCATCTATTTAGCATCACAAACTACTTTCTTTTCTTTTCAACAAGATGTGGTAGATATTTTTAAAGTTCATTTATAATGAATCTAATCTAACTATTTGAGAAAATCTCAAATAAAACTTGTGACCGACTATTTGGTCTATAAGAAATCCAAATTTTAAATCTAAACAATTTTAGATCCATTTGGATTCCTAACTTGTATAGAAAATACCTTGGAAAGTTTTACATTTCTCATATCTTGTATTTCTTTTTGAAAAAGAAAATCCTCGAGGTTAATGATCATATCATTCTCTGCCATAACTACAATTATGAAACATGTTATATCTAGACATTCGACTTGATCCTTCTCATAAGTATTATTCTTCGAATCTAGTTATATTCGATTGTTAGAAATTGGTTGTTTGAGAACATACATTTTTTCCTGCTTAAGAATAATTCACATTTTTGTGTACCAACTCAGAAACCCATTTTTGATTCTTACGTCCTTCATAAGGACATTTCATAGTAATATATAAAATAAAATTAAAAATAAGTTCAAACTACAGAACATGTACAAATATTGTATCAAATTAAATCATTTTATTCGAACCAAATGATCTTCAACATTTGATTCGAAAAATTACGTTGTAATATTTTCTAGCGGGTCGAGATCCATATTTCACTTTGTTGTAAGTACGCGTAGACAAATTACACAAAACTTCATTATTTAGGTAGAAACTCTTTCCAATTGTATCTAATACAACTCTCGAATTTGATCAGTTGAGTGAGTAAATCCTTATTATAATCCATCATATGGATTTTTCTCAACTCTTGCTTATAAACATATATATGTTAGACGGTGTGGCTAGTGATCGAGAGGGGGGTGAATAGATCATCTCTTTTAAATTTAACGGATTTGAAATTTTATCAGAGTTTTCAAAGTTGGCGGAAAAATCAGTCCCGAATCGACTTCCGTCTATTCTGAACCGCTACTAGAAAGCCGGACACATAAGTTTAATTGCTGGATTTTAATGAGAATGACAGAACCAATTCACACCAGAATTTTAACTAATTGAATGCACTTATCATTAAAGTCTATTTCCAATGAATAAAATCTAGCTAACCGTTTTATCAAACAGTTGGTGTGTATGTGATCAATGTTAAACAGCAATGGAGTTTGATTAAAGTTTTCTTGCCACTGCTGTCTTGAAAAAGAAACAATCACCACACACTAACTGAAATTGCGAAAACAGTTTGAAAAACGTAAAGAGGAGTAAGGTAAGAGTACGATACGCAGAGATTTGGTAAGGAAGTTCCCCACGTCGTCCTCGCGTGTGGGTACGTCTCCCTCTCAATTTCAAATGAAATTGAGAACTTTGATTATCAATTATTGCCGAATCCGTTGATACAAGGTTGTGATACAAAGACAGAATTCTAAACTCTAAGAACCTCTTCTTGTATAAACCTTCACTTGATCTGAGCACGATCAAGATTTTCCTGCACAAAATTGCAAACAATTCACCGGTTCCACGACCTGCTTGCGAAATCCCCCAATCTCCAAACGCAACGCTGCGGCTGAATATGTTCTGCAAATGTGACTCCCAAACCCTCAAGAACACTCCAGTTCTTGAAGGACAAACCAGTAGGTTTTTCCTAGAAACCCCCTTCAATCTTCGACTCAGCTAGATCCTCGATCGTTCCACTGCAAACCACAGCTAGATCCTTGATCGTACCATTGAACGTTATCTCGATGCTTCTTTAATCCAAAGAACAAGAATGGTTATGTATAAATGTTCTTGAAGAAAAGTGATTGAGAAGATGAAGAAGATGAAGTCTCTTTCAGGTTTCTAAAATGCTCTCAAACAATTGCTCCAACACTGCTTTTGATCTTGTGTTCAATTGTTTTCCCTCAATGAACTCGTATTTTGCACTTCTGTTGTAACCTGTCTTTTATATGCTGCAAAACAGTTGCTGTTATACCACAAAACAACTTTATGTATTGATACATAATAGTGTGCATCGATGCATACTGTAGGATATGTGTATTTTTGGTGAAATTGATTATTCATGTATCGATGCAAAAGTCGTGTGTATCGATGCATGTGATTATTACACTAGTATGTATCGATGCCTAATGCGCATGTATTGATACACAGGCTGTTTCAATTGGTCATGTATCGATGCAGGGATCGTGTGTATCGATGCATAGAGTATTTTGTCTTCCATGTATTGATGCATGACTCGTGTGCATCGATGCATACTGAACAGAGAGGTTTTGTGATTTATCACATAATGTATGTATCGATGCAGAGGCTTTATGTATCGATGCTTACTGACATAAGATGCATTTTAATTGTTATTTAAAGGTAAGTATCAATGTAGTTTTATATGTACAGTTATGCAACAATAGAGTGGGATGAAAAACATAATAAAACACACATGTATCATGTAATGCAATGCACAACCAACATTTGGATGATGATCACACAATTTGCTATCATTAAAAATTAATTCAAGGTAAAGAATTCTCTCACAAACTCCCCCTTTTTGATGATGGCAAATTCTTGGCAAGATGTGTGATACTCCCCCTGAGTTTGTGCATATCTGCATTTTTGGTTTGTGCATATCTGCATTTTCTCCCCCTTTGTCAACATCAAAAAGAGGAAGAGACAAGTTTATCAAGGTAGCATAGTGTAGCAGGACATGGCAAACAATGGATAACAGGCTATCAATCACAAAGAATGAAGCATCAAAGTAAAGAATAATTCACAAAGAATGAAGAATAAGGGCAATAACAATAGAGATAAACAGAATTGGAAAAGCGTTTTAAAGATACGAACGAGTTTAAGAGTTACATAAGCTAAACCATAGTGTTCAACAAAAGAAAAAACTAGAGCAATATGAGATGAAATGAGATGAAATGCAGGTGGGTTAATTTGGATTGTTGCCACCACAGGACTCCTCATCATGTCTGTCAGGATCTCGGTAGCTTGGCGGAGGCGGAGGAGGAGGCATTGTGTCCGGATTTTGGCCCATGAAGGAGTATTGCCTAAATCGGTTCTGAACTTCAATGCTTTTAAAACTGTCCATAATCCCAGGATTTTCACGGCAGTCATCCATAAAGCCGGACATTTCGTTGTAGAAAACTTGATGCCATTTAACTAAGTCTTGGTGCCAAGCGTGTTGATTGTGATACATCCGTGTATGCTCATCATGCCAGTCCCGATGCTCGTTGTGCCATTCAGATTGTTGAACATGCCAGTACCGTGCTTCTTCATGGCGTTCTTTGTTGACAATTTCCATCTGTTGAAGCATATGAGTGATGTCCGCATTTGGTGTTGGGGCTGAAGTACCACCGGAGAATGGGGGGGCTGTAGGTTCAGGTACGTAGTTGGTAGGAGACCACCTTCGTGGCACCCAATCACCCCAACCAGTATTGGCTTCAGCTTGTGGTGCATCTGTTTCAGCCGCATCCTGCATCTCTTCATCAGGCTGATCTTCAGCAAGATGGATGCGTTCCGAAGGCACGTCAAAATTGTAAATTCTGGTTTTGGATTTTCTTTCGAAGAAATAGAAGCATTTGCGGTCCTTGTCCCACCGATATCCCATATGCGATAGAGTGGCAGAGTCAAACTCTTGAGCTGCAGATGGAGATAGGAGAGGCACAATAGGTATTGCAACTTTCCAAAACTTAAGAATTTTCATTATCTGAGAGGCATAACCTAGAGCCACATTCTTGGAGCTGTCTCGCACAAAGAATAGACGTTTTACAAAGTAGTTCGCCCAATTTAGGAGAACCTTATTTTGCAGAATGTAGAGAAGATGTATGCTAGGCCTATCCAACCGAGAGTGTCCCCTGTTTGTTGGACGCAGAATATGTGTGATAATCCAGTGAAGAATACGCGGAGTTTGCTTGATCATACCTGACGTGACGTGTTCATCCTCACTCAACGGTCTATCAATCTTTAGGATAGAAGTTGTAAAGTCCTGCATGTCAAATTCAGGATCAAAATGCAGGTCATGCCAGCACTTGAAAACCATCGACGGAGACGGCATTTGAAATACCGTTTCCCAATCAGAGGCTTCAAAGGTATATGTTCTGACTCCGATTGAACACCGGAACATATAGCCTCTACCAGTTTGTAACCCAGCATAAAAGATCCGAATGAAATCCTCATGATAATCATCCTTTGTGGACAGAAACGACCCAAGTCTTTGTGCTTGTAAGAGTTCAACCACTTCATTTAGGTGTAGGTGAATAGCATCTGTTTTATCAAAGACGTGAGGTTTCATGACTAACCTTGTCTTGAAGGACTCTTCAAATTCAGCAGCAACAGCAGGATGAAGTAGCTCTAAGGCATTTGAAGGAACTTCAGGTGGTTGGTGAGATGTACTGGCTGTTTCCTTTCCCTTTCCTTTTCCTTTGGCTCTGGCTGGAATAGTGCGTGGAGGCATGGTGATGTGAGATTTAGGGTTTTAGAAAGAGAGTGAAGATGAGGAGGATTAGGGTTAGCCACTGGTTTTGGGGTTTTTGAGGGCAGATGAGATGAAGTAATGAGATAGGAAGTGATATGATTGGCTGATGTGTCGATGCATGAGAGAGAAAGAAATGCATTTAATTCAGATAGCATCAGTATGTATCGATGCAGAGGGTCATGCGTCGATGCCAAACATTCACAATTGGCATGTGTATCGATACATGCGATGGATGCATCGATGCATCCTGAAGCAGTTTTAAAAAAATTTGAATTTCAGAATGTATGAGTCGATGCATGCTTCGTTTGTGTCGATGCATACTGATGCTGAACTAGCTTTTAATGAATTTTAATGCAGTATGAATATGCATTATGCACTATGTCATGATGATTATGCTCAAAAGAGATTCAGAAGTCAGATTGTTAATGAGTACACAATATGGACAAGGAGTATATGCAAACAAATTTTATATCAACTAGAGTAATAACATTTGTTCTAACATACACAATCACTTAGCAATAAGAAAATTGTAGAAAGGATTGATATTACCTCTGTTGGAGAACTCTTGTGATGGATAATTGACATCTAAAACAGCTCATATTAACCATGGTGAGGCATAACATAATTAAGAGGTAACATGCTTATGACATCAATTGAGAAAGATCTAGGATTCCCAATTCGCGACGAATGTTGAAGAAAGGCTCCGTTGCCAATGGTTTAGTGAAAATATCAGCAAGCTGATTTTTGGAATCAACGTGCTCAAAGACAACGTCTTCTTTTTCAACATGATCACGAAGGAAATGATGTCTTATCTCTATGTGTTTAGTGCGTGAGTGTAAAACAGGGTTTTTAGTAAGGTTTATGGCACTAGTGTTGTCACATTTGATAGGAATACGTTTGAGTTGAATGTTGAAGTCTTGTAGTTGCTGCTTCAGCCATAAAATCTGAGCGCAACAACTACCGGCTGCAACGTATTCTGCCTCTGCAGTTGACAATGCCACAGAAACTTGCTTTTTGCTATGCCAACTGACCAAGGAGTTTGAAAACAGATGACATGTGCCACTTGTGCTTTTCCTATCTGATTTGCAGCCAGCAAAATCAGAATCGGAGTACCCTACTAAGCTACAATCACTTCCTTTGGAGTACCAAAGCCCATATTTAGGTGTTCCGTGAAGATATCTAAATATGCGCTTCACCGCTTTTAGGTGCGATTCCTTAGGATTTGATTGATAGCGTGCACACATACAAACACTAAACATGATGTCTGGTCTAGAAGCAGAAAGATATAAGAGAGATCCAATCATACCTCTGAACCTTTTGACATCTACACACTTACCGTGCTCATCCTTATCTAGATTTCCGTTGGTAGGCATTGGGGTGTCAATTGATTTTGAATCATTCATTCCAAAGCGCTTGAGTAGTTCTCTGCAGTATTTTGTTTGACATACTGCTGTACCCTCATCAAGTTGCTTTATTTGCAGTCCTAGGAAGTAGTTTAGCTCCCCCATTAGACTCATCTCAAATTCACCCTGCATAACCTTAGAAAATTCTTCGACCAAGTGAATGTTAGTTGAACCAAATATGATATCGTCGACATAAACTTGAACTAAAAGAATGTGCTTCCCTTTGTGTTTAATAAAGAGAGTATTGTCCACTTTACCTCTTGAATATCCATGATCAATTAGGAATTTGCTAAGCCTTTCATACCAAACCCGAGGGGCTTGTTTAAGACCATACAAAGCTCGTTTTAATTTGTAAACATGATCTGGATTTTCAGCATTTTCAAAACCGGGAGGTTGTGAAACATATACTTCTTCATTTATAACACCATTAAGAAAGGCACTCTTTACGTCCATTTGGTAAAGCTTAAAATCCTTAGAACACGCATAGGCAAGCAAAAGACGTATAGCTTCAAGGCGAGCAACTGGAGCATAAGTTTGCTCATAGTCTATGCCCTCCTCTTGGTTATACCCTTGTGCTACTAAACGTGCCTTGTTCCTAGTAATCACTCCGTTTTCATCAAGCTTGTTCCTAAAAACCCACTTAGTGCCTATGATATGATGATCTCGCGGACGAGGGACAAGTTCCCAAACGTCATTTCTTTTAAATTTATTAAGCTCTTCTTACATGGCCATTAGCCAAAATTCATCAATCAAGGCCTCTTTGGCATTCTTAGGTTCTACTTGTGAAACAAACGCGAAGTGAGAACAAAAATTACTTATCTTAGAACGAGTCAATACTCCCTTTGAAATGTCTCCCAAGATGTTGTCAATGGGATGGTCTTTTGAGGATCTCCAAGCTGTTGGAAGATCATTCACTTCAGCTGTCTTTTCTTCCTCAATTTCTTCATGACTAGTATCTTCCTCCTTCTCATGGGCAGCTGTTTTGGCTTGATCAGTTTCCTCAACAGCTTCCTTGAGTATGTCTTCTGTAGATACACCTGCGTCATCAAAAGAAATACCTTTTCCGACATTTTTCGGATAAGACTCATCAAAAGAAACATGAACAGATTCTTCAACAGTAAGTAAACGCTTATTATACACTCTATATGCTTTACTTGACAGTGAGTAACCAAGAAAAATACCTTCATCCGCTTTTGCATCAAACTTCCCAATGTTTTCCTTACCGTTATTCAAAACAAAACATTTACAACCGAATACGTGAAGATGTGACAAGTTTGGTTTTCTTCCTTTCAAAAGTTCATAAGGAGTTTTGTTTAAAATAGGGCGAATTGAGATTCTATTTAGAACATAACAGGCTGTGCTGACAGCATCAGCCCAAAAGTATTTTGGTAATCCACCCTCATTAAGCATTGTTCTTGCCAACTCCTCTAAAACACGATTCTTACGCTCTACAACGCCATTTTGTTGTGGAGTGCGAGGGGCTGAAAAGTTATGCTCAATACCATACTTGTCACAAAACTTCTCAAAGTGGTAATTTTGAAACTCACCACCATGATCGCTACGAATTGTAACTATTTTGGAATTCATTTTGTTTTGGGACAGATTTGCAAAATTTTTAAAAGCAGAAAAAGTTTCATCTTTGCTATGAAGGAATATAGTCCAAGTGAATCTAGAGTAGTCATCAACTATTACAAAGCCATAGTAATTTCCACCTAGGCTCTTTGTCCTAGAAGGTCCAAAGAGGTCCATATGGAGAAGCTCAAGGGGTCGTGAAGTTGAAATTACATTTTTAGATTTAAAGGACACCCTTGTTTGCTTTCCCATTTGGCACGCGTCGCATAGGTGGTCTTTTGAAAATTTTATTTTTGGTAGACCGACTACTAGATCCTTAGATACAATCTTATTTAGCAAATCGAAGTTAACATGCGCTAAACGTCTATGCCAAAGCCAAGAATCATCATTCAAGGTGACTAGACATTTAGTATTTGTTAAAGGTACATCAAACAAGTCAAGCATATAGATGTTGTTTACTCTTACACCCTTAAACACAATGTTTTGTTCAACATGTTCAATTATGCAGCAAGTTTTTGTAAACGACACTTTATAGCCCATGTCGCATAGTTGACTTATGCTTAACAAATTGTGTTTAAGTCCCTCAACTAAATGGACATTTGAAATAGTAGTGGTGGAGGGATTACCTACACTACCTTTGCCGAGTATAGCTCCTTTGTTGTTGTCTCCATAAGTGACATATCCTTTCTTCTTTGCCTTGAAGTCTATAAAGAGCGATATGTCACCGGTCATGTGCCTCGAGCAGCCGCTGTCAAGAAACCACCTTCTATCTGCGGAGACAAGGCACTCATCCTACAACATCAAAAGAGAGAAGTTGGTACCCAATTTTCATTGGGTCCAAGTGGGTAAGTGCTAACATGGTTGCCTTTTGGCTTCCATTGATAAATGCCTTTAGGGACATGAAATCTCCTAAATTTGCATTTTTCAATGGTATGGCCAGCATGGCAACAATAATGACATAAACCATGATGATGTGTTTGTTGTTTCTTGTTCATTGAATCCTTTAGAATAAAAGAGTATTTTGCATATGGAGGATTCAATGACTTCTTAAACAACTTGGGGTCAACGGCATAAGTAACTTTAGGTTGTAGCGCTTTCTCTAATTTGACCTTAAGAGTGTTTACCTCTTTTTGCCAAATATAACAAGCGTCACAATACCTAACTCTACTACATCCGTCAATGTCAATAGTTTTTGAATTTTCTGCAATACTAGTTTTCAATGCTTCTAAATCAATTTCAGCTTTGTTTACTTTACCTTCCAAAAATGAGAAGATATGTTTGTCGGAAGATAGTCTTTTAAAAGCATCTACAGCTTCGTTATGCAGTTTTTCAAAAGTTATTTTTAGTTCCGAAAAAGACATAGAGGAGAAATTATTGTAATAGGCTTGTTTTACCTTTTTGTCATTGTTTTTCTTCTTGTGGTAGGACAGATTTTTTGTGTGAGCCATAAGGCACAGATTTGCAGCTTCATCATCATCACTTGAGCTTTGTGTGCTTGATGAATCACTATCACTTTCCCATGCAATATACGCTCTTCTTTGTTTGCTGTACCCTTTTGGCGAATCTTTTCTTTGATCCTTATATTTCATAGGGCAGTCCGTTTTATAGTGTCCGGATTTACCATAATTAAAACAGGATCCTCTTCCTCTACTCTTCTTGTTCTCTTCTTGTTTCGAATTTGTAGATTGTTTTCGAAACTTCATGAGATTTTTGTCGGAATGCTTGACTCCATTCTTTCGAATGAATCTATTGTATCTCCTTACAAACAGTCCCATTTCCTCATCATCCGAGTCTTTGTCACTACTTGAATCATTGTCGCTTTGCTCTTTTCGTGAGGACTTAGAGCTAGAAGCCACAAGAGCTATTGGCTTCTTCTCTCCCTCTTTGTCTCTTTTCTTCTCCTTTTCCTTCTTACTTTTATTCTCATATTTTTCAAGACTTTCCAAAGCTTGCTGATGTTCTTCCAGCTTTCCAAATAGAGTTGTAATCGTAAGTCTTGTAAGATCGTTGGCTTCCTTGATTGCTGTAACTTTAGGTTGCCACTCCCTGCTAAGACACCTGAGAATTTTATTAGTAGCAATTTCATTGGAAATAGGTTTTCCAAGAGCATTCAATCGGTTAGTTAGATGAGTGAATCTCTTTTGCATGTCGGAGATGGATTCTCCTTGTTCCATGCGAAAGAGCTCAAACTCTTGATTGAGTGTGTTAATGCGGGACCGTTTTACTTCAGTAGTACCCTCATGGGCAACTTCTAAAGCGTCCCACATTTCTTTAGCTGTCGTGCAATGGGATACTCGATAATACTCATCAACACCAAGTGCTGAAATTAACATGTTACGAGCTCTCCAATCGCACGACCACTTTTTCTCATCTTTCTCATTCCAATCATCTTCTGGTTTAGGTACTATGGCGCCAACCGCATTTGTCATAGTGATTTGAAACGGACCGTTTTCAATGGCAGCCCATACCAACCTATCCACAGAATTTATATGAACTCGCATGCAGTCTTTCCAGTAGCCATAATTTTCACCGTTGAAAATAGGCGCTCTATTATACACCCCCTTTGGTTCAGAATCCATACTGTTACAGGCAGCCACAGAGCACCAGCGAACCGGCGCTCTGATACCACTTGTTAGACGGTGTGGCTAGTGATCGAGAGGGGGGGTGAATAGATCACCTCTTTTAAATTTAACGAATTTGAAATTTTATCAGAGTTTTCAAAGTTGGCGGAAAAATCAGTCCCGAATCGACTTCCGTCTATTCTGAACCGCTACTAGAAAGCCGGACACACAAGTTTAATTGCTGGATTTTAATGAGAATGACAGAACCAATTCACACCAGAATTTTAACTAATTGAATGCACTTATCATTAAAGTCTATTTCCAATGAATAAAATCTAGCTAACCGTTTTATCAAACAGTTGGTGTGTATGTGATCAATGTTAAACAGCAATGGAGTTTGATTAAAGTTTTCTTGCCACTGCTGTCTTGAAAAAGAAACAATCACCTCACACTAACTGAAATTGCGAAAACAGTTTGAAAAACGTAAAGAGGAGTAAGGTAAGAGTACGATACGCAGAGATTTGGTAAGGAAGTTCCCCACGTCGTCCTCGCGTGTGGGTACGTCTCCCTCTCAATTTCAAATGAAATTGAGAACTTTGATTATCAATTATTGCCGAATCCGTTGATACAAGGTTGTGATACAAAGACAGAATTCTAAACTCTAAGAACCTCTTCTTGTATAAACCTTCACTTGATCTGAGCACGATCAAGATTTTCCTGCACAAAATTGCAAACAATTCACCGGTTCCACGACCTGCTTGCGAAATCCCCCGATCTCCAAACGCAACGTTGCGGCTGAATATGTTCTGCAAATGTGACTCCCAAACCCTCAAGAACACTCCAGTTCTTGAAGGACAAACCAGTAGGTTTTTCCTAGAAACCCCCTTCAATCTTCGACTCAGCTAGATCCTCGATCGTTCCACTGCAAACCACAGCTAGATCCTTGATCGTACCACTGAACGTTATCTCGATGCTTCTTTAATCCAAAGAACAAGAATGGTTATGTATAAATGTTCTTGAAGAAAAGTGATTGAGAAGATGAAGAAGATGAAGTCTCTTTCAGGTTTCTAAAATGCTCTCAAACAATTGCTCCAACACTGCTTTTGATCTTGTGTTCAATTGTTTTCCCTCAATGAATTCGTATTTTGCACTTCTGTTGTAACCTGTCTTTTATATGCTGCAAAACAGTTGCTGTTATACCACAAAACAACTTTATGTATTGATACATAATAGTGTGCATCGATGCATACTGTAGGATATGTGTATTTTTGGTGAAATTGATTATTCATGTATCGATGCAAAAGTCGTGTGTATCGATGCATGTGATTATTACACTAGTATGTATCGATGCCTAATGCGCATGTATTGATACACAGGCTGTTTCAATTGGTCATGTATCGATGCAGGGATCGTGTGTATCGATGCATAGAGTATTTTGTCTTCCATGTATTGATGCATGACTCGTGTGCATCGATGCATACTGAACAGAGAGGTTTTGTGATTTATCACATAATGTATGTATCGATGCAGAGGCTTTATGTATCGATGCTTACTGACATAAGATGCATTTTAATTGTTATTTAAAGGTAAGTATCAATGTAGTTTTATATGTACAGTTATGCAACAATAGAGTGGGATGAAAAACATAATAAAACACACATGTATCATGTAATGCAATGCACAACCAACATTTGGATGATGATCACACAATTTGCTATCATTAAAAATTAATTCAAGGTAAAGAATTCTCTCACAATATAATCCTATTATAATTAGTTTATTTAAGTCAAACCCAAAAATTTATCAGTTGGATATTACATGTATCTGATTGCACCTTACTAATATAAAACATGCACCTTGCGTTAGACGAAACCTACATTATTTGATACTAGTCTCAATGAAAGCAAGACTTTGGAAAGTAATTAACTTAATATTTAATTGAGAGATTTTTCTTAAGTTTGATCTCACATATTTGTGTATCTCATACACACACATATAAAAATACAATACATGCATTACATACATAAAATAAAGTTTGGTAATACGATTATGACCACCTAAAACATAAGAAATAAATAAACTTCTTTATTACAATTATTTGACCCACACAAGCTAGCTTCTCAAGCTTATCCATTGGCGTCATCGTTTAGCATTGTCTTCTCTTTAACTCTTGAACTAAAATAATTTTAATATTTACATAAATAAAATAAATAATTAAATGGCATGACACTAATGTGGTATTTAATAAAAATAAATCACTACACACAAACCTTATTTAAATAAAATAAATCACAACACGCAGACCATAACTGGATACCAACTTGTTTGTTAATAATAAATATGGTTAAATATGTTTTGGATCCTTCTAAATATCTCATATTTCATTTTTAGTCTTGTCATATCCCAAAATTTGCCCTACCTTTTTTCTCATTTCATATGTTCAATGACTCGTTTAATTTGCATAGTTTTACCCTAATCATCTATCATAAGACATTCATCTACAATTTTATTCTACAAGAAACATCATTGATTCAAAGGGTTCTTGTTATTTATCTTATAAGACATTTGATTTATGACAAGCGTATCACTAATCTTCATGGACTAGGGTTCTAGGGTGCGAATTAAGCATATGGTATCTTTGTGCTACACTTGACCTTGGGATGTTCATTTCTCTTGGGCGTAAGTCTTTGAAACCCCTAACTTTGGTCTAAACTTGTTGATTGTGTTGGATTACATCATGGATAGAGGAATTGGAAGTCAGGTGCAAGTTTTGACTTTGGTCAACAAAGTCAACCATGGAAGGTTGACTTTTGGTTGAACATTTTCTTATGAGGTCTTACATGTTATATTATTGGCTTTGTTCTATCGATTCAAGACATAAAAAATTCACATTCAAGGATTCAAGGCTTTTTAAGTTTAAGCATTCGAATTCAAAATTTAGAGGGAAAGACATTTTTCTTATGAAACAAGTCATACATTACAGTTCAAGGCCAAGACTTATATTATAATATCAAATATTACATTACAAAATCCAAAAATTTCAAACATTACACAAAAAATCCATCTTTTGACCTAAGGTTGACTTTTGGTCAAATGTTGACTTTTTGGTCAACCAATTGACCAAAGTCAAACTGACTACCTAATCCTACCTTTTCTTCATCCTCAAGATCCTCCATTCTTGTATGACTCCAAGTTTCTTTAAGAAACTCTTCATGCCTAGCTTCCACCTTGAAAGGCCAAAAAATGCTAAGCCATATCATGTCCAAGGCCTTAGGTTCACCATGCCAACCCATATCAATCCTGCAAAAAGACCAAAACCATAATAGCAACACATATACACAATACATATTCAACATGCATACTTCACTACACAAGGATATATCATCATGATAAACTCAATTCATCTTGGCTCAACATGATGCATACACATACACATTCAATACTTAGCATCACACATATGCATTTATAACACAGAAACATAACATCCAAACTTTTTCCAAACAATGGCCATCATAAAAGCACACTTTCACAATAAACCACAACAGTTACCAATACCAACTATCAGTAACATCAACTTCTAGCATCAGCTAACTTCCCACTGATTTAATACACGATTAACCATATCTTGATTGCTATTAACACTTCCATTTTCTGAAATTTAACTCCACTAGTTTTAATTACTTATTCATATTGTTAGCCTAATAAGTCAAGTGACTTCCAATATCCAATTGTTACAAGTTTTTTAATCAACACAAGTTAACCAACATTGCTACCTTGGTCTGCTACTAATTGAGAATTCAGTTTTAACCTTCCTATTCTTTTTTAGGAAGTTAATATTGCTTCTAACTGTAAGGTTTAATTAATTTACACTATCAAATTGTTTGCCCTAACCTCTAACTAAACTCTAACTAATTTGTCTCACTAATATTTCAAACCAATTCCTAACTTCTAAACCTAGCTGACTTTTCTCTAAAAGTTAAGTTCAACAATAATTAGCTCATACTAGCTTCCATTCTAACTAATCCAACTTTTTTCAATACTAATATTAATCTCATTACAATTAACAACTCCTACTAACATTTCACTAACCAATTAACATAACAGTTCAATTGTGCATTCTAACTAACATCAACAATAACAAGTTCACTAACACAAATTTATTAACACAACCACTAACAATTAACAAAACTATCCTAACAAATTTAATTCCTTAATTTTCAAGCATCAACTAATCAACCCATTAATAGTTAACCAACTTAACTAACAATCCTAACAAACTAAACTAACCAATTCCTAAACCCTAAAAGTTAAATAATATCTTTAACCACTAACTAATGTAGTCACAATCCAAATTCCATAGGAGTTCAACCAATTACAAACTAACCTAATTTCCAAATTTCTAACCATCACAATTAACATAACTAACTTAACATTTCACTAACAGTTAAGTTAACATCAAACTAACCTGACTGTCAAAATTCAAACTTCTAAGAATTTAAGCTAACAATGTTAGTCCCTCTAACTAACTTACTCATGAGATCAACTAGCACTAACAACTGACCTAACTGACTTTCCCTAACTACCTAAAATGGTTATGAGTTCCCTCCACTTCAATCTCTATATAAACAAAAATTCATCTTCAATCCCTTCAACAACGACCACCATTCAATTCTCGGATCATTCTCTCTCTGCAATTCAATCTCTCTTCTCACAACCTCACCTCACTTAAAGCTCTCACATCACCATTGTTGAGCAAAACTTCACATTGAAGTTTTTCTACAATAGAGCTTAAGCCTCTCTACACTCTTCCTAATCAACAACAACAACACACACGGTTCCTACAAACTAGTTTGAGAAGAAGAAGAAATAAATACAAGGAGAAAAAGAGCGAAGCATTTACCTCTAGTCTTCTTAGCTCCACCAGCATATTCAAAACCCTTCAATAGTTCCCAGGGAAAATCACGTCCTTGTAGGTAGGATCTTCCACTTCTTACTTTTTCTGCTTTAAAGTTGTTACCAAGATGTAGAGGATATTGAGGGGAACCAAAGCCCCAAGGTATCATGCTTTGAATCCCCTCCTTTGTCATTTAATTTTGGTTTAGGAGAGTTAGGGTTCTTGTGATTTTTTTAGTGGTTTGGAGAGTTCATTGAAATTTAGGTAATTTGAATGTGAGAGGTGGATAAAGGGGAAAAAGCCAAGCAAAATGTTGGTGGTTTTAGGCTAAGTTGGGTTGCACCGCCGCCTTCAGCATGGCAGAGTGATTTCCGGCGAAGGGAGTTTGTCAAGAGAGTGAGATGAAGGCGTCTGATTGAGGAGAAAATGGAATGAAATGAATCTGAATACTCCCCTTGCCCTTATCCGTTGGGCCTTCATTTCTAAGCCCAACGGGCTTTTTTCTACGTAGTACCTTCATTTTGCTGATTCACCTCTTCCCTATTTGAATTCAATAAGGACATTGACCTTGGAACTTCAACCATGGGCCCAGCGCCTAAGTGCTAGCCATATACACTTTTACCTTATCACACCCCCTGGCAGAGAGTGAATATTTATTTAATTGATTTTTTTTATTTCTTTAATATTTTGCAACATATTAAAATACATAAAAGTATTCTTCTTTTAGTCATCAAGATGTATAATCCATAATGCATCTCATTAGATTTTAATTAGGTTAATCTTTTGATTGGTCTTGATTTTGTAAGTTTAATTTCTATTTTCAATTAGAATTAGTTAGAAATTAGGATTA
This sequence comes from Lathyrus oleraceus, assembly GCF_024323335.1. Classification (NCBI taxonomy): domain Eukaryota; kingdom Viridiplantae; phylum Streptophyta; class Magnoliopsida; order Fabales; family Fabaceae; genus Lathyrus; species Lathyrus oleraceus. Next base: position 372,543,245 of record NC_066583.1, on the reverse strand, counting down.
TATGTTAAATTTCAATTAATAATGCTTTTAGTTTTTTTCCTTCATAACTTTATGTGTTTATTGTGTGATTCTTAGCATGATCCCTTATTGGTTGATTAGTTGATCAATTTAGTTTGATCAATTAATTACATTTGTGACTTTAGATTTGTTTGGTATGACATTTCGTGAACAACTACATGCTCCCCTTAGGATACCTATTCATTCGAGTGATCATAGGTCCCTTGATCACTTGATTGACTTATATTTTTACACTCATCAAGTCAATCTCAAATCTAGTCCCATTCAAGACCCTGGAGATAGAAGGACATCAAGACCTGATTATGCTAAGCTTTCATCCATTCGAGAACACCCTGCCTCATCCCTTTCAACAAAAACTTATTTTAGAACTTCAAACACTTGTTAATTATGATGCGAATTGTTCACCACAAGCCTTAAGTAGTGGATAAGGAATAAGAGGGAGTATTCCTATCCTTATTCTTAATATCTTTGGATACAGGATGCTTGACCCAGTTGTTTAAAGTATTCACATTCACTCATAAACTTTAGTGCAATTCAAATCAAACAATTGTAACCTTTCATTCTCATACAACACTTCAATAATCCCCTATCAACAATACCTTTCTCTTTGGACCAAACACAATAATCTTTTGATACCTATACACTTTTGAGGTTAATCACGTTCTCTTGGTTAATCACTTCCTCATTGGGTTAACCACCTTCTCTAGGTTAAACACGCATCGTTGAATCATACACAACTCTTGAGGTTTATCAACTTCTCTTGGTTAAACACCTCTTTCATGGGTTAATCACCTTCTCATGGTTAAAACCCTTATTCATGCATGCTTGCCTTGTGAGACCCAGGCTTAGGAAAGCTCCTTTCATGCATGTTTGCCTTGTAAGACTCAGGCTTAGGCAAACCCCTCATTCTCATGCATGTCTGCCTTATGAGACTCGGGCTTAGGCATACCCTTTTTTTTATGTTTACCTTGTGAGACTTAGGCTTAGGTAAACCCTTTTTCACACATGTCTGTCTTGTGAGACTCAGGCTTAGACATATCATTCCATGCATGCTTGCCTTGTGAGACTCAGGCTTAGGCAAGCCCTTTCATGCATGTTTGCCTTGTGAGACTCAGGCTTAGGCAAACCCCCAATCCTCTTGCATGTCTGCCTTGTGAGACCCAGGCTTAGGCAGACCCCCATCTTTGTAGGTCTTGATCCCTGGATCTAGGCAAAATCCTACAACTCTGCATTAGCTAATCACCCGTTATTGGTTAAATACCACACTCTTTGGTTTAAAAACAACTCTTATTTTTCTTTTTGGGTTAATCCCAATCTTGGTTAAAACACCCACCTCTTAGGTTATGACACTAATTTTATTTCCTATTCTTGGTTATGACACCACTTTTATTTTTTGTTCTTGGTTATGACACTACTTTTATTTCCCATTCTTGGTTATGACACCACTTTTATTTCCTGTTCCTGGTTATGACACCACTTTTATTTCATGTTCTTGGTTATGACACCACTTTTATTTTCTGTTCTTGGTTTTGACTCTATTTTTAATTCACTCCTGGTTCAGACACCACTTTATGGGTTCAAACATCACACTCTTGGTCCAAACAACACCTTCACCATTTCACAAATGTTTTCCAAATCAGATCACAAACTCTTTTCAATTCAAACCACTTTCTTTTCATAAAAGAACTGTTATAATTCGTTCTTTAGAAGTCAGGCTAAAAGCTTAGAGCACCCGAACCAAGATCAAACAACTAACGTTAAAACACTTATAGGATACAATTATAACATCCCTCCCTAAAAACAACCAACAAATTCATAGTTTTGTACCACGAACTACGAAGCTCTGATTTTCTCATTGCACTATGAGAATACGTAAACACGAGGGTTTGAATCCTTGACGATCACATTAATTAATAAATTATATTTCCTCCTCATTAAAATCAATAGCAAGTAACATTTAAATAATAACACTCATCAACACAAAGTACAATCAAAACGGTTCTCGTTTAGTACAACGGATATGAGGGGTGCTAATACCTTCCCCTTGCATAACCGACTCTCTTACCCTTTTTTCTCTTTCCCTTGAGTTTTATTGATATTTTCCTTTTCTCTTAGAATAAATAAAATTCACTGGCGACTCGGTTGTATCTTCGAGCATGCGATGCGCTAAGGTATTTTTCACCGTGTGACAAGTCCCTCAAAATGTTTTCTTTAAATAATGGTCCTCATAAAATTTTTCATCCACACTTTTGGTCTCTCCTGCAACTTAGTGACGATTTTGTTAACTTAACGATAAAAGAAGCGACGGTTGACTACTTAGCGACAAAATTAACAACAGTTTTAGCAGGAGGGACCAAAAGTGCGGATGAAAATTTTTAGGAGGACCATTCTTTGAAGGAAAATTTTGAAGGGACTAAAAGTGAAATGCGGTATTTATGAGGACCACAAACATATTTAACTCTAATAAATAATTAAATAATAAATAATAATAAATTATCGATTTATAAATATTGATGCATCAACACTTGACGTTTTTTACGAACCCTAAAGGCACAACTCCTCCACCGTCACAAACTCTAATCCAAAAGCTTTCATACCATCTAAATATAATGATCTATTATCCAATATGATTAATCTAAGTGTCATTGTTTCACCATACAAATATCGAATTCCGAAGTAGAATGTACATTGATCATTCAAATGTATAACAATTATTATACTAATTAAATGGATTAAACAAAATAGTGTATCAAATACACTAACTTCGCATTAGAAATATTTATATCATATATAAGTTTATCAATTATATTTATATCACTTATGGATGATCGAAATATCGTTGTTTCACCATACAAATATCTGATCAAAAAAAATTATGAATAACGAACATCCAAATTATATAAACAATATTTAATATTAAATAATAAATACTTTATTATTTTATTATGATTTATAATTAATAACATTAAACTATTATTATTGGTATATCATTATTATTGTTATTATATAAAACCAACAAATGTGTTACTCTTCAGCACCAGCATCTCGAAAAGCATACAGACAAGTAAAACTCACGGTAACAGAACGTTGCTCTTATTCACAAAGTTACAATTTCACATATATTTCATATATTATGTAAAATTAAGAAGAGGAAAAAATTATGAATATGCCATTAAGAAATGAGAAAAAAGACTATGCACTGACAGTTAAATTATTTTTACACTGTCAACCAATCAGAGACGTGTATCCCGCCAAATCATATGTTTAATTTTAAAATACTTGTATGACATGGCAGAACGTTATAATTCTATTGGATGATAGTGTAAAGAAAGTTTACACTGATAGTGCACTACCTTTAATCTCTTAAGAAATAACAAACAAAAGTGCAATGGATGCAAACATGTTACGTCAATCAGTGTCCGACAAACATAACACTACGACAACATTGCAATCTCTCTTGAAAATTTGAATTTTAATCAGATGAGCCAATATCAACACATTATCGAAATGCATATGCGATAATTATCGATTGACCAATTTTGAATATGCACGATTAAAATAACAAAACTAGCATGAATACTGCAACGTTACGAGAATTTTTTAAAATGTTAAATTCATATTAATATGATTATATCATCATATAATATCATCATACATGCAAAATATTCGAATTAATAGCTCTGATATCAGAGATTTAAAAGTTATTTTTTTTTAAAATTGATCCTCTTAACGGAATATTTTTGATGATCAGATCTTGATTAAACTATTAATCAAAAATAAAAATAAAGATTCAAGAATGGATTTTTTTTTCAAAATAACCAAATTTTTCAAAAAAAAATCGAAAATAACCAATTTTTCAAAAAAAAAACAAAATAACCAAGTTTGGCAGAGGATGCGCCAGATGAATTGGCACACCCCTATACCAATAAGAGTAGGCTCCAAGAGCATTGGCGCACACGCATTGGGTCTCATGAGGAGGCACCAATGCTTGTGGCGCCTGCATTGGCCCTCATGAGGAGGCGCCAATGCCTCTGGCACCTGAGTGCATTTTCATGGTGGATGTATGCGCCAATTCATCTGGCGCATACACCCCCTATTATTTTTTCAATTTTTTTATACTTATTTAGTTTATAAAAAATTTAATTTTTTTTTTATTTTTAACATTTAATATTTATTATTTAGTACATAAGAAATAATAATGAATTTTTTTTATTAAATATGTAATAATTGGTTACATTGGACAGACAAAAAACTAATGACTTGCCCGATTATAACGTCCCCCGGTTCCACATTCCGGTGTGTTAGTTTGTCTCCGAGGTCTCCCACGATTTTCTTGAGGTGTTGGTGGTCTTTGGGTGCTGACCTGATCGAGCGATGGCTAGTTGGAAGGTCCGACGAAAGTAACGAAGCATTGGTTCCTGGGGCGTACTATAGTTAAACAATGATTGGGTGTTCATTGGTGGGGGGCTATGATGAAGTGACCTATATGAATCATCTGGGCTATAGACGGTTGTGGTTGCATGGTTTGATTCTTGGTTTTGTGTTTGGGTGGGTGGTATTAATGGATTGCGACGTTGGATGGTTGATTGTTGGGTGGTTGGCATGAACAGGTTGCGATGTTGGGTGTTTGGTTGATGTTGTGTGGTTGGTTGTTGGGTTTGAGTGGGTTCACATTGGTGTTGGGTGGCGAATTGATGTGGGGCATACGATGACGAAGCAAGTTGGCATGGATCCATCAAATATCGCAGCTCAGATACAAATTGATGAGTTGTTACAAACCTAAACCATGCCATATATTGTTGAGTGGGTCTTGCACCTTGGATGACTGGTTCGTTCAAGATGTGTTGTCGTCGATTCCTCCATTGACGACACATGTCTTTTGCGAAGTCTCTCTAGTCAGAATAATCTCTTTGTGCATCGACCCTTTTTTGATGCTAATTCCCCAAACACGTGGGAGATTCTGGAATATGTTGTAGCATTCCGAACTGCAGTTTGACCCGATCACTTTGGTGCATTTCCACCGTAGTGAATCGGATAATCGGTGTCTTCCCTGTCCAAACTACATCATCGTCATGGTTCACATCATAATTCAGACCCATATATGGCCTCCAAACAAACTGTAAAACAAAACCAAATGGTTAGATGGAAAATAATTTGAGAAGTAATTTTAAATTAAAATATAGTTCGGTAGGATTATTACATCGTCATGTCCAATGTGGTCCAATAGATTTCGATAGACTACAATAGCGTGTTTCAGACACCTATTGTAGTTCATTCCCCTAACTGACCACCTAAGATAATAAAAAGAAGTGAAAAATATTATTTACTGTTAATCATAATAATAAATATAATCAACTAAATGGTGAATGGTAAAGTGTTAGACTTACTTGGTTGCAAACGGGAACACAAATGGGCGCTCATTTATCGGGGGCGAGCGACGGCATTCTCGACCACCCCCAAGCTTGAAGCAAATAAGCACATGAAAAAAAAGTACAGGTATTTTTTTTTGCAGTTCTACACATTGCACTATATAGATGGGCCAACACAGTTGAACCCTACCTTATTAATGTTGCGTAATAAAGGTAAATACATTATATTCACATAATTACTTGTACTTTCTGGAAACAAAAGTTACCAAATAAAATCATAATGTAACATCGAGATTTTATTATTTTCTCATACTCGGTTGAATCGTCGGACAATAATATACTAGCATAATATTGTTTTAGGTATTTTAAATTATACCTTGTCCCCTTGCTTGATCGGATGTGTCTCCCTCAGTTTCGTCGTCTAACAAAGGGGCACCCAATAATTCATAGCATATATTGTTGTCTTGGTTAACTCGCCCATTCACTGTCTTTCCGTCTATACGGAGACCCAACAACATGTACACGTCCTCAAGTGTGATGGTACTCTCACCAATCAGAAGGTGAAATGTGTGGGTCTCGGGTATCCACCTCTCCAACAAATCCAGAATGAACTTGTAGTCCACCGAGTATGAAACAATGTTTAGTACATTTCCAAATCCACATCCTCTAATATATGGTTCTATTAAAGATCGTGGGGTACATATTCATGTACACGGCATCTAAACCGCTTCGGATCCTAATAACAAAAAAGTAAGAAAATACAATTAGAAGAAGAAATACAAACTCAACAAACACGCATCTATAAGAAGTATTCCAAAAATAGAAACTAAAAAGAGAGAGATTACAAAGGTATAACATAAAGAAGATATCTATTAGAAGTAATACAAAAATAGAAACTAAAAAAAAAGAGACAACAAAGGTATAACATAAAAAAGATATCTATTAGAAGTAATCCAAGAATAGAAACTCAAAAGAGAGACATAACAAAAGTCTAACACAAAAAAGATATCTATAAGTAATAATCCAAAAATAGAAACTAAAAGAGAGAGATAACATACAAATGCCTAGATATTCTCGATTGCGCCTCTATGTTCATCGCCCATAGTCAACAAAGACACGATTTGAATTTGCAAAGCTTGAGTTTGGTAGATGAAAGAAGTGTGGTAGAAGAAAATAATTGAGTATTGATGAAGATGATTTGATATTGTTGATATGAGAGACTATTTATAGATGAATGACTGAGTAGGTTTGGAACCTAAAAAGAGTGTGATTGGTTGCATGGAAAATGGAAAGGCAAGAGGAGACAAGAGAATGACAAAATTCAGAATGGAAGAGAAAGGTAGCATGTGAGGAATCTTCTTGGCGCATGTGAAGAAAGCACATGCAAGGGAAGATGAGCCCTTGAGTTTGACGCCTACATGTGATTTCTCACATGCAAGGAAGAGGCGCCCTTCCTCTTGGCGCCTTAGTGTAGGGTAATTGGAAGGGGCGCCCTTCCTAGTGGCACCTAAGTGTAGTTTTGTGAAGAGGCGCCCAACCCTTTGGCGCCTCAGTTACTTTATGGCGCCTAAGGAATGGGCGCCTAGGTTGGAATCTTAGGGCTCAGTGCTCAGAGATTCTTTGATTCCTTGGCACATGTGTATTCTTTTCAATCTTTTCTCTGCGTGCTGGATTCCTTCTACTGCATGCATGGTCAAGTCTGTACAAACAATGACCAAGTTATCAATGCAACAACCATCTTACCAATGACCAAGCTATTTATGTTGTGCAGGTGAACAACTTAGCGATGCATTCAATTTCAATTCCATTCAAACTATCTACATATTTAATATTTCAACATAATGTCTTCCACTCAACATTACATGATCAGTGCCCATGTCAAGGTGAAATATTTGATCATCAGTTGTTCGGTTTTTGTTTTTGAGACACATAGGTGACTCAGTTTACAATAAACCGGCGATAAAATTTTTCACATCTGAAACAAAGAATAGAAAAGAAATTGCAGTGCAATAATGTGGGTCAGATCATCTAGAAAAATCCGGTTTGGTTTGCTGAAAACCAAGTAAAATTTTATCAGAAGAAGATTCGAGATGATGATGATGTTCAACATATGTTTGGCAGTCACGAACAATCCAGTTACAACAATATAGAGTTGTATAAATTACCACATCAACAACAGGAGTCTCGGTACATTGATCAGTCACAAGTGTTTTGTGAGACTGATGACGAACAAGCTGAGGTGAATGTTCCAGACGACGAAGAAGAGGAACCTGAGATCATGGTTGATTCGATGGTGAATGCTGAAGAGGAAGAGGAGCCAATACCAGCAAGTCATGTATATTGCCCACCCTAACACATGACAAGGCTAAATTTGGGTTCAGATGAACCTTCGGCAGATGTATGGTACAATTCTTACGTGCAAATGCAAGGATCTCTGAAACAAGGAGACACATTTCGCACAAAAGAGGAACGTGTAAAAGCCATTAAGAAATTCCACATGCAACTATCAGCTAATTTCAGAGTTGACAGAACTGACGCATCGAGGTTTAAATTTTATTGTCTGAATGAGCACTGCCTTTTTAGGTTGTCAGCTTCGTACCGGAAGAGGAGCGAGTCTTGGGAGATTGGATCAATGGGTCCAGATCACACATGCATGCTGACAAATCCAATGCAGGATCATCGTAAATTAAGCTCTCAGCTAATATGCGATGAAATGTTATTTGTCATTGGCGACAATCCGTCGTTAAAGGTGAGTACAATAATCTCCCATATTAGGGCAGGGTACGAGTACACTCCATCATATAGGAAAGCATGGATAGCTAGAAAAAAAGTTGTTGAAAAAGTGTTTGGCAATTGGGAGGAGTCTTACAAACAACTTCCAAAATACCTGTTGGCTCTAAAACACTATGTTCCCGGGACAATTGTCAAGATGGAAACATTGCCCGCATATACACCAGATGGTACGTGTGCTGTTGGAAATAGAATATTTCACCGTCTATTCTGGGCGTATCAACCGTGTATCATAGGTTCTTCTTTCTGTAAACCAATTATACAAATTGATGGTACATGGTTGTATGGAAAATACAAAGGAACGTTACTGATGGCAGTGGCACAAGATGGAAACAACAATATTTTTCCAATCACCTTTGCCCTAGTTAAAGGGGAGACTGCTGAGGGATGAAGTTTTTTCCTAAGAAATCTCCGATTGCACGTTGCGCCTCAGCCTAACTTGTGTTTGATCTCTGATAGACACCCCTCAATCATCAGTGCATATAATAACATTGACAATGGCTGACAAAATCCTCCTTCGACACATGTGTTTTGTATTAGACATATTGCTCAGAATTTCATGCGGGAAATCAAAGATAAGACGTTGCGTAAGAAGGTTGTCAATGCAGGTTATGCATTATCAGAACCTTCTTTCAAACACTACCACGAGGAAATAAGATTGTCGAACGAAGACGCGGTACGGTGGATCAATAGTATTCCATTGGAGAAGTGGACTAGGGCATACGACAACGGTCAGTGTTGGGGCCACATGACAACAAATCTTGTGGAATCAATGAACTCTGTCTTCAAAGGCATCCGTAACCTACCAATAACCGCTTTGGTGCAGGCTACATATTTCAGGCTAGGAGCGTTGTTTGAAACTAGACGCTCAAAATGGAGTTCAGTGTTGCAATCTGGACAGTTGTTCAGTGTTGCAATATGGTGTAGGCTACATATTTCAGGCTAGTATTTGACTAAACTAAAGGTTGGTTTAGTGTTGCCGAGTCCATGGATCACAATGAGGGTATGCCGATGGAACAGTACAGAGTCGAACTAGATAGAGGTTGGTGCGACTGCGGAAGGTTCCAAGCCTTTCGTACCCCCTGCTCTCATGTCATTGCGGCGTGCTCAAAGGTTCGAAGGGATCCATCCTACTTGCTATCTGAAGTTTACAAAGTCGCCAGCCTTACAAATGTTTATAAAATTAGTTTTTTGGTGGTGGGAAAAGAGGATTATTGGCCAGAATATCAAGGGGAAATCGTCTGACACAACGAAGTTATGCGAAGGAAGAAAAAGGGTCGCCCTAACAGCACCCGGATTCGAACCGAAATGGATACGACGAACAAAATGGTTAGACTATGTAGTTCATACCGTCAACCAGGTCACAATCATAATAATTGTCCTAGTGTTGGAATGAGCACAATCAGATAAATTCAGATGTACCTCTGTTGCTATATATGAAAAACTAAATTTATTTCATAATACCTTTGTTGCAATATATGAAAAACTAAATTTATTTCATAGTAGATGTCTGTGAAGAACATACCATTACATGAAAAATAACACAAACAATTAAAATAACTAGAATACAAAAATTATGCGACTACAACCATCAAAACAATTTTGAACATGTAATGCATCATCCTACGAGCGTCTTGGTCGGTCTTAATATCCACCCATTCACGCACTTCTCCGTGTTGGTTGAACGTGGACACAAGCCATTGTATTCTTCTAATCCTTTCACCCTCTCCAATTTCTCCCTCTAACCAACTGTACAACGTCCGATTAAGACGTTCAAACGTATCTGTGTTCCAAAGTCGAACCTGTATCGGAGCCGCAACGGCAGAAAATATTACATCAACATTTCGTTTCTGAATGTATGCAGACATTGTTGAAGCAGAGAGAATTGAAATTGATGGTTGAACTAGAAAACTTATGGTATTAAGAGATGAATTTGAGTGAAAATAATTGTATACAAGACGTGGTATTTATAGAAACGGAACATCTATTGCACAAACCACGTGGGCGCCAGATGAATTGGCGCCCACATGACCATCACATGCAGGCGCCAGATGAATTGGCGCCCACCATGCAAAATGTACTCAAGCGCCAGAGGCATTGGCGCCTCCTCATGAGGTCCAATGCATATGCGCCAATGCTACTGGCGCCTCCTCTTATTGGTATGGGGATGCGCCAATTCATCTGGCGCATCCTCTACCAAACTTGGTTATTTTAGTATTTTTTTGAAAAATTTGGTTATTTTGAAAAAAAAAATCTCAAGAATGACCTCTTGAAGCGTGTTTTATCTTTGATCACGAATGACGGAAGATACTAGAGTCTCTACGTAGTCTACGCAAGTGCAAAGTGGAAGTCGATACTATCGTTTTTCAGAGAATGACAAAATTGACAATTAAGATTGTAAGGGAAAAAGTTTTTCTATTTATAGAGAACTAATAAAACTCTAATGCTCTTATTTTGGACTTGTCCAAAATAAACTCAATCTTATTTGATTAAACTATTTTAATAAAATAAATATTATTTATATTTAATTAAACTCTTTTAATTAAATAAAATAAAATATTAATTAAACTAAATCACATTTAATTTAATCGACTATCAATTCTTATTTATTTAATTAAATTATATTTAATCAAATAAATTATATATGTGTTAATGTATCAAACAATTTAAATACTATAAACACGTAATTAAGTTAAATCTTATTTAATTTAATCATTCATTCCACTATTAGTACTCTATGTGTGTGACCTGGTAAGTTCTCGTAACATTGACAATCATTTTAATAAATTACCTATTTAATATTATAAACAATGAGCAGTATTTAACAACATATCACTACTACTGAAATGACGAAATTGTCGTGTGATCTGATATAATCTTTCTATGATAATGATCATGTGTACAATTACCCTTTTTCCATTATATCTATATTGAACACAAGGAATAGAATGTGTTACCCTTGTATAGTCCAATATTTTATTCCTTGATCCCTCAGTATACTTGATAACAATAAGCCCAATATCTCATGTCGACTTATTTGAGCACGACCATGCATTTTACAGTCATACTTTATCAAGGGGCCCATGGATATTACTCCCGTCACTACGCCAAAAACTGGAATAGACAGCGCCCCTTAGAGGGCGCTTTATTACAAAAGCGCACTCTAAAGTGAAGAGAAAAAATAAGGAGCGAACAACTGGAATAGACAGCGCACTTTAGAGGGCGCTTTTGTAATAAAGCGCCCTCTAAGGTGAAGCGAAAAAATAAGGAGGAGATAGAGGGACAACAATACAGGGCGCTTTTTAGAAAACGCCCTCTAAGGTTACCCTTAGAGGGCACTTTTAAAAAAGCGCTCTATAAGTCCATGTGCATTTCCAGTTTATAAAGCGCTTTTGGAAAGCCTTAGAGAGCGCTTTTAGAAGCGCCCTCTTAGGCCCCCTTTAGAGGGCGCTTTTGTAACAAAGCGCCCTCTAAAGTGAAGCCAAAAAAAAAATGGAGGGACAACAATAGAGGGCGCTTTTGTGAAAGCGCCCTCTAAGGTTACCCTTAGAGGGCGCTTTTGAAAAAGCGCTCTCTAAGTCCATGTACATTTCCAGTTTATAAAGCGCTTCTGGAAAGCCTTAGAGAGCGCTTTCATAAGCGCCCTTTTAGGCCCCCTTTAGAGGGCGCTTTTTTTCCACAAGCGCCCTCTAATGTCTCCTTTAGTAAACATTAAAATTATAACATACTGCGCGTTTTGTTATTTCACTATCTGTTATTAGCGTTCTTTTTCACGTTAGGGTTCTGAGGCGTTTTCCTTCCACCTCTGTTAGATCTACATGCGCGTTTCCTCCTTCTACCCATCAAAGGTACACGCTTTTCCCAATTACTGTTTTATGTTATTGCTTTGTTTTAGCTTTGCCCAATTTCTGTTTTACCTTATTACTGCGCGTTTCCTCCTTCTACGTTTGTTTCGACCATGATAGCGGATGCACTAGGAAATTGACGGTTGGTTTTTAGAAACCTAGGTCCAAATGTGTTTGAACTCTTCTGAAATTGTTTTTTATTTATTCTAATTAGTAATGGATAATACATGGATGTCTTCCAATCGGTTGTCGAGAGAGTACGAGAATGGGGTATCAGAATTCGTTAAGTTTGCCGTTGCGCACGCCGAAGACCCCAGTAGAATGATATGTCCTTGCTTGGGTTGTTGTTATGGGAAACGGGTTGACGCAGTTCAGTTGACATCGCATCTAATGAGGCATGGAATTGATCGAAGTTATACATGTTGGAATTTGCATGGTGAGAAAAGTAACGAGAATGTTGAACCGGGGGATAGTACGACCTATGCCTCAAACTATAAAGGCGCAGATACATACGATTGTGATCGAGTTGAAGAGATTGCAGAAGCACTTGAAGGAGATCTTAAGGATTGTCCCGAAATGTTTGAGAGGTTGGTAAGTGATGCAGAGAAACCTTTGTATGATGGTTGCACTAAATTCACAAGATTGTCTGCGGTATTAAAGTTGTACAACTTAAAGGCGGGCAATGGGTGGTCGGATAAAAGTTTCACAGAGTTATTAGCCCTTTTGAAAGATATGCTTCCTGAGGATAATGTTCTTCCCAATCGAACATATGAGACCAAAAAGATGTTGTGCTCTATTGGCATGAGCTATGATAAGATACATGCATGTCCAAACGATTGCGTTTTGTTTCGAAATGAGTATGCATCGTTAAATGAGTGTCCTAAATGCGGTGTCTCGCGATATAAGAACAAGTTGTCTCCAGCAAAGGTCTTGTGATATTTTCCTGTTATTCCGAGATTTAGACGCATGTTTCGTAGTGAAACCGATTCAAGACACTTGACCTGGCATGCAGATGAAAGAATTATAGATGGAAAGTATCGACATCCGGCAGATTCACCACAGTGGTTGAAAATTGATAATGATTATCCTGAATTTGGAGAAGAATCAAGAAACCTTCGCTTGGCATTATCTACTGATGGAATGAACCCACACGGTATCCAGAGTATCTCACACAGTACATGGCCTGTGATTATTATGATTTATAACCTACCTCCATGGCTATGTATGAAGCGTAAGTACATGATGTTGTCTATGTTGATTTCTGGACCTAAACAACCAGGGAATGACATAGACGTGTACTTGAAGCCCTTAATCGAAGATTTAAAGATTTTGTGGGAGACCGGTGTGGAGGTTTATGATGGATATAGGAAAGAAAGTTTCAACTTGAGGGCGATGTTGTTTGGCACAATTAATGATTTTCCAGCATACGGAAATCTATCAGGGTATAGCATAAAAGGTCAATGTGCGTGTCCTGTTTGTGAAGATAAAACAGATTGGAAGCGCTTGGAGTTTGGTCAGAAGAATGTCTTTCTCGGTCATCGGAGATTCTTAAATTCAAATCATCACTACCGTGGATGGAGAAAGGCGTTCAATGGAGAGACAGAACAAGGCAGAGCTCCACCTATATTGACGGGTGATCAAATTTTTGAAAAGGTGAAAGATTTGGATACTCAGTTTGGCAAGCCTTTTGCCCACACACTTGTCAAAAGTGGGTGGAAGAAGAGGTCAGTTTTTTTTGAATTGCCGTATTGGAAGTCCTTGTATGTGAGACATTTTCTTGATGTTATGCATATTGAAAAAAATGTATTTGAAAGTGTTATTGGCACGTTACTCAATATACAAGGAAAGTCTAAGGATGGCCTTAAGGCAAGAAAGGACTTGATAGCGATGGGAATAAGAACTGAATTAGGACCCTTGAAGAAAGGAAAACGAACATATCTACCGCCTGCTGCTTATACTCTATCTAGAAAGGAGAAAAAAACATTGTGTAAGTTTCTAAGTGAAGTTAAAGTTCCAGAAGGGTACTCTTCAGATATTAGAAGACTTGTGTCTATGAAAGACCTCAAGTTAAAGAGTTTAAAGACCCATGATTGCCATGTTATAATGGAACATTTTCTCCCAATAGGTATATGTTCTATTCTTCCAGAAAAAGTAAGAAGCTCTATAACTAAGTTGTGTTCTTTCTTCAAGTCAATTTGCAGTAAGGTGATCAATCCTGCGATCTTACCAATGTTGCAAAAAGAAATCGTTATTACTTTGTGTGAGCTTGAAATGTTTTTTCCTCCATCATTTTTTGACATAATGGTACATCTAGTTGTTCATCTTGTGAAAGAGACACAATTGTGTGGACCAGCTTATATGAGATGGATGTACCCTGTTGAACGTTATATGAAAATATTAAAAGGGTACGTGAAGAACCGAAGTCGACCAGAAGGTTGTATGGTTGAAAGATACATTGTTGAAGAAGCGATTGAGTTTTGTACTGAATATTTGTCTAATGTTCAGTCAATCGGACTCCCCAAGTCTCAGCTTGTCGAAAAGAAAGAAGGAAAAAATCTAATTGGAAATAAAATCGTGGCAGTATCAAGGGTCGAACGGGATCAAGTGCATTTGTATGTTCTGCACAATGAGAATGAGGTTGAGCCGTATGTTGAAATTCACATGGATGTTCTCCGAGGTTTAAATCCCAATAGAAATGAAAATTGGATAGTACGAGAGCACAATCGATGTTTTATACCTTGGTTTAAGGATCATATTTATTCAAAGTATTATTCAGATCCCGCTTCAATAACAGAAAGGTTGAGATGCTTAGCATATGGTCCAAGTTTCCATGTTTTTTCTTATAGCGCATACGCGATTAATGGATACACATTTTATACCAAAGAACAAGATGATAAAAGTACTATGCAGAATAGTGGTGTCACCGTGGTAGCTGAAGCAATGCACATATCAAGTGTGAAGGACTTAAACCCCAAATTTGCAAATCTGTCGTATTTTGGTGTTATCGAGCGCATTTGGGTGTTTGATTATGAGAAGTTTCAGATTCCTATATTTGGTTGCAAGTGGGTTGAAAATAATAACGGCATTCGAATGGATAAGTCAGGATTTTTGCAAGTGGATCTTAATAGGGTGGGATACAAAGATGAGTCTTTTATTCTAGCCTCTCAAGCTAGACAAGTGTTCTATGTCAATGATCCGAAAAGTACGAAATGGTCTATAGTTCTTTTTTCCAACAAAGTAATTGATGAAAACACTGGAGATGAAGGTGATATTGATGTTGAGATTGAATCGTTTACCAGAAATGATCAAGATGAGAATATTATATCAAATGATTCATATATTAGAAATGATCATAATGAGGGTATTTGGATCAATCCAACCGTCCGTGTTGTTAAGAGACATGTAGAACATATTCCAACCAAGAAAAGAAAGAGAACTTAGTGAAAAAGGTACAGGTCAAATGATTTTAATTGTTTTCTTTATTACAGGTAAAATGACTTTTATGATTTTAATTGTTTTTACATTTGTCATCTGATTTTAATTGTTTTCTTTTTTACAGGTAAAATGATGATGCTGGATATTTGTTTAGATGGAGATACTCTATTGTCGTCAAGCCTCATTCGCGTAGATGATGATGCTGGATATTTGAAAGTATCCCTCTACGACAATGGAACATGTCCATCTAAACATATATCAATTCTATCTTCAAAAGATAAGGGTTCAATGTTGGCAAGTTACATTGGTTTCCTTGTTCGACAACATATTCCGATTACATGTGATAATTGGAGAAGTCCGGACTTGAAGGTTGGCAAAGAAAAAATATGGTCGGAGATACAGGTACTTACCATATATTGTTATATGTTTTTTGTTGCATCAACTTTGCAGCCCTGTATTGTAGGCAGAATTTAGGACTTCTCAAAGTTGATTTCTTGTTACTTTGTCGTTCATAAAATACACCACTAAATTCTATGCGTTTAATTTTTATTTTTTTTCATCAGGCTTGTGTCTCAATAGAGGATGGGTATCTACCTAAAGTTACTTTTGTAGTGGTCCAAAAGAGACATCACACCCGTCTCTTTCCTGTCAACCCCAAAGAGACCGATAGAAGTGGAAATATTATGCCAGGTTTTTTCAATATATTTCTCAACGCAGCTGGTATATATTATCATTTGAATTTATCACTTTTTGCTGATTTTGTTGTTCTAAATTGTCAAAGGAACCGTGGTAGACACCAGCATTTGTCACCCTAGGGAATTTGATTTTTACCTTAACAGCCATGCAGGAATTCAGGTAATATTAGCTATGTCATTTAACTTTATGCCATTGTTTACTATTTGTTGCTCAATCGCCTTTTGACAGTTCTGTGTTATTTGCATTTGGACGTGTTCTTTTTGCAGGGGACTACTTATGCTGCCATCTGTTGTTTTGGTTGAGCCTTATTTTGTATGGATGTGCGATAGAACTACTAGACAGCTTTTGGATATACAGAACATGTTTGCCACCATGGGTGGATGGGCGTTTTTGTTTAGTATTGGTTAGAACTACTAGACAACTTTTGGATACAGTGGTCACTGGGTGTTGGTTGCTATGTTTTATTCTCTTAATTGTAGTACTTTGAGAATATGTTGTTGTATATTGTTGATCAAAGAATCATATATTAATGTTGTATATATGGAGGATTAATGTTGTATATAAATGGATTCATGTTGTATATATCAATGGATTAATGGTGTATAACATTGGATTAAAGGATGAAATCAATATGAATTTTACACTTTTGCAGCATGCGAACAGGTTACCAATTAAATATATATCCACTGTTTTTCAAACAAATTTTTTTAAAATAACTAACACTTTAGAGGGCGCTTTCTGGACAAAGCGCCCTCTAAACACTTTACATTGATAACTTTAGAGGGCGCTTTTTCCTGAAAGCGCCCTCTAAACACTTTACATTGACAACTTTAGAGGGCGCTTTTTCCTGAAAGCGCCCTCTAAACACTTTACAATGACAACTTTAGAGGGCGCTTCTTCCTGAAAGCGCCCTCTAAACACTTTACATTGACAACTTTAGAGGGCGCTTTTTCCAGAAAGCGCCCTCTAAACACTTTACACTGACAACTTTAGAGGGCGCTTTTTCCTGAAAGCGCCCTCTAAGGTGTCCCTTTATGGACCACTCCAGAGGGCGCTTTTTTCTTAAAGCGCACTATAATGTGGCCACTTTAGACAGCGCTTTCTCCAGGAAAACAAAGCGCTGTCTTTACCTATGCCAGCGCCAGATTAGAGGGCGCTTAAAAGCGCTGTTATAGGCCAAAATAAGCGCCCTCTTTTCCCTTATTTGGCGTAGTGCGTATATGTAGGAGGGAGAAATCTCATATAGGTCACTCACGTCCCTTAGAGTAATTTGTAAAGTACCCATCAACCATCTTTATGGTCACCTTATTACGGACAATGTTTGATTGACAATAAAGTACTCGACTTCACATCTATGATTGATAGTGGTTTCATGTCGAAGGGTGGTATACACCACTATTACTATGAGAATAACTTATGGCACTTACGTAACAAATGATGTAGTACTCTCATGGCGGATCCGTCCATTATAAATATTACTCATAATATTTATACCTACGTGAAGATTTGATATCTCATATCTATGACCTGTGAGATACAATCATCAGTCTACTCATATAATAGTCTCTATGCATTGTTGTTGTCCTATTTGATAGTAAATCTTGACTACAAATACTTTAAGAATAAAGTCTTTATGTTTAATGAGATCTCAAGATTAAGTCACACTTAATAGATCATTATACTGACTAATTATTCTAAGGACTTCATTATGTCATATACAAATAACATAATAAATAAAATGTCAAATAATAAACATATATATTAACAAATAATATATATCAAGGTCATGCTACAAAAAACATATACATCCAATATTGATTGGCTATTAGGACTTACTCCAAGAGTCAGTACAAGAAAATTAGTGGCTGAGGCATTAAGAATATCTCCATGCTTCTGCATTTGTCATACCTCTTCAAGTACTCATGGGCATCCTTGAACATGGTCAGTTAGAAGTGTTTGACTCTCAGGATTTTCTTGGCTAATTCCCTTTCTCCCAAATGATGTCAGGCTATCCCCACATGTACCTTCAGAAGAGCGTATTCGACTTATGCTTTTCCTAAAAACATCATCAAAGGTGTAGATGAGCCTCTTTTATACATGGTTGTTCCGAACACCATATATTCTCTTGCTCTTCTCTTCACCAAGGTTAGTTCAAACAAATCTGATGGGAGGCTCCCAGTATCTATGTAGTTTCAGATAACGGTCATCCATGACGGAAGGGAAACAACGTCCACCACAACCACTACTTTCCATCCGAATTCAATACTTTGTGCATTCTTATTTTCTTGGATGAAAAATGATCAACCCATGGCCTTCTTGTGTTGTCCATTCGAGACAACACGTTGGCTCATGTTTTTTCTTCTAGGAGAACACGAGAAATCTGGAATACCTTGAATTTAACCAACTTGTCGATGGCTATCCTAAGGTATTGTGGTAACAGTGGATCTCTGGCTTGTTCCTCTCCTCTTATTTGAGAAATGACTAATTAAGATTCCATTCGCATCTTCATACAGTCAACCCCCATCTCCTCAACTAACGTAGTTGGTGTCATACCCCAAAATTTGCCCTCCCTTTTTCACCTTTTCATGTCAACCCTTGACTTGAGATTCATCTGCACACACTCTTGTTTCATTCATGTGCGTCATTCATTCATTGACACTTGGTAGTTGATCACTATATATTCAAAGCTCTATGGCTTGCAAAGTTAAGGTTTCTATGTAGATCAAACCTCAAAGGTGTGACTCGGTTATTCATCTGATCATAGAGGATGTGAAATCCTAATTTGCTTGATCTTTGAGATGTGGATTCAAGAAGACTTCATCATGGTACTCCTCAAATCATTCAAACCCTAATTCTCGGCGGTATGTTTATGGGACCTTGTGGATATTCTTTGGGCCTTGTCTTGGCTACCTAAACCTTAATGGTGGGCTCATACATTTGAGGGTTGCTGGTGAAGCATCTTAATTGATTCAAATACCTTGATTGAAGTGTATGCCTCTTTGAAACCCTAGTCAGGGAGGATATGGTCCTAATATGCTTTGTGACTTGATTTTTCATATGGTAGCATTGGAAACCCTAGTTTTTGGATCTTGGATTCAAGAAGACCCCGTTATGGCATGCCTCAGGTCATCAAAACCCTAATGTTGTCTCCTTTTCATTGGATGACCTCCTAACCCTAGTTTCATTGTGGTTTGATTCTCCTACTTGATCAAGGTTCACCCAACAACCACTTGTTCATTGTGCATTCATTTTGTTTCCTTAGTTAGAATCTAATTCATTTATGCTTAAGCCCATTAGTCCTAGCCCAAGTTCTTGGTCCCACAACCTTCATCTACTTCCATTCATTCACCTGATCATTATCATGTTATCATTGATTGGTCCATGGGTTTTGTTTAGGCCCTAGTGCATTGAATCTTATAGACCTTGCTAAGGGCTTTGCGTCTGTCTTTCACGTGTAATTTGTGGATATTTGGTTCGATTTTATCCAAGTCATTTCAAACATGTCCAAGTCTATTCATACTTAAGTCAATTTCATTACAAGTCATGTTCATTCAAGTTCAAATTCAAGTAACATGTTCATGTATTAAATCCATTCATTTTCATTCAGATATCCAATTTAACTCATTATCATCCATAAATGTTCATTACATACAAAAAATACATGTTTACCAAATGTTGACTTTGGTCAACAATTGACTTTTTGGTTAACTTTGGCCAAAGTCAACCCTCACTTTTTTTCATCCCAAAAACTAATATTCATCCCTTCTTAATCATTACATCATTCCTAGATCTTTCATGGTCACCATTTCCCCCATGGATCATGTTTTGCCAAATTGATCTTTATGCCTTGAAATTTGTTTCTTGTCTTGCATCTTGATTTGAAATCTTGACAAATCCAAGTCCTGCATTCACATTTGACATCAAGAAATCATCAAGCAATTTCCATAAAAAGTTGTTCAATTCACACCATTGTTTTAACATGAAACTAATCCAAGACAAGTCATTGGTTTTACTACCACTAGCTTTGTACATGATTAAAACTCTAACAATTAACATGTATCGATCCACCAACACTAGCTCAGATTGGTTTCCATGACAAATTTCATCATACATAGTCCAAAGCCATCACATAATACCATGCAATCCATAACACAAGTATAACTTTCCATCGATTTCCCATTGACAGCATAATAACAAACAAAAGCATGACAGAAAAATCAGTTTCGCATGCAACCTACTTTTGCTAAGAGGGAATAGAAACTAGGTAATACCCCTATCACACATTTATAAGTAACCCTTACAACAACTCATGATACATCCTGCAAAATGCCAAGCTAGCAGCTAACTTTCCTTGGTTGAATTCCTGAGATTGCATAACTATGTCACATTTCAGTTCATGACTCTCAAACTAATGAAAGCAATCCAGTTTACCAAAGCACTTAACCTACTTACCTAACATTCTTTAGCTACTAAGCCATAACAGGATTCAAGCCAAGCTAATAACAAGCATCGAGCCAAGCTATCAGTACCAACATGGCAGCATCAGTAACTAATGTTAAGTATCGAGCCAAGTCATTAGCAAATTTTTCACAGCAGAGTCAGCAAAACAGAAATAACCGCATCAATAACTAACTAATCATGCAATGACTTATCTAACCCTAATTGATTCATTAATAGCGTGAGTTTCCATAATTGATTTACTTATAGATTGATTAATAGAGTCAAAAACTTTGTTAGTTTGGAAGCTTATAAATTCATCAGTGCATATGATCTTTAGGAGTTTTTGGTAGATCTTCATTCAATCACAGAAACTCCCACTCTCTCTCATCAATTCACGAACCCTCTCAACCTCACAAGAACTCCTTACACAGTGATTATAACTCAACAATTCACACGAAGATCCAATCAATCAACTCATGCAGCATATCAACAGAAGGAGAGTAGAAAGAGGAGAAGACTTGGAATTCGGAAACAAGAAAGAGTTAGAGACAAGGACTCCCCGAAGCTTCACCTTCGTCTGCATCTTTCTCCTATAGCATGAGTTGATTTTTACCATTTGTTTCGATTCAGTTGTGGAAATGTAGCATGGAGGTTGATGAATCAAAGCCCTAACTCCTCGGGCTTTGATTCCAAGAGAAGAGCATTTAATTTCTCAATTTGTGGTTAGGGTTCTTGGTTGATTTGGATTCGATCTGAGCATTAGGTTGGAATTTAGGTAAAATTGATTACGGATATGGATTGAGGACGAATAAACGAGTGGATTGATATATTATTTTCACAGTTTAGCTCTCCGCAACCGCCAAGGCAACCTCCGGCGCAGTGGTTGCGGTGGCTCTCTGGTCAGACATCTGAGAGTTGGCCATTGCTTCAGCGCGCGTTGTTTCTTTTGAAATCCATGTGAGGCCCTGTTCTTTCTATTCACATTGCGTATTGAGCTTAGCTTACCCCCTAGGCCCATGCATTTGCTCAGAATTACACCCTGATTTCCTACTGCAGCCCCAACCCATTGCAGGATTAAATGGGCTTGCTATGAGTGGGCCTCTACGCCAAGAGTTTGGTTTATTCTCCCTACACCTATCTTGGGCCATGCACCCATGTTTCATAGTTCTCTATTAACTTATTTTTTTTCTTTTTATATTGTAATTCATTTTGATTTATTTTTTACTTGATTTAATTGTTGATTTTATTGTTTGGCATGAAAATCAATTTGTGGAATTATTGTTTGATTTGTTTAGGTGTTAATTAGGATTTTAATTGAATTGGTGATAGGATTTATTTAGGATTTAATTAGAATCTAGTTAGATTTTAGTTGAATTTGTAATTAGAATTTGATTTAGAAATTAATCCACATCCATGTAAATTGACCTTTTTACCCCTAGATTTCATTTTAGATCTTGAATATCATGATCACTTAGATTATGGCTTGATTTAGATTAATTGATCCTTTTAATTATTAATTTTAATGTGATATTTGATAGATGATTAATTTGATCCTAAAGTTGCATGATCCCTTAGCTTAGGATTTGTATATATTATTTGATTAACCTTTAGAATAGTTGCCACATAATTAACCACTAATCCAATCCCTTTGATTTAATTTGATCAAAGGATATTTTGATTAACTAAATCCTTTGATTTGTGTATAATCCCACAGTCTATTCAGGTGATCAAAAGTCCTTTGATCAATTGATAATACTAATTTCTGTAATGATGTAGATCTCAAGGCCTCAAGATCAGACTTTCATGCAAGGCATCCAAGATAAATCAAGTTGTGAATTATGAAAAGCACATCAAAGGTGTTTCTTCAAGAGCTTGCCAATCAAGATTCACATAGTGTGACATGACCCTTAAGAAGTAGAGAATTAATGAGAGTGGAGAATTCCATTAACTCATTCTGAATATCTTTGGGTACGGGACGAATGACTCAGTTGCTCATCGTATTCACCTCTATTCATAGACTTTAACACGATTCAAATCAAATGATTGTCAAGTCTTCCTTCATAAAGCAGTAGTGCAACAAACAGAAGACTCTATCAGCAACTTATCAATCATTATTCAAGTTGTATGCTATGATCCTTAAGTAACAAAGAACGATGAGAGTGGAACATTCCTATCCTTGTGTATGGTATCCTTGGGTACTGGATGAATGACCCAGTTGCTCAAGGTAGCCTTTGTTCATAGACTTTAATGCAATTTGTATAAATGATTGACAAAGTTTTCATAATCACAAAGAGTAGCAAGGATCCTCCTCAGCAACTTGAAAGTTATGATGAGAATCATATGCCTCGAGCCTTAAGTAGTAAAGAATGAATGAGAGTGAATAATTTCATTAACTCATTCTGAATATTTTTGGTTACGGGATGAATGACCCAGTTGCTCATCATATTCATCTTTACTCATAGACTTTAGTGTGGTTCATATCCAATGACTGCCAAGTCTTCTTCATCTTTCATTATCATATATCATTTATCTTGCCTCATTCTCTTGCTGTTTTTGTTCCGTTCGTAGTCGACCAAACTACGGATCTCTGACTTTCTCATTTCACGGTGAGAATACGTAGGCATGAGGATTCATATTCTCCGCGAGTTATTTTATTTATTAATTCTTCATCAATCAATGCCATCTTTTTGTAATCAAATACATTTCACTTTGGATTCCATTCATATCCTTTTAGGGTGATTTAATCGGAATCCATCTTGTGAACCAAGAGATGTTTGTCTTGATGTCAAACACTTTATTCTTTCTTTTTTGGCCAATACACCTGTTTACTCTCTGGTTCAGAGTTTATTCCTTCATGGATCCAATATATCATTATTCTTTGGTTTCAAATTGTTTGTTCCTTACAGTGATATACTGTTCCTTGTACCAAACATCATTTCCTTTGGTCCACATACACATCCTTTTAGGATGATTTAATCGGAGTCCACCTTGTGAATCATGAGATGTTTGTCTTGATGCCAAACTCTTTATTCTTTTTTCTGGCCAATACACCTTTTTACTCTTCAGTTCAAAGTTCATTCACCTTTATGGGTTCCCATGCCACCATTCTTTTGGTGCAAGTTACATTGTCCATCACTTCAGTCATACTCTTCTAGTTGTGTTTGTCTTGTCAGTCCTAGTTGCTTAGGCAAACACCTCTTTGTTTCTTTAGTGTGTTCCGCGTTAGTTCCACGAACTACAAATCTCTGACTTTCTCATTGCACGATGAGAATATGTAGGCATGAGGATGTGAATCCTTGGCGAGCACATTCCTATTTATTCCCCACTCTTCATCCTTATGGCACCATCCATATCTTTCATGATCCATATCATTTATCTTCGATCATAACCATTCATCCTAGTGACATACTGCCTCTCTTTGAAACCAAATACCATTTTCTTTGGAAATCCGTATATACCCTTTTAGGACGATTTAGTCAGAGCCCACATTTGTACCAAGAGTTGTTTGTCTTGTCCACAAACATTTTATTCCTTCTTTTTTGGCCAACATGCATGTTTCCCTCTATGGTATAAATTGTATTCCCTCTATGGATTCCAATATACCCTTACCTTTGGTTTCAAGTTATATTGCTTTAGTCGCTTTTACCAAATCCTTCATTTCTTGGACCTTGGTTACTTTTCCCTATCACTCTGTTCATATCCATGAACCATTAATCAATACACTCATTCAATACCTACTACCTTCATTCACTTTATATGATATAATCTCTCTTTAAGCCAAATACAATATTTCTTTGAGCTCCATCTTGTGTCTGCTTGTGAACCGAGAGATGTTTGCTTTGGAACCAAACACTTAATTATCTTTGTTTTTTGTCATACCGTATAGTGGTGAACACTCTGGCTACCCACATATTGGTTCATTCCAGTTTTACTCTTGGGTTCAGATTTCACCCTTGTTAGAGTCAAACAATACTATCCTTTGGTTCAGACCATATTTGTTATCACTTTTATTTTCACCTCCCACCATTAGTTCTATGAACTACGGAACTCTGAGTTTCCTATTGCACTATAAGGATACGTAGGCATTAGGGCCTCAATCCTATCCAAGCACTTTATCTATCCTTTTCCTTTCCCCTCATTCTTCTGTGAGTAACCCTTAGATATAACACCCATTTAAACAAAGAACAATCAAAATGGTTACTGTTGAGTATAATGGATGTTAGGGGTACTAATACCTCCCACTTGCATACTCGACTTCCTTATCCAGATTTCTCTTTCCCCAGGTGCTATCGATGTTTTCCCTTTCCTTCAGAAATAAATAACGTTTGATGGCGATTCTGTTGTATGTTCGAGCGTGTGATGCGTTCGGGTATATTTTCGCTAGCTTCAGTTGGGTACTCGAATCTTAAAGAGAATTCTACCTCCACCCCTGAGCCATTTTCCAAAATTACACACATACCACTTCCTAGACTATTGGATGATCCATATGTAAATACCACCCATGTGTGGTCTGGCTCATAAGGTACCGGGGTCATTTCAGCCAAGAAATTGGTAAACATATGGGCCTTCAACTCCTTTCTTTCTTTGAAATACATCTCAAACTTATACAACTCTATGGCTCATTCCATCAAACGTATAACCATATCCGATTTCTATAACACCTGCTTTAGGGGTAAATCTATCTGAACAACTAATGAATGTGCGAGGAAGTACCTTCTAAGCTTCCACAATGCTACGACTAATGCAAATGCTACCTTTTTTTAATCTTTTAGCATCATGTTTCTGCCACTGCTAGAGCCTTTGACATGAAGTACACATGACCTTGGTTGGAACCCGATTCTCTAATCAAGACGAAGCTTATGTATTCTTTAGTGATGGCTAGATACAAGTATAATATTTCCATTGGAAGTGGCCTGGTGAGAAATGGGGGTGTGGCCAGAGTTTTCTTTAGGGATTCAAATGCATTTTTACACTCAGTTGTCCATTCAAGGCCTTCTTTCTTAACAACTTGTAAAAAGGAAGAGCATTCTAGGTGGATTTAGAAATGAATATGTTCAAGGAAGTTAACAAACCATTCAATTTCTAGACCTCCTTCTTCAACGTCGACGAGCTGATTCATATCATTGCCTCACACTTGTTGGGGTTTTCTTTGATTCCTTGTTTAGTTAAATACAAACCTAGGAACTTGCCTACTTTCACCCTCGAAAGTGCATTTTTTCGGGTTGAGTCTCATGTTATATTTTTGGACCCTCCTAAACACCTGCTGGAGATGTCGAGTGTGAAATACTTCATGGCTAGATTTCATAATCATGTCGTCCATATACACCTCCAACGTCTCTCCTATCTCTTATTGGAAGATCTTATTCATTATTCTTTGATCAATTGCATCGGCGTTCTTTAATAGTGGTAGTTGGCATGCTCGGTCATGAATGTTATCTTTATCTGGCCAGGTTTGAACATTGGTATCCGATTTTATCCAGAGTAAGCGTCCAAGAAGGATATTAATTGGTAGTCGGACGAGTTATCCACAATCTTTTCGATGGCAAGCCACTCTCGGGTCAATATGGGGCATCTCATGCAGGGATATAACAAAGAGGTCAATGTTCACTTGAAGGCATTCAATCAACATGGACTTCACTTCCAGAGAAAGCTCGAACCTTATCTTCACCGACTGTGTAATGTTATCTTCTAACTGAACAGATTCAAACTTCCCGTTAAAAGTGGGCATCCACCTATTCTTCTTCCCCCTCCGGTGCCAATGCGATAATGTCTCCCCGGATATGGACTATGATTCACCTAGCTTCTCCTAGGTCGGAACTAGTGGCGACCGACCTTTATTCTTTGTCGTGATAAGTTACCTTCAAGTGGATAGGCAATGCCACCATGTCTAACCTTTCAAAGAAGGGTCTTTCCAGGATACTTATGAAAGTACTTTTTCACGAAACTAAAAGGAAGTTTAGGATTACCTTTCTTTCATGAATTCCACCTTCAATCGCTAATGTCAGATCTATTGCTCCTTAAGAACGAGTTATTGTTTCATTCAAAGCTAACATATCTTCCTGTTATACAAATTCATATCTATCTGCTTGATACATAACAGTTTCACCGTGTATGCATAGAGGATTTTGCATGAGCTTTCGTCATCTACGAGGAATCTTGTTAGGTTTTGATCAGCGATGCTGACTGCAAGAATCAGAGGTAGAACAAAATTCAGAACTCCAATAATCTTTTTGTGATCTAGAAAAATTAAATCCAATCTTTATATTCTTTGTTGACCACCAGTGTCTGTTATAAATATAAAGAAGTATGGAAAATGATAGGCGCTAAAGGACATGGCATCACGGAACTTGTCTACCGACAAGAGTTGGTGAAAGATTAATTAAGGAGATGTAATAGAGATCTTAGACATGATTACCGAATTTACAATTTTTGATTTGTCTGCTTCTATTGGAGATCTAATTTCATATCAAGGTTGATATGGTAATGGAATTTCGCAGGAAAGAAGTCGGCTGCCACAGATGACGCCCCTATTACATTCAAGAACCAGAATTGGATTCAATTTGCAAACTGGTACTATCGAACCATCAACTCTAATCTTAGATATAACGGTGTGGGATGGACCTTCACTCCAAAGTACAAGTTCGTTCAAGATTCAAGACGAGTATATGAAATATGGAGATAAGATAATATACCTTCTTTTTGTGTGAATTTATTTTTATACCTTAGGTCAAGTAGAGAGGATCTGTGATGGGTCGAGCCTTAGCTATTTGGACCACTGATCAGTCCATATTAGATATTGTAAAAGAGAAACTAAAATTGCATTATTAATTATAAATTTAATAAAGTTTTTATTGGAAAAAATATTAATATACTTGAAAGTTTGTAAAGGAACTTCTGAAAAAAGTAAAGAAAAGTTTTATAATCAGAGATCAAACAAGTATAGTATGCAAAAAGACATATAAATAGAGGTCACTTTTATTTTAATTATCGATTTTTTTTATTTACCATCATAATGGTTAAAAAAATTAATTTAGGTTTTTTGCACTAAAACTGTTTGCTAAAGTGGATAGAGTTTAATGGAATGACATATTTAATGTATTAATTGTTATCAATGTTCAACATCGTATTAGTTATAATAGGTACATCCTCTAATCAGTATTATAAGCGATACTTTTTTTAAGTTCATTGAATAATTGGTGTATCTAATATATAATAATAATCAGATACATAATTTATTTAATGAATTTAAAAAGTGTTTTGTTGCTTATAATAATAATCGGAGAGTGTAGTCCACAGACAAATCTTAAGGCACAAATGTGAGAAGAAAGAAAAAATATGAAGAATATCGACAAATCTGAAAGCTTTTTTTTTGGATTAATTGTTTTTGTGTGAAGTTATTAGTGTGTGACACTTCGCCCATCGAAAATACCTTATTTCTTTATGAAGAAATTTAATCTAGAAGTCATATGAGCCGTCTATGTTTGCCTAGCGAACGTGTGTCTTTGTCTAGAGAGAATGTCTCAGAAATGATGCTTTGTTTATTGTTTTGTCTTTGCTGAACGAGCCTTTTCTTTGCCAAGCGATTCCTCTATAACTCATCATCTATGTTTTGTGGTTTTTCTTTGATATTTTCACTTGTACTTATGAATGACATAGTTAAAATATTCACACAAATGTTTTATTTTACTTTATGACACTACGCCAAATAAGGGAAAAGAGGGCGCTTATTTTGGCCTATAACAGCGCTTTTAAGCGCCCTCTAAAATGGCGCTGGCATAGGTAAAGACAGCGCTTTGTTTTCCTGGAGAAAGCGTTGTCTAAAGTGGCCACATTATAGTGCGCTTTCAGAAAAAAGCGCCCTCTGGAGTGGTCCATAAAGGGACACCTTAGAGGGCGCTTTCTGGAAAAAGTGCCCTCTAAAGTTGTCAATGTAAAGTGTTTAGAGGGCGCTTTCAGGAAAAAGCGCCCTCTAAAGTTGTCAATGTAAAGTGTTTAGAGGGCGCTTTCAGGAAAAAGCGCCCTCTAAAGTTGTCAATGTAAAGTGTTTAGAGGGCGCTTTCTGGACAAAGCGCCATCTAAAGTGTTAGTTATTTTAAAAAAATTTGTTTGAAAAACAGTGGATATTTAATTGGTAACCTGTTCGCATGCTGCAAAAGTGTAAAATTCATATTGATTTCATCCTTTAATCCAATGTTATACACCATTAATCCATTGATATATACAACATGAATCCATTTATATACAACATTAATCCTCCATATATACAACATTAATATATGATTCTTTGATCAACAATATACAACAACATATTCATGATTTAGTAAAAGTACAACAACAATATACAACATATATACAACAACAGCATACAACAACAACATTCCATACATATATGTACAACAATATACAACCTAGCTATATGATTCTTTGATCAACAATGAATTGACACAATTCATCCTTCATTTCATCCAAATGAGCTCTTGAGTAAGATTTGTATTCCTCAAAGTACTACAATTAAGAGAATAAAACATATTCATGATTTAGTAACAAATTAGATGAAATATCCGATAATATTAAAATAAATCCTAAGTTATTATTCCATACCATTTTTGGGATGTCTATACGATTCAACGCAATGATATCTCTCATAAATCTCAATACAAAAAATCCGCAATCGACCGAATTATTTTGCTGAGGACACTACACAGAAAAACAAACAATATATATATAGTTAATTTCTTACAAACACTATTATAAGCAAAAAAAATAAACACTATTATAAGCAAAAATAAGATACTTAATATATACCTGAACTCTGACCCATGTAATGTCCTTCCTATTACGATAATTCTTTTTCGATCTAAATTTTATTATTGCCCTAACAAAATAAAAACGTATATTGAGATCAATCTGACAGACATAATTAAATATACAAATACACACGAATATTTAGGGGAATTTCACTTACGCGTCAACCGTCTTCTTCATACTCGGATATTTACTCCAATCACCCGATAACGAATCGAGATAATACACTATTAGTCTCGAAAGATCCATAGCAACCAACACCCAGTGACCACTGTATCCAAAAGCTGTCTAGTAGTTCTAACCAATACTAAACAAAATAACGCCCATCCACCCATGGTGGCAAACATGTTCTGTATATCCAAAAGCTGTCTAGTAGTTCTATCGCACATCCATACAAAATAAGGCTCAACCAAAAAAACAGATGGCAGCATAAGTAGTATATCCAAAAAAGGCATGGTGAATATCCTAACTCCCAAATCTATCCTCGAAGCTTGTACGACAAATCAAGATCAACAGTAAAACATTACTTCTTTGACGTTTTCCAAGATAGATGGCATAGTCGACACAAAGTTGGTGGCACTCCTATTTCCACTTGCAGAACCAGAATCAGAATTTTCAACTTCACTTATGTAGTATCTAGCGCGGAAAGCTAGCAAGTGTGCATAATAGGCAGGAGGAACTGCATACAAGATAACACTTTTGTTAAACTAAAGTTTTGTATAGCCTAAAACAAAAACAAGCAAAGGGAATCGAGTAACAAACCTATTGAGACAGATCGAGTACACCTCGCATAACTGAATGGAAAAAAATAGTATCAGAAGGCTTCTAAAATTAAATGAAAACAGTACAAGTTTAGAAAACATTAATTAAGATTAAAAAAGCAAATCATATCATTACGTGTAGCACAAGTTATTGGTCAAACTCTGTAGCTGGTCTGCAGTGAATTTATTTTCATCATACAGCACATGATAATGCGTTGGTCGACTAGTCCCCTGCAAAAAGAACACGTCCAAATGCAAATAACACAGAACTGTCAAAAGGCGATTGAGCAACAAATAGTAAACAATGGCATAAAGTTAAATGACATAGCTAATATTACCTGAATTCCTGCATGGCTGTTAAGGTAAAAATCAAATTCCCTAGGGTGACAAATGTTGGTGTCTACCACGGTTCCTTTGACAATTTAGAACAACAAAATCAGCAAAAAGTGATAAATTCAAATGATAATATATACCAGCTGCGTTGAGAAATATATTGAAAAAACCTGGCATAATATTTCCACTTCTATCGGTCTCTTTGGGGTTGACAGGAAAGAGACGGGTGTGATGTCTCTTTTGGACCACTACAAAAGTAACTTTAGGTAGATACCCATCCTCTATTGAGACACAAGCCTGATGAAAAAAAATTAAAAATTAAACGCAGAGAATTTAGTGGTGTATTTTATGAACGACAAAGCAACAAGAAATCAACTTTGAGAAGTCCTAAATTCTGCCTACAATACAGGGCTGTAAAGTTGATGCAACAAAAAACAGAGTGTTTCTGTGTTCACCGTGTACAACAGCAGTATTCTGCTTCAACAAATTTTCCTTCCTCATCCTTGAGAAATTTGTTGGACAAAAAGGATCGAAATCCTCGGAGTCTTTTTCCGGCCAATTGAATACAATATTTTTGCCGGCTTTCATCGATGTGAAAGGATCTCTAAAAAACATACACATGGAGTGTGTTATTATAAAGTAATATTATAACAATATATGGTCAACAAATAGTCAACAAAAAAACATATAACAATATATGGTAAGTACCTGTATCTCCGACCATATTTTTTCTTTGCCAACCTTCAAGTCCGGACTTCTCCAATTATCACATGTAATCGGAATATGTTGTCGAACAAGGAAACCAATGTAACTTGCCAACATTGAACCGTTAGGCTCAATTAGTTGGTCTTCAGCACTCCAATGTACTTCAAATTTTACACCCTTGTCTCTTGCACGAATGATTGACTTCATAACAGTCAATCCTCGTTTGATTTCTTTTTCAACATTGTTACGTGATCCATTCGCGTCATGGGTATCGTCTTGGTTAGCCATTTTATCTGTAATATAGAAATGATTCAATAAGACCCAAGTAAGACAATGATTCAATACGTGAACACATTCATATACCTTCCATTTCTCTCATGTTACAACAATCTAAACTCTTTTTTTTATCATTATTGAATACAAACTCACACACACCTACTGCATGCAAAAGACCAATGCAAACTTATGGTGTTTGGAACATGAACAAACTTGCATCCATAATCATCAAACTTCCAAGCACAAGCTCAAACACACTTCAAATGATATCAGTTTTCAATCAGAAATAAAAAACTCAGTTTGCCCTAAACAACATTAATCAACATAATGCACAAAATGTAAAACTAAGTTTAGAAAATGCCCTAATCAAACACATGAAGAAAGTGAACGGTAACGATGGAGAAGAGAAATACCTTCAAGGTGACGGTAACGATGGAGAAGAAAGTGAACAGTGACGGTGGACGCAGATAACTCAGTGAACGTGAACGCAGCAGCAGAAAAAGGTGACGGCAACGATGACGGTGAGGGAGGGAGAACGAACGGAGGACGAGAGTAATCGCAGTAGAGAGTAATCGCAGTAGAGAGAAAACCCAGTTACGTAAACGAAATAGCTTATAGAGAGGGAAAATAAAGAAACATGCAGTATATGTTATAATTTTAATGTTTACTAAAGGGGACCTTAGAGGGCGCTTCTGAAAGCGCTCTCTAAGGCTTTCCAAAAGCGCCTTCTAAACTGGAAATGTACATGGACTTAGAGAGCGCTTTTTTAAAAGCGCCCTCTAAGGGTAACCTTAGAGGGCGCTTTCACTAAAGCGTCCTCTATTGTTGTCCCTCCATTTCCTCATTATTTTTTTTTTTGGCTTCACTTTAGAGGGCGCTTTGTTACAAAAGCGCCCTCTAAAGGGGGCCTAAGAGGGCGCTTCTAAAAGCGCTCTCTAAGGCTTTCCAAAAGCGCCTTATAAACTGGAAATGTACATGGACATAGAGAGCGCTTTTTAAAAAGCGCCCTCTAAGGTTACCCTTAGAGGGCGCTTTCAATAAAGCGTCCTCTATTGGTGTCCCTCCATTTCCTCATTATTTTTTCGCTTCACTTTAGAGTGCGCTTTGTTACAAAAGCGCCCTCTAAAGTGCGCTGTCTATTCCAATAGTATGCTCCTTATTTTTTCTCTTCACTTTAGAGTGCGCTTTTGTAATAAAGCGCCCTCTAAGGGGCGCTGTCTATTCCAGTTTTTGGCGTAGTGTGACAAATTAGGGGTTTTCATATGATTTATTGTAATATAAGTTAATAAATGCTTATGTGAAACACATATTTTTGTCACTTATCAACTCTCCCCAACTTATCATTTTGTTTGTCCTTAAAAAAAGTTATACACTTGTCAAATGGTTCTAATAATTTAATTATGGATACTTCATTTAAGGTTTATGATTAATCTGAAACTTTGGAATAAATCATTGTAATTTGGCATGATTCATTTAAATAAGAAGAAATGCTCGCTAAGCCAATACCGATGTCTTGTTAAGCGAGCAATGACATCACAAGATGTCTTTAGAGTCAAGAAACTTCAAGATTAAGCAACAAAGCTCGCTAAGCATGTCAAACTCACAAAGAGAGTTATGGAGATTCATTGCTTCTTGGTTAATTTACTTGAGTAGAAAGAAAGGGTTTACTCGCTAAGCGAGAATGGGCAGCACACTAAGCAAGGTATGGCAACACATACAACTTGCAGATGAGCTGACCTAACTTAGGGGAGAAACACATACACAATAAGCGATCTACAAGCCTCGCTTAGCAAGAAGGACACATCATAACCCTATAAATAAGGGTTCCAATTAGTTCAATTGTGAGACTTGTGGTGGATTCTTGGAAATTTTGATCGATTTGAGGTTGAAACACCATTGAAACCAAAACTACAATGAAAGTAAAAAGACGAGGAAGATTTAGGGGGAAATCGATTTCGGATGAATCAACATAGATGATCTTCAAATACTATCATTATGAAGCCACGATGAGTAAGCATAAGTAATTTATCTTTTGTTGGGGTTACATTAGTTTTCTAAATGCTCGCGTGTCAATTGTGATCATGGCATTCTATGCAATTCTTCTTATTTTTTAATATTGATAGATTCTTCATGTTTAATGCTTATTTTAGATTAGTTTCTTAAAACATGTTTTCACGATTTTGATTAGATACCGAGATATGCTTGTTAATTATAGATCCAAGCTTTTTATCTACTAGATATTGAACTCTAGAAATATATTTAGGATTAGTATCCTCATAAACTATCGAAGCTTAATGTTATCGTATTAGTCATTAGGTTGAGAGATCGTCTATTAGGTAATACAATTGATTTCATGTTGTTGACTTAGACATGAGCTATGACACAGAGCGATGGATGGTAATATTAATAGCTTATTGGAATTGCATATTAATAATCACAACCATACATGAGAATAGGTCGATATGAAATCTAACCAACAAGTTTTCTCAATTGTTAACACCAAAGTTCAATTTCTTTCTATCATTTTATTTTCACAAACAAACAAACTTTGACAAACCATTCTTAAAATCATCAAAACTATTGAATGGTCTTTGAAACACAACCAGTCCCTGTGGATTCAATAAACTAAAAACATACTTACCATTGTCTAACAACACCTAGCTACAAGAAATATTGATTTTTCTTTGGATCCAAAGGTGCCTTGAAGATAAGAGAGATTAAGTTCATTTATATCCAACTTGCTTAAAAAAATCTCTTTCTTTTTCCCACTTACAACTCCCTTTAGTAGTTTATTTTTGTTTTCTTTGACATTTTTTTCTTTATTTTCTTTTTGATTTTTTATTGCTTTATCAAAGTACATTTATTTTTATTTTGCTTTTGATCACCAATGTCAACATAGTTGGTTTCTTTCTTTCATAAAGTCGTCTCCCAAACTTTCCATATCATAATAGCCTTAAAAATTATTGCTATCATATCTTTGAAACAAGGTAATGAATATTTTTTCTTTTCAATGGATAAGAGTTATAAAAAACAAAATTTTCACATTTTGACTCAATAGGATTTTATCAAAAGATCACTTTCTCACTAGGAGAATTTATTTGGCCAAGTAGTTTTCACTCACTAAAGAAACATTGCATTGGTCATTTTCATGACTTCATACATATCAAGTAATAGCAAGATTCCTGAAAAATAAATAGAGTTATATGAATTTTTACTCTCAATATCTATGTAAAATACGAGGTTGCACATGATTCACTAGTTAGGTTTTGTAATGATCCTGCTTTAATCAACATGCTTTCACAAAATAAAGAAATATAACCTTAAGCAAACAATTGTTTAACTTTTAATATATCATTTGTAGATAATCACAAAAATAAATTTTGAATTAAGCATTTAAAAATAACCTTTCATCATGTAGTTTGTTCTGATTTGTCATAAATCTGGATTTCTAAATTCCTATGCATCTGACTATTCAACTATTAAACCATATGTTATTTGTTTCAGTCCAATTGTATTTCACAAAATAAAATCAAGTAAAATCACAAAATTTAAAATTATCCGGAAAATAGCTAATGCATTAGAACTTGAACATGTTCATGTTAAAGCTAATAAATAATTGAAAGTAAATAGCAAAGCAAATGTCACAGGTTTTGGTGAACTTTCATCATTATTTTCTTCTTCACTTTATTCTTCTTGGAGCAACATTTATCCCCTCCGAAAAAATTTGGTATGTCATCATGCCATCATCATGTGAGTATATGGATTGAATCAATAATCTTCATCTGTAAGTTGAAGATTTTGCTTAGCAAAATTAACAATTCGAATGGAAAACT
Source organism: Lathyrus oleraceus (assembly GCF_024323335.1). Classification (NCBI taxonomy): domain Eukaryota; kingdom Viridiplantae; phylum Streptophyta; class Magnoliopsida; order Fabales; family Fabaceae; genus Lathyrus; species Lathyrus oleraceus. The sequence goes on along the minus strand of NC_066583.1, from coordinate 372,507,939 downwards.
ATTTTAATTCAAAAACTAAATTATTGTGAAGCTTTCATTCAACGAGTAGATAAGCTTGCCCAACAAGCTTTCTACAGAATTTCAAAGCCTTTGTTTACCTATTTTAGTTAAAAAAAATAAAATTACATAAAATTAATTTTAAAGCTAGAAAATTGGGTTGCCTCCCAATAAGTGTTTGTTAACGTCATCAGCTTGACACATGTGTTAAGGTTCTTTACTAGTATATCTTATTTTCTTTGGAATATTCTTTTTCATGAATTTGACATAGGTAGGCAGTTGCTCATATGCCTCAAAGAATGATATGAACTATAGTCTTTTGAAAATATCTAAAACCCTTGAATACTGTTTTTTTTTTAATCTTTTTGGTTGGAGCATCTAGATAAGGCCAATTTTAAGTAGGTGAATTCTTACTTTTTTCCTTCCTAACCTTTTGATTTTTTGTTTTTTCCTTTTTCACTTTTTTTCTCCAACTCTTTTTCTTCTACTTGTTTTCCACTTTCTTATCCTCATCCCTATTGTTTTTATTTTTACTTAACAATAACTCTTTTAATTTATGACACAAGGGGAGAACAAGTCCTGATTTTTTCACTATTTTTACTCAGACATGATTATATTCCCATATATTCATTTTTCTTCAGAATATTTTCTTTTCCTAATGTTACTTTTTATTGATGACAAAAGTGGGAGAAAAATAATGGGGTATTTAATTCCTGAAGATTAATGATAGTGTGCCTTAAAAGTAATTTATTTAACCTGGATATGTGTTGGAGGGAGCTTATAAACCTTACCCTCTAGACTATTAGACTCAGGGGGAGCTTACAAACCTCAGACCCTGAAGTCAACATGTTAATTAAATTAATAACCATTATTCTTAAATACTTGTGTTTATTATCATAAAAAAATGGAAGATTATAGGAACAAAATTGGTTGATACCGTATCCCTTGAGTTTTGATGATAACAAAGTATTTAAAGAACAATTGGGTATTCTAACATCTACTCAAGTATGCAGGGTTATAAAACTAAAAACAGATGATGAAAAGATTGATTATTCTGCATTTGAAGTTCATACTTTGGTTCTAAAGATCACTTCTGAAGACTTTGGCTCTGATGGAAAAACCAGACTCTGAACAAGTCAACTCTAAAGAAAGTCAACCTCTAGTGATCCAGAATCTGAACTTCAAAAGCCAAGAAGCAGACTCTGAAAAGATCAGACTCTGAAGAATTAAGTCTAAAGAAATTCAACCTCTGAAGGTTGTATCTCTTCAATTGAGGCAACTCTGACAAACTTAGAGACCTTTTGATCATGTGAATACTTAAGGAAAAATATTTTCATTGTTGTATGAGCTTCAACGAATAATTACTCTTTTAGAAAGTTATTTTCTTGATGTTTCCAAACAAGTACAAAGGTTATCCAAAATTTTGATGAAAGTCTTCAACGTCTCTTTTCTTCCTCTTTATATAAGGAGCAAAAGACCTGAAGAAGAAGACCAATACAATTCTATACAAGACTCTGAACAAGTGACATTCAAAGAGAAGTCACTCTGTCAAAATTTCTAGACTTAGAACCTCTTAATGCTTTGTATATTTTAGAAGTTCTAAAGCCTTACAGTCTTTCTAAGTTATATTCTGTCTACACCTCTAATTGTATATCAAGTGTAGTTTTTACCAAATCTCTTAACAGTTTGTTATAAAGTTAGGAATATATTTCTTTAATGCTTGAGCATTTGAAGTCTTTTGATTGTGTGATTGAGCATAAAAGTCTTTTACTTGAGGATTTGAGCATTGGAAGTATCTTTCTTGTGTGCTTGAGTATATAAGTCTCTTACTTGAGGGTTTGAGCATTGAAAGTCTCTTTCCTAGTGCTTGAACATTTGTAATCAATTTAGTTATAATGAAGATCCCTTGGAAGTATAAGGGGATTAGACTAATCTTAAGTAATGAGAGGAACCAGGGTAATTGTTGTGTCTCTTTTCTTTTACTTTCATGCTTTCTGATCTTATCTTTCCATTGCTATTAAATTTACAACTCCGAGCCAGATTCTGGTTCAGAATCTGATAAGGACTTTCAAAACCTAACCTTGTTTTCTGAGTCAGTCTCTGAGCTAAGTCATCTGAATCTAGTTGAGAACTATCAGAAGTAGAAGAAGAAAAATCTTAAGAAGAAAAAGCCAACACAATTCAACCCCCTCCCTTTCTTGTATTTTTCTCACCTTCACAAAATGGATCAAAAATACTTGTCGAGATGCTTGGTTTCAAAGTTAGGATTTACCGTTTTAATTATTCTGGGATACCCATTTTTAAAGGAAATTCTAAAGTAAACTATCTTTAACCTATCACTAATAATATCAAATCCAAAATGAATGTGTGAAAGGCTTATCTTCTTTCTCTTGATAAAAGATTTGAACTTGTCAAGAGATACATCCATGGAATGTTAATTTACTATTTCATTGTCTATTATTAGCTTATCATCCTCCTAAATACCATTGAAAAATGGATAAAGAATTTTATATGGGTATGTGATATTAATAGTAGGAACATTTTCGTTGTGGTTTGGCATAAGATTTGTATTTCTACTCTTGAAGGAGGTTTGGGCATTAGGTCTTTCAGAGACATCAATGAAGAAACTATGATTAAGCTTGCGTGGGAAATCCTTAGTTCCCAAAATCAATGGGCTTGATTTCTTAGACATATAGTCATTATGAAAATATGTTTTATTCATTTCCACATTCACTTCTCTATTTAGGGAGGAATTAAAAGTAAAATTTCACATGTGTAGGATAACTCCAGATGGATTGTTTGTGAGGAAGTTCTATTAACTTTTGGTTTGATAATTGGTTAAGGGATTATCTTTTTACTAACTCTAGTCTGGTCCTTAATGCTAAGGTAAGTGATTTCATATTCAATAATCAATGGCACATTTGTGCTTATATTATGCACACCATTCCTAATCTATGTAACCTACTCATAAAGATAAATATTCCTAAACATAAATTTCTTGACAAGCTTATTTAGATCCATAGTTTAGATGTCTCTATCAATGTTAAAGAAAGCTTATAAATTTCAAATGTCTTTTGGTTAAATACTTCCTTGGACCAAAATAATTTGACACAGATATTCCACTATTTAAGTCTATCACTATTTGGAGACTAATTTATAATAAGTTACTTACTGATGACAACTTGTGCTCTAGAGGTTATGTCTTGTGTCCTTTTGTTCAAAAACATTGCAGTTGGTTGTAAGATATCATCGATGTCCCTATTAACACTAGTTTTGTGCAACATAACCTCATTTCTTTTGATAAATCTTAGTTTGTCTTGTGCAAGTTTGTCATCCAGAGTGTCATAATTAATATTATTAACACTATTTAGTTTTGTAGAAACAATGCTTCTTCTTTCTCAAATGCATTTTAAAGTTACTCACATTTTTAGAGAAATTAATTATTATACTAATAAAATATCCAATATTGGTTTATCTATTACTAGTTTTACCTGATGGAATAGTTTGCCTAACTCTATTTTGAATTATTTCAATCATAATAGGCTAGGTTTATCTTTGTATAGATTTTTTTATTTGGTTATTTATGTTTAAATCTTTGTCTAATCTCTGCACTCTTTTTCTCTCCATTAAGATTTTACCCCGTTAGCTTTTTCCTTGGCAAGTTTTAATGAGGGAGAGGGGTTCTCAGACATTGGGTTTGTGTCTAGTCCTCCTAAGGTTCTTTTCTATCTTGCTTATTTTATTTTTATTAATATATTTTACTAGAGTGGTTCTTAGGTGGTCTCTTTTGGAGTGCCAACCTAGTTAGAATTCCTTAGATATTACCTTTGTTAAATAAAAAACTAGATGCAAATATTTTTCATATTTTTAATTATTATTTTAATATGTTAAATTCTTTATTAAAATAAATCAATAAATAGGAAAGTTATGAATTTTTTTTTAATATCCAGAATTTTTAAAAAAATTTCAAAAATACACATTTTTTAAAAAAAATTACAAAAATGGGCAATTTTTGCCCTAATATACACCTAGGCGCCACCCTAGTTGGCGCCTACCCTTAAAGGGTAGGGCAAGTCGTCACTCCCCTTAAATCTTTTTTTTTTTTTTTTTTTTTTAAATATGTTTTTTTTTTTTTAGAATTTCAAACATTTGTACCATGTTACCCTTATTTAGAGTGTTAAAAAATATTTAGAACTATATAATAGAGTGATAAAGATTATTCACATCTATATAATATGATTAAAATCTTGTTTTTATCTTAAAAATAAAATAAATATAAAATTTTGAAACTAATCAAATCAGAACTAAAAATATATTTAAAAAAATTAGTAAGAGATTATCAAATGCAACAACATGCCACCATAATTGATAGGAGTTATATTGTCTATAGTTTTATTGGAAATAATAATAGTAGTTTATAACACATTAAATTCATACAAAATTATGGCATTAACAAAATTATCTAATCAATTATGAATTAATTCTTATTCATCATGAATAAGAGTAAAAAAATAATCTAATAAATTATTAATTGAATCCTATTAATCATTAATTAATTCTTATTCTATTCAATTATTATGCATTTATTAATTTAAAAATAAATACTAATAAATAAATAAATGTAACAAATATCAAGAAGTTTTATTTCTATTTAGAATCTAGAAAATGTCTAATTTTCTTTTATAATTTTAATAAAATATAATTAGAGTCTGTTTCATTTTTAGACATTGAATTTTTTTTTAAAAATCTGGTTATTAAAAAAAAAATTCAATTTTCAAATCATGTTCGATCCTTTCCTTTTCAAAATCATGTTCATTGACAGCATGCCATTTCAAGTAATATATATATTAATTTATATATATATATATATATATATATATATATATATATATATATATATATATATATATATATATTAATTTATATATGTATATATTAATTTAATTTATAAGTAATTAATATTATTTGTAAATTTTTGGAAAAAAAATTAATTTATATGCGTGTAAATAAATATTTATACACATGTAAATTAATATATATATATATATATATATATATATATATATATATATATATATATATATATATATATATATATAAAGATATTATAGACAATATCTTTAAAGATATAAAGATGATAAACAGAAAATATTTTTATTATAATAATTGACAAGACAAATATTACAAAGATATGATTAATCACATATGATGCGGTCCCTTGTACGATCCGCACGGGGGAGGTCTAATTGCTCGCCTAGACGGTTCACGTGGTGGTGGTGCTTCCCTATTACCACCCCTTGCCCTAACGCGTTCCCTTGCCGTTTGCCGTTGTGGTTGGGTTGAAGTCCCTTCAGTGCTGTAGGAAAGACGGGTCCCCTCTGCGCCCTCAAAGCTTTGTCTCGGTGGGACAAACTGACTACTGCTGGGTGCGCCCTCGAATTGTGGTCTTTGGTAGTTTAGGGTTGAATCGGGTTGGCCAAAGTACAATGTTTGTTGTGGTGTGTAGTAGTCCTGTTGGTAGTCCTCTTGTATACCCGTGTCGGGGCTAGGTGGAGGACTGGAAGAGCTCGGGACATTGTCGTGATGGAAGTGTTGGGATTGGTGGAAGTGGGGGGATTGATATTGCGGTAGGTGTTGGGACTGTTGATGGTGGTGGGAATGTTGAGTTTGTTGTTGGTAGTCTTCATGGTATTGGGGTTGAGTTTGTGGTATGTATTGTTGATTTGGTTGGGGGGTGGACATGTGTTGTGGTGGTTGTTGTTGGTAATATGGTGGTGGTGGTTGTTGTTGGTAATAAGGTGGTGGTGGTTGTTGTTGGTAAAATGGTGGTGGTGGTCGTTGTTGGTAATAAGGTGGTGGTTGTTGTTGTTGGGAATACTGTGGTGGTTGTTGTTGTTGGAAATATGGCTGTTGCATCCGGGGATCGTCCAAATAGAACGGGTCAGACACAATCATTTCTGGATTTGTATTTTCTCTATACCAATCCACATATTCCCTTGTCGGCTTCATTTCGTTGGGCGCCACCGGAAATTGTAGAACATAGTGGGCACGGTCTTTCCACATTTTACGAAACTCCTTAGCAAATTCCTTCCAATTTTGGGCATACCACTGGTGGCTGACTTTTTTTAGATGCCAAGGTTCCATAGACATTGGGGGGCCTGGGATTTCTTGATGCATTCCGAATTGCAGCTTGACACGGTCACTTTGGTGCATCTCCACAGTGGTGAACCGCATTATGGCCGTTTTTGCTGTCCAAACAGCTGCATCTTCGGGGTTGGGTTGATGTTCCAATCCCAAATATGGCCTCCAAATAAACTGCAAAGAAAAAAGCAAATATGTTATTTATCGAGAATGCATGATATTAATAAATCAGTTAGAAGCTGAGTGATTTAGTGGTAATACATCTTGTGCTCGGAGACGATCCAAGAGTTGACGATAAAATATAATTTTATTTTTGGGGGTAAGACTGTAATCCAGTCCGGTTGTAATGAACCTAAACAAAAAAAGATAAATAATATTATTTAAAAATATTTATAGAATAAATATACAAAATGAATTAACATCATAAATTTACCTAGTTGCGTAGGGAAAGGAGTAGTCATTAGGATTTTCTGGGGCTAGCCTCGGCAATCTCCACCACCCCCATGTTTGGAGCAAAAAAGCACATCCAGAAAATGTACAGTGCTCATTATGTGCATTTTTACACAAAGAGCTATATAGGAATGCTAATACTGCAGAACCCCAACTATATGTGCTTATTCTATCAATGTCCCCGAGCAAACTCAAGTACATAAAGTTTATGCTATTTCCCGTCCCTTCGGGAAATAGCAAGTTCCCAAACAATAGCATAATGTAAACCCGGGTTTTTATGACTTTTTCTTGTTCGGAGGATTCCTCAGTCAAAGTTATGGAGTCGTGGTACAATTGTAGGCTAGATAATTTAATACCCCGACCCCTTGCTTTGGCAGACCCCTCACCCTCGACCAGATCTACCCCCAACATTTGAACACATATTTGGTTAGGCTGTTGAACATTTCCGGTCACAGGCTTACCATCTATTCTAAAACCCAAAAGCATGTACACGTCCTCTAATGTGACGGTACATTCACCAATTGGTAGGTGAAAAGTGTGTGTCTCAGGTCTCCAACGTTCACACAGAGCCAAAATGAATTTGACATCAATTGTGGCATTTACGACATGCATAACATGACCGAAACCCGCACGCTCTATGTAAGGTACGCACCATGGGTCTGGATAAGGCATTGGGTGTGAACGTTGACGAAATTTCTTGGGATCCTTTAAAAACAAACAATACAAACAATCATTAATTGGACTTTTAAAAAACTAATTACAAACATACGAAAGAGGCAATGTTCAAGAAAAACTTACGAATGAGGCAATGTTTGCCCTAGTGCCTCTGTGTTCTTGGCCCATGGTAAGAAAAGACATGACTGCAATGTAGAACGAAGCTTGGTGGATGAGAAGTTTCGCCGGAGTTCTCTGAATAAAAGTGTTAGTGGTTGATGAAAACTTGCAAGAATGACCCTCTATTTATACTCGTTTTCAAGTAGACTGAATATGCAAAAATGTGACAAGTGTAAGGCATGCGTGGTAGTGTTGGCATGCATTGGTGCAGACTAGGTGGGAGTTGTCTTGTCTTGGGGAAGACTTGGTGGAATCTGATGATGCAAAAATGTGACAAGTGTAAGGCATGCGTGGGAATCTTGCAGAATAGGTGCAGACTAGGTGGTAGTGTTGGCATGCATTGGTGCAGACTAGGTGGGAGTTATCTTGTCTTGGGGAAGACTTGGTGGAATCTGATGATGCAAAAATGTGACAAGTGTAAGGCATGCGTGGGAATCTTGCAGAATAGGTGCAGGCTAGGTGGTAGTGTTGGCATGCATTGGTGCAGACTAGGTGGGAGTTGTCTTGTCTTGGGGAAGACTTGGTGGAATCTGATGATGCAAAAATGTGACACGTGGAAGGCATGCGTGGGAATCTTGCAGAATAGGTGCAGGCTAGGTGGTAGTGTTGGCATGCATTGGTGCAGACTAAGTGGGAGTTGTCTTGTCTTGGGGAAGACTTGGTGGAATCTGATGATGCAAAAATGTGACACGTGGAAGGCATGCGTGGGAATCTTGCAGACTAGGTGCAGGCTAGGTGGTAGTGTTGGCATGCATTGGTGCAGACTAGGTGGGAATCTTGCAGAATAGGTGCAGGCTAGGTGGTAGTGTTGGCATGCGTGGGAATCTTGCAGACTAAGTTCAGACTAGGTGGAGAATACATTTCATGGATAGGCAGTAGACGTGTCAAAATTATTACATGCATGCAGCTCCACCTAGCCTGCAAGATTCTTGCATGCTTTACACGTGTCCAAGTTTTGCATGCGTTGCTCTTGGGGAAGACTTGGTTGAAGACATGCATGCAAAGATGTGTGGGAATCTTGCAGTATAAATATTCACACACATTTTCACAATATCTTCACAGCAATCCTCACAAAACATTCACAATATCTTCACAGCAATCCTCACAAAACATTCACAATATATTCACAGCAATCTTCACAAAACATTCACAATATCTTCACAGCAATCTTCACAAAACCTTCACAAAACATGTCATCTTCTTCACAATACAAAATCAAAGCTCACGTCAATGGTGAGACTTATGAATGTGATATGTCTGGCTTCCTATTTAGAAACACCGAATGCACTCGGTTTTGTCTAAATAGAGGAGCTGACTTCTCTTATCTGAAAAGGAAGATTGAGTCCAAACTAAGACAACCCGTGTCCCAAATTTTTTATCAACAACCTTTTTTTTCAGAAAATAACTCTGTCAAGTTTTATAAGTCATTGATAAAAAATGACATGGAGACACAATACATGCTTCGTAACCATGAGTACTCTGGTTACGAATACATAGTGTTGTACATTGTGTTGGAACAACCTCAACCAACTCAGAATATTCAATCACAGGTTATTGATCCTGTGATTGATGACGATCAAGATGTTGAGCACCACGTTGAAGACGATGTGGTTGATGATGCTGAAGACGTGGTTGATGACTTGGTGAACCGTCATTCTAAAGACGAAGACCAAGCTCAAATACCTATAGCGCAACGCTACTCACCGCCTGCGCACTTCACAACACTTAACTTGGGCGAGGATGAGCCCTCATCAAATATGTTCTACAACCCATATATGAGGTCTGATGAGGACTTAAAGAAGGGTGACCAATTTCGGACCAAGGAAGAGTGTCTGTTAGCAATAAAGAACTGGCACTTGAAAAATTGTGTTGACTACGATGTTATCAAATCAAATCCGGAAAGATACGTTATTGTATGCAAAAATCCGGAGTGTGGGTATAGGTTGATGGCATCGTACAAGAAGAAACATAATGCGTGGGTGATAGGGTCCATATCTCAAGCTCACATTTGCGTCAACACCAACATGGCACAGGATCATCGCAAACTTAGCCATGATATGATCTGCCATTCCATATTACCTCTAGTTGAGGCTGACCCGTCACTGAAGGTCAAAACAATTATCTCCCATTGTGTGGCTGTTTTCAAATATACACCGTCATACAAAAAGGCTTGGTTAGCGAAAACCAAGGCAATTGAACTTGTATACGGTAACTGGGAGGAATCATACAAACAACTACCACGCTACCTGGCTGCACTACGATTGTATTCACCTGGGACGGTTTCTATAATGGAGACCTTGCCAGCACAATCCCCTGACGGAACTCGTCTAGAAGGTAATGGAATTTTCCATAGACTTTTCTGGGCATTCCGTCCCTGCATCATCGGGTTCACATTCTGCAAACCACTTGTCCAAGTCGATGGAACTTGGCTGTATGGGAAATACAAAGGATCGTTACTGATGGCGGTCGCACAAGATGGCAATTCTAATATTTTCCCAATAGCCTTTGCATTGGTAGAAGGAGAAACGGCTGCTGCTTGGAGTTTCTTCCTTAAGAATCTCCGAACGCACGTGACTCCACAAGCTGGCATCTGTGTGATTTCTGACAGGCACGCTTCAATAGACAGTGCATACAATAATCCAGCAAATGGTTGGCATGACCCCCCGTCTACCCATGTTTACTGCATCAGGCATATTGCTCAAAATTTTATGCGGAAGTTCAAGGATAACTTCTTGAAGCAACATTTGATAAACGCGGGGTATGCATTAAACCAACCTGGATTCCAATACTACCGCCGGGAAATAGTATTGGCAAATTCTGATGCAGGGAGGTGGATCGATAATATCGACAGAGCGAGGTGGACTAGATCATACGACGATGGGGTGAGGTGGGGCCACATGACAACAAATCTTGTGGAATCAATGAACGGCGTCTTTAAGGGCATACGTAACCTCCTGGTAACCGCATTGGTGAGTGCGACCTATTTTCGGATGGCAACGTTGTTCGTAACAAGAGGCAGGCGCTGGAATGAAGTGTTGCAGACGAGTCAAGTATATAGTGATGCCTGCATGAAGTTTATGAGGCAGGAATCTGCCAAAGCCAGCAGCCATCGGGTTACGGAATTCGACCGCCATGGCCACACTTTTAGTGTCAAGGAAACAATTGACCACAACCAAGGGCTGCCCAGACAAGAGTATAGGGTCCTAATACCAGACCGTTGGTGCGACTGTGGTCAATTTCAGGCCTATCGTATGCCTTTTTCCCATGTCATTGCAGCGTGTTCACACAGCCACTTCGATGCATTATCGCTAGTGTCTCCAATCTACAAAGTTGCAACATTGCTCAATGTATACGACAATCCCTTTCCGGTGGTAGCATTGGAGGCGTATTGGCCAGAGTATGACGGGGAAATTGTTTGGCACAACGAATCGATGCGGCGGAATAAAAGTGGTCGCCCAAATAGCAGGCGCATTAGAACTGAAATGGACGTCGCAGAGAAAATGCAGAGGAAGTGTAGCATATGTAGACAACTAGGGCATAATAAGAACAAATGTCCATATCGTGGATCTAGTTCCACAACTTAGTTTTCATATTCATAAATCTGTGTACCAAAATCATTTTAAATTAAAGCTTACTTTTTATTCCAAATAGAAGATGACACTTGAACAACAAACACAAACATCTAACATTACAACACCAATTACTAAAACAAAAACAAAAACTGGAACAAAAACAAGTACTAAAACAAGAACAAGTACTAGAACAATAACAAATACAACAACAACATGACAAACAACCATTAAAATCTAAGAAATTACAACAGTTAACACTATGTCGTCTGATCCATGCATCATTTGGATGCAATCAATGTCGCTTTCAACTTCAACCCACCAACGTATCGTTTCTCCAGTTTCAAATGAGAACCTTGTTCTAAGCCTCTGAATCCTTCTGATGACTTCACCAGGTTGGTAATCTCCCTCTAACCAAGACATCAAAGACCTTTTTAGTTGGTCCAACGAACGGATGTTCCAAAATTTCATCTCCATTGGAGGTTTCAAAGGCGAGAAAATAACATGCCCATCCCTTTTTAAGATTACTGGTTCAGGATCCGGGCGCCTTGATGATGTTCGCTGCCATGACGACGGTCTTGGGGATGCCATGAACTCAACTTGATAGAGAAGGTGATAGGAAATAGTGGTGAAGAAAATGCAAGGAAATAACACTTTATTTATAGGAAAAGATCTGGGTTGTACACCAGTCTACTTAACCCTAATTAGTGTCGCACTTGATTAATTAATCTTATGGGGAATTAGGGTTTCAATTAGGTCATAACTACCAAACTCTAATTATAACCGATCAATAAACCCTAATTATAATTGATAAATTAACCTTAACATGATTAACCCTAATTCTTCCAAAAAAAATTAAATAATAATAATTACTTATAAATTAAATTAATATATATATAAATTAATATATATATATATATATATATATATATATATATATATATATATATATATATATATATATATATATATATCTTGTAAATAATTTTATTTATATATATGTGTTAATATAAATTAATATAATTTATAAAAAATATAAATTCATAAATTAAAAAAAATTTAAAAAAAAAAAAAAAGATTTAAGGGTAGGCGCCACTCCTAGTGGCGACTTGCCCTACCCTTTAAGGGTAGGCGCCAACTAGGGTGGCGCCCATGTAGAGAACTAGGGCAAAAATTGCCCATTTTGGTAATTTTTTGGAAAAAATGGGTATTTTTGAATTTTTTTTAAAAAATCTGGTTATTTAAAAAAAAAATTCGAAAGTTATGTTTTTGAAAAAATAATTCTTCATGCTTAGTTTATTTTCAAGTCGTTGATGTTAAAAATTACTTGATCAGTGCATTTTGATGCACATTCTTCTATAATTGTACTTAGGCATTTATCTAATTTATTTTGCTTATTTTACTATTTTATTATGTTTTTAGATTTAAGTTCATGTTTGCCTTTAATCTATTTTCGTTTGCTATTTTCAGTTTTAGCGGTTATTTGATACATGTCCACTGTTCGGATCACAACTCGAACAGTGGACATGTTCGAGTTGCAAGTTCTGACATGTGTTGGAAAGCTAAGAGAAAGAGATACAACTTTTATGTTGAAGCCAAAAGTTGGTTCGGAGTGCAAACGTCTTAAATAATTCGTTGAAATTTCGTACTTTAGGAAATATTTTCTTTTGGGTCATTTGTTGGGCCGAATTTAGGTTTTCCGGACCAGTTTGAATTATAAGTGAAACCCTTATTCTGTTTAAAAGGGCAGTCGCGGTACTGTAGTAATTACACATTATTCACCATAACTTTTTGCTTTTGTGCGATCATGAAGAGGAACTAATCACCTAGAGTCAATCTGTTGTAACCGAATTTCCAAGGCTTTGAGGTTTTTAGTCTATCAATTTAAGTTCGTTCTCTTTCAATTCTATTCTATGAAATTTCATTTGCTTAATCTGTATTTTGTGGAATGATTTTTATTAAATTCGTATGATTGCATTCCTAACTATTAATCGCCATTTTCGTCGCTTTGTCGTTAAATTGCGTTTGTAAATCGTGTTTGCTTAATTTATGATTGTATTTATCCGTTTGCTTAATTCGGAATATAGGAATATAAATATGTCATATATCTATTGCGCTTGTCAATCGAATTTGAATCGAGTAGAGATCGAAGTCGCTTAGGGAATTGGTAGGTAGAAACCAGTGATTAGCCGGAAACCGAAAATAGTAGATTGACTTATTTTATAATCGCTTATTTTAATCACTTTTTTTGCTTTGTTTTCTAAGTCGACCACTAAAACATAAACCCCCTTAAATCGATTTCATTAGGTTAATAATAATAAAAGAATCCTTGCGATACAATACTCGAGTTGTCGCTTCCGCTAAACTACAGTTTTCTACTTACTCGTTTTGACCCGCAAGCGACAGCGGATCAAATTGGCGCCATTGCCGGGGATTCTTGTAGATTTTAATCATTATTATAGTATAGCTATTATTATAGTCATAGGTGTTGTGTTTTAGCATTTTTTGCCCTAACTTTCTTGCGTTTTGGTCTTTTTGCGTTTTAGGATTAAAAAAATCTGTCTTTTTAGGAAATTATCTAAATTATTCCGATTCTTTATCGGTTAACTAGGAAAAAATAAAGGATCAAAAATATCTATTTAGGGACTAAATAGTGAAAGTTGTTCTAAAAATCCGAAATTTCTTATTTTTTTATTTTTTATGATTTTTTTTCTATTTTTATAGTTTCAGAAAACTTCGAAAAAATTCTCCAAAATTTTAATTGACGTTATTAGATTAAATTTTGTGTTTTTGTATTTTTTTTCCTTTTATTTCAATAGTTTTTTACGTATTTCAATTGTTTTTTCGTAATAGGGACATTGTCGGTATTTTCCTATTTGTTGCTGCATTGCTGAATTAGTTGTGTTTTCTCATTATTTGTTGATTTTATTTTCTTTTCTATTGAGTTTAACATGGCTGACCAAAGAACCCTCAGAGAACTTGTTTCCCCTGATGTTAATTATAATGCTTTATGTATTGAATTTCCTGTTGCTGTTGTACCGTTTGAATTAAAATCTGGTTTAATACACTTGTTGCCAAGGTTTAATGGTTTTGCAGGTGAGGATCCTCATAAGCATCTAAAAGAATTTCAGATTGTGTGTTCTACATCATTGAGGCCTCAAGGAATTACTGAAGATCATGTCAATCTTAGAGCATTTCCATTCTCACTACAAGGTGCTGCAAAAGATTGGTTATATTATCTTGAGCCAAATTCTATTACAAGTTGGAATAATATGAAGAAAATCTTCTTAGAAAGATTTTTCCCTACTTCAAGAGCTTCTTCAATCAGAAAAGAAATATGTGGTATTAGACAGGTTGACATGGAATCGTTGGCTGGATATTGGGAGAGATTCAAGCAGTTAGTGTCGAGTTGTCCTCACCACCAGATTTCTGAACAATTACTAATACAATACTTTTATGAGGGATTGCTACCAATGGAAAGAAATATTTTAGATGCTGCTAGTGGTGGAGCACTTATTGATAAGACTCCAGCTGCTGTCAAATCCTTGATTGAGAAGATGTCACTTAACTCCCAATAGTTCACAATAAGGGATAATTTTATGGTCCAAGCAAAAGGTGTGAATGAGATTCAGGTTTCTTCTTCCAACAAAGCTCTAGAAACCAGAATTGATGAACTTACCTCTTTAGTGAAACAATTGATGCTACCCGTTCCACCACCGCCACCATATAACCCTCCACAAGTAACCACCTTTTCACCTTCTAAACCTTCACTTGAGGATCTTGTCAAGCAAATGGTTGTAAATAATCTTCAGTTTCAACAACAAACAGATTCTAGTATTCAGACTTTACAAACACAAATTGGATAGCTTGCCACTTCAATGAATATCATGCAGCAAGCTCGAGGATTGAACCAACTACCTGCCCAGACAGTAGTGAATCCAAAAGTCCCCAATGTGAGTGCAATTTCCTTGATATCCGAAAAAGTTGCAGAACCAGCCCCAGAAAAAAATAAAAAAATTGTTAGTGTAACACCTGAAAATAAACCTGAACCTTCTATTGTTGTTGAGGTTGAAAAAAAAATGTATCACCAATCCCTTTCCCACAAGGAGTACTGAAAAATAAGAAGATTGACGAGGAAGAACATTCTGTTTTTCAAATAGAGTTGCTTTCTGAAGTTGTTGATGAAGCTTGTTCTGATTTGTTTTCATCTGATTTTCCAACTTTATCTAATTTTGATGATATTTTCTCATGTGATGATTGTACTAACACTAACCTTTGTGCTGAGATTGGCGCTGCCTTGCAGGGTGATAGTGTAAACGAAGTTGTTTATGTAGTTGATGTTGGTGTAAGCCCTAGAGGCCAATATTTTTCGTACTTGTATCGAATTATTTATTAATAATAAAAGGCTTTTTCTTTATTATGTTTGTCTAATAAAGTCCCTAGAATAGATAGTCTGTTTAATGTATCAAGTGTGACTTAATCATGAGATCACATTAAACATAAGGACATTATTCTTAAAGTATCCATAGTCGAGCTTTATTGTGAAGTGGGATAACATTAAAGCATCAAGACTATTATGTATATAGACTGATGATCATATCTCATGGATCATGGATAAGGAGTTATGAAGTCTTAAACATAGGTATGAATATTAAGAGTAATATTTATACTAGATTGACCCGCTATGAGAATACTATATAGAATGTTATGCAAAGTGTCATAAGTTATTCTCATGGTGATAATGGTGTATACCACCCTTCGACCTGAAACCACTATGGACCCTAGATGTAGAGTCGAGTGCCTTATTGCCGATCAAACATTGTCCGTAACTGGATGACCATAAAGACAGTTGATGGGTACTCCACGAAGCATGCTAAGGGACATGAGTGACCTAGATGGAATTTGCCCATCCTGCGTAACAGGATAAATGTCTATGGGCCCAATATTGAACTGGACAAGGATGACACGGTCTATGCCTTGTGTTCAATATAGACATAAGGGCAAAAGGGTAATTGTACACATAAGTATTATCACAAAAGGATTTGTCAAATCACATGACATTTTCGTGTCTTGGGTAGCAGTGATGTGTTGCTAGATACCGCTCACTATTTATTATGTTAAATACGTGATTTAATATAATTGCAATGCCGCGAAAACCTACAGGGTCACACACAAAAGGACGAATTGATGAGAGATAGAGTAACTAAGGAATACCGTAATGTACGGTGCCCTTAAGTGAATTGTAGAACATCGTAAGGTACGGTGTACTTAAGTAGAATATGAAATATGGTAAGGTACCATGCGCTTAAGTGATTTTGGCATATTATAAGATATGGGCCACATACACTTGAGTGGGCTTTTTAGCTTACAGCCCACACAAGTGGTTCTATAAATAGAACCCATGTGTAGAAGCATAAGTGCAGTTGCAATTTCGTTTCTCTTTCTCTCTCACTCAAAGCCTTCATTCATAACAGCTAGAACTGAGATTGAAGGAATCCGTTCGTATATGGACTGAGTAGAGGCATTGTCATCGTTCAACGTTCATGATCGCTCTGTAGATCTGCATCAAAGGTTACAATCGCCATAAGAGGTAATGATTCTATCACTGATCATACCCATTCGTAAGGATCATTAAAGGAGAAATTTTAAATTCCGCGGCTGTAAGACCCCAATTTTGGCCCTAAGATCCCTCATGGCCCATATCATATCATATCATGGCCTCAAGGATCAATGCATACCCTAACTGCCCTCCTAGTGGGTGGGTTACCTTGTGAGTGTGGTTCTTGATCACCAAGCATGTATTGCATTTGTATATCATTGCTTTTCATATGCTTACTAACCAAATGTACAAAAATATTGTCATCTAACCATGTTGCTTGCAGATGAAGCTAACTAGGTCAAAACAGTCAAATCAGGCCTTGAGCAATAGATGGTGGCCATTCTTGAAGAATTTGGACACCATGATCATTCATAAAGAGTTCATATAACTTGTGATATCATTTGGAAGCAAGATCTCATGTGAAAGAGGCTTGGAATTCATCAGAACATGGCCCAGTCAACCAAAAGTCAACAAAAGTCAACTGTGGTCAACTGTGGATTTAATCAGTGATTTGATGGTTGGAATTGGTTAAAAAGACCTCATTCATGTCTATATAAACTTCATTTGGCATTTCAAAGACCAAGGTTGAAGGAATTGAAGTCAGACAGAAAGTTTCCCAAGTTGGCAAGTGGACCTGTAATCTCAGCTGCCCAAAATGGAAAGTTTTTCCCCTCAAGATAATTTCATGATACAAGCTTCAAATCAAAATTTGTCCAATATGAAAGTTGAAGATCTTGTTCTCACCATTCCAAAAAGTCCAAGAACTTGAAAATCCCATGTGTGGTTTGCAAAATATGGCTCAGTGAATTTCAAAAAAGACCCGTAATCAGGAGGGCATAACTACCACATGGATTGTCCAAATTGCAAGTTCTTTATATGCACAAACTCCATTTAATATGTACTTTCATGGTGCATAATTGGATTTCTTCAAAAGTGGTCAATGCAAAAGGTCAAATTTCAACTGGACTGTTAAATGAACCAGGGGCAAAATCGTCCAACTTGTGAAATAATTGGAATTTTTGAGTGGGGATTTTTGCAACACCTCATGAATGGCATTTGAAAATTGTTGGAATAATCATAATATGCCTAGGCCCCATGGTTTGATATCTAGCTTTTGAAATGGACTTGAAAATACATGACATTACCATCACATAGTGAAATTGGAAAATATGAGGAATTTGGACATGAGATCAATTCTATCAGCTTCCAAATGATATTTGCAACTTGTTGAAAGTGATAAATTGCTGCTGAAAATGTTTCTAAGCTTAAAAGGCAAAAGAAAGCAAAATGCACATAAACCATGTTTACACTAATTTCATTTTTTACTAATTAAGGTTAATTATTGGATTAAAGGATCCATATATAAGGTTAATCTAACAGAATTTTGCAGGAACTAATCATTTTTCACAATCTAACAGAAAATCAAAAAGCCAAAAATCTGAAATTCTCTCATTTTTCTCAAAGTTTCACAACACTCTTTTTGCATCAATTCACCAATTTCATGAATCTTTGAGCTAACTCTTGGTGAATTCATCATCTGTATTGGTTGTAGAAGTTCTGTTTGCAGGTGTGAAATCAAGAATCATCCACGATACCAACTGGTGAAGCAGCCTCCATTTCCATGGCAGCTTGAAGAATTCATCGATAGCAGCACGGTTGAGCTAAACGTTGATCCTACTGCGCTTCTACTTCATCAATCTTGGACTGTTTCAACATTACACGCTTCAAATCTCGCGAAATCCGCTACTGCTCATCAAGAAGGTCAAGTTTCGATTATCACCATTTGCAAAATTGAGTTAGGGATATTGTAGAGTATGCATCATAGATCATGTAGAAGCTTTTGGATTGTAATTTCGTTGCGATTTGAGTGAGTTATGGTCGATCGAAGCTTGTACGCCATTAGTTGTTTTGCTCGATTCGTTGAACATAGTAACTTCTAGACATTTTCACTTATAGATTCGTACTCGCGATCACGAACCGGTTCGATCGGTATATTATTCATGCGTTTCCGTTACCATTTGCTCGAAACCTAAATTCCCAGCGAAGAACACTGAAGAACGTTGAAGAACGTTCATTTTTTCTGGAAAATTTCCATGCTGGATCCTGCTTCACGCGATTTCATTCCATTTCCGTTTTGTGTTTTCAATGGCCAGAGTAAATCACAGCCGTCCACTCCATCTATTTGATACGGCACCGTTTAAGGCCAGGCTTAAATTATTACCACTTTGCCATTGTCACCAAATTAATTAAAATGAATCCATTTTAATTCCAAATAAATATTAAATAATTATTTAAGAACTTCTAAAAATCACAAAATGCTCAATTTTAATCCAAAAAATTCAAGGATTTTTTTTGTTGATCTTTATTTTTTCTCTACTTTTTTATGGAATAAAAATTAAAAATAGTGCTTGGTAGAAATTTGAATTGCCATAGAGATGTTCATGATGTGTGCCAAATTCACATGTCTCACCATTTTAATTATATAATCACCATGCATAATCCAAATTAAATGAAATTTTAGATATTAATTCTTAACACTTCCCTGGAATTTTTGACATAGGTTTCATAATTTTGAACTTCTGGTTTTTTAGATATGATTTATTGAAATTGAATGTGGAAATATGTGACACCTTGTGATATGCTGAGTTCCCCAAATTTTTTACCATGCTTCCCCTTGGCCAATGGCCTTAATTTTTTGCATGTAGCACCATTAACATGTTAGCATTCACTGTGAATTTTTGTGGATTTTTACAATCCATTTCCAAATTGATTAGGATTTTTATCTTCTGCCTATCATTTTTTGGACCTTGTTGGTGACACCTTTGTATATATGTTGCCATATCCACATACCTTATCCAATGACCATGAAAATTGATAGGGTAGTTCTTGACATGTATAACTATCATTTAGTTTTGGTCCCATCCATTTCCCATTTACCATCACTGTTTACCAATTAATTGAATTTGGTGCATATTTTTGAACTTCATTTGATTGTGTTTTTACATGTTTTGACATGTCTAATTAATTCCCATAGCTCCACTAGTCCAAATGGCATAAAAATTGACATGTAGCTAGTTGAATGTCCCCTGTTTAGGATATAATTTTTGTGGAATTTACTGTGTTGTTTTGATATTTTTTTGGATGTGATCTTGCTGGTTGCTCATATGTGACTTATATTTGTTTCCTTTGCCTTACATGGTGCACAAATTGACATAGGTGTATAGTTTGGATATGGGACCAATTGGGATCCCTTTGTTATTGAAATAGCTTGACTTTGATTATGAATTGGTTGCTGTTTTAGGATTTTTCCCTCTTTTGGACCCTAGGCTAGTCCTAGTGGTCTTATTACTTACATTTGAAGTTGTTTTTGGCTTTTCAGGTTAAGGAGTTAATGATTAAAGGAATTGTTTCACATTTGGGATTATCTTACTTGACTTGTAAACTAATGTGGCTGTTTTGTAGGATGTTGGTTCATGTCGAGCTTTGTGCTATGCACATTATTGTTTGATTATGATTGTACATTGTTGATTATTGTATTGTTGTTTGATTATGAATGGGATGCTGATCATGTTGGATTGTTTTCAGGTACCCTTTAGTTGCTCAGTTCTCTTAAGAACTTGTGTTGCTTTGCTTAAATAGCAACTTGCATTGAGGTATTGCACCTTCTTCTTCATGTAGTCTGGAGACCCGGCCCGTTATTTGGCCGGGCAAATTGTCTGAAGTCCTCCTTAAGAGGCAATGCTTGTGTGTGTTTATGTTTGTCCTAAGCAGGAAAAGTCCTCATTCGAGGCAATTGGTGGATCAAAGAGATAAGTAGCCTATCTCCCACTATTCAGTGAGTCTTCTCCTTGCTCCCATTACATGGTTGTAGCATTGAGATCCAAGCCCAAGATCTATCGAGTCTAATCGGGGAAAGAGTTCCATCTTTCTGAACTCCCCCACATTCTTATATTTACATGCTCTCTCGGACTTGAGATAGAAGCAATGAGGCACACCCCTCATATCCTTTCATCTGCTTCACCTTAGCCTCTCAATGGCAAGGTTAAGAGCGACACTTACCTCTTACAGTGGACTTTCATAGTCAAACCCTTTTGCTTGAGCCTCATTGAATGGTTATAGAGTGTGCTACTTGAAGTTATGTGATTGATTACTTGATTCATTTATACATGATTACTTGATTGCCATTGTGCATTTACTATCATTGATTGCCGTTGTGCATTTATCATCTTTGTTTGCCATTAGTGCATGATCATTTCTTTTGTCCTTGTGACATTGATGTTTTCCCATTGAGGAACCAGTTATAAGTCCCTGTGAGTTGGCATCTGTTCCCATGACATGGAAGGGGTAGAGTGTAAGACCTCATTGGTCACTCATACCCATTGCCTAGTGCAATTGTTGTTGTATGTGAGGATTCATTGTAAGTCCCTGTGATGTGGCATTTGTATTCCTAGGATCATACTGAGGAGGTTAACATAAGTCCAGATGGATTGGCAGTTGACTTCCCTGTTTTGTTTTTGTTTTATTCTGATGGAGATTAGTGTAAGCCCATAGAGTGGCTTCTGATATCCTTACTTGTTTTAGGAGACAGGTATAAGACCATTGAGTGGCATCCAGTATCCGCTTTTATTTACTTTCATCTGTTACCATGTTCATATTATTGCTCATTTGTAGCCTATTCCTAAGGACACACTTGAATCATCTTCTATATGATTTCAAGAGGTGAACCTTCCAAGAAGTTTTACATTCCATCCATTCATCCCATTGTGTCCTAAACTTTTCACACATGTTTTAAAACTTGAAATAAGTGTTGTGCAAACATTCTCACCTCTTTCCAAATTAGAAACTTGGACCTTAAGTCCATGATTTTCCAAACTTCATTTTTGTAAATACTTCATTTTGAATTGACTTTAATCATACTTTGACCTTTTTGTAAATAATCCAAATAACTTCACCCATTCAAATGATTTTGTGGCTTTGTCCATGTTTGTTAAGTTTTCATACATTAGCTATAGGTTTGATTTACCCTAGTTGGTTGATATTAATCTCACCTATTTGTCCTTAGTAGATGAATTGTAAGTCTTCCTTGCCTATTATAGGGTTAACCCCTCTCTGGCAAGTTGAAGCTTTTCTCACATGGTGGACTAGTTGTTTCATAAGGTTGAGTTTTCTCCCGTGGGTAACATAAGACCTTTGAGCTTGTGTTTTAAAATTAAATCCACTAACTTTTGGAAGTTTTTAGCCGAACTACGGCGTTTTGATCCTTACCTTTGATGGAAGGTACGTAGGCAACGGGTTCATCCGTTCGAACACAAAAATAATTAACATGTACATTCTCTTCTCATCATCCCAATCATGTTTGCACAATACTTATGTCATGACAAATAATAATTTTTCAAACAACAAAGTGTGAAAAGGGCTCCCTAGGAGTACCTAGGACGCATTGGGTGCCTAACACCTTCCCTTTGCGTATTTTACCCCTTATCCAGTTTCTCTGATCTTTTTCATTAGTTTTCTACGTGTAAAACTTCTTAGGTTTTTGTTCGCTTTTTAACCAGTCCTTAGGATAAATAAAAGTGCGGTGGCGACTCTATGTTCATTGTATACTTTGCTTATGATTTAACCAATAGATCATATAGTAACGAATACACCGCTACAGAAAAGTGGCGACTCTGCTGGGGACAAATCCTTGGCGGTATTGCCTACTTTTCACCTTTGTGTGATATATTATTATTTGTTATTTGACATATTTTTGTACAATTTGGGATAACTGTATTGATTGTAATGTTTGAATTGCTTGATATACAATTGTTGTTTGCTTTGGTGATCTCTGTGAGATGGGTTCTATACCCGAACTCGAGTGCACTCTAGGATAGGAGAATGGCATAGTCTTGTCGACTGGTGTGGAGTAGTCCTTAGCCAGTTGACTTGCGAGTCCATTCACTTGGTGGAGGTCATGTTGGATTAATAATGTCACACAAGTTATTTGTGGTTAGGCATTATTCGTTCAATCATGTGCCTTAGAAGCCAAGGACCTTAGTTTACCAAACCCATCTTGGCCTATTTTTAGGACGTAGTGCGGAGGTCGTTCAGATGTAAGTTCTGATGCGATTGTTACGCGATACTACACTCATAAGAGTTTCTCTTGAGAATATTTTTGGAATACGAGTATTCGTTCCTCCGATAATATTCGAAAGATGGAACGATGATTATGGGAACCTCTGGTAGAACATGTCTGGCAGGTTTAAACCCTAGTACATTCCCTTTGGGTGGTTCTTAACCAAGACTCCATGCTCGTGACTCTCAACAAACCCGTGATTCGTGGTTGAGTCGTTCAAATATCGTTAATATCAATGGATCCCGGATCAGGTGTAAAACCTAAAATCCACCAAAGCGGCTGGTTGATATTAAGGATGATTGAGCTGGTTCATGTACCGTTAATATCAATGGAACTTGGGTGTCGATAAGGTGAAAACCTAAATCCACCAAAATGGATGATTGATATTAGGGGTACGTTGAGCTTTCCCATGACCTTTGTTTGGTGTGCCTTGCTTGATCCTTGAGTGTGATTGTTGCATTCATACATTCATACATTCATCCGCATCCGTATCATCAGATAAAAAAGAAAATTTTCAAGGAACTCAAAGGAGTTTAGTTGCAAAAATTTTCAAACATGAAAAAACCGGGAAAATTTTTTCACCTGATCTATCTGATGAGATATTCTCATATACGATCAAAATGTAAATATTTCAAAGTTTGCAAATAAAACCCTCGAGTTCCTTTGAAATAAAAAACAAGCATATGCACGAACACTTCATGCATCATTTGCATAAGCGGGTGTTTTATTCCGGTCTCCCGTCCTGTGGTCTGACCCTGCGATCTTCATTTATTTTGAAGACGCACTTCGCCGGTATTATACCAGAGCCAACTCTGCCAGATTGATGGATCATCCTGAGCAAGAGAATTGTAAACTCAGAGGAGGATTTGCCAGACTAAGTGCTGTTGATGGATTTATTCCTGGTTAACCGATCCCGGGCTGGCATTGGCTTTTGTTCTGGGGCATATAATGAGCAAGGTCTGTTCACGAGTGGAGGATTCATCCATGATGATCAGCCTGAAGAGGAAGCTGCTGCTATCTTGGAAGAGGATGCAGAGGATGTGAACAATTTTGTTATTCCTGGTGGTGTCTGCCACAATTGGGTCGCTGTGGATGTTCCTACGGTCATTCATAAGTCAGCGTAATATGTTCACTTTGTTTAAAACCCTTCTCCCATGCCAAAAGGAGAAGTGATGACATTGTTGGCAGCATTTTAATGCAATGATGTTTTCATTCAATTAATGCATTGTTAAACATTTGTTTTTCCATTTGTTTTCACTTTTTGCTTTTTGCATGAAATCAGTGATCACAAAAAACCATGAAAAACAAAAACAGCTTTTTCATCTGCATAAATGATTTGCTTGTTTAAAATTCAAAGGCTTTTCATTATCCAGAATCATTATGCAGGGACTTCTAAACCCATTGAACATAATGATCCAACGCCATCTCCCAAATCTGAATTCCTTGTATTCGAGGCAGAGGAAGATGATGTTGAAGGGGATTCCTGATGAGATTACCCACCTTCTTGAGCACGAAAAGAAGCTCATTCAGCTGTATTATGAGAATCAGCAAAACAGTCAAACTGGGGCATTACAAATGTAATGTAAAAAAAAAGAAGAGAGAAGAGGGTGAAAAATAAGTAAAAGCAAAAATCAGGAAAAAAATTTCAAATAGAAAAAAGAATAAAAGAAGCCTGATACCCTCAAAGTCCCTAGTTGACTAATGCTGAATGGATTCAGAGTCGTTATGACCAAATGAATTTGATTGAAGAGAAGCGATTAACTGCCATGTGTCATGGTCAGTTATATCAGCAGAGAATGAAGAAAGCATTCGATAAGAAGGTCAAGCCTCGCATGTTCAGAGAAGGTGACCTCGTGCTCAAGAAAGTTTTGTCTTTCGTGCCCGATTCCAGGGGCAAGTGGACTCCAAACTACGAGGGTCCATATGTTGTTAAGAGAGCCTTTTCAGGCGGAGCTTTGATGCTTACAACAATGGATGGGGAGGATTTCACTCGTCCTGTGAATTCAGATGCAGTTAAGAGATACTTTGCCTAGAAAAAAAAAAGTATATGCAAATGAAAAACAGAATATCTCGCTAAGTTGAAAACCTGAAAGGGCGGCTTAGGCAAAAATGAGCGTCTCGGTGGAAAACCTGCAAGGGTAATCCAGGCAAAAGTTAGAGACTTGATAAAAAAGCATATTTGCATCCCGCTAGATTGAGTACCTCACCCTGGGGCAATCTAGGCGAAAATTAGGGATCAGGCAAGTAACTGCATCCTGGCAAGACTTTCTGGTCACCAGCCGTCTTTTCGTCAGAGGATTCTCGATTCGTCGTCGACTGAAGCTTTGAATACATCGAGATTCAAATTGGTAGAGAAAGGATCATTATGTTCAATGTAGCCCTCTTCCAATATATATCACTGATTTCAAATTTGTACAGATCTATGGAGTCTTGCCATTTGCAGACTACCATTCCATCAAATGAATTTGAGCTTTTATCCAATTATTTGCACTCTTATTTGTTCAATTCAACAAATGTTTTGTGTAACACCCCGATTTAAAATAAGAGAATTATTTAATTGAGTTAATATTATTTTATTAATTTAATTAAATAAATTGGATTATTGGATTATTATTATTATTATTATTATTTGGAATAATAATTATTATGGGAAAATATATAAGTTGGAATTAAGAGAAGAATTCATTCATTCTTGGAACAGAAGAGTTTTCACGTGAAAAGTTGAGAAGCTGCAGAGAAGAGGAAAAGGGCAAGAGAAAAAACTGAAGAGCACGGTTGAAGAACGGAAAAGCTAAAGCTTAGAGAATTGCCGGATTATCTCAGGTAAGGGGGGTTTATCGTCGTTTAATGGGTATTATCGATTAACATGTAATGGGTAGTGATAAGCCGTCGATTGACCCTAATTGGGATTTAGAATGCTGAGAAATTATGTTGAATAAGTTGTATTAAAGCTGGAATTGAATTTGTGTTTGAGTGTATTGTGAAATTCTGAGCGTATAGCTTTTTACGGAAGTTGAATCGGAGGTCCGGAAGTCCTCCAACGGCGGAAAATGCGGAAACTCTGCATTCTGCCTTGTGTTAGCGCAGGAACTGCTGTTTCGCCTGCGTTAACCGGTTAACCTATAGCGTTAACCGGTTAACACTGTTGCGTTTTGCCTGGAAGTGTAATTTTCCTGCGTTAACCGGTTAACCTATAGCGTTAACCGGTTAACACTGTTGCAGTATGTAAAAATGGTTGATTTTTATGATGTAAGTGTAATTGGTGATTGGCCTATTGTATCCAATTGTGATAAATAAATTCGTGGAGTCTATGTTGTGAAATGTTGATGCAAATATGTTGATAAGTTGCTTTTGTGGAAAATATTAAGTTGTAGGCTGATGAGCCAAAGTTGAATATAAGTTGTTTTGTTGAAAATGCTGAGTTGTAGGCTGAGGAGCCAAAGTTGATTTTAAGTTGTTGTTGCTGGAAACGCTGTTATGTTGTCGTTGTTTTATGTTGTTGAACTTTCAAGTCGTACATGCCATATACATTCATATGCATTAAGTCGGGGCTTTTGCTCACACCACGTTGGCCTGGATTGGCAAAATTATGGGGCTTTTGCTCACACCACGTTGGCCTGGATTGGCAAATTTTTAAGTTGAAAGTCGAAGGCTTATGCCTTGATGCCCACTAAACTGGCAATGATTTTAAGTTGGGAGTTTTACTCCAAATGGTACCACATGCATGAAGAGTCGAGTCTCATTTGAGTTGCATTTACGTTGTGTTTGAATATGATGTTGAGTTGAATATGCTGCTACTGAATGCATGATATGATGTGGGTGATTAACGTGTAAAGTTACTTAACATAACATGATGATTTATAATATTTGTTATATCGATTGAGGAACTCACCCTTACAGTTATATTTTTCAGGTAACGAGCAGTGAGTTGAGTAGAAGCTAGTGCTCGAAGTCTAGAGTGGTTTTAGTGGGTCATGCTCTGATAGATGTAACATCGGGACGGGATGTTTAATTGTTTTATTGTTGGTTATTGAACCTTTTACTTGTAAAACGTTATGTGTTTTGAATAGTTGGTTGAATTCTATCCGCTGCGTATTTTTGAAATGTTTCATGGTTGATATAATAAAAGAGCATGACAGTTGTTATGATGAATGATGTGATTCGAAGATGTGACACCCTTGTTTGTGTATTTACTCTGATAATTAATTGTTGTTGTTATTGAATATTTGGGGTATTTAGAAGGGTGTTACATTAGTGGTATCAGAGCAGGTCGGTCTGTCCGGCCAGTTGTCGTGTCGTTACTGTCTAACGATTGAGTATTGTTACTAGTCTAACTTTTAAGTTGTGTTGTAGTGACAAGTTGAAATGGCTGGAAGGAATGACGCTGCAATGGCTGCCGCAATGCAAGCAATGGCACAAGCTGTGCAGAACTTGCCAAATGCTGGTGGTGATGCTGGATCACGTAGCTTGGCGACTTTTCAGAGAGAGAATCCGCCGGTGTTTAAAGGGAAGCATGATCCAGATGCAGCTTTAGGATGGTTGAAAGAGATTGAGAGAATCTTTCGTGTTATGGATTGCACTCCAGCTCAGAAGGTTCGGTATGGTACTCACATGCTAGCAGTCGAAGCTGATGACTGGTGGCTAGAGACTCACGAGAGGTTGACTGTGGCAGGTGAAGACGTTACTTGGGATGTATTCCGTAGGGAATTCCTGAGAAAGTATTATCCGGAAGATGTCCGTGGTAAGAAGGAAATTGAATTCCTTGAGCTGAAGCAAGGAAACATGTCTGTCACTGATTATGCTGCGAAATTTGTGGAGCTGTCCAAATTTTATCCTCATTACACTGGTGCTGGTGCTGAATTTTCAAAGTGCATCAAGTTTGAAAATGGACTGCGCTCTGAAATTAAGAAGGCTGTTGGGTATCAGAAGATACGCATTTTTACTGAATTGGTTGATAGCTGCAGGATATTTGAAGAGGACAATAATGCTCATTACAAGATTGTCAGTGATCGCAGAGGCAAGCAACATCAGAACCGTGGCAAGCCGTATGATGTTCCAGCTGGAAAAGGGAAGCAAAGAGCTGCTCCGGCTCAGAGAACTAGTGGGGGAGGTGCTCCTGCTGGTATAGTTTGCTTCAAATGTGGTCAGGCTGGTCATAAGAGTAATGTATGCACTGTTGAAGTAAAGAGGTGTTTTCGTTGTGGTAAGACTGGACATGCAATAGCTGATTGCAAGCACAAGGAAGTGATTTGTTTTAATTGTGGTGAAGAAGGGCATATTGGAAGCCAGTGTCAGAAGCCGAAGAAAGGGAATCAGTCAGGAGGCAAGGTCTTTGCTTTATCGGGTTCTGAGACTTCTGCTGATGATCGTTTGATCCGAGGTACGTGTTATATTAATGGCTTTCCTCTTGTAGCTATTATTGACACAGGTGCGACTCATTCCTTTATATCTTTGGATTGTGCTGTGAACCTTAAGTTAGAGATATCTGAGATGTTTGGTAGTATGGTAATTGATACTCCTGCGAAGGGTTCAGTGACTACTACTTCGGTTTGTTTAAATTGTCCTTTGAGTATTTTTGGTAGAGACTTTGGGATAGACCTTGTGTGTCTTCCGTTAGTGCAGATTGATGTTATTCTGGGTATGAACTGGTTGGTGTTTAATCGAGTTTCTATCAATTGTTTTGATAAGACTGTGGTCTTTCCGGAGATTGAGGAAGGAAAGAGTTTGTTTCTATCAGCAAGACAGGTGAATGAAGAAGTAGTTGATGGAGCGGAGTTGTTTATGCTGTTAGCAACCTTGGAGGCTAAAGATAAACTGGTGATTGGCGATCTAGCCGTGGTGGGCGATTTTCCTGATGTGTTTCCGGAAGAGGTGAATGAAATGCCGCCAGAGCGTGAAGTGGAGTTCTCTATTGACTTGGTACCTGGTACTAGGCCGATATCGATGGCTCCGTACCGTATGTCTGCTGTTGAGTTAACTGAACTGAAGAGTCAGTTGGAAGATCTGTTGGATAAGAAATTTATTCGTCCGAGTGTGTCACCGTGGGGTGCACCAGTGTTGTTGGTTAAGAAGAAAGAAGGTACTATGAGGTTGTGTGTGGACTACAGACAACTGAATAAAGTGACGATCAAGAATCGGTATCCGTTGCCAAGGATTGATGATTTGATGGATCAGTTGGTTGGTGCAAGTGTGTTCAGCAAGATAGATTTGAGATCTGGGTATCATCAGATTCGTGTGAAAACCGAGGATATTCAGAAGACTGCTTTCAGAACAAGGTATGGACATTATGAGTATTCTGTAATGCCTTTTGGTGTGACTAATGCGCCTGGAGTATTTATGGAGTATATGAATAGGATTTTCCATCCGTACCTAGATAAGTTTGTTGTGGTGTTTATTGATGACATTTTGGTGTATTCGAAATCTGAAGAAGAGCATGCTGAACATTTGAGAGTGGTTTTGGGAGTTCTACGAGAAAAGAAGTTATTTGCTAAATTGTCCAAGTGTGAATTTTGGTTAGAAGAGGTTAGTTTTCTTGGTCATGTGATTTCAAGAGGTGGTGTTGCTGTTGATCCTTCTAAGATAGAAGCGGTATCTAAGTGGGAAGCTCCGAAGTCTGTTGCTGAGATTCGAAGTTTCCTTGGTTTGGCTGGTTATTACAGGAAGTTCATTGAGGGATTTTCCAAGTTGGCGTTACCGTTGACAATGTTGACTAGAAAGGGGCAAGCGTTTATTTGGGACTCAAAATGTGAAGGAGGTTTCCAAGAGTTAAAGAGAAGGCTGACTACTGCTCCTATTCTGATATTACCGAGTTCGTCGAAACCATTTGAGGTTTACTGTGATGCTTCATTGTTGGGTTTGGGTGGCGTGTTGATGCAGAATAAGCAGGTTATAGCTTATGCTTCAAGACAGCTGAGGGTTCATGAGAGGAACTATCCGACGCACGATTTAGAGTTGGCAGCCGTGGTATTTGTTCTGAAGTTATGGAGGCATTACTTGTATGGGTCAAGATTCGAGGTTTTCAGTGACCATAAGAGTTTAAAGTATTTGTTTGATCAGAAAGAGCTGAATATGAGACAGAGAAGATGGTTAGAGTTTCTGAAGGATTATGACTTTGGTTTGAATTACCATCCGGGTAAAGCAAACGTAGTGGCTGATGCATTGAGTCGGAGATCATTGCATATGTCTATGCTAATGGTTAAGGAATTGGATTTAATTGAGCAGTTTAGAGACTTGAGTTTGGTGTGTGAGAGTACTCACAATAGTGTTAAATTGGGAATGTTGAAGTTAACAAGTGGTATTCTGGATGAGATCAGAGAGGGTCAGCAATCTGATATGCTTTTGGTTGATAAGTTGACTCTAGTGAATCAAGGTCAAGGTGGCGAATTCAGAGTTGATGAGAATGGTGTTTTGAGATTTGGTAGTCGGGCGTGCGTTCCGGATGTTACCGAACTTAAGAAGAGTATTCTGGAAGAAGGACATCGTAGTGGCTTGAGTATTCATCCTGGAGCTACGAAGATGTATCATGATTTTAAAAAGTTATTTTGGTGGCCGGGAATGAAAAGAGAAATTGCGAGTTTTGTATATTCCTGTTTGACTTGTCAGAAGTCAAAGATTGAGCATCAGAAGCCGTCTGGGCTAATGCAACCGTTGGCTATTCCAGAGTGGAAGTGGGATAGTATCAGTATGGATTTTGTTTCTGGTTTACCGAGGACGAGTAGGAATTTTGAAGCTATTTGGGTGATTGTTGACAGATTGACGAAGTCAGCTCATTTCATTCCGATTAGAATGGATTATCCGTTAGAGAGATTAGCTGAGTTGTATATTGAGAAGATTGTAAGTTTGCATGGTATTCCGTCTAGTATTGTTTCGGACAGAGATCCTAGATTTACATCGAAGTTCTGGGAAGGTTTGCAGAAGGCTTTGGGAACTAAGCTGAGATTGAGTTCTGCATATCATCCACAGACTGATGGTCAGACTGAGAGGACGATTCAGTCACTAGAGGATCTTTTGAGAGCTTGCGTTTTGGAAAAGGGAGGTGCTTGGGATTGTTATTTACCTTTGATTGAGTTTACCTACAACAATAGTTTTCATTCGAGCATTGGTATGGCGCCGTTTGAAGCTTTGTATGGTCGGAGATGTCGGACACCTTTATGTTGGTATGAGTCCGGTGAGAGTGCTGTGGTTGGACCGGAGATTGTTCAACAGACTACAGAAAAGATTAAGATGATTCAGGAAAAGATGAGAATTGCTCAGAGTCGTCAGAAGAGTTATCATGATAAGAGGAGGAAGTCACTTGAGTTCCAAGAGGGAGATCATGTGTTTCTTCGTGTTACTCCGATAACCGGTGTTGGTCGAGCTTTGAAGTCGAAGAAGTTGACACCGCGATTTATTGGTCCTTATCAGATTCTGGAGAGGATAGGAGAAGTAGCCTATCGTATCGCTTTACCGCCGTCACTTGCGAATTTGCATGAGGTTTTTCATGTGTCTCAGTTGAGGAGGTACATTCATGATCCGTCGCATGTAGTCCAAGTAGATGATGTACAGGTGAGAGACAACCTGACTGTTGAGACATCGCCTATGAGGATTGAGGATCGAGAGTTGAAGCAGTTGCGGGGTAAAGAGATTGCCTTAGTGAAGGTAGCTTGGGGAGGACCAGCAGGTGGCAATGTGACTTGGGAATTGGAGAGTCAGATGAAAGAGTCCTATCCAGAGTTATTTGCTTGAGGTATGTTTTCGAGGACGAAAACTCTTTTAGTGGGGGAGAGTTGTAACACCCCGATTTAAAATAAGAGAATTATTTAATTGAGTTAATATTATTTTATTAATTTAATTAAATAAATTGGATTATTGGATTATTATTATTATTATTATTATTTGGAATAATAATTATTATGGGAAAATATATAAGTTGGAATTAAGAGAAGAATTCATTCATTCTTGGAACAGAAGAGTTTTCACGTGAAAAGTTGAGAAGCTGCAGAGAAGAGGAAAAGGGCAAGAGAAAAAACTGAAGAGCACGGTTGAAGAACGGAAAAGCTAAAGCTTAGAGAATTGCCGGATTATCTCAGGTAAGGGGGGTTTATCGTCGTTTAATGGGTATTATCGATTAACATGTAATGGGTAGTGATAAGCCGTCGATTGACCCTAATTGGGATTTAGAATGCTGAGAAATTATGTTGAATAAGTTGTATTAAAGCTGGAATTGAATTTGTGTTTGAGTGTATTGTGAAATTCTGAGCGTATAGCTTTTTACGGAAGTTGAATCGGAGGTCCGGAAGTCCTCCAACGGCGGAAAATGCGGAAACTCTGCATTCTGCCTTGTGTTAGCGCAGGAACTGCTGTTTCGCCTGCGTTAACCGGTTAACCTATAGCGTTAACCGGTTAACACTGTTGCGTTTTGCCTGGAAGTGTAATTTTCCTGCGTTAACCGGTTAACCTATAGCGTTAACCGGTTAACACTGTTGCAGTATGTAAAAATGGTTGATTTTTATGATGTAAGTGTAATTGGTGATTGGCCTATTGTATCCAATTGTGATAAATAAATTCGTGGAGTCTATGTTGTGAAATGTTGATGCAAATATGTTGATAAGTTGCTTTTGTGGAAAATATTAAGTTGTAGGCTGATGAGCCAAAGTTGAATATAAGTTGTTTTGTTGA
This sequence comes from Lathyrus oleraceus, assembly GCF_024323335.1. NCBI lineage: Eukaryota > Viridiplantae > Streptophyta > Magnoliopsida > Fabales > Fabaceae > Lathyrus > Lathyrus oleraceus. The sequence goes on along the minus strand of NC_066583.1, from coordinate 372,475,577 downwards.
AAATGCTGAGTTGTAGGCTGAGGAGCCAAAGTTGATTTTAAGTTGTTGTTGCTGGAAACGCTGTTATGTTGTCGTTGTTTTATGTTGTTGAACTTTCAAGTCGTACATGCCATATACATTCATATGCATTAAGTCGGGGCTTTTGCTCACACCACGTTGGCCTGGATTGGCAAAATTATGGGGCTTTTGCTCACACCACGTTGGCCTGGATTGGCAAATTTTTAAGTTGAAAGTCGAAGGCTTATGCCTTGATGCCCACTAAACTGGCAATGATTTTAAGTTGGGAGTTTTACTCCAAATGGTACCACATGCATGAAGAGTCGAGTCTCATTTGAGTTGCATTTACGTTGTGTTTGAATATGATGTTGAGTTGAATATGCTGCTACTGAATGCATGATATGATGTGGGTGATTAACGTGTAAAGTTACTTAACATAACATGATGATTTATAATATTTGTTATATCGATTGAGGAACTCACCCTTACAGTTATATTTTTCAGGTAACGAGCAGTGAGTTGAGTAGAAGCTAGTGCTCGAAGTCTAGAGTGGTTTTAGTGGGTCATGCTCTGATAGATGTAACATCGGGACGGGATGTTTAATTGTTTTATTGTTGGTTATTGAACCTTTTACTTGTAAAACGTTATGTGTTTTGAATAGTTGGTTGAATTCTATCCGCTGCGTATTTTTGAAATGTTTCATGGTTGATATAATAAAAGAGCATGACAGTTGTTATGATGAATGATGTGATTCGAAGATGTGACACCCTTGTTTGTGTATTTACTCTGATAATTAATTGTTGTTGTTATTGAATATTTGGGGTATTTAGAAGGGTGTTACATTTTGCATGTTTTAATTGATAAAAATATCATTGTTTTAAAAACAAAATTTTTCAAAATTATTGTTTTAAACAAAGTGAACATTCACAAATGATAAAAGGATACTCAAAGAAATTCTCAGTGCTCTCCCAAGGGTGGCATGGTTTCCAACTGGTAAGACATTTGTTCATACTCCTGGTTTGGTTTGTATCCTTCTTCTCCAGATTTGATTGTTGGGGTTGTTCCCCAAACAGAGATTTGGTTGTTGGGGTTGTTCCCTAAGCAGAGCTTCTGTGGATTTTGACTCCCCGAAGCAGAGTGGTGTATTGAAGACTCAGTCTGTTCTCCAGCAGTAGTCTCTCCCCGGCTTGATTGCTCAGTCGTTCAGAAATTTGTGGTTAGTGGGTTGATATCCCCGTATCCCGTATTTCTCCCCAAGTGAGTTGCCAGCATAATCGCAAGTCGAGTTGTCGGTGGGGTTATTCCCCAAGTAGAGTGTTGTTGAAGAGTCAGTGTTCTCCAACAGCAGTTTTCCCCAGCATGGATGCTTTCCTTGTGGAATATTCGGCGGTTGATGGTTTGCCACCTTAGTGCCTCGTCACTTTCTCCAGTGGACTGCTATCCCCGGACTTTATTTGTCTCCTCGGCACAGTAGAGCTGTTATTGATATCCCCATTGCAGTCGCGAGCAGAGTTGTTGTCACTCTCCCCAGCGCGGTTGCCAGCGGATTTATCTGTTTTCTCAGCACGGTCGCTCTCCTTTTGGAAGACTCGGTAAGTCAGTGGTTTGATACCCGGTACTTTACCTTTTCCCCGGCAAAGTCGTCAGTGGAGGTGTTTATTTTCTCTCTATCAGAATGGTTGTTATTCTCAGCAGAGCAGGATTTATTTTCCTACTCCGTGGTTGATCGGGTTGATATCCCAGTATTTTCATCCATCTCTCTCCAGCATTTGCCTGCAGAGTGGTTGTTGTGGCAATATTGCCTGTTGAACCTCTTTCAATCCCCGGTATGGTCGGTTGATAGCTCCGTCATCCAGAGATTGTATTGATTTCCTGATTACTTTTCGATCCTCAGTAGAGCGGCTTTTATTGCAGAGTTTACTGATGTGATCCGACAGATGTGTGTTCGCCCCGAGTAGAGTGGTTTGTTGCAGAATCTGCCGATGTGATCCGTCAGATGCGTGTTCGCCCCGAGTAGAGTGGTTTGTTGCAGAATCTACTTGTTTGGTGCTGTCATTCCTCAGTGGGTTGTTCCCCAAGAGAGTAGTTGATGATATCCCCAGTAGAGTTGCTTATGCAGCCAAACTCTACCCGAGTGACCTTTGCTCCCTCAGTGGGTTGTTCCCCCAATGGAGTTATGTTGGATCCGTTTCCATAGCAGTGTTTGCTAGGATCCCCTGCGGGACTTTGAGATTCTCTTGTTCCCCGACAGATTTGTCTTTGTGGCTCTTTGCCTGTTGCGACTTTCTGTGCCCCAGTTGGGGTGATCGCTGATCCAGTGCTCAGAGATTTGGTATTCTCTTGATATCTCTGATTCTTTTGCTTCTGCTTCCCAGCAGGACCCGCAGATCTTTGCTTTATAGCATATAGATCTCCAGCGGAATTGGCTTTCCAGTTGGTTTTTCCCCTGGAAGTATAATACCGGACGTTTGTTCCTGAACTTGTTGTGTTAGATATGTCTGTTTTGTCAGCATTCATCAAACATAAATCACGCATATTCATGCATACTCATAAAATATTCAGATATTCATGTTGCATTTTTGCCATATATCCTTTGTTTGTTGTTCCCTGCTATGGTGATATAGATCGTTATAGATCTTCCTAAGCAGATGTCGGGTGTTTAATCTCTCCATATAGAGTCAGCCCATAAGCAGAAAATGTCTGTCTGTCCTCCTACAGTTCCCCACCGAGATATTCCCTCGTGGATGACGGTTTCTTCTGTTTCCCTCCCAACACATATATTGGGCTGGAGGTTCCTATTTGAGTTATATCCTCATTAGGACGTGTCTTGATTCAGTCTGTCTTTTCGGATCTTTCCTGAATTGACATTTGTCAAATGTCTTGTGCTTCCCAGTGGGTTGTTCCCCAGCGGAGTAGCTTCGGGCCTCTACCCTTATACCGGTAGTTGTAAGTCCTATTGTTCCTTGTCCTCTTGGCGGAATTTGTGGTTATATACCTTTCATTCCTCCGCAAGAGTCGATTTTGGCCTCTACCCTTATACCGGTAGTTGTAAGCCCTATTGTTCCTTGTCCTCTTGGCGGAATTTGTGGTTATATACCTTTCATTCCTCCGCAAGAGTCGATTTCTGGCCTCTACCCTTATACCGGTAGTTGTAAGTCCTATTTTCCTGGTTTCTTGGCAGAACTTGTGGTTATATACCTTTTAGTCCCCAGCCAGAGTTGTTGGTTTTCTACCTGATAGTCGGTAGTCGTAAATCCTATTTTCCTGCTCTCCAGCAGTTTGTGGTTTGTTATAAACCCTATTTTGGTTTCCCGTGCGGATTTGTGATTTATTCTATCCCCACGCGGAGTTGTTGGTCTTCTACCTCGTATTCGGTAGATGTAAACCCTAATTTTGTGGTCAACCCCACCATCTTTTGGCCTTCTGCCTACAAACCAGCAGTCGTAAGTCCTATCTTTGCGGTTTTTCTACAAACCGGTAGTCATAAACCCTGTTCTCTCCTTGCAGAGTTAACTTTGTTGTTCATCCCAACCGATGACAATTCCCTCTTTGTGGATATCTTCATCCAGTTCTTGATGTTGATTTTCCTTTGCTTGGATAAGTTGCTCAGATTAGCACTTATATCCCCAGCAAGTCTTTTGTGGATAATTGCCGTATGCTAGCAATTTTATCCCCAGCGGGTCCTTTCACCTTTTGTCAGTGATTGTGTTCCCCGGATCATTGATTTTCATCAATGCATCCCAGCGAGTCTTCTTTCATTTACCCTCTTGTTGGTAATGTCTGTTGCTCCCTTTGACTGGTCATCATTATATACCTAATTTGGTATCCCAATGCCTTTCTTTTCGGATTTTATCCTATAAACAACCTACCACCCGGTTCAGGATAATCTTCCTTGTGAGTATTCTATCCACGTTCTGACGGTAATGGATATTATATCTCGTTCACTCTCGAGTCAATCTTTGATTGTTTTCTCCGCAGAGTCAGATTCGCATTCCTTGTGGAATCGAATGTCCATCCTATAAACAAGTCTGCTGTTCTAGCTTTCTTCAGGGTGATGAGTGTTTTGGAACACAAACCAATTCACGTTTTCGGATTTTATCCTATAAACAACCTACAACCCGGTTAAGGATAATCTTCCATTCGAGTATGTTATCCACGTTCTGACGGTAATGGATAATATATCTCATGCACTCTTCAGTTGAAGCCTTTTGTGTTTCCCTGGTCGAGTAAGATTCGTTATTTCCCTTTGCGGAGTCGAATATTCTATTCTTGTTGTTGGATAATTGCCGGATGCTTGCAATTTATCCCTTGGAGTTATCTTTCGTTTACCCGGATGCTTGGTAACGATTGTCTCTCTTTTTGGTTAGTCACCTATTATATACTTCGGTATCTCTGGTGTCTTTTCCTTTCGAGTATATTATTCACGGTCTGCCGGTAATGAATAATATGTCTCATGCGCTCTTTAGTTGGAGTCCTTTGTTGATTTTCCCCAGCTGAGCAAGATTCGTATTCTTTGTAGAATCGAATATTCATCCTTTAACCTGTTTGTGTTTCGGATGTGTGTTTTGGCATATATACCAATTCACGTCTTCGGTAGATCACCTATTATATACTTCGGTATCTCTGGTGTTTCTTACCATGCGAGTTTATTATCTACGTTCTGACGGTAATAGATAATATGTCTCATGCGAGTATCTTATCCACGGTCTGCCGGTAATGGATATTATATCTCATGTACTCTTTGGGTTTGTGTCCCCAGTTTGAGTAAGATTCGCTTTCCTGTTGTGGATTCGAATGTCCATCCTTTAAGTTGATTTGCTTTTTCAAGCCCTCCTTTCGGATGATGAGTGTTTTGGCATATATACCAATTCACGTCGGTCGGTCACCTATTATATACCTCGGTATCCCTGGTGTTCCTTCCTTTCTACTCCCTATTATGACCTTGGTCCCTTGTGGAGTTAGATTTTCCTGAGTGTTGTACCCTTTGTTGGTCTTTCTCAGATGTCGGTTGATTGATATCTCTCACCCTTATACCGGTCTTAGATATTCATTCTTCCTGAGTTTGTTGCCCTTATACCGGTAACATCTTCATTTCTTTGGTGCTTCCTCAGTGGAGTTTCCTGTTGCTTCTCCCCAGGAGTCAGCTTGTGTCTCTCCAATGGATTTATTTTCCTTTGGAATTCTTTATTCCCCAGTGCGAGTCCTTTGCTTCCCCAGCAAGTTCTCCAGTCCGATGTCTGTTATCCCTACTCGGAGTCGTGTCTAATTCACGCCGTGTCAGTTTTGTATCCCTAATCAAAGTCGTGTCCTGCTCACGCATTCTTTCCTTACTATCCCCTAATAGAGCCCCAATAAGAGTCTTATTAGAGTCTCTGTTCCTAGTGAGTGTATTACTCCGATGGATCGTCCTTTCTTCTGTGCGAATCATATATTCCCCACAGAATTTGCTTTTGCATGCATACATCTGCATTATGAGGTCTCTTAGGGACCAAAATTCGTCTCATTACTATTATTTAAGTCCATTCTACCGCGTCGAGATGAAGATTTCTAAACTTCACTTCTCCGGCTAGAATGACCTTAAATAGGGGCATCTGTAAGACCCCAATTTTGGCCCTAAGATCCCTCATGGCCCATATCATATCATATCATGGCCTCAAGGATCAATGCATACCCTAACTGCCCTCCTAGTGGGTGGGTTACCTTGTGAGTGTGGTTCTTGATCACCAAGCATGTATTGCATTTGTATATCATTGCTTTTCATATGCTTACTAACCAAATGTACAAAAATATTGTCATCTAACCATGTTGCTTGCAGATGAAGCTAACTAGGTCAAAACAGTCAAATCAGGCCTTGAGCAATAGATGGTGGCCATTCTTGAAGAATTTGGACACCATGATCATTCATAAAGAGTTCATATAACTTGTGATATCATTTGGAAGCAAGATCTCATGTGAAAGAGGCTTGGAATTCATCAGAACATGGCCCAGTCAACCAAAAGTCAACAAAAGTCAACTGTGGTCAACTGTGGATTTAATCAGTGATTTGATGGTTGGAATTGGTTAAAAAGACCTCATTCATGTCTATATAAACTTCATTTGGCATTTCAAAGACCAAGGTTGAAGGAATTGAAGTCAGACAGAAAGTTTCCCAAGTTGGCAAGTGGACCTGTAATCTCAGCTGCCCAAAATGGAAAGTTTTTCCCCTCAAGATAATTTCATGATACAAGCTTCAAATAAAAATTTGTCCAACATGAAAGTTGAAGATCTTGTTCTTACCATTCCAAAAAGTCCCAGAACTTGAAAATCCCATGTGTGGTTTGCAAAATATGGCTCAGTGAATTTCAAAAAAGACCCGTAATCAGGAGGGCATAACTACCACATGGATTGTCCAAATTGCAAGTTCTTTATATGCACAAACTCCATTTAATATGTACTTTCATGGTGCATAATTGGATTTCTTCAAAAGTGGTCAATGCAAAAGGTCAAATTTCAACTGGACTGTTAAATGAACCAGGGGCAAAATCGTCCAACTTGTGAAATAATTGGAATTTTTGAGTGGGGATTTTTGCAACACCTCATGAATGGCATTTGAAAATTGTTGGAATAATCATAATATGCCTAGGCCCCATGGTTTGATATCTAGCTTTTGAAATGGACTTGAAAATACATGACATTACCATCACATAGTGAAATTGGAAAATATGAGGAATTTGGACATGAGATCAATTCTATCAGCTTCCAAATGATATTTGCAACTTGTTGAAAGTGATAAATTGCTGCTGAAAATGTTTCTAAGCTTAAAAGGCAAAAGAAAGCAAAATGCACATAAACCATGTTTACACTAATTTCATTTTTTACTAATTAAGGTTAATTATTGGATTAAAGGATCCATATATAAGGTTAATCTAACAGAATTTTGCAGGAACTAATCATTTTTCACAATCTAACAGAAAATCAAAAAGCCAAAAATCTGAAATTCTCTCATTTTTCTCAAAGTTTCACAACACTCTTTTTGCATCAATTCACCAATTTCATGAATCTTTGAGCTAACTCTTGGTGAATTCATCATCTGTATTGGTTGTAGAAGTTCTGTTTGCAGGTGTGAAATCAAGAATCATCCACGATACCAACTGGTGAAGCAGCCTCCATTTCCATGGCAGCTTGAAGAATTCATCGATAGCAGCACGGTTGAGCTAAACGTTGATCCTACTGCGCTTCTACTTCATCAATCTTGGACTGTTTCAACATTACACGCTTCAAATCTCGCGAAATCCGCTACTGCTCATCAAGAAGGTCAAGTTTCGATTATCACCATTTGCAAAATTGAGTTAGGGATATTGTAGAGTATGCATCATAGATCATGTAGAAGCTTTTGGATTGTAATTTCGTTGCGATTTGAGTGAGTTATGGTCGATCGAAGCTTGTACGCCATTAGTTGTTTTGCTCGATTCGTTGAACATAGTAACTTCTAGACATTTTCACTTATAGATTCGTACTCGCGATCACGAACCGGTTCGATCGGTATATTATTCATGCGTTTCCGTTACCATTTGCTCGAAACCTAAATTCCCAGCGAAGAACACTGAAGAACGTTGAAGAACGTTCATTTTTTCTGGAAAATTTCCATGCTGGATCCTGCTTCACGCGATTTCATTCCATTTCCGTTTTGTGTTTTCAATGGCCAGAGTAAATCACAGCCGTCCACTCCATCTATTTGATACGGCACCGTTTAAGGCCAGGCTTAAATTATTACCACTTTGCCATTGTCACCAAATTAATTAAAATGAATCCATTTTAATTCCAAATAAATATTAAATAATTATTTAAGAACTTCTAAAAATCACAAAATGCTCAATTTTAATCCAAAAAATTCAAGGATTTTTTTTGTTGATCTTTATTTTTTCTCTACTTTTTTATGGAATAAAAATTAAAAATAGTGCTTGGTAGAAATTTGAATTGCCATAGAGATGTTCATGATGTGTGCCAAATTCACATGTCTCACCATTTTAATTATATAATCACCATGCATAATCCAAATTAAATGAAATTTTAGATATTAATTCTTAACACTTCCCTGGAATTTTTGACATAGGTTTCATAATTTTGAACTTCTGGTTTTTTAGATATGATTTATTGAAATTGAATGTGGAAATATGTGACACCTTGTGATATGCTGAGTTCCCCAAATTTTTTACCATGCTTCCCCTTGGCCAATGGCCTTAATTTTTTGCATGTAGCACCATTAACATGTTAGCATTCACTGTGAATTTTTGTGGATTTTTACAATCCATTTCCAAATTGATTAGGATTTTTATCTTCTGCCTATCATTTTTTGGACCTTGTTGGTGACACCTTTGTATATATGTTGCCATATCCACATACCTTATCCAATGACCATGAAAATTGATAGGGTAGTTCTTGACATGTATAACTATCATTTAGTTTTGGTCCCATCCATTTCCCATTTACCATCACTGTTTACCAATTAATTGAATTTGGTGCATATTTTTGAACTTCATTTGATTGTGTTTTTACATGTTTTGACATGTCTAATTAATTCCCATAGCTCCACTAGTCCAAATGGCATAAAAATTGACATGTAGCTAGTTGAATGTCCCCTGTTTAGGATATAATTTTTGTGGAATTTACTGTGTTGTTTTGATATTTTTTTGGATGTGATCTTGCTGGTTGCTCATATGTGACTTATATTTGTTTCCTTTGCCTTACATGGTGCACAAATTGACATAGGTGTATAGTTTGGATATGGGACCAATTGGGATCCCTTTGTTATTGAAATAGCTTGACTTTGATTATGAATTGGTTGCTGTTTTAGGATTTTTCCCTCTTTTGGACCCTAGGCTAGTCCTAGTGGTCTTATTACTTACATTTGAAGTTGTTTTTGGCTTTTCAGGTTAAGGAGTTAATGATTAAAGGAATTGTTTCACATTTGGGATTATCTTACTTGACTTGTAAACTAATGTGGCTGTTTTGTAGGATGTTGGTTCATGTCGAGCTTTGTGCTATGCACATTATTGTTTGATTATGATTGTACATTGTTGATTATTGTATTGTTGTTTGATTATGAATGGGATGCTGATCATGTTGGATTGTTTTCAGGTACCCTTTAGTTGCTCAGTTCTCTTAAGAACTTGTGTTGCTTTGCTTAAATAGCAACTTGCATTGAGGTATTGCACCTTCTTCTTCATGTAGTCTGGAGACCCGGCCCGTTATTTGGCCGGGCAAATTATCTGAAGTCCTCCTTAAGAGGCAATGCTTGTGTGTGTTTATGTTTGTCCTAAGCAGGAAAAGTCCTCATTCGAGGCAATTGGTGGATCAAAGAGATAAGTAGCCTATCTCCCACTATTCAGTGAGTCTTCTCCTTGCTCCCATTACATGGTTGTAGCATTGAGATCCAAGCCCAAGATCTATCGAGTCTAATCGGGGAAAGAGTTCCATCTTTCTGAACTCCCCCACATTCTTATATTTACATGCTCTCTCGGACTTGAGATAGAAGCAATGAGGCACATCATATCCTTTCATCTGCTTCACCTTAGCCTCTCAATGGCAAGGTTAAGAGCGGCACTTACCTCTTACAGTGGACTTTCATAGTCAAACCCTTTTGCTTGAGCCTCATTGAATGGTTATAGAGTGTGCTACTTGAAGTTATGTGATTGATTACTTGATTCATTTATACATGATTACTTGATTGCCATTGTGCATTTACTATCATTGATTGTCGTTGTGCATTTATCATCTTTGTTTGCCATTAGTGCATGATCATTTCTTTTGTCCTTGTGACATTGATGTTTTCCCATTGAGGAACCAGTTATAAGTCCCTGTGAGTTGGCATCTGTTCCCATGACATGGAAGGGGTAGAGTGTAAGACCTCATTGGTCACTCATACCCATTGCCTAGTGCAATTGTTGTTGTATGTGAGGATTCATTGTAAGTCCCTGTGATGTGGCATTTGTATTCCTAGGATCATACTGAGGAGGTTAACATAAGTCCAGATGGATTGGCAGTTGACTTTGTAACACCCTTCTACCCAAACGACATATTTATATATATTATCAGAGTACAACATGTAGAAGAGTTTACATTTCATACAACATATCATTTCTCGCATCACAACAAAAACATGTTATTTATTTGATTTAAAACTTCGCAGCGGACAACAACATAAATATCATAATAATGTGCCAACATGATCTCAACAAAACATCTCAACAATTATTCATCATAAACAACGTAAATAATAATGATTTAGCTATCGAATCCCATAACCCCGGTGTCACATGACCAGAGCATTTGACTCGACTCTGTAGAATAACTCTACACTTATTCTTCAAACCTCAACAAAGCTACTCCTCTTTATCTGCACAGTGCTCATCATAGATGAACATAAACACATGCAGAAGGGGTGAGAATTACATTATTAAATAATAATATAACGACAGAATATAATATAAATATATTGCACACATGTCAACACAACTCATCAAATCATCATTATAATCAACAACTCATGAACATCAACAAAACAACACATCAATTGCAATGCACACACCCATGCATGACTCAACACGACTCGGTATACCCATTTTGTGACCACTACAGGATCACCACTCCCAGATTCGTCACCATAGAATCTGAGTTCCCCGTAAGGAACCAAGCCTCTCAACAAGCCCGGAGTCAACAACATCATTGGAACTCAGTCCGTTCATCACTAGGCATCGGCCTTTTATGAATGCATGCGCCTCAAACATGCATCAAAATCAACATAGCAGCAACAACATCATATAGTCATGTTATCATCATCATTAATAGCATAACATACAACTCAACAAAACAACAACAATATTTCATCGATTTCACATCATTACATAACACATTTATAATTAAACATGTAAATTCAACATCCCTTCATCATCAACACTTCATACGCAATCATATAATCACTATTAATTGTTTATAATACAATTACAGCGACTTACTAAGAGTCTCGCAACTCAACGTACTCAGAACTCACCAACATCAGCTTCTGTATTTCCCAGTTCGCGCCGCCAACATAGGTTCGCGCCGCGAACTTCTCAATTACTTCAGGACGCGCCGCGAACGAAGGATCGCGTCGCGAATAACGCGTTACAGAACCCCTCTGGATTCTGCTCAGTTCGCGCCGCGAACTGAGCTTCGCGCCGCGAACGCGCGCGAACAGAACTCCTCTGCTACGAAAACCAGCGCAGCTTTGCTCCTCCACTCGCTACGATTCACACTCCCCGGCAAACAACCCAATCTCGACATTCAACAGTCATATATACACAACATACTTTGATTATAAGGCGTATAACTCTACAAAACTCACAGATCGGACAGATTCCATCCAAAAACCCCAATTTTCCCAATCTCCCTAAAATCCCCAAATTTATCAACAATCTAACATATATCATGAAATTGCTCGCATATTATCGTTTAATAAGGTTCAGACCCCTTACCTCTTTGGATTGAAGGAAGTTCTGAGCACTCTCCAAGCTTCAGCTTTTCCGTTCTTCGACCTTCACTCTACAACTCTTTCCTCTTCTCTGCAGCTTTCCAACTTCACGTGAAACTCTTCTGTTCCAAAAATGAGAATCTTTCTCTTATCCCAACTTATATATTTTCCAATAATTATTATTCCAATTAATAATAATAATAATCCAATAATTCCATTTTATTTAATTAAATTACTAAAATAATATTATCAACTTAATTAAATAATTCTTTTACTTTATTTGGGGTGTTACAACTCTCCCCCACTTTAGAAGTTTTCGTCCTCGAAAACATACCTCAAGCAAATAGAGCCGGATACGACTCCTTCATCTGATCTTCACGCTCCCAAGTCAAGCTCTCACCAGCTGGACCTCCCCAAACAACTTTCACTAGAGCAATCCTCTTACCTCTCAGGGTCTTCTCTTCTCGGTCATCTATCCGAATTGGCAACACATCAACGGTCAAATTATCCCTCACCTGGATATCATCCAACTGAACAACATGCGAAGGATCCGCAATATATTTTCTCAACTGAGATACATGAAACACATCATGCAGATTAGAAAGCGACGGCGGTAAAGCTATCTGATACGCCACTTCCCCAACCCTCTTCAAAATCTGATACGGACCCACAAACTTCGGAGTAAGCTTTTTAGACTTTAAAGCTCTACCCACACCTGTCGTCGGAGTAACTCTCAAGAACACATGATCTCCCTCTTGGAACTCAAGTGCCTTTCTTCTCTTATCGTGATAACTCTTCTGACGACTCTGAGAAATCTTCATTTTCTCCTGAATCATCTTAACCTTTTCAGTCGTCTGCTGCACAATCTCAGGTCCGAGTACAACACTCTCACCTGATTCACACCAACACAATGGAGTTCTACACCTCCTACCATACAATGCTTCATATGGAGCCATACCGATACTAGCATGAAAACTATTATTATAAGTAAACTCCACCAACGGCAAATAACTATCCCAAGAACCACTCTGCTCCAACACACAAGCTCTCAACAAATCCTCCAAGGATTGGATAGTTCTTTCAGTCTGACCATCAGTCTGAGGATGATAAGCTGAACTCAACCTCAACTTAGTTCCCAACGCTTTCTGCAAACTTTCCCAAAATCTAGAAGTAAATCTGGGATCTCTATCAGACACAATACTGGATGGAATACCATGCAGCCTCACTATCTCCTCAATATACAACTCTGCCAACTTCTCTAAAGAGTGATTAATCTTCATTGGCAAGAAATGCGCCGACTTAGTCAACTGCGTCAACGGCAATGCCAACTTAGAGAAGCCCTCAATAAATCTGCGATAATAACCAGCTAACCCCAGAAAACTGCGTATCTCAGTAGCAGACTTCGGAGTCTCCCACTGTAATACAGCATCCACTTTAGCAGGATCAACAGAAATTCCACCACTCGAAATCACATGGCCAAGGAAACTCACTTCCTGCAACCAGAACTCACATTTAGATAACTTTGCATATAATTTCTTTTCCCTTAACACCTGCAAAACAATTCTCAGGTGTCCTGCATGCTCCTTTTCCGTCTTAGAATATATCAATATATCATCTATGAACACCACAACAAAATTATCAAGGTACGGGTGAAATATGCGATTCATATATTCCATAAACACGCCTGGAGCATTAGACACACCGAACGGCATCACAGTGTATTCATAATGACCATACCTCGTACGGAAAGCAGTCTTCGCAATATCATCTGACTTTACTCGGATCTGATGATAACCCGACCGCAAATCAATCTTACTGAAGACATGAGCTCCAACCAACTGGTCCATCAAATCATCAATCCTCGGCAATGGATACCGATTCTTGATAGTCACCTTATTCAACTGCCGATAATCGACACACAGCCTCATCGTACCTTCTTTCTTCTTCACTAACAATACTGGTGCACCCCAAGGAGAAACACTTGGACGCACAAACTTCTTCTCAAGTAATTCCTCAAGTTGCTTCTTCAATTCAACTAATTCAGTTGCCGACATTCTATAAGGAGACATCGACACTGGACTCGTACCTGGTACTAAGTCAATGGCAAATTCGACTTCACGTTCTGGAGGTAATTCACTTACATCCTCCGGAAACACATCCTGAAATTCACAGACAACAGGCAAATCTACACTCACCACTTTCTTATCCGCTTGCAGAGACGCAAATAAAGCGAATACCTGAGCTTCATCTTTCACAAATTCCCCCACCTGCCTAGCAGATAGAAATCTTGCCTCATCATTCTCACCAACTTCAGAAAACCGCACCGTCTTCCTATAGCAGTTGATAAACACGCCATAGAATTCTAGCCAATTCATTCCCAGAATAATATCAATTTGGTGCAAGGGTAAGCACACCAAATCAATCACGAACTCTCTCTCAAAGATCGTCAAATGACAACCTCGACAGACAACAGAAGTCTTCACAGAACCATTAGCAGGAGTATCTATCACCATACTTCCGCCTAGGGACGACATAATCACACCAATCCTGGTCGCACACTCATACGAAATGAACGAATGAGTGGCACCAGTGTCAACAATAGCAAGCAATTCAACATTATTAATCAAGCAAGTACCTTTAATCAGATTATCTTCTTTAGGAGCTTCAGCCCCACTCAGAGCAAACACCCTACCAGTAGTATGAGCTGCAGTAGCCGCCTTCTTCGGTTTCGAGCACTGCGAACTGATATGACCTTTCTCGCCACAATTAAAACACGTCGGACCAGCATCCTTACATTCAGTAACTCTATGACCAGCCTGACCGCATCGGAAACATCTCAGCACTTTCTTGGTACAGCTATCAGCACGGTGGCCTGGCTCGCCACACTTGAAACATTTACCAGCTATGGGAGATCCTCCCCCACTTGGCTTCTTCGCATCTACCACTTTCTGCTTACCTTTACCATTCGGAGATGCATAAGGACTACCACGATCCTTATTCTTCTTCTCACTAAGACTCTTGTAGTGAGCAGTCCTAGCCTTGCTATCTTCGTCAAATATTCTGCACTTATTAACCAGTGTAGGAAATCTACGAATCTCCTGATACCCAATGCCTTGTTTGATCTCGGGACGCAACCCGTTCTCAAACTTGACACACTTGGATTCCTCAGCATCAGCATTATTATAATGAGGACAATACTGCACCAGCTCCTCAAACTTCGAAGCGTAATCAGCAACAGACATGTTACCCTGCTTCAGTCCTAGAAATTCCATCTCCTTCTTACATCGCACATCAGCAGGAAAATATTTCTCCAGAAAGGCCGTCTTGAACCTTTCCCAAGTCATCTCAGCACCTGGTACTGCAATTCTCTGGCGAGTGTTATCCCACCAGTTTTCAGCCTCTTCAGATAACATATGCGTACCAAACTGCACCTTCTGTGCTTCAGTACACGTCATCACCCGGAAAATCTTCTCAATTTCCTTCAGCCAAATCTGAGCACCATCTGGATTATAGCGCCCTTTGAATGTAGGAGGGTTATTCTTCAGAAACCTTCCCAAATTCCTAAACTCGTCGACCGGTGGATTCTGCTGCGCCTGCATAGCCTGTGCCATAGCAGTCAAAGCCTCAGCAATCGCACGGTCATTCTCTCCAGCCATACTCTGCACAACACAACCACAACCGTAAATATCGACAGTGTCATTTACACTAATCGACCAACAGGGAAAACACCACATCATGACTCGACTGGACTGACCATGCTCTGATACCACTAATGTAACACCCTTCTACCCAAACGACATATTTATATATATTATCAGAGTACAACATGTAGAAGAGTTTACATTTCATACAACATATCATTTCTCGCATCACAACAAAAACATGTTATTTATTTGATTTAAAACTTCGCAGCGGACAACAACATAAATATCATAATAATGTGCCAACATGATCTCAACAAAACATCTCAACAATTATTCATCATAAACAACGTAAATAATAATGATTTAGCTATCGAATCCCATAACCC
Organism: Lathyrus oleraceus; assembly: GCF_024323335.1. NCBI lineage: Eukaryota > Viridiplantae > Streptophyta > Magnoliopsida > Fabales > Fabaceae > Lathyrus > Lathyrus oleraceus. The sequence goes on along the minus strand of NC_066583.1, from coordinate 372,460,062 downwards.
CGGTGTCACATGACCAGAGCATTTGACTCGACTCTGTAGAATAACTCTACACTTATTCTTCAAACCTCAACAAAGCTACTCCTCTTTATCTGCACAGTGCTCATCATAGATGAACATAAACACATGCAGAAGGGGTGAGAATTACATTATTAAATAATAATATAACGACAGAATATAATATAAATATATTGCACACATGTCAACACAACTCATCAAATCATCATTATAATCAACAACTCATGAACATCAACAAAACAACACATCAATTGCAATGCACACACCCATGCATGACTCAACACGACTCGGTATACCCATTTTGTGACCACTACAGGATCACCACTCCCAGATTCGTCACCATAGAATCTGAGTTCCCCGTAAGGAACCAAGCCTCTCAACAAGCCCGGAGTCAACAACATCATTGGAACTCAGTCCGTTCATCACTAGGCATCGGCCTTTTATGAATGCATGCGCCTCAAACATGCATCAAAATCAACATAGCAGCAACAACATCATATAGTCATGTTATCATCATCATTAATAGCATAACATACAACTCAACAAAACAACAACAATATTTCATCGATTTCACATCATTACATAACACATTTATAATTAAACATGTAAATTCAACATCCCTTCATCATCAACACTTCATACGCAATCATATAATCACTATTAATTGTTTATAATACAATTACAGCGACTTACTAAGAGTCTCGCAACTCAACGTACTCAGAACTCACCAACATCAGCTTCTGTATTTCCCAGTTCGCGCCGCCAACATAGGTTCGCGCCGCGAACTTCTCAATTACTTCAGGACGCGCCGCGAACGAAGGATCGCGTCGCGAATAACGCGTTACAGAACCCCTCTGGATTCTGCTCAGTTCGCGCCGCGAACTGAGCTTCGCGCCGCGAACGCGCGCGAACAGAACTCCTCTGCTACGAAAACCAGCGCAGCTTTGCTCCTCCACTCGCTACGATTCACACTCCCCGGCAAACAACCCAATCTCGACATTCAACAGTCATATATACACAACATACTTTGATTATAAGGCGTATAACTCTACAAAACTCACAGATCGGACAGATTCCATCCAAAAACCCCAATTTTCCCAATCTCCCTAAAATCCCCAAATTTATCAACAATCTAACATATATCATGAAATTGCTCGCATATTATCGTTTAATAAGGTTCAGACCCCTTACCTCTTTGGATTGAAGGAAGTTCTGAGCACTCTCCAAGCTTCAGCTTTTCCGTTCTTCGACCTTCACTCTACAGCTCTTTCCTCTTCTCTGCAGCTTTCCAACTTCACGTGAAACTCTTCTGTTCCAAAAATGAGAATCTTTCTCTTATCCCAACTTATATATTTTCCAATAATTATTATTCCAATTAATAATAATAATAATCCAATAATTCCATTTTATTTAATTAAATTACTAAAATAATATTATCAACTTAATTAAATAATTCTTTTACTTTATTTGGGGTGTTACAGACTTCCCTGTTTTGTTTTTGTTTTATTCTGATGGAGATTAGTGTAAGTCCATAGAGTGGCTTCTGATATCCTTACTTGTTTTAGGAGACAGGTATAAGACCATTGAGTGGCATCCAGTATCCGCTTTTATTTACTTTCATCTGTTACCATGTTCATATTATTGCTCATTTGTAGCCTATTCCTAAGGACACACTTGAATCATCTTCTATATGATTTCAAGAGGTGAACCTTCCAAGAAGTTTTACATTCCATCCATTCATCCCATTGTGTCCTAAACTTTTCACACATGTTTTAAAACTTGAAATAAGTGTTGTGCAAACATTCTCACCTCTTTCCAAATTAGAAACTTGGACCTTAAGTCCATGATTTTCCAAACTTCATTTTTGTAAATACTTCATTTTGAATTGACTTTAATCATACTTTGACCTTTTTGTAAATAATCCAAATAACTTCACCCATTCAAATGATTTTGTGGCTTTGTCCATGTTTGTTAAGTTTTCATACATTAGCTATAGGTTTGATTTACCCTAGTTGGTTGATATTAATCTCACCTATTTGTCCTTAGTAGATGAATTGTAAGTCTTCCTTGCCTATTATAGGGTTAACCCCTCTCTGGCAAGTTGAAGCTTTTCTCACATGGTGGACTAGTTGTTTCATAAGGTTGAGTTTTCTCCCGTGGGTAACATAAGACCTTTGAGCTTGTGTTTTAAAATTAAATCCACTAACTTTTGGAAGTTTTTAGCCGAACTACGGCGTTTTGATCCTTACCTTTGATGGAAGGTACGTAGGCAACGGGTTCATCCGTTCGAACACAAAAATAATTAACATGTACATTCTCTTCTCATCATCCCAATCATGTTTGCACAATACTTATGTCATGACAAATAATAATTTTTCAAACAACAAAGTGTGAAAAGGGCTCCCTAGGAGTACCTAGGACGCATTGGGTGCCTAACACCTTCCCTTTGCGTATTTTACCCCTTATCCAGTTTCTCTGATCTTTTTCATTAGTTTTCTACGTGTAAAACTTCTTAGGTTTTTGTTCGCTTTTTAACCAGTCCTTAGGATAAATAAAAGTGCGGTGGCGACTCTATGTTCATTGTATACTTTGCTTATGATTTAACCAATAGATCATATAGTAACGAATACACCGCTACAGCGGCGTTTTGGATCGCTCTTCTCCTTCAGTTGACGATTTTGACATCCAAGCTGCCCCAAATATATCATCAATTGAACAACCACATTCTGTAGAGCCTAAACTACTTCACGAGGATTCATATTATTCATCAAAGCTTCAACTTAAGAAGAAACATAAGAAGGGAATTGAATGGACCTTGGCCGACACTCGTGATGTTAGCCCATCCATATATATGCATAGGATCTCACTTAAAGATGTAATAAAAGTAGTGAGGCAACCCCGTAATCCTTTTATTCATGATGTTGTGAAAAAGGAGATCACTTTCACGTTCTCATTCAACACTTTTACTTATCAAAGATTCTTCTTTGATCCTGGAATACAAGGCGAATGCACTAATCAAAATTTCAAGGTCAATGGATACTACCCAAAGCTACTACATGAGAACCCGACTTTGGAAGAAGAGACTGTAGAAGAACTCTCTTTGGGGAAGGCTGCTTATGCAATCACTTATCCGCCTTGACTCCTCGGGTGTGTTCTTTCCTTTCTCTCACTCTTATTTTATATTTATGCTCTTTCATTTAGGACAATGTATGTTTTAAGTGTGGGGGAGGGAACCATTTATTTGTTTTGTTTTCTTTGTTTTTTCTCTGTTTTGGTTTTGGTTTGCTTTCTTAAAAAAAAATTGCATGCTTTTTCCTTTGGTTTTTGAGTTACAATTATGAGTATTTTTATTACTTCTCTTGACTAAAGTCTTGTGGTGTGATGTGAAAAACTTGTTGTGTATTTTTAGTATGATAGGTAAGACTAAACTCTAAATTGTTCATCATTCGTGGTAGATCAATTAACCTTGTGAGATTTTGAGCCTTATATGGATAACATACAAAAATCTATCTCTTTCTTTCTTGTGTGATTCACTCATGTCTGTTAGTCTCTAGAACTTGAATTGACTCTTGTTGATACAGTTGTTTACTTGTGCACACTGATATGATAAAGGCAGTTTTTTTTTTAGCCAGTTAGCCGAAAATCCAACCCTAAAATAATTGCATCCCTTGTTTGAAACCCCCTTTAGCCTATTATCCTTTTTTTTAATTTAAAACTCATTACAAGTCGAGAAGTGAAAAACAATGTTATCACCCTATTCAAAGGGTTAAAAGAGTCTTGTTTGGAGTTGTGTGGGGTTGAATAATTATGTTTGTAATATTTCAGAAGTTGGCAAAAAAAAAGAAAAAAAAAGGAATGAAAAAATAGAAGGATAAGAGGAAGAAAAAAAAAGAATTATGTTTGTAATATTTCAATACATGTCAATACATACTCCTTCAAAAAAAGAATAAAAAGAGGAAGGAGAAGAGAAAACAATTGCTAGAGTTGTTCAAGTGGATGAAATATTTTGTATATTCAACTCCCGCAGTTTCTTTCAAGTCTCTTTTATCTCTTTGAATTTTAGCCTAGTACCCCTTAGGATTTATCTCACCCTTACTTTGACCACGTTACAACCAAATAAAAGTCCTTTTGATCTTTGTGTGCATGTATTTCAACTGTGGATGTTAGAGTCCCTTCAAGCTTATAGTAGTACTAATTTTTATGTTGTGCTTTGAGTGTAAACAATTAATCTAAACACTTGAGAGTTGAGTGAATTATATCCTGTGAGGATCTTACTGTTGTTGATGTACTTTTTGGTAATCTGTTTTTCTATCTGCTTTGAATGTCACAAAAAGTTGCTTACTAACACCATATTCTTGAAGCTTAGACATATAATTATGCGTATACCTTGTATCTTGAAAACTTTTGGAAGTGCATGCTCTGTTTTCTTTCCTTTTGTTTTGAAATTGTAATTTTGCTCGGAGTGCAAAAGTGTGGGGGAATTTGATCAGTGCATTTTGATGCACATTCTTTTATAATTGTACTTAGGCATTTATCTAATTTATTTTTCTTATTTTACTATTTTATTATGTTTTTAGATTTAAGTTCATGTTTGCCTTTAATCTATTTTCGTTTGCTATTTTCAATTTTAGCGGTTATTTGATACATGTCCACTGTTCGGATCACAACTCGAGCTACGGGATTCCGTTTTGCAAGTTCTGACATGTGTTGGAAAGCTAAAAGAAAGAGATACAACTTTTATGTTGAAGTCAAAAGCTGATTCAGAGTGCAAACGTCTTAAATAATTCGTTGAAATTTCGTACTTTAGGAAATATTTTCTTTTGGGTCATTTGTTGGGCCGAATTTAGGTTTTCCGGACCAGTTTGAATTAGAAGTGAAACCCTTATTCTGTTTAAAAGGGAAACCGCGGTACTGTAGCAATTACATATTATTCACCATAACTTTTTGCTTTTGTGCAATCATGAAGAGGAACTAATCTCCTAGAGTTAATCTGCTGTAACCGAATTTCCAAGGCTTTGAGGTTTTTAGCCTATCAGTTTAAGTTCGTTCTCTTTCAATTCTATTCTATGAAATTTCATTTGCTTAATCTGTATTTTGTGGAATGGTTTTGATTAAATTCGTATGATTGCATTCCTAACTATTAATCGCCATTTTCGTCGCTTTGTCGTTAAATTGCGTTTGTAAATCGTGTTTGCTTAATTCACTATTGTATTTATCCATTTGCTTAATTCGGAATATAGGAATATAAATCTGTCATATATCTATTGTGCTTGTCAATCGAATTTGAATCGAATAGTGATAGAAGCCGCTTAGGGAATTGGTAGGTAAAAACCAGTGATTAGCCGGAAACCGAAAATAGTAGATTGACTTATTTTATAATCGCTTATTTTAATCACTTTTTTTGCTTTGTTTTCTAAATCGAACACTAAAACATAAAACCCCTTAAATCGATTTCATTAGATTAATAATAATAAAAGAATCCTTGCAATACGATACTCGAGTTGTCGCTTCCGCTAAACTACAGTTTTCTACTTACTCGTTTTGACCCGCGTGCGACAGCGGATCATTACTCTAATATTATTTACTTGTAAGGATATGTATTTAGAAACCCCAACTCTCTTCTAGGGTTTGAATTATAATAAACATCCCATGGCCAGTCTTGGCATCCCAACCACTGCCAAAATTAGCGATTCCCAATCGTACGTTCACGATCAAGCACTAGTCAATATCTATGACAATTGATCGAATAAATTGAAAAAATTAGTTATTATAGGAGATAATTTGTGCATCAAGATAATAAAAGAGTAAGAACTCATACTCTAATAATGATAGAGAGGTCAGAAGTAGGAAATGTTGCACACAGTCAGGCAGTTGAGAAATATTCCAACCGTCGTCAGGATGGCGGAGACCGAGGGCCTCGAGGCAAGTTCTCATCATACACTCCTTTGAATACATAAAGAGAGAATATTTTGAAAGAATATGAAAACACCCATTTTAAAGAATATGTGATTAAGAACCCTTATCTGATAAGGGAGTTAGGTAGAACAAATAAATCAAAATATAGTTGTTTCCACAAAAGTCATGGTCATAACACCGATGAATGCATACACTTGAAGGATACAATTAATGAGTTGAATAAGAAAGGGAGATTTATCCGCTTCACTCAAGATGATGTTCATAAGTAGTTCAATATAGAAAGAAAGACTATAAAAAACGAGATAAATCTCCAAGAGGAAATGATCCCCCCTGTCAAGGAAAAAGGTCCCCAAACATGATTATAGAAGTTGTCAGCGAGGCTAAAGGAAAGAAAGACAACAACGGCGACGGGGAAGATGACTAGAAAGGAATGCGTCATTAAATCATGTTCATCACTAGATGTCTTCCTAGACCAAGGAACCCCTCCAAAGGAACAGTAAAAAGAAGAATCAATGTACTAATGGTGATGAGAAAGAATAAGGGAGCATGTATTGACGGAAACCCCGAGAGGCCTATTCTCAAATTCCAGGATAGTGAAAAAGTTAGCAGAATCCCAAATGAATATTTTCCATTGGTAATAATAGCAACCATAACCAACTTCTACATGTCTAGAATCCTCATCGACAAAGGGAGTTCTTGGGACATTATGTATGTGGACCTCTTTGAAAAAATTGGATTAAAAAGGGAGAAACTGTGATCATATGAGGGATTCTAATTGCAAGCTCTCAATGACACACTGACCCACCATAGGGATACATTGAGAAAATGGTCACCCTAGGAAAAGGAGGAGACAACATGAATGTTTACCTGTAATTCTAAGTAGTCCCTATTGAAGTGTCTATAATTGCATTCTGGGACGACCCTTTGCAACAATGTTAGACATGGTGGCCTCTCTGGTTCACTTGAAAATGAAGTATCACAATGTCAATAGCGAGTCAGTGACAATATTGGCTGACTCATCTAGAGAGTAAAGGATACACAAGGCCTTGCAATATGACCAAAGGGGAAATATAAATAGAATATGATGGAAATCAACGTGGTTTGCCTCACCAAGCATTCAAAAGAGATAACGGTAAATTCGTTGAAAGAAGAAACAAGTGGCCTCAATGGGCATAGAATGAACCAATCTAATTTGACAGGTGCATGGGATGACACTAAAAGAAGGGGAAACTGCTACAGTATGCTATGCTAGCACACCCATAAATCAATAAGTAGCAACATAGTCGCTTGATTAAGATTATTTTTACTATATACATAAACCATGTTTTGCATCACAATGTAATTTATTTTTCATTGGAATGGATAAATTTTCACAAATTTTCTTCCTTATGATCACAAAGGATATTCACGGCTCAAGGATGCTATCGAAAATGCCATAAACGTACGACAAAAATAGCCAAAACCCCACAAGGGAAGTAATATGGATAAAGACCACACACCACGAAACAAAGTGGAGATTTGGGATCACCCCCCTTTTTGGAAGCTAGTCACTTTATATCCCATAGGTGAGTCCTCAATGCATCAGCATCAAACCAAGTTAAAACTTGGGGCGTAGAAAGGGTACTGACAGTTGATCGGACACAATCCCCAAAGATATCTAATAAAACTTTGAGTGTGACCTCAGATGCTAGATAATTCTCAAAGAAAGAATCTCGAGACCTAAGGTGACGCCCTAATTAAACTTCAAAGCACGACCTCAAACACTACAAATTCCCGAAGGAGCAAACTCAAAAAATTAAAGCAGGAATATATATATATATATATATATATATATATATATATATATATATATATATATATATATATATATATATATATATATATATATATATTGTGTTATATTTGTAAAGGATCTAGCTAGGGAGATGACCCTGAGCCGCCTCCCAAGAGGGACGGCGATCACATATCGCCCTCAGGGGGGTACCACCTCGTCCCTTAATACTTCCTTGTCACCCAGTAATGGGAAACATGAGATACATGGTTTTTGGGACAGAGAGAAGTTAGGGGTAACCACTGACTCACGTTTCCTTGGAAATAAGGATTCAACGGTCCCCCATTGATTAGGTGGGCAATGTCTTTTCCCAAGGAAAACCAAGGCCTAGAGCCCCTATAAATATTCCTCCCCCATCGAGATAAAGAACAGATCTTAAGTTATACATATCGTACCACACTTTTGTTACACAAAAAATTATCACGCTATATACAGAGTCTCTCACCTCATGTGAGCAGGTCATCTAAACCAGCAGAAAACACCACCAATAAGGCTTCTCGCCGCCATGGGAAAGTCTTAACCACTGTATAACATAATATACATACTAAGGCCTCTGAGTGCCCCTGCCCTTGCGATCACGTGTACTTTTTGATCAGTATAGTGGCTCCTACCATGGGGTTCCGATAAAACTAACCTAGGACACACATCTTTTATTCTAACTCCTTCCATATTCCCTTCAAATATGGCCGACAAAACTCTACTCCCAACATAAACACAATTTCCAAAGGTTTCGCTAGTGGAGGTAACTCTACGTCCCAACACAAACACCATTAACATCACTTTTTTTAGGAGGACGCCCTCAGAGTCAGTCCTCACTATAATGACCCCCAGGTCATCACTATGCAACATGGGATATCAAGTGAGTCTTGATAGATCCTGGTAGCTCCATCAACATCCTGTTTTAGGATGTAACACCCTAACCTCGAAAAACTCTTAATTAAATAAAAACATACAAATATCATATTTAAATAGCAAGGGTTTCACACATCTCCTTCAAATAATCATGCTTCTCAAAAGTTTTATAACAATGCAATGGAAATTCAAAACATACCATCTCAACTAAAAACATATCATCATACTTAAATAATTCATAAATATCAGGAAATAACAATTAAGGAAACATGTCCCGATGTTACACTATCAGAGCAACATCGCAGAAAACTAAAATAAAAATAGTAAACAAAAGAAGTCAGCATCTATGTCAATCCTTCGCAACAAGCAACATCTAGTGCTCTTCTACCTGAGTGTCTACAATACCAACATAAGGAACAAAATAACAATAAAAAGGGGTGATAATAACTTCATAGATGATATCGGTGTATTAAACAACAAGAATAGTTTTTGAATAATAATAGCATCAATATAAATATTAATTCACACCTATAATCAATTACAATGCAAATTAAATGCTATGTTATTCCCCTTCAATATTCATGTGATACCAAGGTTTAGAATTCAGAGTTATATTATTGAGTTACCCATGTCTCTGGTTCCTCTCTAAACTTTGTTCCTTTCTGAACTTGAGATTGTCATTGGTTCCTCTCTGAACAGTGACCTCGTCAGACCGAAGTTCTACCTATCTCTGATATACATGAATGCATGATCTTCAATAACAAATTTTAGACCATATACTAAATATTCAAACTCTACATCAAGGAAATAGCATTCATATCTTGTACTCAACAAGGTTCTCTCTGAATCATAATTTTGCCAATGTAAGGCCAACTCCGTAGTTCCTCTCTAAAAATATTAACTCAAAAGATTATATAACTACAACTCAATTTAATATAGTTATATAAAATCTTCACAATTACTCATCAACAGGGTAAAACATTAATACTCATTTAAGGCCACCAACAGGGCAAGGCAACAATTACTCAACGCATGCTCTAGTCTTACCAAAACAACTTTGAACCTGTCAGATTACTCAATTTTACTCAACAACTCAATAGTATTATTATAAATTATTCAATAACTCAATAATATTAATATAAATTACTCAACAACTCAATTTTGACTCTTTTTCCTTAACAACCTTAAACAGATAAAAATATTACTCAAAAAGCAACCTTATAGTGTCAAAAGGCTTCACACTAACTCAAGTGTATCCTATATTTTGATCTCCAACTCTAAGCAACTCAAAATCAACTTTGATAACTCTAATGCAACAAATTTTACTCTTAAACTTATAAAAAAGGTAACGAAAAGTCTTCAAACTTGAAATTACTCAAAAACTCGCCGAACTGGACAACAAACCAGAAAACGCAAACCTATCGCCCACCGCGACATGCCGACCCGTTCCCGCATACCACCGTGAGCTGTTGTTGGGCGACCCACCATTAACGAGCTAGGGACGGTCATATCCACCCCGTACTTAGTCCTGAAGTATCTACAACCTAGAAGGAGAGTCGGTACAGTCTTATGAAATCAACAAATTGTTCAAGAGTGTTACCAAAGTAGCATGGCAACATAGAGGGAAGAGCTCACCTTTGTTGGTGCCCCCTTTCTAATGTTCCAAATACTGACCTCGAGTGTTGGGACCCCTGATTGGGCGTGGACGATGAAAGGCTCACATCCACAAAGGACTTGTAGGAAGTCCAAATAGGCCAGTTCTTCCATCAGGTCACAAAGATAGGCATTTCACTTTATGAGGAGGAAGAATGTGAGCTAGTCGACCAATTCATTAAGAATGTCAACTTGTTTGCTTGGGCTCTCTCTAATATGTTTGAGATATACATCAAAATGGCGAACCATTATGTTTCCATCCACCATCCCGTCAAACTAGTGACATAGAGGAAGCAAAAATTTGGCAAGGAGAATAGGGCTTCCATTCATGAAGAGGTGGGGAAACTATCTGACGTCTCCTTCATCAGAGAAATGAAATACCCTACTTGGATAACCATCAAGGTTCTAGTATGGAAATATAACAACAGGTGGCATATGTGTGTAGACTTTACTAATATGAACGCCGCCTGTCCTAAAGACCTATACCTGTTGCCAAGCACCGATTGCCTTATCGATAGGTCATCAGGATACTGCACTTTGAGGTTCATGGATGCATACTCAGGGTATCACCAAATTCATATGGACCCCTTGGATGTTTCTAAGACATCCTTTATGTCGAATCATGGCAACTACTACTACAATGCCAAGCCCTTCGGCCTCAAGAACTTTGTCGCCACCTACTAGTGACTCATGAACGTTGTGCTCGCCCATCAGATAGGACAAGCCCGGAGATCTATGTTCATGACATGATAGTGAAAATTATAGAAGGGCACAACCATGCAGAAGATTTGAAGAAAGTCCTGTAATCACCCAAGAAGTATGATTTGCGCCTGAATCTCGCCAAGTGTTCTTTCGGGGTTCAGAATGGGAAATTCCCAGGGTTAATGCTGACGAGAAGAGGCGTTGAGGCCAATCTAGTCAAATGCCAAGCAGTCATCACTATGAGAACCCCCACAAATGTCAAGGAAGTACAACAACTTATAGGTCGCCTTGCCGCCCTATCTCGCTTCATATCATGCGTAGGCGACAAAGCTTTCCTTTTCTTTACCACCTGTAAGAAGAAATAGAGATTATAATGGACCTCCGAGTGAGAATATTCTTTCTATAAGGTGAATGTATTTCTCACATCGCCACCATTCTCACTCGCTCGAGAGAGGAGTCTCCACGACTCTTCTATCTCTCAGTCACAGATCAGGCAATGAGCTCAGTCCTTGTCCAGAAGACAAGCAAGGAAAAGAGACTTGTATATTTTGTAAGAAAGGTATTCAAAGGTGCATAAGCACGTTATTAGAAGATTGATAAGCTAGAACTAGCCTTCATCGTCGCAGAGAGGAAGTTGAAACCTTATTTTCAGGGTCACAATATCTTTTTGAAAACCAATTATCGTGTTCGTCAAGTCTTCAAGAAGCCAGATTTGGCAGGAAGGATGGTATATTAGGCAGTGGAATTCCCAAAATACGACATCCAATATGTCCCGAGGGGAAGCATCATATCACATGCTCTGGAAAATTTCGTGGCAGAATTTATCTCACATGTGGATGAGTAGATGCCCCTAGAATGGGCGTTATCGGTAGATGGCTCCTCAAACATGAAAGGAAGCGACATTGGGATAGTCTTGGAAGGTCCTGACGACATACTCATCGAGCAAGCATTGACGTTTGAGTTCACCCGCCAATAATCAAGCAGAATACGAGGCCCTTATCGCCGACATGGTTCTCACCTCATAGATGGACACCTCTAGACTGAAGACCAAAAGTGACTCCCAATTAGTCGCCATCCAAGTCCTCAGACAGTACCAGGAAAAGGAACCCCAACATATAAAATATTTTTAAAAGGTATAAAGTTTACCCTCTCATTTTACTTATTTTGAAATAGAACACATTTATGTGAACATAACTTCAGAGCCGACCTCCTGTCCAAGCTTGGAAAATCAAAGACAATGGTTCTAGTTGGATGTCGCTCATATTGTGTTACCTAAAGTTGAACGAACTTCTACTATACGAGGGGGAAGCGAGAAGAATTCAAAAATAGGCTCCCAAGTACACCCTCACCTATGGAAAACTTTATAAAATGGGAAGGGATTTTCCCATGCTATGGTTCCTAGGTGACCATGAAATCGGCTTGGTGCTTGTAGAAGTATACAAGGGAGCTTGCAACGCTCACGTTGGCTGAAAATTCCTCCCCCACAAGCTGTTAAGGGCGGGACATTGTTGGCCTACTTTGGTGAAGGATAACATCGCCTTTGTCAAGAAGTGAAATCAGTGCCAGAGACATGCTGATCTTCACCATGCTCTGACTAAACTTCTTCAGTCTATGGCTTTGCCTTGGCATTTTTATCAATGGGGCATGGAAATCCTGGGTCTATTTCCCTTAGCTCAAGGTCAACTAAAATTCTGGATAGTGGGAGTTTATTATTAAACTAAATAGATAGAGGTGGAAGCTTTTGCTAAAATCACAACTGAGAAAGTTCCTTGTTTCTATTTGTATAAAATTATGTCCAAGTATGGACTTCCCAGAGCTATCCTCTCTGACAATGGAACTCAGTTCGCCCGTGCTATGGTTACTGATTTTTGAAATTATTTGGGAGTGCAAACAAAGTTTGTATCAGTCGTACACCCTCAGGACAATGAGCAGACGAAGTCAGCAAACAAAGTAATTTATAAGAAACTTGAGAAGAAACTTGATGATGCCAAGGGTTTATGTGTTAAGATACTGTACGAGATATTATGGTCATAGCACACCAATCCGCACTCCACCACCAAAGAAACTACATTTTCCATGATATATGGAGCATACGACATTTTTCCTATGGATTTTGATACCCCCTCATGGCAACAATACCAATTTAATAAAGAAGAAAATAAGCATAAATTAGAAGTCTGGAAGACTCGATCGACGAATTGAGAGAAGTCACACATATCCGTGAATTGGTGGCCAAACATAGAGCCACCAAAAGATATAAATCCAAAGTCAAGCCAAGAGAGATGTAAAAGGGTGACATGGTATTACAAGAGATGGTTCTTCCCGCATAACAGGGACAACTACAACCTAATTGGGATGGGCCATACCGCATATTCCAGAAGCTCCCTCATGAGGCGTATAAGTTACAGAAGTTGGAAGGACAGATCTTACATAGAACCTGGAACACTTTCCATCTTAGATATTATTACAGTTAAATTATTTATAATTTCCTAAGAGGCACAATGATTATGTACTAGTGAACAATTTTTGAGCTTTTATGACCATCAGGGATAATTTTCTAAATATTTTGTATGTTGGACTTCATATCGAAGATCCTTGCGGCCCCTTGATTTAATATTTATATGTTAGACTTCATAGTGAAGATCCTTACAACCCCTTGAGGCAATACTTGCTGGACTTCATAGCAAATATTCTTGTCACCCCATGAGGCAATACTTGCTGGACTTTATGATGAAGATCCTTTCCCCCCTCAGGGTAATACAAATAAGTAATATAACACGTCACCTGAGGGACTTATAGTATCATTAGTCGGGCTATAGATAACTTCTCCTGAGGTACTTAGATTTCCCCAAAAAATCAAACTCTCGCCTGAGGGACTCAGAGTCTCCTCGGGTGGGACCAAACATTGAAATCATTCCAAGAGGCACGATCGAAGTCTAGCCTAAGATACTTATTCATGATTCTTGTCTGAGGGCTTGATAGAAGTCCCACCAAGAGACATAACACCTCATCTAAGGGACTTATAGTCTCACCAGTCGAACTATAGAAAACTTCACCTGAGGGACTTAGATTTCCCAAGCTAATCAAACTCTCACCCGAGGGACTTAGAGTCTTCTCGGGCAGGACCACACATAGAAATCTCTCAAAGAGGCACGACCGAACAATATGACTTCTCTTAAAAAACCACCAGGCCTAACAGGCCTATCACGTCACATAGGAAAATTTAGGGCCTCGAGGTACTCCCATATACCACGGTCTAAAAATACCTCATCCTCTATCAACGGCCCCGTGCTTGAGGGACTATGTAGTATTATATTTGTAAAGGACTTGACTAAGGCGGTGACCCCGAGCCTCATCTCATGAAAGACAACAATCACATATCTCCCTCAGGGAGGTACCGCCTCGCCCCTCAACACTTCCCTGTCGTCAAGTTCTGGGAAACGTGGGATAAGACATTTTTATGAATGAGAGAAGTCTGGGTCAACAACTGACCCATGTTCCCTTGGAAATAGGGATACACCAGTCCACCATTGAATAGGTAGGCGGTGACCTTTCCCAAGGAAACCCTAGGCCTAGAGCCATTATAAATATCTCTACCATATCGGGAGAAAGGATATATCTTAAGCCATACATATCATATCGCATTATTGTTACCCAACAAAAGTATCACGCTACATATATAGCCTCTTACCTCACGTGAGAAGGTCCACTAAACCGCCACAAAATATCACCATATGTAGCTTCTCGCTGCTTTGGACAATCCATAAGCACCATAAAACGTATTATACCTATTAAGGTCTCGAAGTGCCTTTGTTATTGCAGGGGTAACATGCACACATGTACTTTTTGATCAGTAATATATATATATATATATATATATATATATATATATATATATATATATATATATATATATATATATAGGCAAAAGGCTACAAACCTGACTCATGTTGGAAAATGATTGACTTCTCATCCACTATTTATTGATTTGGATGAACCTGCTCTCGTGAAATATGCATAGTGGGATTAAAAAATTCCACATATTGTAAGGCATTTTCAAAAGAAACTTGCAGAACAAAGAACAAATTTGCATAAGGCCTTCCTCAACCTTCCCCAAACCTTTTGGAGCCTCGGTCAGAGATGCCTCCAACTCCATTATTGTCTTGCAAGAGGAGTCAAATGTATGGCTCGCCCCAACATGAGCAAACTCAATTGTGGATTATGTAGTCCGAGAGGATAATAGGGTTTTATCCTTCTTCTATATCTCTAGAACAAGAGAGTACACCCTTTTGATTTAGTAAGTAAGGATAACTTAAAGTCGACACATAAGTTCTTATCTCTCTCACCAGACCACTCTCTTATATTAGCTCTTCCAAGTACCACACTCTCTTAATAGTAAAAGTATTAATGTTCTCCTATAGCACTTCTTTATCTTTCCGGAGACAGTCAGGTAGAAAGATATCTCCTTTTCCACCATCATCAAATATTAAGATACCCGACATCCTGCACATTTGGTATGACATTTTCTCCAACTCCTTCTGATGAACAACCCCAACCTTACTTGAGAAGTATGAATAATCTTCTTTATAAACATAACATTGGAACTCCCCGACCGTCTAAGGACTAGGGCAAACTAGAAGTGTAAGAGACGAGGTAACAAGCGGAAACGTTGAACCTCCTCCAGAACCATCCTTTCCTTGGTCTTCTCTAGTTATATAAGGGCTTATTTTAGATGCTTCACTTTCTGGACAAATTTTAATAGAAGGACCCGTGGAAGGAATACCTCCATGAACATGCAGTGACAAACATATAACACTTCCCACAACGAGTTGGTCAAAAGAACCTTAAACTTCTGTTGGAACCGAGATGAGAAGATTGATTATGGACAGATCAATAAAGGACCCCATAATTGGAACTCTCCCATTATATGACATATTAGTGCCCCATAAAAGAAGAAGGACAACCATATGAGTCCTCTTCAATTATAGTATTGTTTGGTGGAACTTCATCTTATCTACAAGCAAGAAAATAAGCAAGTTAAGAAAATAGTCACCAAGAAAGCAATGAAGAAAAGAATAAATATTCTACATCACTCATCGAAGATGACATGCCTCTCTGCTTTAGTAGTGGCTTCTACTAATAAACACATTTATATGTACTGTTTCTTTTGTTTCTTTGGTGCCTCCTTAAAAGAAGAAACATTGTCAATGAAACTCAAACCGTCAAAGAAAGTTACCAATTTCCTCTTCAGGTAGTTCTCTTTTTGAGACAAGTCATCCAGATTGTATACATAGGACTCGGAGTCCGCCAAGAAATGGCTCTAATGATAGAACATGGAAGATTGACTCGAGCATGGGTAAGGTGGATCGAGTTCCATGTCGCACATGTTAAAGTGAGACATTTTAGTAAGAGGGTAATCCAATAATACTAATACTTTAAGTTTTTCACAATGTCGGAATACACCTTAAACATCTTGTTATTCTTCCTGCGGGAAATAAGACCTTGACTTATTGGGAGGAACTGTGTTAGGATTTAAAGAGATGACAAAAAAGTGTCAAGTTCGAGACATTTCTCTTGTACTCACTCCAGTACTGAAAGACTTTGACGTAAGCTCAACTCATCAAGTGCAGTTGTGAGGGAGCAATTTCCAGATGGTAAATGGAGGCGAAAATCAATCAAGGAAAATATGCATTCATGAAAGGGGGTGACTAGGGATGGAAAAACAGGTCGGCCTGTTGGGCATGCCCGTTTTCCCCCATATTTTTGCGGGACAAAATAAGGTTTTATGCTTTCACCATCTAATATGTCCGCCTTGCGCCCACACTAGTTTTTGCGAGATTTTACAGGTGTAAACATTAACAAGAATTTTTGCAACTTTTAGTCTTTAGAGGTGCAAGGTCCATATGTACGCCTGCACCGTCCTCATTTTTTACGGGGTCGGCCAAGATTTTAGGCACACACCCTCAATCAAGCCCTCCCCACACCCACTCTATTTTTTGTGGGCTTTTGTGGGTCCGACCTAAATGAGGTAGACACGTCCGTTTTCAACACTTAGATGACACAACCATCATATTTACTGCATATCCTTTTATCCTTATCTAGGGAAAACACCTCTCCAATCCGAAGAAGAACCCACCTGATGATGGCATGACTCAAGCGACCCTTACCGTTGAAGGTGGAAAAAATATTCAATGGTTCTTTATCCATCCACACGACCGAGTTGTCTCTTAACACTTTCTGGGCTCTGGGGCAAGAGTTGTCCATTTTAAAGACAACTTCCAACATATAAAAAGAAACAACCATCAGTGGAGGCACATGATCGATGTAAATTTAAACTTTGCATCCATGTTGAAATCCATCTATGGCGAGAGGTTTTGCCAAAACACAAGAAAGGAATGACCAAATCCCTAAACCTCTTTTCATAATAAATATCGCCACCCTAACATTTCACCATTGATATGGATTTTCTCCTTCAATACATTCCATAACTCTCTTATGCATAAACTTTGGTAACACATACAAATATAAAAGAAAAGAAAGGTTTTTGAAGTGTGACTTTGAAGAAGATGAACTCACTAACTCGCACATTGTATGATTTACTAGAGGAAGGGACATAAATCTATCGGAATGATGGCCAACCAAAGGGTATGGGAGAAGATGAAATAAATCATAAGCATATGAAAGGAGTTTTCAAGACTCACGAATGACGAAAAAATGAGATATTAACCTCAGAACTCCTCATATATCCTCCAACGAAGATGGTCGTACAATCCTCAATGGTAGACATTGGGAAGTGTGAACCACCGAAGGTCCAAAACTTTCTTAGAATGTTAACAATACTTGAATACCCTAATATATGAAGACATCATTGGTATCAGACGTAAGGCCATGAGCCGAAACTCCTTTGTGAAACATTCGCTAATCACGGGGAGATATTTAATGCGTCTATTCCCAATGTTATTCATGTCTCATCAAGGGCTTTCCACTTCCTTCCACCAGAAGCCGGACGAAAGGCATGCGTAACTAGCCCCCATTTTACGAGTAAGCACAAGAGCTTGAGGGATAATTGTTTTGGCCCGTTCGCCTAGCTCACGATGGAAGGTCCAACAAATAGGCATCATAAGGAAAAATGCATGGAATATTTGGGACTTCATTCCAATCAAGAGAAAGATGCATGAAATATTTGGGACTTCACTCTAGCCAAGGACAGGTGATTCATGCCTTTTGTGCATTTCCTCTATTAGATGTGATCGGACAAGCATGGGGCACCATATCCCACAGGGACAGTTTTGACGGTCCGTACTGTATAATGTTTAACACGTGTCATTTCAGATATTCTCTTATTCATACACTCATACTACTTTCTCTATTTTGTAATGTCAGGTCCACTCCCGCTTCGTCATACCGAAAACTCACTTCATTGCTTCGGAACTCCAGAGTTCCACTTGATCTATGCCAATTTCTTGTTCCAATTCGAAACAATATGCAAATCACTTTTAGTTTGTCTAATCAAAATCGAATAATTCTCATTTCAAATTAGATATTTTAGATTTAATAATAAAAACAAAATTACATTGAAATTTGAACTATCCAATATTAATCGGGCAATTCAAATATGCTTGATTCCACAAAATCACACTGCATACAATTCAAATCCATTTTATTTCCCTTACTCATTGAACAAAAGAAAGGGATGCAACAATGTGAAAGAACTGAAGTTTCTCTAACAACTCTTTGCCATGATTAGTGCCTCTTTTCTCCACTCTAAGAAAAAGTTCCTCACTGAGCTTATCACCAATATGTGCATCAACAAGAACACCAGAAACACTTCTACAACTGTTTGCCAAAGCCCTTCCCACTTCACTTGCATCATCAGGTTGATTCACTACAAGAGGACTCCCTCCTTTGAAAACTTCAAGTTTGTTAATGGAAAATGAACCATCAGCTTCAACCACTTCCTTGAAGTCTTGTAAACTTGGTGCATAAACCGGAATATTAAAATCATCTCTTTTCTCATTGCTAATTAACCCCTATGAAGTGATTAAGCACATGATTAAAATCATAAACCATGTATTAAACCACATGTGATATGAAAATTTCATCATCATAGCATTCAATTATCATTTCTATTGTGATGATGAATGTGGCCAACAAACATATAACATCAACTTTTTAAATCATGGTAAGTTATAGAATGTATATGTTTTTGTCCCAAGTTCTTTTTGGTCTGCCAATAAAAAACATGCACAGTGTTTGGATTTTACTTTTAGATAAAATTTCTGATGATTACCTCTTGGACAAGATCATCCCAAGCATCTTGAAAATGGGTCCCAAAGAGGAGACCAGCCCCACCTTGGTCTGTGGGGTCCACTGAAGTTCTGCCTAAACAAACCAAAAACATGGTCCCTTTGCTTTTCATCTCTATTGACCTTGAGTTGAGGAAACCTGCCAAATCTGTTTGGAATTGTTTCTTGTAAGCATTTGTTGTTATCTCATTAGCACCATGGATGAAAACCCTTCCTTTGTTGTATGCACTTGATCTCTTGTCTTCAACTGATTCTGGTACCTACATGCATGCATGGGACCATATAATGAGGTTGTTTTTTTAAACTAATCTTGAGATAATGGATTAGTTACATATGTTTTGGTTATACTTTATGCCTTATAAAATGAGGCTTCTACTCCTAACTAATGCATTAAAAATGGATTTTTTATATATTATTATCTTCAAGAAGTGGCAAAAATTTCAAGTTATCATGTCGTGGAATTTAGTGTGCATAGTGACTACATAGATTCTTTGATGGGTGGGGTGGGGTAGGGATAGGGGTAGGGGTGTGAAAATATATGATATACTATTGAACTTGAAATTCAATCAAAAGGTTTTTAAAAGATAGAAAGTCAAAATTTTAGAACGCCAAAACTTAATATTATTTTAATATAATAATTTTTTTTAACTTCTAAACATATTTCAAATGTGTATTTTAAATATCTTTTGGTCAAGGATCATGAGTACAAAATGTGTCAGAAATAGTCTCAATAATCGGATCTACGACCGTAACCGCAATTTAAAATTATGTAACACATAAATTGATCTTAAAATTATTATTGATGCATAGAATCAAAATTTATTTTTTTAATTTTAAAATTTATTATCAATATTTACCTGTCTTTGTCAATATTATCGGTATCTATATGTCTTTTGAATAAAAACAGAAAAAAAAAACAGAGAGGTGTAATTATATTACCTGAGATAACCAATGCAAAGAAAATGCAGAGTGGAAAACATCAACAGACCTAGCCGGAAAAAGTCTCCGGTAGAAAGAGCCGGGGACACCGGCAGCAAAGTAGCAACGGTGATTATTAGCAGCAAGGCACTCTTCCATACTATCACCATAGTTGGCCATTGGAGGAAGGAGTTGAAAAAGGGTGTTAAAGTCATTACTCGGAAGGTCAGTGAAAAAAGCAGAGAATTCAGGTGGATTACATCCCAATGCTTCGTAACGCTTCATGATGTGTTTTACCATCACATCCATAACATTGATAGTGTTGCTTCCACATGAACATCCCAAATCCACCACCACAAATGGAATGTTAGGATCATGAAGCTCAACTCCATCTAGTGCTTCTTTTAGAAAATGAAGCATTGACTTTGCATGTATGGCCTACACAAATTTAATTGATTTCGAATAAATTACATTTTTCATTTATGATATTGACTAAGCCGAGGCTAAACAGCACACTGTTGTTTAGCCTCTGCTCAGTCAGTAGTATTGATAATGAAAAGATAAATTAGATTGAAAAAAATTAAGAATGGAGCTACCTGAGCTTGGGAATTGTTGGCATAGCTAGCTTCTCCTTTACCACCTTTCATGCTAAGCAACCTCTCAAGCTCCATATTGGACACTACAACATTATCTCCCATGAGAAAGTGATTTGAGGAAGTATAGTTGTGTTGGTTTTCAAGGTATCTATGATAGGTAAAATGAGAGGCAAGAGAGTTGTATATATAGACAAAGGATGAGATGAAAATATAATCAATTATGTTAGCTAGGGCCCTTTATTGATACAAAGGGAAATTAATTAAGTACCAAGAAGCAAAAGCAGCAATTATCATGCATTAATATTAATTCAAAAGGGGAAAAACTAAGTATAAGAAAATTAAACAGACAAAAAGTTGAAGGAATAAAATAATTAAGTAAAAGTAGGTATTTTTATGCATTGACATAATGCAAAAGGGGAGAAACTAATACTATAAGAAAAAAACATAGAAAAAGTTGAAAACATTAAATATGGGCCACACTTGTAAAAGTGAAGGCCCAAAACTGTCGACGGATTTTGTTTTTTCTAGATAGCAAACAAGTTCTGCAATGCAAGTAAATAATTTAGTGACTTGTGTGTTCATTGCTGAATTGCTGAATTGTTGGTCCTATAAAATCAAAAACTTTCATTTTAGATTTATAAAGTTTTTATTTATTCTTAATTATATAAACACTACAAATAAAGAATTTAATTGAAATACACTGATAGTGTAAAAGGATTTTACACCATCAATTAATCCTAAACGTCGGATATTAAAAGAAATTTGATTTTTATTTTAAAAATTTATAAAGTAATACAAATGGATGATGGTGATGAATCGATGGTGTAAAACTTTTTACATTGATAGTGTATAGTAATTCATCTCAAAAATAAATTAATAAAATCTCCTATAAACTTAAAAGAAAAACACTACCACAAAATATTACATATATGCCCTTTTAAATATTACATATATGCCCTTTTAATGTAACTTTTAAATTTTGACACATATATCTCTATAATCATTTTATAGTTAGTATGGTTATGTTATTCTTACCGTGTAAAATAAACTTCTTTAAGTCTCACACAATTATTTTGACATAATTTTTAGTATATAATAATTGTTTATTATTAAGTAATTATTTTAATTTAATACTTTATATCTACTAAATAAATTTTAGATTTATTTTAATATATTAATTAAAATTTATCATAAATCTTTATACACAATTAGTGACTATTGTGTTACTAAAGAATTTTGTAAAATCAATATTTTATGGAACAACAAAATCAATATTTTGAGTTGTCCAATTCAACATAAAATAGCTATGCCAACAATTTGGTATGGGCAATGAGTATGTCAATATTTAAAGTAAAATTCTTTTTGTCTCTGCATTTTTTTTAAAGTTTTTTAAATTTTTAAAAGAATTGTGGTAATTTGTGTTTTAATGGTACATACTAAGAAAATCACAAATATAAATTGTGTTGAAAAAAATAAAAACATCTGTAAAGTTTTTAATGATGTGAAAACAAAATTTCAATATTTAATTCAGAAACTTGTGTGTTAAGCATTGTCTTTTCAAAATGTTTTTCATATTCAAGTTTTAGAATTCCAACACATTATAGATGTGATGACTCCTTTATCTAAATTTGGTCATTTACGATTTATGTTGAATCATTTTTGTTGGAGTTAACAATGAACTTCCATTAATGCATGTGTGTGTTAATGCATGTGTGTGTGTGTTAATGTGTGTGTGTGTGTGCGTGCATGTGAATGCGTACGCGTGTGTATGCGTGTGCGTGCGTGTAGGTGTGTGCGCGCGTGCTTGTGTGTGTGCGTGTGCGTAAGCATGTGTGTGTGTGTTAATGTGTGTGTGTGTGTGTGTGCGTGCATGTGAATGCGTACGCGTGTGTATGCGTGTGTGTGCGTGTAGGTGTGTGCGCGCGTGCTTGTGTGTGTGCGTGTGCGTAAGCATGTGTGTGTGTGCGTGTGCGTGTGTGCATGCGCGTATGTGTGTATATTCGTGTGTGTGTGTGTGTGTGTGTGTGTGTGTGTGTGTGTGTGTGCGTGTGTGTGTGTGTGTGTGTGTGCATATGTGTGTGCGTGTGTGTGTGCGCGTGTGTATGTGTGTGTGTGTGTGTGTGAAAGAGAAAGAGAGACTTTGTAACTAACTTTCTCTACTAAAAAAATTGTTAATTCTGTTACAAATTCATCATACTTTAGGCTTATATAGATTCACCCAAATTCAGCTCAAATTCAAATGAAACCTCAAATGAAATGCAAAACCAAATTCTAGTGCAAATGCAAACTAAACTAACTTGAGATGAATTACATTTAACATCATCTCTTAATTCATATTCAAGTTGAAAAATCCACAACACCAATTTCATCCCTCAAATTGATGAAGTTTTCAGTTTCTGTTGCCTTGGTCAGCACATCCGCAAGTTACTTCTGAGTGCTGATATGAACAACCTCAATACTCCATTCTTAACCTGATTGTGCATAAAATGGTACTTAGTATCAATATGTTTGTTTCTTTCATACAACACTTGATTCTTAGCAAGACTTATGGAAGATTTGTTGTCAATCATCAATTTGACTGGTTTGCTCACCTTGAACTCCAGCTCCACAGCAAATTCAACAACCAAACAGATTGACAAGCTTACAAAGCACCAAATACGTATTCAGTTTCACATGTTGACAATGCAACCACTAGTTGTTTCTTGGAGCATTAATAAATGGGAGCTCCTAGATACATAAACATGTATCTTGTAGTGCTTCTTCTATCTACTTTGTCTCCACATCAGTCAAAGTCTGAATAGCATATCATCGCAGTAGCATCTGAAACTCCAGATGGAAACAAAATTACATGCCTCAGAATTACTTTTACATACCTTAGAAACCTCACTACAACTTGGTAATGTGACCACTTTGGTTTACTCATAAACTTACTCACCATTTCAACTGCATAACAGATGGCAGATTTGGCGTTACATAGATATCTCGGACAGCCAACCAGTTGTTTGAAGGTTGTAGCATCTACATCCTCACCATCAGAAAATCAGAATCTAACTTATGATTTGTCTCAGCAGGTGTGAATGTTGACTTACAATTCATTAACTAAAATCTTTCAGCAGCTCAAGTTCATACTTCAGTTGGTGCACAATGATTCCCTTATCAGAGTATATAATCTTCATCCTTAGAAAATATACCATATTTCCAAGGCTAGTCATATCAAATGCATTTATCAACACCTTCTTGAACTTGTTTATCTCAGAAGTATAACTCCCTGTCAGAAGTATGACATCTACATAAATACGCACCATAATCACATTTCCTTCAGAAGCATGCTTCACATACACACATATTCCATTTCACTTTTTTGAAACCCAGATGCTTGAAAAATGAATCAATTTTCAGATTTCAAGCCATTGGAGCTTATTTTAGCCTGTACAAGGCATAATGCAGCTTGCACACCATCTTTTCTTTGTTTTCTTTCACAAATCTAGGAGTTTGTAACACATAAACTTCTTCTTGCAACGGACCATTCATAAAAGATGACTTTACATCTAAATGTATCGGAGGCCAATACTATTTACAGTTATAGCAATAACCAACCTTGTGGTTTCAT
Organism: Lathyrus oleraceus; assembly: GCF_024323335.1. Classification (NCBI taxonomy): domain Eukaryota; kingdom Viridiplantae; phylum Streptophyta; class Magnoliopsida; order Fabales; family Fabaceae; genus Lathyrus; species Lathyrus oleraceus. The sequence continues at coordinate 372,435,663 of NC_066583.1, read as the reverse complement.
GTCTAGCTACATGTACAAACACTTCAAAGTAGTCTAAATCAGACTTTTGTAGGAATTTTCTAGCTACTAACCTTGCTTTATGCTTGGAAACTGAACCATCTGCCTTCAGTTTTATCTTGAAAACCTATCTCAGATGATAACTTTCTTGTTCTGGGGTAGAATGGTCAATTTATGTCTTGTTTCTTTCAATGACCCAAGCTCTCCCTTCATGGTGTTCACACACACCTTCTTCTTGAGAGCCTCATTGATGATGATAGGTTCAGAGTCCATCATCATGGAACTCTATATGACTTCCCCTTTAGAGTCAATCTCAATATCATGTAATAACTCAAAGTCTGCAAGTCTCTTTGGTATTTGTCTAACTCTATATGGCCTCTGAAACTGTGCAAGTTCACCTTCAAAAGCAGGACCACCTTCAGAAGCTCCGCTTTCAGAAGTTCCTCCTTCAGAGGTTGGACCACCTTCAGAGGCTGGATCACCTTCAGAGGTTGGATCATCTTCAGAGCCAGATCCATCATCAGAGTTAGACTCACTTTCAGATTCAGAGTCATCTTTAGATTCAGACTCTCCTTTAGAGTAAGAATTACCTTTAGAGGTAGAATCTCCTTCAGAGGCAGAATCTCTTTTAGAGGCAAAATCTCTGTTTGAGGCAGAATCAGACTCTAATGTTGACATTGCACTAGAGTTTGATTGAGACTTGCTTCAATCCGCTGTTTATGATTCTTTCACTATGACATCTGTGTTGACTTTAACTTTGTTAGTGAGTGGGCAAAATAGCTTATAAGCACTTGTATTGTGATAACCTATAAGCAACATAACTTTGCTTATGTCATCCAATTTCCTTCTAGTAGCATCTTGCATATATTTGTAACATACATAACCAAATACCTTGAAATGGCTGACACTTTGCTTTATTCCAGTCCATTTCTCAATAGGAACTACTTCATTTAACTTCTTTGTTGGACATCTGTTAAGCACATATGTTAATGTGATAATTGTTTCACCCATAATTGCTTAGGTAAATTCTTCTCCTTCAACATATTTCTTGTCATGTAAATCAAAGTTTTATTTCTCCTTTCAGCAAGACCATTATATTGTGAAGTGTATGAAACAACCACCTCATGCTCAATACCATGTTCCTCATATAACTTCTTGAACTTTGTTGAGTTGAACTCACCTCCATCGTCGATTATGAAGATCTTCAACCTTTGTCCACTTTGATTTTCAACCTTCACTTTGAACTTCAAGAACTCAGCACCTAATGTTTGAACTTAATGAGTGTTACCCATGTCATTCTTGTGAACTCATCCATAATGTACTTGTTCCCTCCAAGTGAAGGTACCTCAAAAGGACCAAATACATTAAAATACACCACACCTAAAGCATAAGTTGCTCTTGGAGGTATTTCTGATGAGAATGGAAATCTTGGTTGCTTGCCTCTCATGCATATATCACATGATTTATCTAGTTCCACAATCTTAGGAATTCAATGTACCAAATTCTTTGAAATCATATGCCCCAAGCTTTTATAGTTCATTTTCCCAATCTCTTGTGCAATAACTCATTTTCCCCTTCAACACTTCTTGCACTAAGGCATTGAGTGTCTGATATTGCAACATTCACTTTAAATGTTTTATTTCTTCCCAATTCATATTGCATAATCAAATTCTAATTACAATCATACAACTTCAAGATATTGTCCTTCATGGAAACTAAAAATCCTTTTTAATAAGTTGACCTATACTCATCAGATTGCTATTTATGTCAGGAACATACCATACATCGTTAATCGGTAAAGTTTTTTTATTGTTCAATTTCACTCTGACATTTCCCATTCCTTTAGAATTCAGATACTCATCATCAACACATATGATCTTGGTTCTTTTACTATAGTCAAAATCAACCAGCCATTACTTGTTTATAATTAGGTGATTTGAGCAGCCAATGTCCATATACCACCAGTCTACAATTGGTAGACATACATTCTCAGATACCATCAATAACACAAGTTCATCATCAGAATCTCCTCTAGATATGTTGTCTTAATCAACTTTGTTAACCTTATTTGACTAGCAATCAACAGCAAAATGGTCAAACTTGTTGCAACTCTAGCACTAAACCTTTCTCTTGTCAAACTTCTTTTTTCCCCTTCTGAACATTATGATGTTTCTTATCAGAATTAGAGAGTTCTGACTTCTGAACACCACCACCATACATTTTCTTGTTCTTTAGGCATGCTTACTTTTGATTCATCTTTCCAAAAGAAGCTTTCAGAGCCAGTTCTATCTTCTTTTCAAAGTTTCTTTCAGTTAGACGCAACTCTTGTGCCTATAAACTACTCAAAAGCTTTTAAATTCTCATTGTTCTAGTGTATTTAGAGTGTTATATGGCTACAACTATGTAATCAAATGAGTCTTAAGTGAACTCAATACCTTTTCGATGATTATTTATTCAGAGGACTTTTATCCATAAAACTTCATCTTGTTAGTGACCACAATCACTCTGGAGATGTAATTAGGCACCTTCACATTGTTCTATATGCTGAGATTTTCAGATTGCTTGTGTATGGGCTGCAACTTTACTTTCTTGACTGATGCATCACCATCATAGTACCTTACTGGTGTATCCCACACCATCTTCGTCATCGTCGAATCAGAAATTTTCTCAAACACCTACGTATCCACACACTGATGGATATAAAACAATGCCTTCTGACCCTTCTTCCTCATTTCACGTTGCACATTTCTTTGCGTTTCTGATTCATTCTCTTCAACCGACATGTAACTGTCATTGACGAGATCAAGAACATCTTGAGCTCCAAATAACACACACATCTTAATCAACCACTGATTCTAGTTCTTCATGTCGAATACTAGAAGCTTTAGGTTCAAGCTACCGTTTTCGCCGTTCAACTTTATTCTTGTACAAATTACTCATTTTTCACAAACACTCATGTTTCCCAAACCATGGGAATTAAGATCAGTGATTCTCTTCCATTTCGAACTCCAATTCAATGCAAATTTCAGGAACGAAATCAATCACACACCTTATTACACTCGTGTTTCCTTGTGAGTCAAACCGGAGCTCTGGATACCAATTTTTGGAGTTCAACAATGAACCTCCATTGATGCACAAGAATTAGAGAATATGAAGATAAAAGAATGAGGAGAGAGAGAGAGAGAGAGAGAGAGAGAGACTTTGTAACTAACTTTCTTTAATAAAAAACCTGTTAATTTAGTTACAAATTCATCTTACTTTAGGCTTATATAGATTCATCCAAAATCAACTCAAATTCAAATGAAATCTCAAATGAAATGCAAAACCAAATTCAACCATTAATGCAAACTAAACTAACTTGAGATGAATTATATTTAACAATTTTCCATTCAAATTTGGTTTAATCCACTGTTTTTTTAAGCTCTCATCTATCAAATAAGAGAATTAGTATACATTTGTTCAAATCTTAATTTTATTTATTCAATTTTTCTTAACTACTAAATTTTCTCTACTTATATAGGGCCCGTTTGTTTTGTCTTTTTTTTAAAATGATTTTTATAGTATTACATATTTTAGTGTAAAAAAAATTTACAAATAAACTTTTCGTAAAAGCTTCAAATAAAAATTTGGTTTGAATAGTTATTCTTAAAATGTTATTTTAGATATTTCATCATTTTATCGAAACTTTTTTTGGATATCAAACTTTCAAAAAATCACTTAATTTTGAAGCTATTTCAAATAGCTTTTCATAAAAATAATTTTTACGATACAACTTTTAAAAAAAAATATGATTTTAACTATATTTTGATCTTCAATAATGTATATTTATGTTATAGAATGAACAATTCAATCTTTTAAATTTATAAAAAACAAATTTAGAAAAACTTGTAATATTTTGAAAAATATTTTTGTAGAATCCATTTCCAAAAATACAAAGAAAAAATCCATTTTTTTAAAGTTAAAACAAACTGGAACAGAATCTAAACATGAAAAGTTTTGTATGTCCTTTAGTTTCTTAATTTAAAATATTGTTCAACGCATTTAAGTGTTGATTTCTCTAAGTTTTAGAATTTATCAATGCATGTTTTCTTTTTTGTTATCATGTGTGTTGATTTCTTTATATTTTTGTCAATGTTTTAAAAGTTAAGAGACATCAACATATTGAGGGAACAAAGTATTAGACATTGCTTCTTCTAGGCAGGAGCATCAACAAAGAAATAGAGACGCTGCAGCCAAACGCTATAAACCATATTCTAGAAAATAAGCATTCATGTAATGGAATCTCACACCCAATTTGAGGACATACCTAGATCTTGGTGGACATTGATCCACCAAAGGGTATTGATCAACATCATCAGGGAGCTCAAGGTTCCACTATATCCATTATACCATTTTTGGATCTCTATCAATAGACAAAAAGTTATGATCATGAGTATGGGTGTGTGATTGTACTTCTATGCACCACATAATTTTACTATCAGTAGGATCGTGAACGAAGGAGCGTCTATAACATTTAATATAGGTTTGGGTCTTCCGTTCATCTATGAGATTCACTACAATTTTTGGATTTGACATATGAAGTCTTGGAAAGGCAAACCCTCGAGAAACCTCACAAATATTAATCATCGTATGCGAAGTTTCCCCCACTTCAGCAATATTCATCTCTAAGTCCCGCATCTCTACAGGCTCCCTAATCTCAACAATCCTTATTTTTGGGTTTCTTACTTCTAAATTTAACACCTCTAAGTTCATTAGGTTTATTACTTCAACTTTGATATGAAACGAAACATTAGTGATTTCATCACCCCTACTTAAATGTATGAATGCAATATTTGGATTCTCGATATTGATCATGACTAAAAAAGAGAATGTAAGCAGTGAAACATAAAACAGATAGTGGAGAACGAAGCAACGATAAGAAAGTATTTGAAAATCTAAAAAGTAATAGGCTTCTAAGGATAAAAATCAAGTAACTAAGAATGAAGAATGTAAAACCCATAAATGTTGCAGTGGTTCTCACCGAAATTGCAAGAAGTTTACCGTCCTTAGGAGCAAGAGACGATGAAAAATAAAATCAACTTTGTTTTCCTAGTTTATAGGCATAGAGAGTTCCAAGATCAATAACTGAAAGCATAAGAAGCACCAAATGCCATAATAAACGATCAAGATGAGACCTCGATATCGTAACGACACTCGAGTGCACTCAAGTACCTTAAGTGCATCGTCTTTCTATCCTATGAGCATGAAGGGACGTGAAGCCTTCCTAAAACAACATTTCATTGATGTGATAAGCATTTAATACACATATTCCCAATGCCACAAACTCCCACTTAGTTTCCTAATGGAACTTTTCATCTCCCGAGAACATTCTACCAATAAATCGCATTCCCTCAGTGTAGTTCATAGAGGGACCAGTCTCAAATATTTCACATGAATAATCCTTGCTTCATGGCTTATAATAAGGACTTGGGGAGGGATGAATTCTCTGAACTAGCTAAAGACCCGATAAGACCGACTCAATCCAGAGACTCGGTCGAACCACAAGCACCCATTCAATTGGTGAATATGTAGACACTCACGTTGAAGCACTGCACTAAAGCAAAACTCCATCTTCATCTTAGTTATTGATATTTATCTAACTGTCTCTCACATCTCACGTCAGTCGAACTGATTTCGATTCTAATTATCATTTCTATGTTAACATGATTCTAAGTCACCCCTAAAAATCTATTAATTTTACCTCCTCATTTTACTAATTTGAACGTGAAAATACTAACCTTACATGTAGTCATTATTAACCTATTACTTACTCTTTACTTTATGTTTTAGTATGGAATACTTAGAAAAATAAGTGATCATAGTCAACCTATTATTCATTTAGAAAAATAAGTGATGAGTTATGAAAGAGTATGTTGTATTAGATTGTATTTATTGATTTTCAACTTTACTCCTCTTTTCTAATATAAAAAATAAAGTGTATGCCACTTTTTAATATTAAAAACTTCATGTATTTTTTTTATAAGCAAAACATTATGCATCTTAACAAGACTTCTAAGATTGTATTATCATGACTAGTTGGTAAATATTCGTTTTGATGAGTCTCCCAAACTCAGATCTCCTTTAAGAAAATGTTAAAATAATAAGTTGATAAGTATGATTATTTCACATCAGGGTAAAGTAAATATGAATTTGGTTTTATCCGAAAAATGATAATTTGTGGGTCTTGGATTGCTTATAAATGATTATTAGTGTGCTGGATCTAAATAATACATGTAGTCTTTTATAGACGAAGTAATAACTGTAGTCTAATCTAGTTCAATAAAATCAAAGAACTTTTCATCATTACAAAGTAAACATTTGCTAATTAGAATGTTTTTCATCTCTATCATGAAATCTACTGCTACATGATTAAATATAGGTAATGTATAAACAATTGGATTGAGTCTAGCACAAAAAAACAAGCCTCTCCCATCTAGACAAATGATTATTTAAATATAAAAAGTGTCTCTCCCATCAGTCATTCAATTTTTTTTTATAAATAATTTTCTTAAGTAATTAGTGTATCAAAACAATTATATATTTATTCAATATAATAAAAGTTATAGAGAGTATTATCCTATCTTTGAATAAAGAACTCTCTTGATTTTTTTTAACATTTAAAAAAAAAATCCTCAAATTTTAAAGAGCATTACTAATTTTTTTACCCATAGATTCATAATCATGTTGCATCATTTACATTAAATATTATTACCCAAATATTAAAATTATCTCTTATAGGAAAAAATTGTAAAATATATAAATAATCAACAAATTTAATAGATTGATTTTATACAGACACTCAATGACATATGTGTATTTGGAAAAATCACATATATCTTAAAATTACTATGAAAACATGTTAAAATAACAAGTTTTTTAATAAACGATAACATAAAATTATTTCACCCTATCCTTACATATTTATTAAACTCATTTTAATGCTTTTAATAATTTTTTAAATTTATGTAATTTACTTTAATAATCTCTATTTTAACTAAATAAAATCTATAAAAATATTAAGCATCATTTCCCACAATCTATATATATATATATATATATATATATATATATATATATATATATATATATATATATATATATATATATATATATATATATATATATATATATATATATATATATATAAATTGAAAGTAATGAAATTTTAAAAAAAAAAAATTCAAAACTTAACAACAATAAAATTTATAATTTATAGGTTTAAAGTAAGATTTGAAACAACTTTTTTCAAAGGATACCAACAATAAAATTAAATATTTTTTAATCTCAATTTTTTTACAATGTTAAATAGTAATCATTAATGTATTATATAATTGGTTTATGCGGAATTAATTATTAAAAATATTAATGAATCAATTTTATATTATAAAACCTATACAAATTAAATATTAAAAGTTATTTATATTATTAATTGAAACCAATTTGAAGTCTAAAGCTGCAACTGCAACATCTTTAAATGCATTCCTTTAGGACCAGTCTTGGCTGAACATCTGAAACATGCAGTACTATCTCAACTTCTGAAAAGATAATTAAAGACGACAGTGAATTATGTACTGAAATTAACAGAATAAATCAGTACAACAAAAATTATGATACAAAACTACTGTCAACACATTTACTAAAGATGTGTCTAGTGCTAATTTAATTGAAACATATAAGAGACAGAGGGACCGAAGCCAACACAATATACCTTAAAATGAATAAACGACAGATTCGATATTCGGACAGGGTATTTATACAAAAACATATTCTATCTAAATTTTTTGAAGCAAGGTTGGATTAGTTGCACTTTATTTCTGTTTTCGTATTCTTACACATACGTCACATCATGTTAGCATCTTGTAGTACATAGAATCAGGTTTTAGATAAAAAGGACACGACCGCTGTTTATGTCATGATGTAACGTTTTTTTTTTTTTTATGTTGACAGTAGTTTTAAATGGTGGTTTGCATTCGTAACTAAGGGGTAATATTGACAAATTGTTTCAAATGGTGGTTTGCATTCGCAACTAAGGTGTAATATTGATGTTGTGATAGTCTTCCTATTGGAGGTCAAAATGAACCTGTCATTTACTATCAAGGCTAATTACAAATTTAGGATAACTTTTTCAATTAAGAGAAAGTTATCATGGTTAGAAATCGATCAGAACCTAAATAAATTGACGTGTGATTTGATTTTAATGAGATAGCATATTGAATATCGAGTTGTTTTGTCAAGGATATTATCAATATTATTAAAGTGTATCCATGCAAGTATTTTGATGTTTAAGTGACTGAGTGAACGAGACAGAAGAATATTTTAAGTTTTAGAGAATGTGTACTTTGATTATGACGTTTATCCTTCCTTTATAGGTGGATTATAGAATTTTTAGAGATACAAAACCTTCATCGTTTGGGGTAGGTGTCATCGTATTACTTATTATGTCATTAACGACCTTTATTTCATCACACCTCTTGATCAGATGTATACCTATGACAAAACTTGAGATGTTTTTGAGAGCTTACACCCCTCTCTTCTAGTCTTCCTTCACTTGTGATCTCTCGTTTGAAATCGTCCATAAGGGTCAATGTTGAGATTGAATCTTTTTTATTATGGGTCAATACCTTATTGAGCTGAAGTTGGTACAGTTGCCTCCTAAGTCCGGTTGGATGTGATGAGGTTCTTTAATGATAGTGATTGTGCTAGTGGGTGTCTTATCAATCATTGACTTGTCTCATATTTTACTCTTTGATATTTCACATCCCTTTGTTAGAAAATGATGGGGTTTCTTGGGATTTATTGTCTTTGTTATATGCCACTCGTCAATCTAATATGACACTTTTTCTAAAAACGGACATTGTGATTATTATCTCACTATAAGAAAAAATGGCTTTTGTGGAGGTTAGAACTGCTGCAACACTGAAATTGAGACAGTTTTATGACTGTCATAAATGTTGGTGTCGCGAGCCACTTTTGTGATGTTTTCAAAAACCGTAATATAAAATGTCGTTAGTGTAATTGTGACGGTTTCAAACATCGTTAAATGTGATTTACATTTTAAAATAAATTTATACAACAATTTTGTTTTACATTGAATTTTAAACGAAATTACGAAGTTCTGTAACCTCCGCTAAATATATTAATTATAAAAAATATGTAGCAATAAAATACTAAATAATACATTGAAAATGTATTGAAATTCATATGTTTTCTTTTAAATGTGTAATAGTTGTATCACATAGACTAAGTTATCCACATTAGCAACATGAACAACAAGGATGACTTGAACATTTCCTTCAGAGTAATGATAAACTCATGAGCTCATCCACTTACACACCATAAATTCATTCTAACTTTCTACTATAAAATGTATTAATCCAAATTTAAGAGTTTTGCTATTGAACTTCAGAAATATGTTATCAATCAAGAAATGTGAAAAAAAAGTGAAGAGTAAACAAATTTTATTTACTCCTCATAACATTATTAATATGAAGGATAACATTGATGGGAAATTAAGACACAATAACAAACCAATACGCAGAGGATATAAAATTCCACAAATTTGTAGGAACCTTGAGGATCAATAAAAAAATATAAGATGTAAAATCGAACAAATAAAGACACAAAAGAACACCGATATTTTTAACATGGAAACCCCCTCAATATGAGAGTAGAAACCATGAGTCGTCCAGACCAAATAAATAACTCCACTATAATCAATTAAGGGTATAAGAGGGTCTTAAAGTGATTCTCAAACTAGTGCTAACAACCGCAAATCTCAAAACAAACTAGTTTATAAATAAGAATCAAAAAGCTGAAAATTTTCCTAAATCTACAACTTTAGTGTCAAGTAGATAACTCTCGTCTAAGACATGCTTTGAAATTATTAATGGTCAAAAGTTAGATATATGTGTTATGAACATGTCCTCCAAATTTGAGCTTGGTCCAACGGTTAACGAATCAGGGATCGTTGATTTAGTCAGATTGGTTGTAGAAAAATTGGAATGAGTTTCTCTCATATTTTCTCTCTTTTGAATCCTTATTTTCTCTCCATCTCTCTCAACCCTAAATTTATCCTCTCCACTTAAATAAATGAGATACATGGTCTAATCATATTTGGGCTTTTCTCCATATAAGAAGGGAGTCCAAACCCAACAAATCTCTCCCTCACAACTATGTAGAGGAAATCGTCAAACCGACGATATCACAACAAGCTTCAAATTTTCCTCTTGGTAATGCTTTAGTCATGATATCAAAACCATTATCATATGTATGAACTTTAGCTAACTCCAAAAACTTAGCATCCAAAACATCACGTATCCAATGATATCTCACATCAATGTGTTTGGACCTATTATGAAAAGTCAGATTCTTACCAAGATGAATAGCGTTTGGACTATCAACAAATAACACATATTTGTCTTGAATAAAACCAAGCTCCTGCAAAAAATTCTTCAACCATAGTAATTCTTTTCATTCTTCGGTAATTACAATGAACTCATCCTCTGTAGTAGACAGTGCTACACACTTTGCAATATGGACTGCCAAGCCACAATTTCCCCTAAAAATTTAATCACGTAGCCCGAAGTGGACTTTCTAGAATCAATGTCTTCAGCCATATCAGATTCAAAGTACCCCACTAGAGTATTCTTATCTTCTCAAAAATAAAGCCTCGCAGAAGTAGTACCATGAAGATACCTTAAATCCATTTTACAACATTCCAAGGCTCTTTACCTAGATTTGACAAAAATCTATTGACTGTACCAACAACATGTGATATATCTGCTATTGTACGCACCATTGCATATATCAAACTACGCACAACAGATGCATAAGGAACATATTTCATATCAAAGTTTTCATCTTCACTTGAAGGACTTTAATTAGAACTCAACTTAAAATGAGTAGCGAGAGGAGTGTTTACCGCCTTAGAACTTTCCATTTTGAATCTTTGCAGCACTCTTTCGATATAGTATTCTCGTGATATCCAAAGTTTCTTCTCTTTTCTGTCATGTGTGATTCTAATGCTAAGAATATGTTTAGCTGCTCCTATGTATTTCATGTCAAATGACTCCCCCAACTACTTTTTTAACTTATTAATGTTAGAAATACTTTTCCCTACAATAAGCATATCATCAACATATAACAACAAGATAAGGAAGTCATTGTTAGAAAATTTTCTAACAAAGACGCAATGATCTGAAGTAGTCTTCTGGTATCCTCGATCATACATAACAAACTCAAACTTCTTATACCACTGCCTTGGAGCTTGCTTCAACCCATATAAACTCTTTCTCAATCTACACATGTGACCTTCTTTACCTTTAAATTGAAAATCATCGGGTTGTTTCATGTAGATCTCTTCCTCTAAATCACCTTAAAGGAAAGTCGTTTTCACATCCATTTGCTCAACCTCTAAATCAAGAGTAGCAACCAAACTTAACATGGTTCTAATTGATGACATCTTTACAACATGTGAGAAAATATCATTAAAATCAACACCTTTTCTTTGAAGTAAAAATTTCACTACTAATATGGCTTTATATCTTGGAGACTTAGAGTTGCTTTCATGTTAACTTTATAAATCCATTTGTTTTCCAAATCCCTTTTAACTTTAGGCAGCTTCACTAAATTATAAGTGTGATTATCATGCAATGATTTCATCTCACCGTGCATTGCATCCATCCACTTTTGATTTTCATCACTTTCCATGGCCTCTTAAATACACTCGGGTTCACCCTCATCAGTCAATGTCACACACTCATCAGAATTATACCTTGTAGAAGGTTGTCTTTGCATGTTATACCTCCTAAATGGAACTTGAGATGATTATGGAGCTTCACCAAGATTCTCATCTTGTGATATATCGCTCTCCCATTTACCATCATTAGTTGAAATATCTACCTCATCTCCAAGTTGTTGATCATCAACATGATCATATGGCTCGCCATTATGATAATCACCACCAATAATATCCAAATTATGACTAGGTAACCGAGCTAGATCAACATTAGACAAGCTGATATCTTTCTTGGGTGTAGCCTTCTTTATCTTATCAATGTCTTCAATAGTTTGGTCTTCCATAAAGACCACATCGCGACTTCGAATAAGCTTATTCCCTACAGGATCATATAACCTGTAACCAAACTCACATTTCCCATATCTGATGAAGATACATTGTTTTGACTTTGCATCCAACTTGGATCTTTCATCCTTTAGAATATGCACAAAATCCTTACAACCAAATACTCTCAAATGATCATACTTGACATTCTTTCCAAACCAAATTTGGTTTGGAACTTCACTGCTCAAAGCAACAGTAGGAGTGAGATTAAGAACATGCACTGATGTGTAAAGTTCCTCGCCCTAATAATGATTATGCAACTTAGCTTCAGAGTGTTGGTGTAAGCCCTAGAGGCCAATACTTTTGGTACTTGTATCGAATTATTTATTAATAATAAAAGGCATTTTCTTTATTATGGTTGATTAATAAAGTCCCTAGAATAGATAGTCCGTTTAATGTATTAAGTGTGACTTAATCATGAGAACACATTAAACATAAAGGCACTATTCTTAAAGTATCCGTAGTCGAGCTTTAATGTGAAGTGGGATAACATTAAAGCATTAAGACTATTATGTTTGTAGACTGATGATCACATCTCATGGATCATGGATAAAGAGTTATCAAGTCTTAAACATAGGTATGAATATTAGGAGTAATATTTATACCGGATTGACCCGCTATGAGAATACTATATAGAAAGTTATGCAAAGTGTCATAAGTTATTCTCATGGTGATAATAGTGTATACCACTCTTCGACCTGAAACCACTATGGATCCTAGATGTAGAGTCGAGTGCTTTGTTGCTGATCTAACGTTGTCCGTAACTGGATAACCATAAAGACAGTTGATGGGTACTCCACGAAGCATGCTGAGGGACATGAGTGTCCTAGATGGAATTTGCCAATCCTGCGTAACAGGATAAATGTCTATGGGCCCAATATTGAACTGGACAAGGGTGACACAGTCTATACCTTGTGTTCAATATAGACATAAGGGCAAAGGGGTAATTATACACATAATTATTATCACAGGAGGTTTTGTCAGATCACATGACATTTTCGTGACTTGGGTAGCAGTGATGTGTTGCTAGATACCGCTCATTGTTTATTATGTTAAATGCGTGATTTAATATAATTGCCAACGTCGCGAAAACCTATAGGGTCACACACAAAGGACGGATTGATAAGAGATAGAGTAACTAAGGAACACCGTAAGGTACGGTGCACTTAAGTGGGAGACGAAATATGGTAAGGTACCAAATACTTAAGTGATTTTGGGCATATTATAAGATATGGGCCAAAATACACTTAAGTGGACTTTTTAGCTTGAAGCCCACTCAAGTGGTTCTATAAATAGAACCCCTTGGGTAGAAGCATTGTCACTCCAATACACTCAGACAGAAATTCAAGTAGGGACTTGGAATTTTGTTTCCCTCTTTCTCTCACTCAAAGCCTTCATTCATAACAGCTAGCACTGCGATTGAAGGAATCCGTTCGTGTGGACTGAGTAGAGACGTTGTCATCATTCAACGTTCGTGATCGCCCCGTGGATCTGTATCAAAGGTTTTGATCATTATCAGAGATCTGCACCAAAGGTTTGAATCGCCACAAGAGGTAACGATTCTATCACTGATCATGCCCATTCGTAAGGATCACTAAATGGAGAAATTTTTAAATTCCGCTGCGCCTTGGATGGCTATTCTCCAACAGTGGTATCAGAGCCACTTACGAAACCATGAATCTGATAACTGTTTTTGTTCTGTAATAATATGATTAAAGACAGAATGAATCAAAGGTTAATCGATCAAGTTACATATATGTGATATATGTAATCCTGATGCAAAATACATTATATATGATATAGTGTTCTCGTTTCGTTCATTCAAACCCTCGATGATTGTTTTCCTTTGAGCGATCAATGGTCATTTGCTTCTTGATCCGACATTAGTATGGTGAAGCAATGACGTGTTGATCAATCATACTGAATTAACAATCGAGATGTGTTGGACGGTCTGAAATTGGTGCATCAGGGTTAGTGACGGCACAAGGGTTGTGTTGTCAGAGAGTTATGCGATTGGGGTTTGACTGCACAAGAGTTGTGCTTTCTAAACACTTTTTGGAACAGTGTTAACCGGTTAGCGCAATGCGAAATAATTTTTTTTAAGTTTTCAAACAGTGTTAACCGGTTAACGCATTTGGTTAACCGGTTAACGCAAGGCGGAAAACAGTTTTCCAAGACATTTTCAAATGGTGTTAACCGGTTAACGCATTTGGTTAACCGGTTAACGCAAGGCAGAAAACATTTTTTTTCAGATTTCAAACAGTGTTAACCGGTTAACGCATATGGTTAACCGGTTAACGCAAGGAAATTTTCACCCGTTCGGCTAACTCAGTGCTTTAAAAGTATCAAGTGTTGATACGAAAAGCGACATCGATTTTAAATGAATTGTTCATTAAAATGTGATGATCGGTCGTCGAAATTTAATTTGATTTTAATTAATTAAAGGAATTAATAATAATAATAATAAAGTGTTTATTATTGTCTTGTGGTGATCGGTTATGGCCTTAGTTTTCCTTTATTCTGCTTTGGGTTTTAAAATACGACCTGCGTGTCGTGCCTCTCTCTTAATCTCCCAAATGTAACTTCTTTTCTCATCTCACTCCCTCGTATGTAAAACGAGTTTCTTTCATGTAATGTAATGATATGAAGAAAGCAAAGAAGTCAGTGCCAAAGGAGGACAACCTTGAAGATCTTGCTTGGAGAAGCTTAGATCGTTGTAGGTTAGCTTAGGTTCTCTCATTGGCTTGGGAGAACAATTGCGCTAGGGGCCATAACTGTTTCATTATGTATGTATGTATGTTGATGCATGTGAATGTATGTTGATGCATGCGAGAGACGGTTTATATGATAAACAAGCCGGTGAGATCAGAAAAATTGCAATTCCCTCAAAATAAATATTAAGTTTTAAGCTTTCCAAGTTTTAACACTCATCAAGACTAGTATCGAATAATGTAGGTTTCGCCTACGCGAGGTGCATGTTCTATATTAGTAAGGTGCGAAGGGATAATTGTAATATCCAACTGTTAAAACAATGGGTCAAACTTAACTAAACAAATTATAATAAGATTATATATATGTTTAGAAGCAAGAGTTGGGAATGATCCATATGATGGATTGGAATAAGGAGTTATTCACCCAACTGAAATTTTCGAGAGTTGTATGAGATACAATTGGAAGGAGTTCCTACCTAAATAACCTAGTTTTGTGTAATCCGCCTACGCGGACTTAGAACGAAGTGAAATATGGATCTCGACCCACTAGAAAATCTTCCAACGGGATTTTCCGAATCAGATGATGAGGGTCATTTGTTTTGAGTAAAATAGTGGGAGCATGTTTAATTAAAGGCCTAATTAAATATGTCAATGATACTTATATTTTCATTAATCCTTGTGTAGATTACCATGACAACAAACACCTCTAACAACATATTGCGATCAAACCTTAAGAAGGAAAAATTGTCTGGGACAAATTTTCTGGATTGGTACCGAGACATGAGGATTGTCCTCAAACATGATAAAGGGAAAGGCAAGGAAGTTGCCAAACCCAAACCCACTAGTGCTGCTTTGAAGCCTAGTGGAAGCATAGAAAAGGAAGGCACCTGCTTCCATTGCGGTAAGACCGCACACTGGAAGAGGAACTGCCCAAAGTACCTGGAAAATAGGAAGAATGGAGTAGAGACTCCAACTTCAGGTATTTTTGTTATTGAAATTAATTTATCTACTTCTGCATCATGGGTATTAGATACTGGATGCGGTTCTCACATTTGTACAAATGTGCATGGACTGAAAAGGAGTAGAGATTTGGCAAAAGGTGAAGTCGACCTACGAGTTGGCAATGGAGCAAAGGTTGCTGCCTTAGCCGTAGGAACTTATGAATTGACTTTACCTAGTGGTTTAATAATTCAGTTAGAGAACTGTTATTATGTACCAGCAATTAACAGGAATATTATTTCCGTTTCTTGTTTGGACAAGTTCGGTTTTTCATTCATAATAAAGAACAATTGTTGTTCAATTTATTTGAATGATATATTCTATGCTACTGCTCAAATGAACAATGGATTATATGTCCTTGATCTAGAAGTGCCAATTTATAACATTAATACTAAAAGGATGAAACCTAATGAGTTAAATCCAACTTACCTCTGGCATTGTCGATTAGGCCACATAAATGAGAAACGCATTTCCAAACTCCATAAAGATGGACTGTTGGACTCTTTTGATTATGAATCATATGAGACATGCAGATCTTGTTTAATTGGAAAGATGACAAAGTCTCCATTCACAGGAAAAGGTGAAAGAGCTAATGATCTTTTGGCCCTCATATATACTGATGTATGTGGACCACTGAACATACCAGCCAAAGGAGGTTTTCAGTACTTCATCACATTCACTGATGATTTCAGTAGATATGGTTATGTGTATTTAATGAAACACAAATCAGAGTCCTTTGAAAAGTTCAAGGAATTCAAGAATGAAGTACAAAACCAACTGGGTAAGAATATTAAAACTCTTCGATCAGATCGAGGTGGTGAGTATTTAAGCCTAGAGTTTGATGACCATCTGAAAGAGTGTGGGATCCTATCCCAATTCACTCCTCCTGGAACACCCCAATGGAATGGTGTGTTTGAGAGAAGAAATCGAACCCTGTTGGACATGGTCCGATCCATGATGAGTCAAGTCGATCTTCCAAACTCCTTTTGGGGACATGCGTTGTTGACCGCAGCTTACACACTTAACCGTGTTCCATCCAAAAAGGTTGATAAGACACCATATGAGATATGGAGTGGTGAGAAACCACATATGTCTTACATGAAGATTTGGGGTTGCGAAGTTTATGTGAAACGACAAATTTCAACTAAGCTTGAGCCCAAATCTGACAAATGCTTATTTGTGGGATATCCTAAAGAAACAAGAGGATATTACTTCTACAATCCTTCTGAGGGAAAAGTGTTTGTCGCTCGAACTGGAGTTTTCCGAGAAAAGGATTTTATTTCCAAAGGAACCAGTGGGAGGAAAGTAGAGCTTGAAGAAATTCAAGAATCACAAGGCATCGATACACCTATGGAGGAATTAGAGCAGGAAACACAAATGGTTGTGGAAGAGCAACCTGCTCAAGTAGAACAAGACCAGCGTAGGTCAGGCAGGATACGTCACCTACCTGAGAGATATGGATATCTCATAACAGATCAAGGTGATGTATTACTCATGGATCAAGATGAGCTTGTGACCTACCAAGAGGCCATAACTGGTCCCGAGTCTGAGAAGTGGCTAGAGGCCATGAAATCCGAAATAGATTCCATGTACACGAACCAAGTTTGGAACTTGGTAGAGCCTCCTGTAGGAGTTAATCCTATAGGATGCAAGTGGGTCTTCAAAAAGAAGACTGACATGGACGGTAAGGTACATACCTATAAGGCAAGACTGGTTGCAAAAGGATATAAACAAATTCATGGTGTTGACTATGATGAAACCTTTTCACCAGTTGCAATGCTTAACTTTGTTCGGATTTTACTTGCTATCGCTGCATATCATGATTATGAAATATGGCAGATGGATGTCAAAACTGCTTTCCTTAATGGGAATCTTCTTGAGGATGTGTACATGACACATCCTGAAGGATTTGACATACCAGAAGAAGCCCATAAGATATGTAAGCTACAACGATCAATCTATGGATTGAAGCAAGCTTCCAGAAGCTGGAATCTTCATTTTGATGAAACGGTAAAACAATATGGATTCATCAAGAACGAAGATGAGCCTTGTGTCTACAAGAAGGTTAGTGGGAGCATGATCGTGTTCCTGGTGTTATATGTAGATGACATATTACTCATTGGAAACGATGTCCCTACCCTGCAACAAGTAAAGACTTGGTTGGGGAAATGCTTTTTTATGAAGGACCTAGGTGAAGCAGCCTATATATTAGGAATCAGAATCTATAGAGATAGATCACAAAAACTGCTTGGCCTAAGTCAGAGTACATACATAGACAAAGTACTGAGACGCTTTAATATGCATGATTCCAAGAAATGATTCATACCTATGCAACATGGCCTGTGTCTATCAAAAACACAATCCCCTTCAACTAAGGAAGAAAGGGAACGCATGAATAAGATTCCATATGCATCTGCAATAGGATCTATCATGTATGCCATGTTATGTACTCGACCAGATGTCTCGTATGCTTTAAGTGCAACGAGTAGGTACCAATCTGATCTTGGTGATGCCCATTGGGTAGCTGTTAAGAATATCCTTAAGTACTTGAGAAGGACTAAGGAATCATTCTTGATATATGGAGGTCAGGAAGAGTTGGCTGTAATTGGTTACACTCATGCTAGCTTCCAGACAGATAAGGATGACTTTAGATCGCAATCTGGTTATGTGTTTTGCTTGAACGGTGGCGCTGTGAGCTGGAAAAGTTCGAAGCAAGATACAGTTGATGATTCTACAACCGAGGGCGAGTATATTGCTGCCTCAAGTGCAGCAAAGGAAGCTGTTTGGATCAGGAAGTTCATTAGTGAACTTGGCATAGTCCCTAGCGTTGTGGATCCCATTGGTCTCTATTGTGATAACAATGGTGCTATCGCACAAGCTAAGGAGCCTAGATCTCACCAACGATCCAAACACATACTTAGGCGTTATCATCTCATTCGAGAGATAATAGATAGAGGAGATGTGAAAATATGTAAAGTACCTACACTTGACAATATAGCTGACCCACTGACAAAGCCTCTTGCGCAGCAGAAGCATGATGGCCATACTAGATCAATGGGCATACGGGGTATGCCTGATTGGCTCTAGTGCTAGTGGGAGATTGTTGGTGTAAGCCCTAGAGGCCAATACTTTTGGTACTTGTATCGAATTATTTATTAATAATAAAAGGCATTTTCTTTATTATGGTTGATTAGCTAGAATAGATAGTCCGTTTAATGTATTAAGTGTGACTTAATCATGAGAACACATTAAACATAAGGGCACTATTCTTAAAGTATCCGTAGTCGAGCTTTAATGTGAAGTGGGATAACATTAAAGCATTAAGACTATTATGTTTGTAGACTGATGATCACATCTCATGGATCATGGATAAAGAGTTATCAAGTCTTAAACATAGGTATGAATATTAGGAGTAATATTTATACCGGATTGACCCGCTATGAGAATACTATATAGAAAGTTATGCAAAGTGTCATAAGTTATTCTCATGGTGATAATAGTGTATACCACTCTTCGACCTGAAACCACTATGGATCCTAGATGTAGAGTCAAGTGCTTTGTTGCTGATCTAACGTTGTCCGTAACTGGATAACCATAAAGACAGTTGATGGGTACTCCACGAAGCATGCTGAGGGACATGAGTGTCCTAGATGGAATTTGCCAATCCTGCGTAACAGGATAAATGTCTATGGGCCCAATATTGAACTGGACAAGGGTGACACAGTCTATACCTTGTGTTCAATATAGACATAAGGGCAAAGGGGTAATTATACACATAATTATTATCACAGGAGGTTTTGTCAGATCACATGACATTTTCGTGACTTGGGTAGCAGTGATGTGTTGCTAGATACCGCTCACTGTTTATTATGTTAAATGCGTGATTTAATATAATTGCCAACGTCGCGAAAACCTATAGGGTCACACACAAAGGACGGATTGATAAGAGATAGAGTAACTAAGGAACACCGTAAGGTACGGTGCACTTAAGTGGGAGACGAAATATGGTAAGGTACCAAATACTTAAGTGATTTTGGGCATATTATAAGATATGGGCCAAAATACACTTAAGTGGCCTTTTTAGCTTGAAGCCCACACAAGTGGTTCTATAAATAGAACCCCTTGGGTAGAAGCATTGTCACTCCAATCCACTCAGACAGAAATTCAAGTAGAGACTTGGAATTTTGTTTCCCTCTTTCTCTCACTCAAAGCCTTCATTCATAACAGCTAGCACTGCGATTGAAGGAATCCGTTCGTGTGGACTGAGTAGAGACGTTGTCATCGTTCAACGTTCGTGATCGCCCCGTGGATCTGTATCAAAGGTTTTGATCATTATCAGAGATCTGCACCAAAGGTTTGAATCGCCACAAGAGGTAACGATTCTATCACTGATCATGCCCATTCGTAAGGATCACTAAATGGAGAAAATTTTAAATTCCGCTGCGCCTTGGATGGCTATTCTCCAACACAGAGATCATACACCCTACTCTCTCCATTAGTGTTTGATTCATCCTTTCTGCTAAACCATCCAATTGAGGAGTTTTAGGAGGAGTCTTTTTATGTGCAATACCATGCTGCTTGCAAT
Organism: Lathyrus oleraceus; assembly: GCF_024323335.1. Taxonomy (NCBI): domain Eukaryota; kingdom Viridiplantae; phylum Streptophyta; class Magnoliopsida; order Fabales; family Fabaceae; genus Lathyrus; species Lathyrus oleraceus. Next base: position 372,415,211 of record NC_066583.1, on the reverse strand, counting down.
AGGAATCAAATGGTCCACAATACTCCCCACCATTATCTGAACGAACACATTTTAGCTTCTCGCATGTCTGCCTCTCAACCAAAACATGGAATTCTTTGAAATTTCCCAACACTTGGGCTTTTGTCTTCAAGGTATAAACCCCTAGTTTCCTGGAGCAAACATCAATAAAGGTAACAAAATAAAGTGCACCACTAAACAATTTTACTTTAAATGGACCACAAACATCCTAATGAACCAATTGAAGCAACTTTGACTTCCTTGAGGGAGGATGTCTCTTGAAAGATACTCTAGTCTACTTACCAGCCATACAATGAGAACATTTCTCCAAATCTACATTCTTTAATCCAGTAAAAACATCATTTTGGCCAAAACATTCAGCCCCTTTTCACTAATATGACTAAGTCTTCGGTGCCACAAAGATGCTTCCATGTCGATAGCATTCACATTGTACCTAACAACCAAAGCTTTTGTCCGATACTGTTTAGAAAGCTTTTCCCCTATAGCCACAACCAAGTTACCTTTGTTAAGTTTCCACTTTCCAAAACTAAAGTGATTATCATAACCACAATCATCTATCATATGCATAGGGATCAAATTAAAGCGGACATATGGAGCATGTTTGACACCTCTAAGCAACAATTACATTCCCATGTTGGTTTTCAAGCAAACACAACCAACATCAATTACCTTAGATACACCATCATTACCCATCTTCAACACTACAAAATCACCAAAAGTATAAGATGTGAAGAAATCCTTCCTTGGTGTAACATGCAATGCAGCACCATTGTCAACTATCCACATACTCTCGTCTGATACAAGATTAACAGACTCATGATCACATAGAATAACAAGATCATCACTAGTAGCAATAGTAACATGATCATAATAATGACTTTCATGGTCTCTTTACTTAGACTTACCCTTATTGCCTTTGTTATCTATTTTCCACTAATAACAATACTTCTGTACGTGTCCTATTTTGTGATAATAATGACACTCCAAATTCTTGTATCGTGACTGGGACTTGCTTCTACTATTCTCTCTACCACTCGGTTCCTTTTGATGACTTCTCCCCTATTTTCAGTGACAAGTACCTCGGGTTGAGATGAAGAACCACGTGTCTTCCTTCTCATCTCCTTATTAAGAATACCACTCTTATCCATTTCCAAAGAAACAACACCTTTTGGAGAAGAAGTTATGATAGAAACCTGAAACATCTCCCAAGACTCTGGTAAAGATAGTAATATAAATAGTCTCAAAATGTCATCATCAAATTTGATAATCATTCCTGACATCTGATCAAGGAGCCCTTGAAATTCACTTAAGTGATCTAAAATAGAAGTCGCATCATTATACTTCAAACTTATGAAGCTATTTAACAAGAACAATTTATTATTCCCTAATTTATAGGCATACAAATAGTTTATCTTCTCCCATAAAGTTTTTGCATGTGTCTCATTAGCAATATGATTATAAACATTATCTTCTACATATTGTCGAATAAAACCACATACCTGTTGATGTTCAAACTCTCATTCTTCATCATACACAAAATTCGGCTTTGCAGAACTAAAAACTGGTAAATGAAATTTCTTCACAAATAGTAAGTCTTTCATCTTTCCCTTCCATAAATTTTAATTAGAACCATTCAATAATACAATCTTCATCTTTGTATTTGACTCCATCATTCAAACAAGTAAAATAACCCTTAACCAAAAGCTCTGATGTCATTCTGATGAGAAATTAAGACACGATAACAAACCAATACACAGCGGATATAAAATTCCCCAAACTTGTAGGAACCTTGAGGATCAACAACAAATATAAGACGACAAATCGAACAAATAAAGGCACAAAAGAACACCAATATTTTTAACGTGGAAACCCCCTCAATATGAGAGTAAAAACCATGAGTCGTCCATACCAAAAAAATAACTCCATTATAATCAATTAAGAGTACAAGAGAATCTTAAAGTTATTCACAAACTAGTGCTAACAACCGCAAATCACAAAACAAACTAGCTTACAAATAAGAATAAAAAAGATGAAAATTTCCTAAATCTAAAGCTTCAGTGTGAAACAAATAACTCTCACCTCAGACATTGTTTTGAAATTCTTAATGGTCAAAAGTTAGATATATGTGTTACAAACCTTCCTTCTAATTTAAGTTCGATCTGACGGTTGACGAACCAAGTATCATTGATTTTAGTGAGTCTGGTTGCAGAAAAATGGGAATGAGTTTCTCTCCTTTTTTCTCTCTTTTGAATCTTTATTTTCTCTCTATCTCTCTCAACCTTAAATTGATCGTCTCCACTTAAATAATTTAGACAAATGAGATAATCATATTTGGGTCTTTCTCCATATAGGAAGGGAGCCAAAACCCAACAAACATTTCAACACTACAACAAGTAATACATACTATGACGCTCATTTCACCATGATTGTGTGAAGAACCATTGTGACATCTTAAAAATCAATCGCCTTCACTTTATTTATTTTTAAATTAAAAAAAATAAATAATATATATTTTACCACGGTAGGATATATATAACAACGATGGGGAAATTTTGTAAAAGCCATGAGTTCGAATCCTAGCGCCTGCAAATTTGTGATTTCTTTAATATTATAGTGGCACCTTTCCTTTTAGGCTTAATTCATCTTTTAGTCCCTCAAGTTAATTTATGGTTTCTATTTAGTCCCTCAATTTAAAAATGTTACAATATAGTCCTTTAAGACACCTTCGTTAGCCTTATATGTCCCTTCTATTAAATTCTAGTGGAAAAACGTTAAAAAATGCCAATGTGGCATATTGAATTATTGACATGGGATATTGTTATTGTTTTTTAAATTATTAATACACTTATTTTAATGTAAAGTATGAAATATCATTTTATCTTTTAGAAACATAATGTCTGAACTCTTCGCCTACCTCTACAAAAGCAGAATGTTATTTCAGTTTCGAACCCTAGTTCATAGTTCTACTCCCATTGTCTGAAATCCTAGTTGTTGCGAAGAAGAAGAACTTGGAGTGAAGAAGATGACAATAGTTGGAGCTACGAAGAAGACGATACTTATCAACTTTCACCATTTTTCATTTCCAATCTAAGGTACGCTTATGTGCTTACTATTTTAAAAAGCAAACCTTTAACATTTTGTCCTACTTTGAGGACACATTTCTGCATTATTTGGTGTGATTAGGTCATGATTGATAGGTTTGAGTGTGTTATCCATCATGGGGGTGTGTTTGTTGAGTTTAACAGATTAGGTTACAATGGGTTAGAGGAGGTTTGACAAGTTGACCATGATTTCTGGAGTTATTTTGTGGTGCTCGGTGGGTTAAAGGATTTAGGGTATCCAAAAATGGAGAGTTTGTGGCATTATGATGTAACGGATGATAATGAGTTAGTGTTTTTAAAAGATGATGCAAGAATAAATATAATGAAAATGATTGCATTGATCAATGGGAATGTACATCTATATGTCATGCATCCAGTTTATGGGAAAGAGAAAATGTTGTCTCTATAAAACAATGTAGGACCCAATGGTGTAGAAGAAGACAAATTGGAAGATGACACCTTAGATGATTTGAATAATGGTATAAAAGGGACTTTTGATGATTTGGGGACTTTTGAAGATTTGAATAATCTTGGTGACAAGTTTGATGAAGGAGGGACCACTGGTGTAGAAGATACAACTACAGTTGACCAAGAAGATTCATTTGAGAATGTTAATTTGAATGGGACCAATTAGGGTATTCAACAAAAAAATTCATGTCAGGATGTTAGTTTGAAGGAGGTCACTGTGTCTGAGGATGCAATAGTGGATATTGCTTTAGAGGGGACCACTGATTATATGGTATGTATTCAAAAAGATTCAATAGTCGAGGGACTTACTCGTAACCAGGATGAAGATAAGGGTCTGGAATATAACCAAGAAGATGAGGGGATGGAATGTAACCAAAAAATGGTGGTGGTAGTGAAAATGACAGTGCTTTGAATGTGAACTTTGAGGATTCTGATGAGGATGCTATAGGAATTGATGAAGAAACTGCTATGGATGAAGAGGATGGCAAAGGAAAGAGGAAGGCAAGGGAAAATTCAAAGGAAAGAGGAAGGGCAAAGGAAAAGTTAAAGGAAATTGGAAGGGTAAAGGAAAAGGTAAAGGGAAGGGGAAAGCAAAGGTTGGAAGACCAAGGAAACAAAGGGTGGTGGAAGAAGCAGTTGAAGGTAGTGGCTCAATTGATAGTGAAGATGAAGAGGTTCCAAAGGTTTTGTGTTAGGTAATTATTATTGTTAAGTCATATTTGATATGTGACATGAGTTATTCTTGTTAGGTACTGATGTGGATACGTTTGATATGTGATATTATTGTTAGGCACTTTTATAGCAATTTTAGGAAGAAGTTTCCAGGTGTTAAATTAAAGGAACTGGTGTGGAAGGTTGCAACTGCCACTCATGCAAATGCTTGGTAAAAAATAATGTGTGAAATGAAAAGTGTTAATGAAGAGGAATTCAAGCACCTGTGGAAGATTCCACCGAGGTTTTGGAGCAAATCAAGGTTTAGAACTAGTCCAAGGTGTGACACTTTGGTGAACAAGATGTCAGAGGAATTCAACTCATTATTTGTAGCAGCAAGAGCCAAGCCTATTATGACTATGATTAAAGAGATAAGAGTATACCTAATGCAAAGGTGGGAGTCCAACAGACAGAAAATTGCCAAATTTGATGATATCATTCTACTAAATAAAAAAAAGAAGCTGTAAAAGGAATCACAAAGAACAAACAAATTGATTGTTAGGTAATGCTTCATATTATTTTGAGACATTAACAATTGACTTGATATATCATTTACTTCATAATTGTCTTTTGCATTTGTAACAGGCATGCAGGTGAATTTGACTATGAGGTTAGGCATATATCATTCAATGGAGAAAAGTTTGTTATTCATTTATCAAAGCATGAATGTTAATGTAAAAGGTGTATGCTGGCAGGGCTGCCATGCTGTCATGTAATTTCATGCATGAAAGATCAGCATTTACAAGTTGATGATTTTGTGCCTGAATATTAAAAAAAAAGGAGTGTTGTGAGGCTTGCTATGCACCAGTGATTTATCCAATCAATGGGGAATCTCTTTGGACAAAAACAGATGCATTTAACCTGCAACCACCCCCCATAAAAAGGTAATCTGGTAGGCCCAAGAAGAAAAGGAACAAGGAGGCTAAAGAGCAAGTGAGAAATGAGTCACAACTCAAACAAGCAAAATTTGTTATCAAATGCAGTCGATGCCATAAGGATGGTCACAACAAGGCCACATGCAAGCTGCCTACAACTTCAACTCATCTTATCCCAACTGTTGCTACTACTGAGCCTAGCCCAACTGCTACTACTCATCCTACCCCAACTGTTGCTGCTACTCAGCCTACCCCAACTGTTGCTGCTACTCAACCTACTTCAACTACTACTTAGAGTCAGCCAACTCCAATTATTGTTGCTTCAAATCACTCATCACTACCTGCTGCTTCAACTCGACAACCTCCCAAAAAGAAAATGAGACTTCAAAAAGGCATAAAACCTGTTCTTAGCCAACCCTAATACTTATGCTTTGTTCTTAACCACTTTTGTTAGTTTTGTTATGTAACATATAGCTTACAATGCATATTTTGTTGTTTATGACTTATGGCTTATAATGCCACGTTTGTTGGTTGTGTTATATAACATATGGCTTACAATGCCTATTTTTTAGTTTCTGACTTATGGCTTATAATGCCACTTTTTTATGACTTATAATGTAACATTTTGTTATGACTTATAAAGAAACCTTTTGTTATGGCTTATGGTTATGTTACATTTCACTCATAAACTCATTACACAAAATTAAATTTGTTCTTATATGCTCATTGGAAACAAAAGTAACATTTCACTAATAACATCATGACAAATTCATTTCATTCATAAACTCATTACACATAGGTGCTTTTGTTCACCCAATGCAACCAACATACATAACAATGTTGACAGATATATTTAATGACAAATACATATAAAAGACAGATAAATTCATAGACTGATAAAATCCAAACCTAAAAATACATTGTTACAAATACAACATTCAACACTAAGCTCAATGTTCCAACCATAATGGACACTTTCAACAATCCTCTAGTCTGACTGATTTCATTCTTCAATTTGTACAGTTTCTTCTTTTGCCTTTGAATCTTTAAATCCCTTTCATCAACAATGTCGTCATCTAACCATTTAAAATAATTGCATCCCTTATACATATTATTCTTGTAATTTCTACAACCCCAAACTTTTTTTCTCAAAATTAACATTTTTCATGTCACCCATAGTACGAAGGACACTTTCTTCTTCGCAATAACATTCCCTCCTCTTCTTTCTACAAATAACCGACCAAGTTGTTCCAATAGAAACACTGCTTGACAACTTTGACATTGGAAAAGATGAAGTTTAAAAACCTAGAAACAAATACAAGATGAAAGTTTAACACAACCTTGATTTTAACGCATACAAGATACACTATGGGATTCAGGAAGAAAGTAAACACAACAACACAACTTGAATCACTTTCTGGAATCACATTCTGGAATGATGTTTGAATATCAAGAAATAAGTAATAGCCATGTTTGATACATGTGATGCCCTTAAATAATGGTTTTTTTTTATCATTTTAATGAGTCATTACACAGTTGGCACGCCACGTTGGCAAATACTAACGTTTTCTCAGCTAAACTAACGGAAGGAACCAACATTGCTAACAAAACTAATATTACGGGACCAAACTGTAACAATTTTTTATTAAGGGACTAAAGAGGAACTTAAAATTAACTTATGGGACCTGGGAACTAATTATGCCTTCTTTTTTAATTTATTTTTAAACTTAATATAAGCCACATTTCCCCACGGTCGAAATTTCCAATTGTGGTGAAATGTTTTCCTTTTTTTTTAATTTTTAAATTGTTAAAGAGTAGCGCTTTGTTAAAATTAAAATAAATAGGATATCACCACTGTTGCATTTTTCAATCACGGTGAAATATATTACTCTTATTCAAGAAACATAACTTACCTCTTGTCATGTCTCTTCAGTCTCTAGTGTCTTACGAAAACCATATTCAGCGTTTACGAAATAGAATCATAACAAGTTTATCATCTCCATTAACAAAGAGAACCCTAAACATGTATCATCTCCAACTTGTTCAACATTGTATTATCTCTATTTATCCACCATCATATCTTCTCAACCTATTTCTTCAACAAAACTTGTCAAACTCCACCAATATCGTTTCAGGTTGTATAAAGCAACAGTATCAGAAGAAAAAACTCAAAAGAGGAACATAAATGATACTTACAAGAAAGAAGATGAAACTCATACGATATATAGCTCTTTGAATTCTTCATCACATTTTTGGAACATAAAATATCTCTAACATGCATGTAACAGTATGTTGTTGAGATACTTTCAGTTTATGTTGTTGTTTTTGATGTTTAGTGCCTAAACCCTAAAGGTTTATTTGTTATTGTAAGTGATAATGTTAATGAAAGTTTTATGTTAGTTTTTTGTTGAGATAAGTGATATGTTTATCGATGTTATTGTTATTGAGATATGGAAGGTTTTGTGTTATAATTCGGTTGTTATTGGGATAATGATGGTTTGATGTTGGTGTTGTTGTTATTGAGATATTGAAGTTTTATTTTTATTGAGATAACGATGGTTGTGTTGAAGTTGTTATTGTTATTGAAATATTGAAGTTTTGTGTTATTGAGATATTGAAATTTTGTTGTTATTGAGATAATGAAGGTTTAGTGTTGTTGTTGTTGTTATTGAGTTATTGATGATTTTTTGTTATTGAGATATTGTAGTTTTGTTGCTATTGAGATAATGAAGATTTATTGTTATTGTTGTTATTGAGTTATTGAAGATTTATTGTTGTTGTTATTGAGTTATTGAAGGTTGTTGCATTGAATGATAGAGGATAATATTGTTGTTGTTTTTGTTTTTGTTTTTGTTTTTGTTGTTGTTGTTATTGTTAAGAGCCTAAAATCTAAAGATTTAATGTGTTGGTGTTATTTTTCTTTTGTTGTTGTTTTGAAAATAGATGAGCTATTCATCTAGTGTTACTCATACAAATGAGTGTTCTACTAAAGACAATAAAATAAAAATAAAATATAGAGGTGCTACAATGATGGCTAAATTAACAAAAGTCAGCATCTATGGTGATATTCTTTCAATCAAGTTTGATCATATAACTTGAACTTATTATGGTAAGATTGATTCCCTTTTAGGAGTTATGCGGCGTTCCTAGGACGTAGCAAAGTGAGTGTTTTGATAGATGATTGGACCAAGGTATAAACTGACTTGAAACAAAGCATATGGACATAAATTAAGGTATTAGTTGTAATTTATATGGTTTGATAGTATTTTTTTTAATTACTAATACCTACATATAGATGTAATTGTAGTCAGTGTTTGAGTTTGAAGACAGTGATAAGGATAAGTTGATGAATAAGCGGATGCCATATGATGTTGAGCATTGGAGGGACTTTACGTCATAACTCACATGTGATTACATTAGGAAGCCTAAGCCTATTCTTGATCATCCAAATGTGAAATATACTTTCATTGAGAAACATGTTCTGGAGAAGTTTGTCAAGTCTCATAGTTCTGCTAATATATTGGTTAGTAGTAATCTTACCAGTCCCAATTGATTCTATTAAAACATTTAAAATCACATTCTAACAACGCTAATGCATCAAACATCATCTAATCGATATGAACTACAACTTCTCATGAATTGATCACTCAATTTCATACTCTAAAACACCAAATTTCTCATCAATTCTCAATAAACATAACAACGACATATCAATACACACAATTACAAATCAAAACATAGCATATGAAAATAGTAACATCGTCATAGATTCATCAATGTTCATCAATATTCATCAAGGTAAGAACAAACCCTATTGGACGTTAAGGGAACCTCTATACCCTTTCATGATTTAGCACCCGTAGATGAATATTTTATCCCCCCTTACCTTAGATTTCAGAATTTCCAGTAAAAGCAAGGTAAATTGGTGTTCTTTCCTCAAGCCCTAACACTCCTCTTCAAGCTTTCTCTCCAAAATCCTATATATTCCACGTACTGATAGAATGATCTATTTCTCTCTAATTTTCTATTTTATAAATAATTAATTATCTCTCTCTAATTCCATCTTTGGTCCAACTAACTAAATCTCTTACTCATTGCTTCCCTTTATTTCTATTAATTCACACTTTCCACCCCATTCTTACTAACTTTCTATTTCTATTATTTTAATTAATTAATTCTACCCATCTAACAAATTAATTCACATAATTCACACAAAATAATTATTTGATTAATTTAAAACCAATTAAATTAAATAAATAAATAAAATAATTGATAATTCTAAATCGGGGTGTTATATTTTTCATCATTTGAGGCCTTCCCGACCTCTGATTTCGAATTAAAAAAAACACTCAGAATTTGACACACAATAATTCTATAACAATTATATAACAATTAACACAAATTACACAAATCCAAAATCAAGTAATCATCAATCAATCATGGAATTTAACATGTTTTAAAAACCCAAATTTCACATCCAAACTCATGTTTATGAACAAATATCATATGCAACAATCACACTGAATATATTATACAAATTTGCAATTAAATCATGGTATACAGATAGAATTGTAATTATATTATTCATCACATAACTCAATCAACAAAAAGAAGAAAAATCCTATTGGAGGTTAAGGGAAACCTCTCTATCATTTCATAAATTAAGCACCCATAGATGAAGAATCTCCCCTCTTATCTTGAAATTCCAAAAATTCAACAAATCACCTTCAAATGATCTCTCCTCTTAAGCCCTATCACATTTCCTTCCAAGTTTTTCTCTCATTTTTTCTTGTTTTTCACGTACTGAAAAAAAATAGCAATAAAACCCTATTTTTTTGTGTAACTTAAGAATATATAGTATTTTACTTTAATTCCTCTAAATTTCACTTTTTACCCAATTCAATTTAATTTTCCTCCACTCCCCACTAACTCTCCCTAAATTCCCAAAATTGACACAACTCTTCAAATTCTCTCTAATTTCTAATTAATTATTAATTAATTAATTTAATTCCCATTAATAAATTAATTAACGTAAAACACCACAAATATCGTCACTGGCCACACATTTCACATATTCACAAATAATTATTTAAATTAAATAAATAATTAAATAAACGAATATTTAAACTGGGGTATTACAACTCTCACCCACTTAAAAGAATTTCCGCCCTCGAAAATCACCTGACGAGAAAAGCTCTGGATAAGACTTTCTCATCCTACTCTCGAGTTCCCACGTCACACTGCCACCAACAGGACCTCCCCAAATGACTTTCACTGAAGTGATCTCCTTGCCTCACAAGCTCTTCACTTCCATATCCTCAATTCTCGATGGCAAAGTCTCCACTGTCAAGTTCTTTCTAACTTGAACATCATCCCTCTGGATCACATGAGACGGATTCAGGATGTACTTCCTTAACTAATACACATGAAATACCTCATGAAGATTCGAAAGATATGGCGGCAATGCCACTTGATATGCCACCTCTCCTACTCTCTGAAGAATTTGAAACAGACCAATGAAACACGGTGTGAGTTTCTTAGACTTCAATATGCGCCCAACACCAGTTACCAGAATAACTCTCAGAAACACATGGTCTTCCTCTTGGAACTCAAGTGTCTTTTCCTCCTCTTACCATGATAATCTTATGATAACTCTGCGAGGCTTTCATCTTCTCTTGGATTATCTTGATCTTCTAAGTAGTTTGCTGAACTATCTCAGGTCCAAGCACCACACTCTTGTCATATTCATAGTCATACCAACACAAAGGTGTCATATACTTCCTACCATACAATGCCTCAAATGGTGTCATTCCAATGCTAGAATGGAAACTGTTGTTGTAGGTGAACTCAACCAATGACAAGTAACTGTCTCAATTAACTCCCTGCTCCAAAACACACACTCTTAACAAATCCTCCAAAAACTGAATAGTTCTCTCTATCTGACCATCTGTCTGCAGATGATAAGCATAACTCAACTTCAGCTTAGTTCCCATCGATTCTTGCAAAATCTGCCAAAACCTCGAATCTCTATCCAACATAATTCTCAACGGAATACCATGCAAGCTAACAATCTTCTCAATAAACAACTCATCCAAATTCTACAAGGGATAAATGATCTTAATTGGTATGAAATGATTCGATTTAGTCAGCCTTTCAACAATAACCCAAAGGGAATCATATCCTTTCATCGTCTTCGGCAAACTTATTACAAAATCCATGGAAAAGTTCTCCCACTTCCGCTCAGGAATACTCAACGGTTGTACCAGACCCGACGACTTTGACGTTCAATCTTTGAATTCTGGCAAGTCAAACAAGAATAAATGAACTAAACTACTTCCTTCTTCATTCCTGGCCACCAAAACATTTTCTTCAAGTCTTGATACATCTTAATAGCACCATGATGAATACTCGTACCACTTATGTGTCCTTCCTCATTAATTCTCTTCTTAAGCCATGGCACATCAGGTACACAAACCCTATCTCTGAACCCCATCAAGCTATTCTCGTCGATCATGAAATCACCTTAGTTGCCTTGATTGATTAATACTAGACAACTAACCAATCCCAAATCGATCTTCTGACCCTCTTTGATCTCTTCAATGATACCACTAGTCAGTTCTAACATACCTAACTTCACACTTCTAGAAGTCTCTTCACATACCAAACTTATGTATCAAAACTGCTCAATCAATTCTAACTCTTGAACCATAAACATCAACATGTGCAATGACTTCCTGCTCAACACATCTGCTACAACATTTACTTTACTGGGATAGTAAATTAAACCAAAATCATAATCTTTCAGGAATTCGAGCCACCTTCTCTATCTCATATTCAACTCCTTTTGGTTGAAAAGATACTTCAAACTATTGTGATCACTGAACATCTTGAATCTGGAACCAAACATATAATGCCTCCACATTTTCAACATGAACACCATGCCTTCCAACTCCATATCATGTGTAGGATAATTTCTCTTATGTACCCTTAACTTCCTAGAAGCATAAGCCACAATCTGACCATCTTTTGCATTAACACACCATCTAGACCTATCTTCGAAGCATAAAAATATACCACAAAGGACTCACTTGGATTCAGAAAAATCAAAACTAGAGCAGACATTAACTTCTTCTTGAGCTCTTGAAAAATATCTTCACATTGAACACTCCACACATAAGCTTTACTCGTTTGAGTCAACTGAGTTAAAGGCAATGCCAACTTCAAAAAGCCTTCGATGAACCTTCAGTAATAACCAGCCAAACCCATAAAACGTCTTATCTCGGTGACAGACTTTAGAGACTCCCATTGCAACACAACATCGATCTTCGATGGACCTATATATCAATACCTCCACTAGAAATTACATGAACAAGGAAACTCACTTCCTTTAAGGTCTACAACACAACCCTCAAATACTCCACAGGCTCTTCACCAGAGTTCGAATATATCAGAATATCATTTATGAACATAACCACAAACTAGTCTAAGTACAGATGGAATATTCTATTCATGTACTCCATGAACACTCTAGGCACATTATACACATGCGTCATTGAATACTCGTAGTGACCATACCTTATTCTAAAAGCAGTCTTCGGAATATCTTCAGGCTTTGCACGAATATGATGATAACTCAGACGTATAATCGATCTTGCTAAACACACAAGCACCTACCAATTCATCCATCAAATCATTAATACTTGGAAGAGGATACTTGTTCTTGATCTTCACTTTATTCAGTTTTTGATAGTCAACACACAATCACATACTACCATCTTTCTTCTTCACTAACAACATTGGTGTTCCTCATGGTGAAACACTCGGTCAAATTAACTTCTTCTCAAGAAGATCCTCTAACTGTTTCTTCAACCCACTCAACTCTGAATCATACATCATATAATAAGCCATCAACACAGGACTAGTACCAGGTACTAAGTCTATAACAAACTCCACCTCATTCTTTGGTGGAAAATCACCGGTGTCATATGGGAAAACCTCAGGAAAATCACACACCACAGGTAGATTCATAATCATCCTCTCACTTCCGCCTCTTAAGGATGCGAGCACCATGAACACTCACACTCAAGGACATCTCTATTTGCCTTGCGGTCACATAACTCAACTCGGTACTCTCTACAGGATCAAGAAACCGCACCGAATTATCAAAACAATTGATAAGCACATGGTTGAACTCCAACCAATAACATCAAGATGACTTAGAGGCAAACACACCAAGTCCATCTCAAAATCTCTTCCAAAAACTGTCATAGGATAATTCAAACGCACTAATGAAGTAGTCATTGAACCACTAGTTAGGGTATCAATGACCATGCTACCACTCATCACAAACACTTCTAAATTCAACCTCGACACACACTCGGTAGGTATGAACTTCAATCAGTGACACGCTGAACCAAACCTCCACGCCTGAAACGCCTCAGAGAAGCAAAATCTTCTCCCCCACTTGTTTCAATCCAGATCCTACAGGTAAGCGGCTAGAAAAACATATAAGCACAAATAGTGTTTCTCACACATGTTGTGTACTAGGGAACAATTATCTTGTCAAAAACCTGGCCGGATGGACCGACCTGCTCTGATATGACTATGTAACACCCTACTTCCCTAATCGATAAATAAATAATTAAAACAAGTAAATCAAAATTAAAGCACCAAGTAGGATATTACTCTCACAATCAAAACCATTTTTGAACCACATAATAAATAAACAATTAATTTGATAAATAGTGGAAATATAAAACACTTGGCATAAAAGCCTCAACAATAGTATTAGTTTGAAAAACAGTTCATCGCAGAGTAAAACAAAGCAGAAAGATACGCAACATAAAAAAATATATAATAATTTGTTCCCCTTATGTTACATATCATAGTGACTCCCACTATAGACTCAAATGATAAGCAACTAGAGAAGCACAACACCATCCTTAACCTCAAGCTCCTACTCAGGTACCTGATTATCTATACCCTAGAAGATCATAAATGCAACAATACAAACATGGGGTGAGAATAAATTTAAATAATAAATGGTACATAAATATTCAGGATAGATTCACACATCTACACAAATATCTACATACTCAGAAAGCACACGTTATTCACATCTCACCCACATCAGAATCATCCAATCACAATTATGCAATATAATGCAAGAATTATTCGACTAATGCTCATCATGATCCTCACTCTAAACCCGACTCACAACTCAACTCTATATGCATGCGGTACCAACTCAATGTTTAGTTCTTCATATGAATCGGGACCAAATCTCAATGAACCCCAAGCCCCCACTATGATCTCCAAGTCCCCACTCAAGGCTTAGGACAAACCACTAGTCCCCACTTTGAACTAGCGAACATGCCTTTTTCATAACAACGACACGTATGATGAATATCATATAAACACAGAGTACTGACCCACTATGACTATACATGATTACTCGACAATAAAAGATGCAAAACACCCCCACTCTGACTGTAATTAAATATATTCACTACATCAATAACAACTCATAACTCAAATCACACTTCTCATCAACTCATTAACAATTATGCATAAATTTTATATCATATCATACTTGCACTTTTATCACACATTTCACACTTACACATAATACTCATTTATGTATAATTTCATTTCATAATACACAGTTAATTATATAATTTAATTAATTAACTCATGTTCATCGTCAAGCATTTACAATAAGTCACGCAATTATACACACATCACAACATATACTCACATATAATTAAAACATAGAAATTCATCTCACAAGGATTTACCGTACTGTAGATTTATGTGTTAGCTTTCCAAAACTTCGAATAACGCCTCAATCAGAGCCCCGAAACTCAAGTTATGGTAAAAATCATATTTGAACAAAGTTTGCCTAATCGTGACGGGTGGACAGTCACAAAGTTGACGACCATCACAATGCTAGACACAATGATGGGTAGTCCATCACAAGGGTGACGACCGTCACTGCTGTAGAATGGAGAACCGCTGCAGAATGTCAAACTCTGATTTTGATTTCGTAAAAAGTCAAACGCTCAGAACTTGACACACAAAAATTAATTATGGAATTTAACATGTTTTGAAAACCCCAATTTCACATCCGAACTCTTGTTTATGAATAAATAGTATATGAAATAATCGCACCAAATACAATAGACGAATTTTCACTTAAATCATGACATACAAACAAAATTGTAATCATATTATTCATCACACAACTCAATCAACAAAAAGAAGAAAATTCTATTGGAGGTTAAGGGAAACCTCTATACCCTATCATGAATTAAGCACCCATAGATAAAGAATCTCTCCTGCCTTGTAATTCTAGAAATTCAACAAATCACCTTCAAATGATATCTCCTCTTAAGCCCTAACACACTTCCTTCAAAGTTTTTCTCTCATTTTTTCTTGTTTTTCACGTACTGAAGAAAATAGCTCAAAAAACCTATATTTTTTGTCTAACTTTAGAATATATAGTATTTTATTTTAATTCCTCTAAATTTCACTTTTTACCCAATTCAATTCAATTTTCCTCCACTAAGTAATTATTATTAAGTAATTTAGTTAACCCCCACTAACCCAATTAATTAACAGAAAACACCACAAATACCATCACTGGCCACACATTTCACATATTCGTAAATAACTATTTAAATAAAATACTCAATTAAACTAAATAAATAATTAAATAAGCGAATATATAAATTAGGGTGTTACATGAAGCATCATAGAAGATGAAATACCAATGATAGAGTGGAGAAATATGGAAGAAGGAGAAGATTGAAGATAACAAATGGTTTTTTATATAGGGGTTAATTTAAGAATAAAAAGGGGAATCTTGACCATAGACTAAAGGAAGGGGATACGGTGAAGGAAAGGGGGTGAATTTGGGAAGAAAGAGGGGAAGCTTGAGTCATAGACTAAAGGAAGGGGATATGGTGATTTATTTTTTCTAATTTGGGAGGATTTTTAATTTTTTTTACCTTAGATAAGTTGAAAGGGAGTATAAATTATAAATTATACTGAAATATTGTATATATTATATATAATCAATTAAAATAACGAGTAGCTTACTAGTCTAATGGGGAGGTTAAGAAAAAATTTAGTCTGTTTATCATAGGTTCAAGTCTTGAAGAAGTCAAAAAAAATATTTTTATTGGTTTATTTCACAAAAAAATGCTAAAATAGAAATCAAACCCGCATATTGGCCATTAAAGGGTGCTTAATTACCATTACACTACTACTAATTTCAATAAAATATTTAAACATGTGCTACATATTTAAATACGACAATTTTTATAGCCGTCACAACCTAAAATAAGTAGTAGTGTAACAGTTTCATTATTGTCGTAAATAAATTTTTATTGTGGTTTGTAAGAAAATTACCACAAGTTGTCTTTTTTTTTTGAAAATTAAGAGGCGGTTGGAAAAAATTGTCGTGCAAACTATCGCAATACATAGGGGAAGACGATTTTAATATAACTTTCACGACTTATATGTTGTTGTCGCAACCTGAAAAATACAGTGTGCGAAAAAAACAACCGGCGAAAGAAAATGACAGAAGAGTCGCCACCGTGCGTTATTTATCCCAAAGGAGGGAAAGGAAACGCTCGAAGTAAACCTGGAAAAAGGAAAGGAAAAGACAAGGTCTCGCAACCAAATCTTGGGTTCGGGAGTCGGTTATGCGAAGGGAAGGTATTAGCACCCCTACGCATTCGTAGTACTCTACGGGATCCACTTTTGTAGTTCTTGTCTAAAGGGTGTGAGTTTATCTTGTGTTGTTTACTAAAAAAGGGGTTAAATGAAAAGGACTCGCGCGGATGTCGCATCCACTGCATACGTATCTCATATGAATATGAGAATCAGAGTCTTTGTAGCTCGGCTGACCTATGGGTTAGGGGGATGTATGCTCGCTAAGACATCGCGTCTTATGCCTACGTATCTCATCTGGAATGAGAATCAGAGCAAGCCGTAGTTCGGCTAACTATGGGGTTATGGATTGGATTTTGGACGAACGACATTACTACACAATCTACCGGATGCTCGACCTTTGGAGACTTACTCACCTGTAGTAGAAGGAGTAAACGTGTGTTTAGGAGAAGAAAAATCAATGAAGGGTTAGGGTTTGGGATGCTCATGCAAAAAGAGTCTTGGACGAAGGAACCTACATAAAGTAAACACAAAAACATTGCCTCATATCGAGGTCTTCCAGCTAGGAAAGCAGTAAAATGCGGGAAAAATGTAAAAGGTACCACACGGATGAAGATCCGAGGTAACAACAATTAAAGGGACGATAAACCCTGAGATCCCTCCAAGCTAACATCATCAAAGAAAGTGGGTCAGTACAGGTAACCGGAATGAACCTCCAGGGGGTATCCCACAAATAAAGTGGAAAACCATGCAAGTTATCCCTGCAAAAGTCATGTGAGCCCTCACAAAAACTCAACAAACAGGTTAGAGACAAAAAAATAGGGTAATCAAGGGTTGCCCCCAAATCAAAATGTAACCACATGAATCATGCCATTAAAATTCACAAAAAAGACATGCATCAAAAGGGTATCAAATTCACCCATAATACCTCAAACATTCAGAGTGTTCAAATTCAAAGCTCAAAGGTAATGGGAATAAGGGCAAACCTGATTGGAGAGCTTGATTGAAATTGAGTTGCACCCGTGAGGTTTACAAAACAATCTTTAGGGTTTATGTGAGACAGAGGTGATTCTGTGCAGTTGAGTTCCCTTCAGGGTTTGGAGGCTGCTCTGAACTCTGTTAGCTCTTCTCTCACTATCTTTTTCCAGCCAGGGTAATAGGAATAGAATTGCCTTTTGTTTCACTGAAACTCTGAATTTATAACCTGATTTTTGTGGACCTGTGGGCTCAAATGAGAGAGGTCCAAGTCCAAGATTTTTTCTTTTATTTATTTATTTATTTATTTATTTCGTTTTCCGTTTTTTTTTCCATTTTTTTTTCAAAACACGTGGGCTTCGCCTAGCGAGCATGACAGCTCATGAACAACCTTTTCTCCTTCAAGATTAACGTTTTGACTGACGAATAGACCCCTGTTGGAAGTAACTCAAGTCTTTCCCTTGTGTTGACTGATCATCTAAATAGAGCCCACAAAGTGTCCTTGATGATGTTCAAGCTTCTTGGATCCGATTCCGATTGCCATGATGAAATGCAAATGCTAAATGACCTAAAAATGAATGCATGCATGAGGTGTAAAACGTATGCTTCCAGGAAAAATGAAGGGTAAATTTTGGGGTATTACAGTTGTAAAACATTTTTTTTCTTGTAGTGTCTTGACGATGTCATTATTTATGATGTGTTACATTTCCTTCTTTTCTTACCTTTGATCTCTCCTTGGAACTTCTCTGCTCTTACTAGAAGTGTTCCTGCTCTTTCCACACTAAGGTGTTTTTACTTCTTCCCCAATTATCTCAATGTTTGTTGCTGGAAAGTCTTCCTCATTCATTGATCTTTTATGTTTCCAGGGTTGCTATATAATTTAGTGAGATAGTTTGGTGAGGGTTTTAGGTTAGGCATGGGTGTTTAATTGTTGGTATACTCATGTTTTCATCTCCACCTCTTTCATACGAAGGAGAGCGGTGAGCAAACAATGTCTTATTTCTCTCGTCTCACTTAGGTATAATGGTTAACGCCACCAGGTACCCTTATGATCCTATAATCAATAAAGATAAATGTAATTTGTATTCTTGGGTAAAAGATGTTTACATGGGGACACCTTTAGTGTATTTTGATTTAACACAATCCGAGAAATACAAACTTGTTACAAAAGTGTGTGGTCCTTCTAATGCTTATAAAGTTAGCACCCTAGCCTTCACCAGAATAACATGTCAAGAGTTTCCTCCTTGTTCCTTCACCATTTTTTACATTGTTTTTAGGGATATGAATTTCTTCCTTCCTATTAATATCTTTGAACAAGAAGTTCTTTGTCATCTGGTATTACAGTCCTCATAATGACACCACAACTATTGGGCCTTCATTAGACCTTTTCAATATGTTTTTCAATATCGGGGTCAGGAAGTTTCTTTGATGGTTTTCTTAGAAATTTTTTATGTTTCCTATGAAGGTTCTACATCTCCTTTAGGTTAATTAGAAGTTTAATATATGGATGAAAATATCAAGGGTATGTTTGTTTGTGATAAGTCTTATGAGACGATGATCGGATAATCATGTAATCGTGAATGGATGGTTGCATGTGTTGAGTTTGTGATCTTGGAATGTTCTAAGTGAAGGTTGTTATGTGTTGATGAAAAGCATAACAATTTTTTGTGATAAAATATAATGACGAGTTTAATAAGTTGTGAATTATACTTATGTGTACGAGATATGAATTATCGGTATAATTATGTGCTGATGAATATAGTTATATGTTTCAAAATGTTTGTAAAATTATACGATGAGTTATAATTACATGTTGTTCATGTGAGATGTGATGTGTCTTGTATAATTATGGGATGTGAATATAATTACATGTGTCATGTTAAGATGTGTAGTTCTAAAGTGGGGTTGTATTGCATGTTGTTTATGGTTAGAAATTGTACCATAATGGTTGTTGTTGCATTATTTTATATGGAATGCATCATTTTGTGTCAGTGTATTGAAAGAGGAAAGTCTTGGGTTCATAAGTGGAGACCAATGATCGTCTAGGGTTCAGAAGTGGGGACTCGGTTCGAATGAGGAACTATTGTTGAGTGGGCAAGATCATTACCAAACATCTGATGTCCAAATTGGTACCTCATGCATAGAGCTGAGTTGTCAGTCACATTGCATACATAAAGGATATGTGAATTGAATCATTGTGTTATTTTGTAAATTAAATATGTGTTGTTGAATGAGTGATTTAAGCTACCCTTGCATTCTTTTATACCGTTAAAATATTTCAGCTTATTCTCCCCCCTTTCTTGTTTGTTTTGTGTTGCTCTATATATTATTTTACAAATACTCTGGAGGAGTAAGTGCTACTGTGAGTTGGACAATGACATTGGAGCTTTATTTGTTTATTTTATCGTTTATATCTATTTAGTTGGTTTAATGCTTTGATCTATAACATCATAAAACAAGACGTTCAGTTTGTTTTGAGTTAATATTTGAATGTTGTTAATTTCATTAAGTACCTCATCTGAAGAGACAATTGAAGTTATGTTATTTATTTTGAGTTCCATTGCGATTTTTGAAATTAATTGGAAAGTATGCATGTTATGTTTGAGTGGCATCTTAAAGTGTTGATTTTATTCTTTATTTTATGATTTGGGGTTTTTGGGTGTTACACCGTACTTCCCCACATGCTAGACAACAAAAGGAAAAACATTACCTTACCTTATATAAAACTAATCACAAAAATGCTGACCTATATCAGATATGATTTCGGAGAGGAAGAATCGGAATTCATGAACACAAATATTGGGAAAGCGGTTGTAAGCAAAATGGGATGTTTCATTCAAGGAAAGGAACTAGTTATGATACCTCCAAGAAGAGCAATGAAACAAAGAAACAATGACCTTCCTCCATCCTCCTCAAATAGCCTCAATGAAATGCATGATGAGCAAAGGGAAATGAATGAAAGTATTAACAAGCTCATTAAAATAATAGAGAAAAGAAACCTCATATATCCAATGGCTTCAAGCGAGGATGATGATGATGATTAGATGAACTAATTGTTTCTTAGTTGCTTATGTTTTCAATTTCTTTCAATTCATCTTTTGTAATTTCAATTTTGCAAATGTTTCCTTGCTTCCTGAGTTTTTCAATTAATAAAACTAATATTTTTTTCTTCCTAAATGTTTATGTTAGAATTTTTATCTTTCATAATGCATATTTACATACCTTTTGAATTCGACAAAGGGGGACAAGTATACTCCCAGGGGGAGTAGAGTATACTCTCTAGTTTACTCAATGGGAGTTTTATTACTCCAAACACATATGTGTTATTGTCTTTTACCATCTCTCTTGAGAGATGTGTTGTCATCTTAAGAAAGGGGAAGAATATGGAACCTTGTTTTACGGGTAACATGGCTTTAACAAGGGCAATAATTTTTTATGATGACAACTAATGACTAAAGATGGACAACAACTTTTGATGAAAAAATAACTAAAGGTGATAACCATTCCTTGATGAAAAGTGAAACATAAGAGGTTAAAGATGTAAACAAAAATATTAAGGTTTGTTGGACTTGACAATCCGATGATGGAAACCAAATGGAATTTAACTCAAGTCTCATCTCAAGCAAACTCAAGAAAGTGTCTACAAAAAAGAAAGCATTCGACAAAGTCTTGAAGTACAAGAAAGCCCTGCCTCAATAGGCTGAGTGAATTCTTTGTAAAACACATGGGCATTCTCGTAAAAGTGCATGGCTAAATCCCACGCACATGAAAAAAAAATTGAATTTGATTTTTCTCAATAAAACATTTTCAAAAATGTCTTGAAGTTATGCCAGATGAGTTGAAAGTTGTCTGAAAAGCTCTGGGCAAGTTTTTGACTTAGCAAATCATTTGACACCTTATCCTAATCGAATTAGAAAGTTCAAAAATGCGCCCTAAACAATTAGGACATCATATTAATTATGGGTAACGGCTAGATATATTTCATGGCCATTTATAACTCAACAATCTATTGTTTCTTAAGCTACCAATCGATTGGGACATGTTGGCATTCGATTAAGATGTCATAAAATATATTAAAAACCATTTCCTCATTGAGCTAACCTCTAGCCTATAAATAGAGGTCTCTTCCCTCTTTTCAAACCATCCAGAACCATGTCTCATTTCACACTTTGCATATTCTCTCTAAACTTCTCTTTTGTTTACTTTATCTCTCTAAGAATTTAGCCTAAGTGTTTTTCGAGAAAATCTTTTTGCAAGTGAGGATTGTGTAATTCTGGAAGGGTAGATTTGTAAGTTCACCAAGGAAGTTTATTTTAAACCTTGGTGGATATTTTAACCTATTAGGTAATGTTTTATTTGGTTAGAGTTAAACCCGTAAAAAGCTTTCTTAGGTTCTTGGTTATCCTATGGTATAACCAAGTTAAGGTTAAAGCTTATCCCGATATTAAAAGCTTAGTTAGGTCCAAGATTGGCCCGATATTAAAATCTCATACGTTATTGCTTAGCTAGGTATAAAACCAAGGTTTAAGGTTTGCGAGCTCATCCCGCTATTAAAATCTCCACGGTTTATTTATAAGCTTGAAGAGTAACTTTTCTCCATGATTATTATGGAAAAGAGACTAACCACTTTAATATGCCGTTTGAAAGGAAGACTCGCTGCTTCACTCTATAGCTTGATGTTTGGTTGGAAGTTAGCCTTAAACTTTCTTTTTCCTTGTATAAACGGGTTCGTGAGTATACCTACTAAAATCTGTTTAGTTTATTGGATACTCTCAAGATAATTCTTGGGAAGAGGAGTAGGTTTTTTTCCTTGTTTGACCAAACCTTTTTAACTCTCGTGGTTCTCTCTTTTCCCTCAACTCTTTATTTTTCGCACTTTACATTCTGCAATTTACTTTTTCGATGCTTAATATTAAAACAACTTTCAAAATGTTTTTAAACTATGATTTTAATTCCAAAAGTTTTTCAAAATCAAGTTTTTCTGAAACACACAATTCACACCCCCCCCCTCTTGTGTGTGAAGTCACATGTCCAACACTCCCGACAAAGAATGCGTATGTTATATCTTTTTTCTAGTTTTAAAACTCATGGAAGAGGGGATCGATTAAAAAGACCTTTTATTCTTATGATGGCTAACTGGTTCATATGAGGCTCCCATGATTTCCATCTTGGTGGCTTTCTTTTTTTCCCTTTGTCCTTGTTTCTTTGGGATACAAGTTTAGCCTATTCTTCTTTGTATCACTACGGTAAAGTAAAGACGAAGAGAAAAAAGAGGTTGTAATAATGGATTTGTATCATTTGAATTTGATTCTTACAATATATAAGGATTAGTTAGTTTTATACACTTTGAGCTTCGTTGTATTCCATGTAAATGGAATTGTGCTCCCGGGGAGAGTTTTTAGTATAAAGGCTCCCTTTATGGAGCTATTGATCATTATATACGTTCCTTCTCCTTTGTAGTAAGTCTTGATGCTTCAATTGTAACTACAAATTATTTTTTGCTTCCTTTATCTTCTCTTTTCTCACATTGATTAATTATTGTTCCTTCACTATAAAAAAATACATCTCTTGTTAGGGATCTTTTCTAGAGGAAAAATCTATGTCGTGAAAAAAGTATTATTTATAGGGATAAAACCCATGGCAACTAAAAATAAAGTACATTGTTAAGGATTACCCTTCAGACATTTGATTGACTCGGAATTTGAATTTATAAATTGTAACTTTCAAGGGGTAACCCATCGGGCAAGCGCAATTTGAAATTTGAAAAACCATTATGGAGAGGGTTACCCCTCAGGTAATTTAAAATAAAGATAATAAATTTGGACATTTCATTAGAAAGATGCACAATCAAGATATATGAGGGTTACCCCTTTGAGGATGGTAAATCTTGCCCTTGGTAAGTGGTCTATAATATCTAATTTGTTTTATGTATTCTAGTTTATTAATTTTCTCATGGTGTTGCCTTGTTGGATGTAATTTACTAAAGGTGTGTATAAAGTTTCCAACTATGTCAACAATAAGTGAGGTAACTTGGTCAACATGTTAATTGGTCAACTGTAAATGGATGACTTAGTCAATTTTCAATTTCTTGAATGGTCAATGATTTGGTTGGTTCATGGGAGACTTGAGTTGGTTTATGGATCGGGATTGGATATTTTACTTTATAGAGTTTAAAGATATTATAAATATAGTTATTTATCACTTTTGTTAATAAGAGAAGAAGACAGATGGAATAGGTGGTAATCTTAGTTAGAAAGAGAAGAGTAGAAATTAATATGATTATATTCTTGGAATTTGGGAAATCTTTGGAGGTATCTAAGGGAAACTTAGAGACCCAAATGTATAAATTTCTTGGAGAGTATTATTGGAATTTAGCCGATCTTTTGAGATATCTAAGGGGATTGGTAAACACTTTTCTACACATTGGATTTGTGTGATTGATATACATAAATTTGGAGAGATTGAGAAACACTTGGGTAAAAAATAATGTTTTTATGGAGATTGAGAGACTATTTTCTTATAACTCATTTGTACTCTTGTAAAAACTTTTGAAAGTATATCGAATCAGAAGATAAAATCTCCCCAAATTAAACTGGTTTGATCGAACAAGGTACAAGTTCTTTATGTACTTATCTCTCTCTCTCTCTCTCTCTCTCTCTCTCTCTCTCTCTTTCTCTTGCTTGTTATAGATTTACTTACACTACTTACCAGGTTAGTTTTTGCTCAAGACCATTTAGTTTGGCTGTCTTTGTTATTTGTCTCACACATCAATATCCTTAGTGTGGTTGATGTTCTATTATGGAACCAAAGTTGTTCGTTGAACAGTGAAGCAGTGTTTCTCTTTGGTGATCATGAGCTTCCATTGCAGCGAAGGAGGGTCTGACCTGCAAGGTTAGAACTTCAGCGTCCAAATCAGTGAGAGAATGAAGAGTTATATGAGAGTGGGAATGAGTTTAAATACATGATAAAGTGAGATTTTTGTCTTATATAATGGGAGCGGTTTAAACTAAAAGTGAGGAGTGAAACATGGATCGCGTTCAGCGTAACACAACTACTTCGACGAAAGGCCAGGCTAAATATCTCTTCACTAGTGTGCCAGAATGTTTGAAGTCTATTTGGATAGTGTAAAGGAATTCAAGGAAAGATTCTTCTTGGTCATTCCTTACAACAAAAAGGCTCATGCTAAAGTTTATTTCATAGATCTTTGGTGGCCCTACCAATGCTCATACATATATGCTATGTTCTGGTACCAAAGACACTTCTTGGCGGATCATGGATCCCATGTTTGCAAGATGGATGATTCAACTCAAGAGGACATCTTCTCGAAGTGCAAGTGGTGTTCATCAGTGAGGATATAGGTTATATTGAGTGTGTTACCCCTTCTGATGCAGTGTCTAAGAAACAATTGAGGTGGCTCATAGAGACACACATACTTATGGAATTCGTCTCGATGGAGGCTTGGAAGGATATTTTTGGTAAGTGAGTTGGAGAATGTCCTCTTTGAATATTGTTACGTGACCCATCCTGTAACTCGTCTATTATTTACCTATAGATAAGATGAAATGTGAGAAAACAATGCAGCAAATGAAGAGGGCCACCCAGGTAACCCCATATATGGCCAACGTTACCAATGCTCTGGCCACTAGAGGGGTTCCTCCCACAAGGGTTCCCACTATTTTGGTGGCCTAGGATACACCTATTATAACATTGGTGGGAGTACATGATTCATTTAACTATGTCACGTAAGAATATGCGTCAAACTCTTTAAGGCCTGACCATGGATGATACTTAGGGCCTACTCATGATCTTGAAGAGCTTAAAGCAAACAAGCCACTTACTAAGCATCTCCGACCAAGGTTCTTTGAGGTCTATGCATGGGTTCCGATCGGGTTGCCTCCTGCATTTATGGCCTACTCTATTTTGAGAACGGTTAGGGAGTTCAGATCTTATATCTCCAAATAACATTACTCTTATTTTTTAAACAAATGTGAAGAAGCTCTTCAGGAGAAGTTATCAAAATTGGCATATTGCACCATTCAGGCATCTACCATCCTGGCCTTTGAAGCTCTCGATTGAGAGGAAGTCTTCCTACTTAATCGTCTTCAGAGGGAGATGAAAGTGCTCAGATAATGTGTTGATTCCCTTATCATTGAGCTAAAATAGTATTTAGAAGAACTATGGGGGAATCTACCTTATTTTCGTGTATAGAAGTTGTTGTGGACCCTTTTGGGTATCCATGCACTTGGTTGAAAAGGTGAAGTTCCTTGTGAAGAAAGAAACAAAGAATAAAAAAACCTTATTTTCTCTTTAGACGTCGTTATCTAGGGAGGAGGCTTATATCGATGAAGAAAATAGGTCCATGGATCCTACTCTGAAAAGGATAGAAGAGATTGAGACATCTTTGAAAGAGTCTCAAGAAGGCTAGGAGAATGCTGGATATGGCCTTAATGAGATGTGTCTTGAGAACCTCGCCTTATCCAAGGAGTACACTGAGTCATTATGAGAGAGTTATTCTATTGCAAATGAATCTTTTGAAAATGCTTTGCAGCATGTCGAGTATTCTTATCCCACTGAGCCTATCTCAAGAGCAAGTATGTTCTGACCAAGAGATGGAAAACGGAAGCCGGTTTCCTTGGTGCATTAGACATTTTTTGGTGTGCTCGAACCCGACATCTATGTATCTTTATTTAATAAGGAAACTTTATGGTTCCTTCCCTACAATGTATATTTCAGTCTTTGTTACTTACCATTGTTTTTACATGTTTACATGGTATTTATTTCAATACCAAGTTTGTTTCTCTAGGAGATAACTTATCTTACAAGATCGTCCTAAAAGTTTTATTGGATGTCTTTGGTGAATACCTAGTTCGATGTTAATGTCATATGGGCATGCCACTTCCTCTAGAGTGGCTAGCTGCCAAGAGGAGGGTGGGATCGTATTTACCACTTTGCGGTATGTAGTCTTTGTCTTACATTGACATTATGGGGTTTTGATTACTTTAGTCATATTCCTATGGCATTTGTGACAACACCCCCTGATTCATTGTTACCTTTTATAATCATAAGGAAAATAGAGTGTTTAGTGAAAGTTATTTATTCTTTGATGGCACAATTTTGTACATCATAACAGTACATCATCGCTTTACATCATAGCTTTGCAGGTCCGATCCTCCGTAGGGCCACAAGTTTTCTTTCTTCAGTCCCATATTCTCAAAAAGGTTTGAGTTCATGATATCGAAGGAACTACCTCCATCAATGAGGACTCAAGAAATGCTAAAATTGCAATGGTTGCGATTATCACCAGAAAAAATATATCATTTGGAATCCCTCCTACCTTTTCACTGTCACAAAGTTTGAGGACATGTCTCTCTACCTCCTCGATTGAAGTGTCTCTCTCCCTTCAAGACTTTCTTCTTCTTCACTATTGTTATCCTTCATCCATGTGGCTCTACAGGCAACTTCAACAGTCTTCTTGGAGGATTCTTCGCTTTAGAGGGACCACTTCTTCTTTGGTAAATCTTCTCGGCTTTTCTGACCTTTCTTATTGCCTCAGGTATATTCAATTAGCCCTATTCTTAGTCAGTCTTTCTATAGAATCTTTCATCTAGATGCAATAATTTGTATTATAGTTATGACTCTTATGGAAACGATAATATTTAGATGCAGTTAAAGATACTTGGACAGAAAAAGGTGTGAGCATAGTTACAAATGATTGGACAGATGCCCAAAGAAGACCATTGATTAACTTTATGACAATTTCGAGTTCTGGACCAATGTTCTTGAAGGCTATTGATGGGACAGGAGAGTACAAAGATAAACACTATATTGCTACTCTAATTTTGCGCACAATTGAAGAGGTTAGAGCAGAAAATGTTGTTCAAATCATTACTGATAACGCCCATGTTTGCAAGGTTGTTGGTTCAATTGTCGAAGGAATATATCCTCATATATTTTGGACACCATGTGTAGTGCACACGTTGAATCTAGCTCTAAAAGTATATGTGCACCAAAAAATACACCAAATAACGAAGTTGTTTATCTTGAGTGTAAATGGATATCTGCTATTGCTGGAGATGGTTTTTATATTAATTTTTTTATTATGAATCACTCCATGAGATTTGCTATGTTCAAAGAATGTGTGCATTTGATGTTTCTTTCTATTTCTGAAACAAGATTTGCATCAATTATTGTTATGCTTAAGAGGTTAACAACCATTAAGAAGGGTCTCTTAACTTTGGTAATTAGTGAACAATGGTATGAATATAGAGAAGATGATGTTCAAAAGGAGGCCTTTGTGAAAGAAACAATTTTAAATGATCAATGGTGGGATAAAGTTGATTATATTCTAAGATTTACAGGGCCTATCTATGACATGTTTCGTTCTTGTGATACCGATGAGTCAAACCTTCATTTGGTTTATGAGAAGTGGGGTTCTATGATTGAGAAAGTCAAATTAGAAATATATAATCAAGAGGGAAAAGAGTTGAGTCAGAATTCATCCTCTTATGATGTGGTGTATAATATCCTAATTGCTAGATGGACTAAAAGTCACACACCTCTTCATTGCTTGGCTCATTCTCTCAATCCAAGGTAAATTTAAAAAAAATCATTTTCCTTTTAAACTTCAGTTACCTTACCTCACACTTATAAGTTTTTTATGTAATAGATACTATTGCAGACAATGACTTGATCAATCTCCAAATCGAGTTGCCCCACATAGAGACAATGAGATTTGCACAGGAAGAAAAAAATGCATAAGGAGTTACTTTGTAGATGAATATGAAAGGCTAGAGGCAACTACTGAATTTGTTAAGTTCTCAAGTGGTGAAGGTGAACTCAGTCAATTTGATTCATTACAAGATAGGTGGAACTTGACACCAAATGAATGGTGGATCACTTATGGATCAGCAGTCCCTAAACTTCAATCCATCGCATTGAAACTCCTTTCACAACCATGTTCTTCTTCTTGTGCTGAGAAAAATTGGAGCACATATTCATTTATCCACTCAATAAAAAGAAATAGGCTAAATCCAAAGAGAGCTGAAGATTTAGTTTTTGTTCATACAAATCTTCGGCTTCTTTCAGAAAGAGTAAGAATTATAATGAAGGAGAAACAAAAATGTGGGATATTGGTGGAGATGAATGTAGTCTCTCTGACGGGGCTGGTATTCTTGAAGTTGTAAGTCTCTCTCTTGATGAACCAAACATGGAAGCTATTCTTTTACAAAAGACGGGGAAGGAAATAGTGACATTGACATTGTTAGAGTGTGATTTTTATATTCATGCATAGATCTTAAGTTTTATTTCGAGCAAGTCACTTTTAAGTTATGATCTTTTATCGTCTTTAGTTTTACAATGTTTTATCCTCATTCATATTATATTATTTATAATTTAAAAAAATTAGTTAACGTACTGGTACCCTTATTTTTTATAAAATGACATATCACGTACCCGTACCCGGTACCATACCCATACCGGTGCATCATACTAGCAAACTTTTGTGTAAAAAAATACGACCCTTATAATTTCATATATGTCTATTCAATATAAGGTAATTATATGAGTAATATGTAGCTATTATATTATATAAATATTACTTTATAGATTTCTACTTATAGCCATGCACGCTTTAAACCGATTGCCTCATTTGTATTAGCTTTGTTTTCTTATGATGTCTGGATAAGTGGATGTTTATATATACTTTTATAGTCTGAATAAATATTTGACAAGTAGGTGCCGGGTGGAACAACACAACTCATTGCCTTTTTGGTTAAAGTAGAACAATTATAAGGAAAGGTCATTAGTATTCTTAAAAGTTTTGTTGGACACTCATATTTTGTTGGTAAAATGATATGACATAAATTAAATACGTAATTATCCAACTAACACTAGAATATAAGGGTGTTTGCCTGATTAATATTATCTACATTAATCTTAATCTCAAGTTAGTATTTGTCATTCAACATAAAAAAATTCAAATTAATACTTTTCATCTAAGTATATATGATGATGAAAAATACATCAAAGATTAATGTTCTTGCTAAAGATTATATGTGGGCGAATTCTTGGTGACTTTGATTGATTAAATGGATGTTTATGAGTGCAGGGTCGGTCTTGTGTAAGTGCAGCAAGTGCTATAGCACAGGGTCCCAAATTTTAAGGGGCCTCTAAATTTTAAATTTTTTAATTTTTTTCTATAAATATTAATAAAAATAAATAGAATGTTAGAAAAAAACTCAATAATAAAAAAAAATAGTATAATAAAAAGTCAAGATAATTATAATTAAATTAATTTCTGATTAATACATATATGTATTTTTTGATATATTTTTTTTTAATTATTATACTTGTATTTTTTTTTAAATTTAGGTCCATTTTTAAAATTAGAACAGGTCTCCGAGATGATTGGGGCGGCAACGTGTATTCATACTTAAGGAGATGGTAGGGTTATAGGTATGTCTTCGGGTCATGGGTCATATCGTCCAAATTCAAATATTGTTTTTTTAGTGATTTAAGTTTAATTAGTTTATTAAGGTAATGCTTTCCTTCTTTTCGTTTCGTGTTTTTTTTATTTGGTTTACTTTTGCAAAGATGGTAATTATTAGCAAACTTGAGTTTGATGAGGGGGGTTGCAACTCCCCTAAGTGATTTTTCATTTCGTAAGAAATTTCATTCTCACGCCAAAAGATTTGATGGAATGGTTAATTATAAATTATTTTGGTGAAGATTTTTATTTTTCCTAGTGATTTTAGGCATTCTTTTAGTGGCAGTGAAAATGAGGTTGTCGACTTTTGATGAATTCTAATGGTTCAAAACAAAGTTGGATGAACTTGAAGGTGATAATATGTTTGTCTAAGCACTCTAGTGATTAAAAGGTCTCAATCTTTTAAACCAAACTTGTTGATTTTTCCATCGAGAATGAAAGTGATGTGGTTTTATAGCCCATTGCGAATGAGAAGATTTGTGTCCCCTTTAAGTGATTGATAAAGTCTTCTTATATGTATGCATGTGTCTTCGAGGACCATCACATTAAGGTTCATTTTATTTCTTTTGAATTTGAAATATTAGGGTGTCTTCATAATTTTATCCCAATACTTTGAAATTTATGAAGAACTTTATATAATATGTAAGGTTTTTTTTACATAAATCTTATTGTTGGGATGTGTAGTGATATATTTATAAAGATCCACAAGATGTGACGGGATAATATTGCCCATGCCTCAAAGACGTCGCCCGTGACACATAGGACTTCTCCATAGTAGGAAAATGTGGGAGGTGATGTGTCCTAGTCATATGTGGTTCAAATAATGAGTCAGGGGAATGACCCATGTCTCCCTAGGAAATAGGGAGTCAACTGTCCACTCTTATTACTCGCGTGGACGATTGTTATTTCTGATAAACCCAAAATACAGACCCATAAGCCTCTAAAAATACCCAAGCCTTAGGGTTGAGGAGATCAATCAGATATTCACACAAAAAAAACCCTTAAAGTAGAGCTTCTCACACTCGTGAGCTTGCTCTTACTCCACATAAATATTAAAGCATATGTCAATCCTTACAAGTTAAGGGTTGCTACGCATATGTACTTTTTTTTTCAAGTACAATGGTGCCCATCACGGAACTCTAGTAAAACTGACATGTGTAACACCTTCAAATATTACATTCACTAGAGTTCCGTAAGTGCAAAGTGGTAAAATATTATCAAACCACATGGACAATTGGATTGAGTTTCTGATCTATCAGTGTATATCTAGAGAAATCAATAATTTGAGATTTTGTAAAAATAGCTTTAATAAAAATCATTTATAGAAAAATATCTTAATTAAAAATCACTTAAAGCACAATGGAGACAAACATGACTTAGGTTCATGGTACTCACTCTGACACATCCGTACAATCCGAGTCACTTCTATGAGAAGAGTTTCAACATAATTTATAAAAAATAGGTAAATATGGACAAAACTTGCTTTTGCTAGCGTGTTGCCCTATCGATGATGAATAATCAGTTGGCTTTTGCTCGACTGTATTATTCGTCAGGGATTCTTTACTTTGTCTCAGCTATAAATATTGGAACTATTCTGAAACTCATTCAAACACTTTCGTTGTATTGAACTCGTTTGTTTAAAAACTAGCGCTTCGGTACCGATACACATCCTTTTAGACTATAATCGGTGCTTGAGAACACTTTAATTTCGTATAGGGGTTAAAATGCATGAACTCAGGTATTAAAATAAATACTGACAAAAGACGCTCGTAATCGACTTGTGACTAATCATACAAATGGTCATGAGATAAGCCACATGAGCCCTAGTCCCGAATGGACTACTCACTCATGGTGAGGGCTAACATGATCAAAATGGTGTTCACAATCAAATCCATGACAAACATTTTAAATAGATAAGCTATTGAATTGAAAATAGATAACAAAACCTGATTGATTAAGCTTTGATCTAGTGCTCCAATGGAGACTTGAGTACAGAATATGTAAAAAACTTCAGGAAATAAAACTTGGATTCCTAAACTCACAACTAACTATGAGTTTTATAGAAAAACCTAAACTGAGATCAATATCTCACTGATCAATAGTCATTACATAAGAAAATATCACATCTAAACATGCCAAATTTAAAAAATAAATGAAATCGGTCTAAAAAAGGAAACAAATTAAGGGACACCTCACCCTCATGCTACGGCCCGTAGCAGCTGCTACGGGTGGCCGTAGAAGGTCTCTAATTTTTGTGTGGCACTTCAAATTTGGAGGAAACCCTAGGCCTTGTCCGTTACGGCTCGTAGTAGCTACTACAGGTGGCCGTAGAAGCCCTCTGGATTTTGTATGGAGAATTTCTAATTTTGATGTTTTCCCGCACTTTGCTCATTTTTATTCCTCTTTCGCCTCAGATACTTATTAAAACCTGAAAACATAAAAAAAATACACTACCAAAGTATAAAATATGATAAACGAAAACAAATCGGACAAAACGGTAAAATACTAAGGTAAACAACTAGTAAAAATGGTACGAAAACCACGTATCAACCGCTTAGTGTCCACTCTTTTTAAGTGGTGAATATATCCATGGAAAATTGGAAACGATTGTTGAATTAGTGCTTGAATGATCTCTGACTTTTTGATTAAGGTAATGATTTTAAAACTTCTCCACCATAGCGCGGCTTGGAAAAACTAAAAGTCAACAATCTCATTATTCCCCAAATTGATCAACGGTGTGAACAATGTAATGATCTTGTAAGTTATGTTTTACAACCTTGTGATGCTAATAACATTATGTGCTTTCCTCTATCGCAGTTAGAAGGCACATCAAAGATAAACTACCTTGGTTACTCATTTGGGATGTGAAAATAACTATATATTGATTACACTTTTTTAAGTGAAATGATTTAATATTCTTACTATAAAAAAATAAAGTAAATGGTTTGTGTTTTAACATTTACATTGGGTTAGAGTTTCTAAGATGAGAGGTGATTTTAGCGCAATTCCATTATTTAAAATGATCTTCAATCAGAGAGGTTCAGACTACCAAGTACCAACTTAATTCAAGAGATGATTCACTCAAAGGTTAAAACTACAACAGAAGAGACTTGTGAAACCATTATGGTTTATGAACTACAAACTTCATCAAGCCTTAGTTCAGACAAGACTTTAAAATCTTAATAGGAAAAACTAAACAATCTTAGATAAGATATAATCCAACCCAATTTTTAGCTCCTTCAAATGAATTTCAAGAACATAAGAATCATTGTGTTGGTGATTCTCATTGAGCAAATTTGTGGCCAGTGTAATTGCAGATTCAATCTTCTCGATTTCTTATGAGGAAAGATTTAAATTGATATCGTTCTTCTTTTAAGAATTTTTCATTTTGTAAATGTAGTCATCCAATGCATTCACCGCTTCATCCTTACTTAAGAATTGTATATTCACCAAGGGTTTTCTTTATACCTTGGTTGAATATTAACCATTTAGGAATTTAGATCGGGTTATAAGTTAAACCTGTTGAAAGCTTTAGTTTGGGGATTGTGTAATCAAACCCTAGTTTAGGTTCAAGATTAGCCCGAATTATAATTTCATAGGTTCTTGGTCAGTCCGATATAAAACCAAGATTAGGTTAAATTTTAGCCTGTGGTAAAAGCTTGGATAAGGTTCGAGATTAGCCTGGTACTTAACTCTTAAAGGTTATTGATTAGCCCGTGTAAAATCAATATTTAAGATTCGTGAGATCAACCCATGATAAAAGCTTGCAAGGTTTAAGAAGCATGAAGACTAACCACTCCAAGATTCTTGTTTGTGGAGAGAAGACTAACCGCTTCAATCTACCGAATGGAAAGAAGACTAAGCACTTCAATCTACCGTTTGGAAGAGATGACTCAAACTGCTATATTACAGAGTCTTGTATTATTTGGTTGGATGTCAACCATTTTTCCTTGTATAAGGGGGTTCGCGAGTCTTTCCTACTAAAATCTCTCAACATTTATTGGATACTCTCAAGATCAATTCTTGGAGAGAGAAGTATTCCATTTTCTTGTTTGATTGAACCTCTATACATCATGTTGTTCATCTCTTTCTCTTAACTCTTTATTTTTCTGCTATTTATTTTATGCAAATTATTTTACATGCTACTAAGTATTTAAAATATTTTTAAACTCTAATTTTACTTCCCAAAGTTTTTCAAAATCACTTTTTTCTGAAGCACAAAATTCACCCCACCTCCTCTTGTTTGTGAAGTCTTAAGGCAATACAAGTATGTTAGACTTCCACAAGAATATGATTGTCGCCTCTTAAGGCAATATACCAATATTGGACTTTCACAGGAAGATCTTTTCCACCTCTTAACGCAATATACAAACTTTGTACTTCCATAAGAATGTCATTACCACATCTTAAGGAAATAGAAGTATGTTAGACTTCCACAGAAGACCATTGACGTCTCTTAAGGAAATACAAGTACGTTAGACTTCCACAAGAAGATCCTTGCCACATCTTAAGGTAATATATGAATGCTAGACTTCCACTAGAAGATATTTCCGCCCTAATGGGAAATACACATGGGTTATATGTGGAGGGGGATCACCTCCTCTAAACGCCTCACTTAAGGGACCAAGAGTCTCGTCAGACAAGTTCAACTTGAATTCTAGTCCGAGGGGTTGGACTAAAGTTTAGTCCAAAAGACTCTACTTAAAGTCTCTTTGGAGGGACTCAACTTAGAGTCTCATCGCATAGGCTTAACTTAAAGTGTTATCAGACAACCTCCTCTAAATGCCTCGCCTGAAGAACAAAAAGTCTCATATTATAGGCTTATCTAAATGTCTCTCATGAGGGATTAAGAGTCTCATCAGATATGTTCATCTAAACGACTCATCGGAGGGATCAATAGTATTTTCATACAAGCTCATCTTAAAGTATCACCTGACAGACTTAACTGAAGTCTAGTTTGAGATACTCAACTTAAATTCTTGCATGAGGGACTCGACTGAAGTCTTGTTCGAGAGACTTAACTTAAAGTCTTGCCCGAGATACTCGATTGAAATTTGGTCCGAGAGATTCAACTTAAAGTCTCTCCTAAGGGAATCGACCAAATTTTGGCTTTAGAAATTTACTTAAAGTCTCGCCTAACGAAATCTACTGAAGTCTGTGTAAGACCCCAATTTCGACCCCTAAGATCCCTCATGACATCTCATAACTTGACATTTGCATTGGGATCACATCTTGGTATCCTCCTCACCTATTATTCTTTGGGTTTTGCATTGGGAGAGATCACCAAGCATATTTTATTTTATCATACTTTAGTTTCTTTGTTTACTAACCAAAATACCAAAAATATTTCTAGTGTAGCTTTGTTTCTTTTGTAGGTAGTGTGTGTGTGTCCACCCGTGCCTCATCAAGCTCACAACTAGGGTTTGAGACCCTCAACGCAAGAGATCAAGTTAGAAAAGGTCTACATTGGTTCTAAGCATCATATATGGATCCCCATGTTCTTTATTTGTCATTGTGATCAAGAATTCACCAAGAGTTTGAAGCTTGTTTGTCAAGGAAGCCCTAATTCATTTAGGTATCTTATGTGCCTTCCTCAACAAGTTTCTCCAACATTTGGTCAAGGATATCAAGGGATACTCCATTTTATATCATCTTAAGCATATATTATCCTCCATGAGCCTCTAATAGAAAAGGAACTTCAAGTTTGCAAGTTGATTCAAGGATGCTTGACTAGAGAAGTCAACTGGTCAAATCTAGGGTTCCCTAGATCCTATCTCCTACAATTTTTGTCATATGAAAATGATTCCAATATAAAAGTTACTCTTTATGCCATTCAAAATAACTTTCATGTTGGCATCAAGAGCTAATTTTTCTTGGAAAGTCATCTTTTATGGTGAAAGATTATAGGTCATTTTGTTTGTGCCCTAGATAGAAGGTCAACTTCCAAGAACCATAACTTCCTCAATTTTTATGATATGAAGGTCATCCAAGTTCCATTATCCATTTAAATATGTCTTATCCAACTTTTATTCTTTGAGAAAGGTCAAATTCCACTTACAAGGGCATGTTCCATAAGGCAACTTATAGGTCCATTTGGGTCCTCATCATTGAACAATCAATTTTTCTCAACTTCTAAAATACATAACTCTATCATGCAAGCTCCAAATGGTGTCAATTACGAAAGCAATAATATTTTTGTAAGTGAGGTTGTAAGTCTCTCATTCCTCATGGTATTGTGTGAAGATTTTACCTCTTTTCCATTTATGAGAGCTAGTGGCATACTTGTTGATTTTATCCAAGTTAGAGCCCTTCTCATAGATGATGTCTATGTTCATATCTTCATGCTTGTGAGGGGACGGTTGAGTGTTTTCCAAAGAATGACTTAACTAATTGTCTCTTTCACTAACATTCACTAACATTTCTTTGTATTAAATTTATTTTTAATGCCATTTAACTTAATGCAATTTAAATTTTTGTAATTTATCATTCAGTGTCATTTACATTCATACAAGTTATTTATGTTTCAGTCATTTTTACTTTGCTCACTTGAGCCATTGTATTTGTGCTTGTGATATTACTTTGTGTTTGTGACCTTGTTTTGTTTGTGGCCTTAGGACCTTAAAATAATTAATAAAAAAACCCTAAAAGATACATTGGTGGATTGTTGGATCTCTATCTGAGACTTGGTTTGAACTTTTTGACTTAGAGTAGGCAATATCTCTGAGGTATGGAGTAACTCGGCCAATGCCATTATTTGAGACCATTTTCTTGGCCAATGTCATTCATCTGATACAAGCCTTGAGAGACTCCTTTGGTTTATCTGTTATACTCTTTCTCTCTTGTCTGATTTGTTATTTTGACCTTATTGGTATCATCTGATGTTTCTCTTTGAGTATGTTTCAAGGGATATTTCATCTGATACATCTAAAAGACATTGAAGACTGCTTGCTTTTGGAGTGCTTGCTTGGATGTTTGTGTCGCATTACGCGAAAAACCGGCGGGAAAACAGGACAACAGAGCCGCCACCGTGCGTTATTTATCCCAAAAGAGGGAAAGGAAACGCTCAGAGTAAACCTGGAAAGGAAATGGTCTCGCGACCAAAGAGAATGGGATCGGGAGTCGGTTACGCAAGGGGAAGGTATTAGCACCCCTCACGTCCGTCGTACTCGACGGGATCCACGCTCTAAGAAAGAAAAGGTTGCTAAAACAAACACCACACACACACACTGGCTGAAAGAGACACAAGAAAACAAACAAGACTGAAACTGACTCGGCAGGATATCGCATCCTGGGCCTACTTAGTCTATCAGGCATAGACATCAGAGTCGAAGTAGTTCGGACTGGGGAAACGACACGTGCTCGCTAGGATGTCGCATCCTATGCATACGTATCTCCTTTGAACGAAGGAGAATCAGAGCATTCGTAGCTCGGCTGACACGCACACAAACAAACACAGGCAAAGGCAAACGTGGAGCCCGAATGCCAATCACTGGACTTACATCAGCATCCAAACCAACACACGCACACTGGAACCCAGATGCCACTCGATGGACTTATACCGGCTTCCAAGCACACAACAAGAACAAACAGACAACAAATTGCTAAGGAGTCGGGAACTCGAGCCTAGCAATCGTCAAACAACACACACAAAAAGAAAAAAGGTGCCCGGAGAGACCTCGCACGATCTCCTGCCTACATACCTCGTCTGGAACGAGGATCAGGGCGATGTAGTTCCCCTACAGAGGGGAGAAAGACTAGCCTAACCAGATAACAGAGGGAGACACAACTAGGGAGACTACGACTCGAGCCTAGATGTTATCATGCAAATCATCCCTAAGTTAAGGTTTCTAGCTAACTTGCACAGGAAGCAAGCCTATCCTAACCCTGACTTGCACAGAAAGCAAGCCAAACTAAACCTAACTTGCACAGGAAGCAAGCTAAACTAAACCTAACTTGCACAGGAAGCAAGTCAAACAAACACACAAGCACAAGTAGCACACACTATATGCAAACAATGGGCTCAATCAAGGTTAGGTTTTAGTCGAGGGGTCATATCAACCTCAACAAACAAACCTCTGTACCTGGGTTAATGGTGCTCTTAACCTTGACATTGAGAGCCAAGGTGAAGCAGATGAAAGGATATGAGGGGTGTGCCTCATTGCTCTTATCCCTGGTCAGGGAGAACATTTGAATATCAGAAGGTGTGGGAGTTCAGAAAGTAGGAACTCTTTCCACAAGTTAGACTCTATAGATCTTGGGCTTTTACTCACTATGCATCAACACAGGTAGTGTGAGCAAGGTGAGTGACACATAGACTAGCAGGGGATAGATTGCTTATCCCTTGGGTTCTGCCAATTGCCTCTTCACTTAGGAGGTCTTTGCATATGTACAAGGACAATTTTAAACAATCAAAAACATTGCCTCTTAAGGAGGACTTCAGACAGTTGCCTGGCCAAGTAACAGGCCAGGTCTTCCAGACTACATGAAGGTTAGAAGTATACCTCAATGCAAATTGCTTATCAAGCAAAGCAAAGCAAAAGTTCACAAGGAACTGGGCAACTAAAAGTACCTGAAATAGTCAAACAGACATTAGTATACAACTTCAAAATTAAAGCAAAAGGAAACAGATATCAACCAGTCAACACAAACAAGCTAAGTGTGCAATGCACAGAGCTCAAGGCATGTGAGCCAAGCAACCTACAAAACAAATGTATTAGTCATGATAAACAAACACACACAACCAATTTGTATTGGTCTCATTGGACAATTGTTGGTCAACCTGAAAGAATGAGCTCAAATGTGAGTAAAAGGACCACTAGGGCAAGCCTAGGGTCAAAAGAGAATGAGAAAGTCAAAACAGCAAATGGCAAGTGTCCAAAATCAAGTTCAAACAATCAAGAAATAAACCCAATTGGTTTCACACTCATATCAATCATTATCATCATTTTATAAGCAAAAGAAGTCAAAGCATGGCATTTAGAAGCCCATAGAAGTCAACAGCAAGACTTGAAACAAAAGCAATCTTAAACATTTCCAAAAATCATCAAATAAATCAAGATCAATCACAACCCACAGCATGATATGCATATCAAATTTCAACTCATTTGGACAAGTAGAAGGTGGTCAATGAAAATCAGAAAGGCAAGGCAATTTTAGACATGCTCAAAGGAGTCAACCAAACATGCATCAACTTGAAAAAAATCATAAATCAGGGATGGCATATGAGAAATGAATGGGACTAAAACCATGGCAAAGCTTAAGATGTCTACTATTCACATGTCAAATTTCATGTCCATCCAATAATGTATGAGAATTTCACAAAGCATATGGTATCAAGTGTCACAAAAGTCAACATTTTGTCCAAACAGGGGAGAAAAATATCAAACAATTAGGAAATGCCACAAATAATTCCAAGAAAAATCACATGTAAACTAGACATCCATAGTTTCATTCATGCAAAAATTCAAAGCATTTTGAGGTCAAGAGGCATGGCTATGAAAATCATCAAGTTGCACATCAATGGTGTGACACAAATTGTCACACCCTACTTCAAAAAATCATAACTCAAAGACCAGAGATGATAAATTCATGAACTCTATACCAAACTCACCATGGATTTGTCTAGTTTATTCACAAAAAATTTCAAGGCCATAGGATAATGCATCATCATTTCACAAGTGTTTTGGCAAAAGGTACAAAAATTGAGCACATGAGCAAAAACCTAATACCAATTAAAAACCAACCATCCAAAAATTCTGGAAAAAATATGATAAATAATTAGAGGTCCAGATGAACACAATGCAAAAATTCCCATTAATTTTGGATTTAAAATGAAGATGTTATGAATTTTGTAAGTTGGAGCAATCAAATGAAATAAACAATGAAAATAACATGGATTAATGAGTCAAGTGGCACGAGCGATGGCATTTTTGTAATTGTTTGCACAAGTTAATGAAACGCAGCGGATTGGTAATGCAAATAAAATGTTCTGATTGGCTGGGCGATGCAACAGTACCATGCAACGTGAAAATTCTGGGAATGGCATGAACATTTAGGGTTTATGTTGAACAGGGTTATCATCTTCATCACTTCAAATCGTGAAAAATTAAAATGCCCAGAAATACAAATTGACTACATCAAACGATTCAGCAAGCATCAAACATCAACATTCCAAAAGCCATTTTCATTGAGACAAACCATGCGTCATGAATCAAGCAGAAATAAATATGAACAACAAACTTCATTTCCACATAACTTCAAAAATACTCAATCATTTTTAAAAACAAGACTACCAATGAAATCAGCATGCAAAGGCCTTTCTAAAACATATTGAGATTTATCAAATGGTGCTGTTCGAAATCTTACTTGATTTTTGAAGAAATTGGAGAAACAGTGTTGTTTTGGATGTATCTTGCTGAAACAGTTGCTCACACAGCTTCCAAATGATGAATGCTTGCAGAAATTTAGCTCAAGAATGCCTAGTTTGGTCCAACTCGAGATCTGCCATTAATGATGCTCTTGAAGAAACAGTCGTGGAATGGTGGTTACAGCTGGGAAAGGATGATGGAAATGTGCTCACAATGAAGAGAAATGATGAAGCAAGCAAGGCCAGGTCGAGTGCTTGAAGTTTGTTGACAGAATTTTCAAAAATGGAAGAAGATGAGAATTTGAGAGAGTGAGGTTTTCTGTGTGTTCAGAGGCTGCTAGGGTTTTTTGATTGACAGAAAAATGAGCTAATATATGTCTGTTTAAGGTTGGTTAAGTGAAGGCTAAACACAATTTTGTTTAATGGTAAGTTTTGCTAATTGGTCATTTTGGCTTGAATGGTGAGGTGCAAGGGCAAAAGCCACGAAATTGGGCTTGTAACAAGTCTCAAATATCATTTCAGACCTTATTCAAATGGCAAAATGGATTAAAAATGGTTATTTGGAAAATTCACTTTTCACCCTCACTTGAAAATAAATCAATGTAAGTGCAAAAAGGCCATTTTGATTTATGATGTTTTGGTGAATGATAGTTACATTTTTGGAAAGAGGGGATCAAATGTGACTTGTTGCAAAAAACCCCACCCAACTTGGCCAAATGGTTTGAGAGATATGGCCTTTTGAAGTTCAAAAATTTCTGAAAATGATTTGATCATAACTTGCCAACCATACATGGGAATTGAGTGTTCTTGGACTTTTTGGAAATGGGAAAACAAGATCTTCAACTTTCATGTTGGGAAAAAATTCATTTGAAGCTTGTATCATGATGTAAGTTTGAGGATCAAGACTTTCCATTTTTGGCAATATCCAATTACAGGTCAACTTTCTATTTTTGGAAATTTCTTGTCTGGCTTCAAATTCTTCCATGATGGTGTTTGACATGTTATATGAGGCCTATATGGACATGAATGAGCCTTCTCAAACCAATTCCCACCATCCAATCACTGATCAAATGCACAGTTGACCAACAGTTGACTTTTTAGGGTTTCTGGTGAACTGAGCCATGACTGATGACTTCTGAGCAATCAAACCTTGACCAAAACACTTCCAAAGGATCCCTAGGTCATGTGAACATGTTGGACCAACCCTAGGGCCTTGACTCAATGGAGATTGTACTTGTTTGCTTGATTGACTGATCTCCTGACCAGTTTGACCTAACTTGTCAGCTGAACTTGCACTTGGGCAAATGGACAATGCAATGTTATGCAGTGGACTATATTATGTTAATGAACTAACGATGAAAATGTATGTACAAAATGTAGGTGCAAATTTGAGGTGCTACAGTTTGGTTATCTTTATTTGATACCATTTGGTCTTCTCATTAATTTCTTGGATGATTATGCTTGTTGCTTGCTCAATAGTTCAAAGGAAATGGGTTTCTATCTGACATTATTGTCTAGTGGATGCTTCCCATTGGTTAGATCTTTTCAACTCTCAAATTTTAAATCTTGTCTAGGATAGTCCCTTCATCTCCTCCTCTCCTTATTTAATTTCAAAATCTCTCTCTCTCTCTCTCTCTCTCTCTCTCTCTCTCTCTCTCATTTTCAAAACTTTTTTGCTTGTGTTTTTCAACTTAGACTTGTTTTAATGAGTAGAAACTTTGGTCTTATACCATTGATTTTCAAAATATTTTCTCAATCAAATTTGTAAATGAGCTTAATCATATTGACTTAACTTTAAAAAAGACTAAAAAATAACTAACAACCTCATCTAATCCTTTTGCCCACTTTGTGCCTTTTGCTTTTAAAACTTTCCAAAAGAGAGCATTCAGATTTGAGTTATCTTTGGTTGAGATA
Source organism: Lathyrus oleraceus (assembly GCF_024323335.1). NCBI lineage: Eukaryota > Viridiplantae > Streptophyta > Magnoliopsida > Fabales > Fabaceae > Lathyrus > Lathyrus oleraceus. The sequence goes on along the minus strand of NC_066583.1, from coordinate 372,372,623 downwards.
TCATTCTCCCATTCCATGATATACTTACTATAAGTCTTTCCATTTATTAGGGGTTAGTGACATACTTGTTGATTGAATCCAAGTTGGAGCCCTCCCTCTCAAATGTTGTAAAGCCCTCATTATCGGTGGATGTTTGGTTGATTATTCTCCAATTGATAACAAAATATCTTTAAGCTTTTGTTAAAAATTAATCCACACATCCTTGAAATTTTTACCACGAACTACGAGGTTTTGATCCCTCATTTTTATGTTGGTATGTAGGCATAAGACTGAAGGTCTTGTCAAACACAAAAATATAATAAATGAATTCTTTTCTCATCCCCACATTCAATTTTCAACAAACATCTTTTCAACTAAAATACTTGCACACAAAAAAGGGCTCCCTAGGAATACCTAGGACACTTTGGATGCTAATATCTTCCCTTTGTGTAACCAACCCCCTTACCTGTAATCTCTGACATTTTATTAGTTTTGATTTGAAAACTTCTTATCTTTGGGTTTTGTTCGTACTTTTTCCTTTTTCCTTTGGAAACAATAAAAGCGCGACGGCGACTCTGGTTTTGTTGACGTTGAGTTAATCAATAGCTTAGTGGTCATGAATTTACCGCTACAGTCTGGTCTGAGAGACTCAAACTAAAGTCTTGCTTGAGATACTCCAATGCAGTATGGATCAGGAGACTTAATTTAAAGTCTCTCCTAAGGGACTCGATTGAAGTTTGTCCCAAGAGACTCAACTTAAAGTCTCGCAAGAGGGACTCAACTGAAGTTTAGTCAGAAAGACATAACTTAAAGTCTCTCCTAAGGGACTTAACTTAGTGTCTCATAAAGCATACACAACTTAGATTCTCATAAGACATACGCATCTAAATGCCTCTCCTAAGGGACTAAGAGTATCATTAGTTAGGATCTTCTATACACCTTGTCAAGGGGACTAAGAGTCTCATCGGACATGATCATCTAAACGCCTCTCCCGAGGGACCAAGAGTCTCATTAGACATGCTCAACTTAAAGTCTCACTTGAAGGAATCGAGTAAATCTTGGTTTGAAAGACTCTATGTAAAGTATTTTCTGAGGGACTCAACTCAGAGTCTCATCAGATAAGCTTAACTTAGATTCTAATAAGAGAGGCTTCTCTAAACACCTTGCCTGAAGGACTAAGAGTCTCATCAGATAGGCTCAACTTAGAGTCTCATCATACAACTCATCTAAAGTCTCTCCTAAGGGACTCTACTTAGAGTCTCATGAGACAAGCTCATCAAAACGCCTCTCCTGAGGGACTAAGAGTCTCATCAAGTAGGATATCTAAGCGCATTGCCCAAAGTCCTAGGCTCCCCTAACACAAAGTTAATTAAGCATTTATCGCTTTACCAAGCCCTTATACTTTAGGGACTATGTAGTGGTATATTTATGAGGGCCCACAAGGAGCGTTGTGATCTTACGACCCATAAAGGGAGACAAGATCATATCGCCCATGAGGGGAAGATATCACCCTCGAAGTGCCTCACTCTCCCAAGATAGGAAACATGGGAAATGATGTGTCTGAGTTAGAGATAATAAAAGGAGTAAAACGAATAACCCATTCCTCCCTTGGAAATAAGGATTAAACAATCAACTACTATTACTAGGGTGACCAGTTGTAATTTCCAAGAAACCCTAAAACCAGATCCATGTGCCTATAGAAATACTTAAACCATAAAGTTGATAAGGATATTCTGAATTCACTATGAAATAACAAGAAATACATAGTTTCTCACCCTCGTGAGCTTACTCCAACCTCATAGAAAAATTCACCGAAACAAGGTTTCTCACTACTGTGAGCTTTCCCTAACCACAATAAACACCCTTAAAATATAAAGCCTTTCGCCACCTCTACCAACAAAAGGGTTTCACACATCTGCACTTTATTTAGAAAGTATAAGTTTCATCAGACAGGCTCATCGAAATGCTTCGCCTGAGGGATACGAGTCTCTTCAGAGAGGTTCATCTAAACTCCTCTTCTAGTGGAATAAAGTTATCATCATGCAAACTCATATAAACTCCTCTCTTGAGGGGTTAAGGTTCTCATTAGATAGGCTCATTTAAGCACCTCGCTTGAGAAAATTAACTAAGAGTCTCATCAGACATGCTCATCTAAAAGCCTTGCTTGAAAGACTTAATTAATAGTCTCATTAGACATGCTTATATAAGCTTCTCGCTTGAGAGACTAACAGTCTTATCAGACAGGCTCATCTAAATGCCTCATCTGAGAGACTCGACTAAGAGTCTCATCAGACAGGCTCATCTAAATGCATTTCCCAAGGGACTCAACTTAGATTTTAATCAGTAAGGCTCATCTAAACGTATCTCCTGAGGGACTAATGGTATCATTTAACAGACTTATCTAAGTGTCTCTCCCGATGTACTCGACTAAGAGTCTTATCAGACATGCTCATTTAAATGCATTAATCAAAGAAACTGACTAATAATCTCGACTGAGTGTATCATCCAAAAGCCTTAGCTTCCCAACACCAAGTTAATTAATCACTTCTTCCTCTGTCAAATCCCCGTGCTTGAGGGCATGTGAAATAATATATTTGTAAAGGTCCATAAGGGGCGACATGATAATATTTCATATGGCTCAAGGATATCACCTACGAGACGCACCACTTCCCTAATGTAGGAAAACATGGGAAGTGATATGTCCTAATCATAAGGGTTGCAAAGAAGGAATCAAGGGAATACCCATGTTTCCCTAAGAAATAAGGATTCAATGATCCACTCTTATTACTAGGGTGACCTTTGCTATTTTCAAGAAACCCTAAATCCAATCCCATAAACCTCTATAAATACCTTAATCTTAAGGTTGAAGAGATCAATCAGATATTCACATAAAACACCTCTAAAATAGATATTCTCACCCTTGTGAGTTTTCTATCATTCCACCAAAATACTAAAACCTCTTAAAATGCTTGCCATCTAATAGTGTTGCTACGCATTTGTATTTTTTTAACAAGTACGTAGTGTTTTTATTTATTTCTATAGCCCTAAAAAAGTAAGCATAGGTGACAAAGTGTCGGTCAATATTTATATAGGTAAAATCCAATTTAATTTTTTAAACTGCCGTATAAAGAATTCAACGTCACTTTAGGTGTGTGATAAATAATAGTTCTTTCCCTCAGCTTATCTACACTATGTTGGGGGTCATAGGTTTCCATTATATTCGTAAAGTGATCTGACAACCATTAAAGTTTACGATTATGAAAAATTAATCAAGTTAAAAAAAGATTCAATCAAATTTTTAGAAACATTTGTTCCTATAAGGCATAGGGATCTAATAGATTATCAATTTAGTGCTTATAGACTTCAAAATATAACTAATAAGTTTATAATCTCTTAACATGGTATGTTATGTTTCTATTGTCATGTTGGTGTCATATCTTTATTCATTGTTTTGCAGAAGGATGGTCTTCTTTGAGAAAAGATTATTTCAAAGCCTATTCAGTAAAAGTTATAGAAAAATAAAGGTTTAATTAGTGTCGAAGTCCTTTAATTTAATTTTATTGTTCATTTTAGTCCCTTATCTAATAAATATTACATTTTAGTCTCTTAAAAACTATTATGTTAGTCAAGGTCTTTTCGATTAAATTTTACGAAAAAAACATTGAGTTATGCATACGTGACATGAGAGCATGACAAGTGAGTAAACAATTTAGTAAAGAGACTAAATTGAAACTTTATATATATATATATATATATATATATATATATATATATATATATATATATATATATATATATATATATATATATATATATATATATATTTAAAGTACAAAATTGAATTTTTTTTATATTAACATAATCTTAAATATAATGATATTAAATCAAAATCTTGATATATTACTTATTCAGAGCAAGACATTAAACCAAAATAAATTAAGGTACAAACACAACTACAAGAGTTTATTTTTCTTAGAACTTGAATTGTCATTGGTGAAAACAACTTTTTCAGATTTAACAATTTTGTAGATGTTGTAGAGATCTGGTTCTTCACATGAAACAACTTTTCTCATCTTATGAATTATCATAATATATGGTATAAACTTTGCACCATAGTTTATATGGTATCCAATTATTCTTTTCTCCTAAGAGATTAAACAATTCTACAAATTCTAAATAATATATTTCAATGCATTAGTATAAAATTCTACAATAACAAATTTGAGACTTCAAAATTTTGAAAAGTATATAATTCTGTATTTTTAATTTTTTTTTTTTTATTTATAACAAATTTGAGATTGCAAAATCTTGAAATGTATATAATTCTGCATTTATATAATATGAAAATAGTTGCTTCAATGATTTAGCGGGGAAACATGGAGGGATGCACTATCATTCTAGAAATGAAATTTCACACAACCTTAAAAAGAGATTAATATTCCTACATCTAATGAATCATATTGAGAAATAGAAATGTCATTCTATATTTTTCTCTTAACTTAAAAGTTCCAATCCGTATAAAGGAAGTTCCTATAACGAAGATGTTATTTGGCAGTGAGAATTATATGGTTTTCAATGTTGAGTAAATGATAGAAATGGTTTTTAACGGTTTTTAACGGTTTCATCCATACTTAAAACAATATAAAACTATGTGTATGATATTTGCCAATAATTAAGACTAGTAACACAATCTTGAGTTCTATCACAGTTTCTGATAAGCAATTAGATTAATTAGATAGAAACATCATAATTAAGAAATTAACAAAGAAGGAGGGTTTTTATATAAACAAAACAATTTACATTTTTATTTCATTGAATAAGGTTATGAAGAACTACAAACCTGATGCATTAATACAAGTGCAATTTCAAACGCAACAACCAAACCATGTCCAACATCTTATTCTCATATTAAGTATATTACTTAGTAGGATGGACTCACTTGTTACTCTAGCTCATGCAGATTGGATGCTATAAATAGCAATTTGACACATTTCTAGCCCTTAGGGCTAATATAATACCAAGAATTATATAGCTCCCTTAATATTATGTAGCTCCCTTAAATTGGATACACTCAAAACACATATCTCCTGCTAAGAAATAGAAATGTCATTTTATCTTTTTCTCTTAATTTAGAAGTGCCAATCCGTATAGAGGAAGGGATTAATCACCATTACCTTCAGATTTTTAACGGTTTCACCCCCATAGAACAATAGAATTAGAATCCAAAACAATGAAGGGCATATACCTTCACAATTGCAGACTCAGTCAAAGTTGGCAAATGAATCAACAATTTCAACGATGGCTATGTCGACCCCAAACGGTGCCCCTCACCTTAAAACCTTCTGGTTTTTGCATTTTGAGGTGCTGAACTTTTCCTGGATAGAGACTAGCACCCACTTTCAACAAATTTTAAGCGTTACATAGACGAGAAGAAACAAATGGTAACAGCACCCACTTTCCAACAATTATAACATTACTAATCTACACAACATAAACCAGATCTGAATCCAAGATCCAAATTAAAATATAAACAAAAAATAGATCTTAGTAAATAAACCGACCCTACTCTTGGTAACCGATTCCTTGAGATTAATAGTAGGAAATCTGGGTTGTTGATTTTTTTTAATCTTTAGATTGTTGATCTTTTTTCAACCATCGGGTTGTTGATCTTTTTTCAACATTCGGGTTATTGATCTTTTTTCAACCATCGGGTTGTTGATCTTTTTTCAACATTCGGGTTATTGATCTTTTTTCAACCTTCGAATTGTTGACCTTTTTCCAACCTTTGGATTGTTGATCTTTTTTCAACCTTCAGATTGTTGATCTTTTTACAACTTTCGAACTGATGGTCTTTTTCCAATCTACGTGGTTGACGATCTATTTTCAACCTCCGTGTTGATGATTTGTTTCCAACAATCGTGTTATTTCCAACCAATGAGTTGATGAAAATCTTCCTTTTATTAGACATCCATCTCTAAAAGGATCAAATTGAAACCTCCAGCAGTATTGACATTCTGAAACTCTCTTAATCAACTTGCAAGTTCCTCGACTCAGTTATCAAATATCAGAGAATCAAAGTTCACCACCATACAAAAAACCAGAACCAGAGTCCATCTCTGTCAATACTAGTTACTCCTTTCACCTAGCAACCCGCATCATTGCATAACATGCATAATCTCACGAATCATATAAGTCAAGCATAAGCACTTCATGCATAATGCATAACAAATCGTACAACATGCAAAATATGACCACAAACATCTCTTTTACGATTGATATGTTCCTTAACAAAGTATTTCAGTCAATCCCCATCAAATAATCCTCACAAAATCTACCTTCCATTCCATATCCCCAACAAATAAATTCTCAATAGAATTGAGTCTAGTCCAATTGCATTACATCGTATCATATTGCATTGCATCGCATAATATTGCATTGCATTTCATTATATTGCATTTTATTTCTTTTGAGGGGCAAAATTTGGGTCTCATATATTTAACTACCTTTAATCATATCATCTGATTCAAGATAGTTAAATATGGACAGTTGTCAACGACAATTTTACCCTACCAAATTTCATCTTTTGTCTGGCTTCAATCCTAAATGTTTCATCCTAGCATTCATAGTATACATGTCATCAGATTATTCATCATTTCACCTAACTTGGATAAATATCAAATTCATCTGAGGCATCATATAAAACTTCATATGGACATTGCATTTGATCTGGTCAATGGTATTTCATCGGTCAAATGGTTAAAAGATTCATTTTTAATAAAATACCATTAACTATCATAAATATTTTCATTTGGTTGACTTTTGTTATTTAAGTTGACTCTTTCTTTATTAATGGTTGACTTGTAACACACTTATTGACTGTTATTACTTTGTTGACCTTTCTAAGTTTTGTTGACTTTGTATGAAGGTTGACTATGCCATTTGATACATGTTAACAAAACTACATTCATACATTCATCATTTGGGAAATCGTGGTCTTATTCGTGTCAAGTTGACTTTCTTACTCACTTTGACGTTGAATGCATTTTGGCTTGAGAAATAAATCATTTCTATTTCATATATGTACATTAGCTTGTGAATCAAGTCACCATTACCAATCAAAAACCTTCATTACAAACAACATTTCATTACAAAGAAGCCAAAATCAATTTTTACATAAAAATGACACCTTTGACCTAGAGTTGACTTTTGATCAACTATTGACTTTTTGGTCAAACTACCTAATTCTACTTTTTCTTCATTCACAAGACATCCCATTTTTTGATCCTACAAGCCTTCAATGTCTCCAAATTTCTTCATGATTCTTGATGTTTCCAAAACTTCCATCTTGATATACCATGTCCAAAATACCAAACCAAGTCTCATCCCACCATGCACCTTAGTCCTACAGCAACAAGGGAAAGGCATCATGCACATTAGAAAGATCAAATCAAGTCATACACAAACCAAACATAGACACAATGCAATCATCCAATTAACTCATACCAATTAGCATAGCACCACAATATGACCAATCAGCAATCCTAACAAGCTAAAATAGCTAAACAACCTGCCAATGCTTTCTCCTAACCAACATCTTTAACACTAACACTGTCAATAGTCAATCAAACTAAATCCTCATCAAGAGTTCAAACATACCATACAAGATCAAATAACATAGCAGTCAAACATTAATATAACAGATCCAGTTCAGTTAGCACAACAAACTTCCGGTGCGACAGAGAGATTTCCGATGGCAAGAGGTTCGTGAGAGAGAGAGAGAAAGAGAGAGTTCAGGTGGTTAGTTTGAAACAAAATGAGGATGAGTTTGGTCACTTACATTATTCCCTCAAACGCGTTCGACTTCACTGTGCTAAGGATATAAAACTTCGATTACAAACACCTACCAGTTATTGGCGCACCCCCTCCTTCTGAACTAAGTCTTGACAATTGGGCTCAGTTACATGGGCCATGCGCCCATTTTGTTTTTCCTAAACGCACCCCCTGCAGAATTGATTTAAATTATTAATTAATCATTGTTTTTATTTTTCTCTTACTTTTGTCACACATTAATACACCATATAAATAACATAACTCTTAGCCTAGATTTTAATTAGGAGTAGTTCTTTTAATTAGAATTGGTTCTATTAGAATTTCTCTTTAATTTTCAATTAAAATTCATTAGAGATTATGATTTATTCCAATTTTTGATGATTTTGGTTCTTAATTAAATTCATGTGCTTAATGTATGTTGTTAGCATGATCATTACCCCTAATTAGTTGATTAATTCCAATCTTGATCAATTAATTACATTTGATATTAGAATTTGTATGTTTGTCCTGAACAGTTGCATGTTCACCATAGGATGCCTATTTAGTCAAGTGATCACAAGTCCCTTGATTACTTGATTGAATTAGATTCTTTCACTTGCATTGCACCTGATTCCTTCATGTCAAACTTAAGTTCAAGACTCTACACTTTAGACTCTGAAGATAGAAGGCCATCAAGACTTTGATCATTTTTAAGCGTCATTCCTACAAGCACACCTTGCCCTTTTCGAAACAAAATGACTATTATATTCCTTCAAGTACTTGTTAGTTATGATGCGGATTATGCTCCATGAGCCTTAAGCAACAAAGAAGAATGAGAGGGATTATTCCTATCCTTGTTCTGAGTATCTTTGAATACGGGACGTAGGCCCCATTTATTCAGAGTATAGTGTAATTCAAATCAAATAACTTTCAAGCTTTCTTCCCCACAGATAACACTTCAACAATCAACATCTTTCTCTTTGGACCAAACATTATACTATTTTGATATCCATAAACTCTTGAGGTTAATCATATTCTCTTGGTTAATCACCTCTTTCATGGGTTAATCCACTTCTCATGGTTAAAATACACATCTCTGAACCATATCCCTCTCTTTGTGTTAATCACCTTCTTACGGTTAAGACCCAGTGCTTAAGCAAACCCCTTATTCCCATGCATGTCTGCCTTTTCAGACCCAGTGCTTAGGCAAACCCCATTTTCTTTTATGTTTGTTTTGTCACATCTAGTGCTTAGATAAATGCTTTTTCATGCATGTCTGTCTTGTCAGACCCAGTGCTTTGACACGCCACATCATGCATCATTGCCTTGTTAGACCCAATTCTTAGGCAAACCCTCATCTGTTTCATTCTATCCTTGTCATACCCAGTGCTTAGGCAAACCATCTTTTGCATGTTTGCCTTGTCAGACTCAATGCTTAGGCAAACACCATTTTCTTGTAGGTCTTGATCCCTGGATCTAGGAAAAATCCTACAATTTTGCATTGGCTAATCACCATTTATTGGTTAACTTAACACTCTTTGGTTCAAATACACCTATTTCATGGGTTCAAACAACACAAGCTTGGTACAAACATCATACTACACTACACTTTCCTCATTTCCCAACTCTTTTCCAATTCAATCAACTTTTCTTTCTTTCAAACTCTTTTCAAATAAACAACTTTCTTTTCATGAAAAGAACTATTATAATATATTCTTTAGTAGTCTGACTATACGAACTAGGATCAAATCAGCTAACGTCGAAGCACTTCTAGGATACGATTATAACACTGCTCTCTAAAATCAATCAACAAATTCATATTTTCTACCATGAACTAAGGAGCTCTGATTTTATGATTGCACTATGAGAATACTTAAGCATGAGGGTTTGAATCCTTGGCGAGCACATTAATTAACAAACTTATTTTTCCATCTTTAATCAATCACAAGTAACCTTTAGATAATAACACTCATTCGTGCAAAGAACAATCAAAGTGGTTCTCGTTGATGGATCAAGAAGGACGGTGATTGGAGACATGGACTTACCCATCAAGATTAGACCTCACACCTTCTTAATAACTTTTTATATCATGGACATATACCCCGCTTATAATTTTCTACTCAGACGACCTTAGATCCACTCGGTCGGTGCTGTCACATCGACACTCCATCAAAGGCTGAAATTCTTGGTCAATAATAAGCTAGTTATTGTTGAGGGTGAGGAGGATATCATGGTCATTCATTTGGCAGCCTTTCATTATGTGGAAGCTGGAGGAGAGTTGCAAGAAACTCTGTTTTAGTCGTTTGAAGTTGTTATGTAGAGATGGTGGCCCCCGTGAGGGAAAAGAACAAAGCTGAATTCCCCATAATCTCATGGAAGGATGCTCGAATTATCATTGAAAGCGGTTACTCCGAAGGTTGGGGAAGAGTATCAGAGTTTCCTGTCAACAAGGACCATGTCGGCTTGGGATACCCCTCCCAAAATCTGAAGAAACCTATGCCAATTGCTGCGGAGGGACAAGTGCTCCCGTTATCATATATCTTTGTGGGGGTTGGACATCTCGTAGAGGGTCAGATCTATGCAACGAACATAGAAGAAGATGGTGTGGTTGTTGAAGTTGTTGACCTAGTGTACTCAAAGAAGGAAGGTCAAGAGTTGACAAAGTGGACCGCAATTGAAATCCTTGAAGCTACCTTGTTGGAAAAATAATTTCATGTTTGTGTATTTTCCCTTTTAAGAAAAAGAGCCCATGATATGCCTAAGACATGGGGGAATCATTTGTAGGCCCCCCATAATTTTTCAATCAATTAAATAATCACTCTTTGCATTCAAAGTGTGCTCTTTGTCTTTTGTAGGTGTTTAATTGGCTGCATTGTATGGTAAAACACTAATGTCTTGACTGATGTCATGACATGTAGATGTAACTACATTATAGTTACTGCAGGACTAGCTAACACAGGATTATTGAATGCTGTGACATTCATACCTGTCAACAGATACTAAGGAATAGAACATCAGGAGTTCTGGTAGAACTTAGTATTCACTTGCAGTCTGGTTATCAAGGAAGAACCAGACCTGGCATAAGGCCTACTGATTGAATGTCAAACTGGATGTTGTGACATTCATCATTGACAGCAGCTACTGAAGATTGGGCAGAGTGGTGTTCTGCTATACTTCAGCACTTTACTTAGTTTGTTATTCAAGAGAATAGCAAAACTAACTTAAGGCCAATTGTGTAAATGTTAAGTTGGACACTTTGACATTTACTAAAGTAAGCTGGTACTGTAGTATGGTCATATTGATCATGTACAGGTCAGCAGATTTGTACAGTCTGTTTTCTGGGAAAACAGACTCAGCATATGGACCTTGATGTCAAGCTGAATGTCGTGACATTCATGCCTGACAGCATATGCTAAATTGTAGGTTGTTCAGTTTTCTGTTACAGCTTTCTCAGGCTATTCTTTAGGAAGTCAACAGCTTAGAGAAAATCCAGGAAATCAACAACCAAGCTACATTCAATGAACCTAACAAATAGCCTATTTGTTAGCAACCTAAATATTGAATTTGAGGGAACGTATGTGACCTAAAATTCAGGAAAATACAGGTGCAAAAGCCCAGGTGCTGCAATATAAAAAGGAAGGCATTCCTCCATTCAGTTTCGGGGATTTTGAGGCGTGAAGATTTAGTGTGTCCATCTTACTTCACTGCTGTATTTTTGTGAGTCTAGAATTAGACGTATTTTGTAAGCCAAGTCATTATCAAATAGATGATTGCTTTGGCATAGGGTGTTCATTGAGTTGTAAGTGTTGTGTCACTCAAAGCTTTTAAGCGTGAGTGCTGTGTATCTTGGTTTAAGCTGTGAAGCATAACCAAGAGTTGTTTTTGAAGTGTGACTTCAAAGTGTTTTTAATATCACTTAGGTGATTGAGGGGGAGTGAGTAGGAACTCTGATCTTAGATTAAGATTGAAATTGCATTGGGTAGGGATTAAGTGATAAGTTGTAAACGGGTGAGTTTAGCTTTGAATTGATACTACTAATAGTGGATTTCCTCCCTGGCTTGGTAGCCCCCAGATGTAGGTCATGTTGGACTGAACTGGGTGAACAATTACTTGTGTTATTTACTGCACTTACAATTAAGTTCTGCATAATCCCTGTCTGTGCAGAATTGGATGTCATAACAACCAGTGTGACATCCAAAGTCTGATAACTAGAATTTCAATTGGCATCAGAGCAGGCACCCTGCCTGTGAAGTTCTGGGTGAGATCTAGGGAAGTTACTTTCTAGTACCATGGACAAGGATTTAGGACACTCAAACAGACCACCCATGTTGGATGGATCTAATTATGATGACTGGAAGCCTCGCATGATAACCTTCTTAAGGTCTCTAGACAGCAAAGTATGGAGAGCTGTCAACAAGGGATGGGAACATCCAACGAGGACTGATGAAGATGGAGTCAGTGTGCAGATTCCTGAAGAAGATTGGGACAAGGAACAAGAGGCATTAGCTCTTGGAAATTCCAAAGCCTTGAATGCACTGTTCAATGGAATCACTAAAAACATCTTCAGGCTGGTGCACCATTGTGAACTAGCTAAGGAAGTGTGGGATACCCTCAAGGTAACTCATGAAGGTACTTCCAAGGTGAAGATGTCAAAACTTCAGATGCTGACTACCAAGTTTGAAAATCTGAGGATGAAAGAGGATGAGACTATTCATGACTTCCACATGAATATTCTTGAAATTGCAAACACCTCTGGTGGACTAGGTGAGAAAATGACCGAAGAGAAACTTGTAAGAAAGATTCTCAGGTCCTTGCCTAAGAGGTTTGCTATGAAGGTCACTGCCATAGAGGAGGCTCAGGACATCAGCAATATGAAGGTAGATGAGCTCATTGGTTCTCTCCAAACCTTTGAAATGGGCTTAGGTGAGTATGCTGAGAAGAAGAAAAGCATAGTCCTTATAGGAGAAGGATATACTGGAGGTGATGAAAGTATATCAGAAGCCTTAGCCATGCTTGGGAGACAGTTCAACAAGCTCATAAAGAAAGTTGATCAACAGGGTAAATCTAATGTCAAGAACATCCCATCTGACATAAAGAAACGATCAACTCATAAAGAAAAGGCCAACCAAGGCAAGGGAATCCAGTGCCATGGATGTGAAGGATGTGGTCATAGTAAGGCTGACTGCCCTACCCTTCTCATGAGGCAAAGGAAAGGGTTATCTGTCACCTGGTCAGAAGAAGACACTGAGAGTGAATCTGAAGGAGAATCGGGCAAACAAGTCAATGCTCTGACTAGTGTTTGTGCCTCAGAGGATAACTCAAGTGGAGATGAACTCACATTGGATGAGCTTGCTGTTTCATATAAAGAATTATGTGTTAAAAGTGCAGAAGTTTGCATCCAAGGAGAAAAGCATAAGAAACTCATCAAAGAACTAGAAGCTGAGAAACTAGAGCAGCTGAAAGTCATAGAGGGTCTGAAGAGTGAGATTTCGTTGCTAATCTCTAAGCTAGACCATATGACCAAATCCATCAAAATGTTGAATAAGGGATCTGACACCTTGGAAGAAATCCTGAAGACAGGACAGAAGTCTGGAAACACATCTGGTCTAGGCTTTGGGAAAAGATCCTCAACTGAACGCAAACGCCCAAAGGCTAAAGTTCAGAAGTCCAAAGGGATGTCTCATTCAAAGTCACAACATCGAGGAACCAGAATGAACAACCATCAGAAGAAGAAATTCAAGAGATGGAAATGTCATTACTGTGGTAGATTCGGTCACATAAAACCATTCTGCTACAGGCTGCATGGTTACCCAAACCAGACCCCTCAAGGTAGGCCCAAGAAAAAGATGTCTACTCATAATGCTCCCATTAAGAAACCAATATGGGCGGCTAAGCAGACACCTCAGGCCAATCCTAAGCAGCTGGCATCTAAGATGCACTTCTCTCCTGAGAATCAACAGTGTGTTGCTAACCTTGCTCACACTTCTTCAAGGGGACATATCAAACAAGATTGGTACCTTGATAGTGGCTGCTCAAGGCATATGACTGGGATGAACTACCTAGTGGTGAATCTACATCCCTGTAACACCAAGTCTGTGACATTAGGTGATGGAACCAAAAGAGAAGTCATGGGTGTTGGGAAGCTGGACTGTCCAGAAGCTCCAAAATTGAGTGATGTATTGTTAGTAAAAGGACTAACTGTGAACCTCATAAGCATAAGCCAGCTGTGTGACCAAGGATATAAGGTGGAATTTACCAAGGGAGGATGTGTGGTGTTGAATGGGAGCAATCAAGAAGTGATGAGAGGAGATAGATCCAAAGATAATTGCTATCTATGGAAATCTAAAGACTCTATCAACCCCCCCAAGTGTCCTTTGACCAAGGGAGATCAGGAAGGGAAGGTGGGACATGGAAAACGTGATGCACCTCAGGTAAAAGGAGTGAAGAAGAGCATTTCCAAGGGAACTATGAGAAGAGCCTCATATCTGTCCTTAGATAAAAGGACATACTATGGAAAATGTCTGCTCAAAAGTAATGAGCCCTTGGTTACCTTTGGCCATCATACAACTGATATGACAGCGAGGGACAGACAGAGGTGCATGTTATTGACGTCTGCAGAAACTCAGTACCTTGCCTGTGGAGGCAGTTGGTCACCTCCAGTTTGGAGGAACCTGATGCAGACAGAGTACAATGTCACACAGAATGTCATGACATTGTACAGTAAGGACAAAAGGAGAAGGTGTGCATCTGAAAAGTTATAGCAACTAATGAAGTTAGTTAGCTACTGTTTAATAAGTCAAATTATTAAACATATGGTGAGCGCTGAGTGGTCAAAATCTAATAGACCTTACTCCTGCACAAAGCGTTTCACATTCAGTCGTTTCATTCTCCACTCGTGCAAACCCTCGTCCAAAGAAACGATTCATCTTCCCTCTCAAATTTTCAGCATGGCTCGTCAATCAGACACCTCCTCGTACACCACCATGTCTGATTCTCACAGCACCGAGTCTCACCACCCTACCCGGGAGGAACCAGTTGTGGACGCAGCAACTTCGTCCCATGCAAGAAGACCTAAGGAAACGGTCACTGGGATTTCATCAGAAATCGCTCTTGATGAACACACAAGGGAAGGGTCAAGGTATGTACATAACTCCATTGCAACTATCGTCACTCAGATACTATCTGGCAATCGAGATGTTCCTGGGGTTTCTGTTCCCTTGAACACAATCATTCCTGACATTGCTGCATGTCAAGATAAAGCTGTTGTGTTAAGAAAAAATGTCACTGACAATGTTGAGCAACCAGATGCTCATGAGGGATCAAAGGTTGAAAAACCCTCAGGCAAGGTGAGAAGTGAGAAGGCCAAGGTTACTCAAAGTGTTGAGGACAAGTCTAGGGCTGAGACGATTAACGTGGAAGATCTCTCAGACAATGATCTTCTGGCTACAGTTGTTCCTAGGATAGCCAAGAGAGTCAGGACCAAAAGGGATAAAAAGGCCGTGGAGTTGAAGTCCCCCTCCAAGGAAGTTGGTGCACAAAACCCTCACAAGCAACCAGAGTCAGAAAGCACACACAAGAGGAAAAGCTATGGACCTACAAAAGCTTGGAGCAAAGAGGTGCCTAAGAAGGTGAAAACCAAAGCTATGGTGGCAGAATCTGAATCTGATGCCCCATGTGATGTCACAACATCCATGTCCAGGAAGAAGCCCTCTTCCAGTAGGTTGGCAACCAGTGTCCCAGAAGTTCCCATTGACAATGTGTCCTTCCACTTTGCCTCCAGTGTTAACAGGTGGAAGTATGTGTACCACAAGAGGCTGGCATTGGAGAGAGAACTGGCACAGAATGCCATGGACTGTAGAGAGATTGTGGATCTCATCAAGGAGGCAGGGCTGATGAGAACAGTGTCACAACTTCCTAAATGCTATGAGACCTTGGTGAAGGAGTTTATTGTAAATCTGTCAGAGGAGTGTGCTGATGGGAGATCCAAGGAATTTCGAAAGGTCTATGTGCGCGGCAAATGTGTGACTTTTTCCCCCTCTGTAATAAATCAGTATCTGGGAAGAGCGGATGAAGAGCAACCTGAGCTTGAAGTGACTGACAATACAATCTGTCAAGTCATCACAGCAAAGCAAGTCCGAAAATGGCCTCTCAAAGGGAAGCTAGTAGCCAGTCAACTAAGTGTCAAGTATGCAATGCTGCACAAAGTTGGATCAGCCAACTGGGTACCCACTAACCACAAGTCAACTGTGTCTGTGGCATTAGGGAAGTTCATCTATGCAGTGGGAACCAAAGCTAAGGTGGACTATGGTGCCTACATATTTGATCAGACAATGAAGCATGCTGGGAGCTTCAGTGTAAAGGGTCCCATTGCCTTCCCCTCTCTAATATGTGGAATTGTGCTGAATCAATTTCCACACATCCTGACAGATAATGACTTTGTGAGGAGAAGGGAGAGTCCATTGGCTTTCAGCTACAAGCTGTTCCTGGGCAAGCATGTCCCGGACATTGTCGTGACATCGGGAGAGACTTCCAAAACTAGCCACCAACCAGACAAAGCTGATGTCATTGCAGTTCTCAAGGAGACCTGCAAAGAGCTGGGAGCTAGAAAGAATGCACTGGAACAGCTCATCTTGCAGCTGGAGTCTACTGCTGAGGACACGGATGGAGCTGAAGGGCAAATGGCTGAGGGGGAGGAAGAGGCCAACTCTGAAGAGGAGGTTGATGAGGAGGCTGATGATGAGGCAGAGGATTAATCCCTTTGTTGCTGTTTTTTTCTGTTATGTGTGTAATTCCTATTTCTTTTGTGGGTCTGTATATTATAGTGTTGCTTTGGCAACATTTTTGACAAAAAGGGGGAGTGACAAGTGATACCCCAGGACAACAGAAGTTTACATTGTTAAACTTTAGTATTAAAACAGGTACCCTTTCATAACAGATTGAAGTTTTCCCTACTACAGCTGCTGTGTGTTGAAGTTAACTTCTGTGTGCACACTGTTGTATGCCTCTGTGTGTTTGCTGATATGTGTGTGAAGTTTTTATTTAACTTCCCCTTCCCCCTGCAGCTGATGTTGAAGTTTAGGTGCAACTTCTAATATAGATGTGCTGCTATGTGAAGTTTTCATTTAACTTCCATGTGTGTGAGTGTGCTGCCACTCTGAGTGTATTAGCTAGTATTATTCCGCTGCTATGAACTCTGTTATGGGGATCAAAGTGTTTTAGCCAAAAATTTGCCAAAGGGGGAGTTTGTAGGTGTTTAATTGGCTGCATTGTATGGTAAAACACTAATGTCTTGACTGATGTCATGACATGTAGATGTAACTACATTATAGTTACTGCAGGACTAGCTAACACAGGATTATTGAATGCTGTGACATTCATACCTGTCAACAGATACTAAGGAATAGAACATCAGGAGTTCTGGTAGAACTTAGTATTCACTTGCAGTCTGGTTATCAAGGAAGAACCAGACCTGGCATAAGGCCTACTGATTGAATGTCAAACTGGATGTTGTGACATTCATCATTGACAGCAGCTACTGAAGATTGGGCAGAGTGGTGTTCTGCTATACTTCAGCACTTTACTTAGTTTGTTATTCAAGAGAATAGCAGAACTAACTTAAGGCCAATTGTGTAAATGTTAAGTTGGACACTTTGACATTTACTAAAGTAAGCTGGTACTGTAGTATGGTCATATTGATCATGTACAGGTCAGCAGATTTGTACAGTCTGTTTTCTGGGAAAACAGACTCAGCATATGGACCTTGATGTCAAGCTGAATGTCGTGACATTCATGCCTGACAGCATATGCTAAATTGTAGGTTGTTCAGTTTTCTGTTACAGCTTTCTCAGGCTATTCTTTAGGAAGTCAACAGCTTAGAGAAAATCCAGGAAATCAACAACCAAGCTACATTCAATGAACCTAACAAATAGCCTATTTGTTAGCAACCTAAATATTGAATTTGAGGGAACGTATGTGACCTAAAATTCAGGAAAATACAGGTGCAAAAGCCCAGGTGCTGCAATATAAAAAGGAAGGCATTCCTCCATTCAGTTTCGGGGATTTTGAGGCGTGAAGATTTAGTGTGTCCATCTTACTTCACTGCTGTATTTTTGTGAGTCTAGAATTAGACGTATTTTGTAAGCCAAGTCATTATCAAATAGATGATTGCTTTGGCATAGGGTGTTCATTGAGTTGTAAGTGTTGTGTCACTCAAAGCTTTTAAGCGTGAGTGCTGTGTATCTTGGTTTAAGCTGTGAAGCATAACCAAGAGTTGTTTTTGAAGTGTGACTTCAAAGTGTTTTTAATATCACTTAGGTGATTGAGGGGGAGTGAGTAGGAACTCTGATCTTAGATTAAGATTGAAATTGCATTGGGTAGGGATTAAGTGATAAGTTGTAAACGGGTGAGTTTAGCTTTGAATTGATACTACTAATAGTGGATTTCCTCCCTGGCTTGGTAGCCCCCAGATGTAGGTCATGTTGGACTGAACTGGGTGAACAATTACTTGTGTTATTTACTGCACTTACAATTAAGTTCTGCATAATCCCTGTCTGTGCAGAATTGGATGTCATAACAACCAGTGTGACATCCAAAGTCTGATAACTAGAATTTCATCTTTCATTTTTTAATTTTCACTTAATTAAAAATGGAAATGTTTTCTTACTTTTCTTTAAGTTTTCATTCATTTTTTCCTTCATAAAAATAAAGGAATGAACCCTGAATCATTTAGATCACCCTTGATCTCCACCGATAATGATTCTGCTATGGTCCCATATGACTTTGACAATCCAATCAATCACGCTAACAAAGACTGTGAAGAAGATTGTGAACTCCCTGAGGAGTTATCTCGACTACTGAAGCAATAGTCAAGGGTCATCCAATCGCATGAAGAATCTGTAGAAGTGGTCAATCTTGGAACTGAGGAAGAAGTGAAGGAAGTCAAAATAGGCTCAGCCCTGCAAGACACCGTGAAGGCAAAGTTGGTCAAGCTTTTGCAAGATTAAATGAATGTGTTCGATTGGTCCTACCAAGACATAACTGGTCTTGACACCGTCATCGTGATCCATCGTTTATCCCTCAAAGAGGATTTCCCTCCTGTGAAGCAAAATCTTATAAGGACTCATCATGACATGGCTATGACGATTAAGGAGGAAGTGCAAAAGCAGCTTGAAGCGGTATTTTTGGCCATAGCCAACTACCCTCAGTGGATAGCCAACATTATGCTCGTACCCAAGAAGGATGGCAAAGTACGGATGTGAGTTGACTATCGAGACTTAAATATAGCCATCCCTAAAGACGACTTCCTACTATCTCACATTGATATGCTAGTGGATAATACAACTCAATTCTCCTTCTTCTTATTCATGGATGGCTTCTCTGATTATAACCATATTAAGATGGCTCAAGACGATATAGAGAAAACAACTTTCATTACCCCATAGGGAAAATTTTGCTACAAGGTGATGCCTTTCGGGCTGAAGAACGCCAGTGAAACCTATCAACGCGTAATGGTCACACTCTTTCATGACATGATTCATAAAGAGATCGAGGTCTACATCGATGACATGATTTCCAAATCAAAAACCGAAGAGGATAATCTTGTCAATCTGGAGAAGCTCTTTGAAAGGATAAGAAAAATAAAATTGAGGTTGAACCCAAGCAAATGCACCTTTGGGGTGAGATCCGGCAAACTGCTAGGATTCATTGTCATCTAAAGTGGTATTGAAGTTGATACTGGAAAGGTCAAGGCCATCCAAGCTATAATTGCGCCCAAAATTGAGAACGAAATCTGTGTATTTCTTGGGAGACTGAATTACATCGCCTGATTCATATCTCACATCACGGCCACTCGTCAGGCAATCATCAACTCGCAAGGATCAGGAAATTGTGTGGAATGAAAATTGCCAAAATTCCTTTTAGAAGATCAAGGAGTATTTGTAGGAACCTCATATTCTAATGCCTCACGTGTTAGAAAGGCCTTTCATCATGTACTTAACGGTTCTCGGGGGATCTATGGGTTGTGTACTAGGTCAACACGACGAAACCGGAATAAAAGAGTACGCCATATACTACTTAAGCAAGAAGTTCACCGATTACGATAGTAGATTTTTGATGCTTGAAAAGACTTGATGTGCGCTTGCTTTGGCTGCCAAACTCCTAAGGAAATACATGCTTACACATACCACACTCCTAATCTCCAAGATGGATCCAGGCAAATACATCTTTGAGAAGCCCGCTCTAACCGGTAGAGTCGTCCATTGACAAATGGCCCTAATTGAATACGATATTCAACATGCCACCCAGAAAATGGTCAAAGGAAATGTCTTGTTAGATTACCTTCCCACCAGCCCTTGGAGGATTATCAATCCATGCATTTTGAATTCCTAGATGAGGATATCATATTGATAAGGGATTGCAACATACCTGGCTTTGAGGGAAGACTAGGACCTGGGTCTCTATGGACACTTGTATTTGATGGAGCTTCTAACCCTCATGGCAATGGCATTGGGGTAGTCATCACCTCCCGAACTAGTTTTCACTTACCCTTCACCGCAAGGTTGTGCTTTACTTGGACAAACAACATGGTGGAGTACGAGGCATGTATCTTTGGTATAAAAGCTTTTATTGACCTAAGGATCAAAGTTATTGAAGTCTATGGAGATTCAACCTTGGTCATTATCCAAGTAAACGTAGAATGAGAAGCCCGTGATCACAAGCTAATCCCTTATAAGGAGCATGTCTTGAAGTTGATTCCGTAATTTGATGAGATCACCTTCCATCATGTTTAAGGTCAAATGGAAAAATGAAGCACCATCTATCCATATTGAATACTTGGGTGAACCAACTTACTATCTAGCAGCCTAAGACGAGCCTGGTGGCCATCCCTGGTTCTATGACATCATTAAGTACTTGGAAAGTTAAGAATATCCTGTGATTGCGTCCATCACCGACAAGAAGTACCTTCGGAAACTATCAGCTGAGTTCTTCTTAAGTTGAGGGTTAATATACAAAAGAAATTATGATTTTGTCTTGCTTAGATGTGTGAACAAACAAGAAGCAAACCAAATTATAATGGAAATACGTGAAGGATCCTTTGGGACACATGCTAGTGGACACACGATGGTTAAGAAAATCTTGTGTGCGGGCTATTATTTGATGATCGTGGAGTTTAACTAATACCGCCACGTGAAAACATGCCATAAATGCCAGATTTATGCCGATAAGATTCATGTGCCACCAGTTCCACTCAATATCTTGACGTCACCTTGGCCTTTTGCATTATGGGGAATTTACGTGATTGGGAGCATTGAGCCAACTGCCTCAAATAGACATCACTTTATCTTGGTAGCTATAGATTATTTTACCAAATGGGTGGAAGCAGTCTCATACGCAAACGTCACAAGACAAGTGATGACTCGTTTCTTGAAGAAAGAAATCATCTGCCGATATGGGGTCCCAAATAAGATCATAACTGATAATGGATTTAACCTCAATAACAAAATCATGAAAGATCTATGCAAGAGCTTCAAGGTCGAACATCACAACTCATCGTCGTATGGACCAAATATGAATGGTGTTATTGAGGCAGCCAACAAAAACATCAAGAAAATCATGCAAAAGATGGTAGAAACTTATAAAGATTGGCATGAGATGCTCCCATTTTCATTTCACAGATATCGTACTTCTGTGCACACCTCCACTAGGGCAACCTCTTTCTCTGTTGTGTATGGCATGGATGCAGTCCTGCTTGTTGAAGTAAAGATTCCCTCCTTACGGATTTTGATCGATGTCAAACTTAACAAAGCTGAGTGGGTACAAGCCTGATTTGAACAACTGAACCTCGTTGATGAGAAGCACTTGGCAGCCATCTGCCACGACCAACTATACCAAAAGTGTATCAATAGGGCATATGGCAAGAAGGTGTTTCCCCACAGCCTCAAGGCCGAAGACTTAGTCTTAAAGAAGATTCTACCAATTCACACTGACACTAGTGGCAAATGGACGCCGAACTACGAAGGCTCATACGTTGTAAGAAAGGTCTTCTTTAGAGGAGCCTTAATACTTTCAACTATGGATGGTGAAGATCTTCCTTCCCCTATGAATGTGGTTGCATTCAAAAAATACTACGCATGAAAAAAAATAGAAAGAACCCGATAAGTTGAAAACCCAAAACGGAGGCTTATACAAAAATGAGTATCCTGGTAGACTGAAAACCAGAAAGGGCGGTCTAGGCAAAAATTAGGGATTCATAAAAAGCGAGAGGATGCACTTCCCCAATGAGTCAATTCAATTACTTTCTTCTGAAGTAAGATTCGAGGACCTTCAAGGACATAAGGACTATATCATAATTGGAACTTGGTGAAAATTCGAGCTATTTTTATTGCCATTATAGTTTTTCAATTTCTTTTTGCAATCATCTCTTTTAGGATCATTTTTATCAATAAAATCATTTCCACCAAATGTGCTTAATACTTTTACTTTTCCTGCTTTGTTTGTAAAGTGTGATTTTCCTTAATTAACATTGCATTAAAAATTTTAGGGTAAAATAACTTTTACTAAAACAAATCTTCAAAGGAAAATGTCGAAGTTACTTTTCCTTCAAGGTATCCAAAGTTAATCATAGGCCAATGTACTTGGTATGACCCAACCCCGCAAAGCCACACAGTCCTTTGGACTTGGCCCAATCAGAACTCCCCAACAGTTGCACCAGACGCAACTTGGATATCAAACCATCTCGATATCGGGAAGTCAGTTCCACTCCCTTAAACAAACTTAATGCCCAAATCATCATTGGCACTCCCAGCAAAGTTATCCCCCGCAAAGCCCAATTATACTAGGCATAATTTATAAACTTGCATTTTCCTCAGCAGCCTGAGCATACATCGGCATTTCACATACATAACATTGCAACATAAGTATACTATTTTGCTCAAGAACAACTCCAAAAGTTAAATCTTCTTTCCCAGTCGTCGCTAGGGACGGTATTCATCAACTTGCGACCTTCCCAGCCGTTGCTAGGATTGTCTTTGTCAGATTTTAGAACTTCCCATCAGTTACTAAGGATTTTTCCTAGTAAAGCCAAGTATTCCATCCGTTGCTAAGAATCATCAGTGAACTTTCAATCTTTCCCCCCAAGAAAATTCGGGTATTCTATCCGTTGCTAGGAATTGTCACTGAACTATTTTTGTATTCCCCACCGAGTCAGACACTCTAGTCATTGCTAGGAGTCGTCACCTTCAAATATTCCCTTGCTAGAGTCAGTTATTCTAGCCGTTGTTAGGAATCGTCGCTGAACTTCTTTTTTTCTCCAGCCAGATGTCAGGTATTCCAACCATTATTGGCAATCGTCGCTGAACCATTTGGTTATCCCCAGTCGAGTCACGTATTCCAGTCGTTGCTAGGAATCTTCACTAAACTTCTTTTTCCTCAACAGAGTCAAGTATTCCAGTTGTTGCTAAGAATCATCATTGTACCCTTTTTTATCTCCAACAGGGTCAGGTATTCTAGTTGTTGCTAAGAATCGTCATTGAACCTAGAGATAATCCCCACAGAGTCAGGTATTCCAAGTCGTTGCTAAGAATCATCGTTGAACTTCCGTTTTCCCCAGCAGTCGCTAGGAATTTTTATCCAAACGCCAGGTATTCTAGTCATTGCTAGGAATCGTCACTGAAATTGACGATATCCCTAGTAGATGTCAGGTATTCTGGCCGCCGCTAGGAATCGTCATTGAATCTAAATCTCCCCCATCAGAGTCAGGCATTCCAACCATTGCTGGGAATCGTCACTGAATTTTTCCTCCCAGCCATTGCTAGGGGCATTCACCTCTTTTTTGCATAAGAATTTATTCCCCAATGGAGTTTTCTTTCCCTTACCTCTTTTTTCCATCAAACTTTCCTCTTTTAAAAGATACTTATATTGCATTACGTATCATACATATCATCATAACCATATTTTCACCAGCGAAGTCCATAAAATACCACATTTCCCCAAGCAAATGAACTCATACCAAGATCATTTTCCATCCCGTAAACACTTTCTCACAAATAATCCCCATCAAATTAACTCATATCACTTTCATCCCCATTAGGGAAAATTTTCGGTTACTCTTTTAGTATTTAATCCTCTCCTACCTTGAAGGCATTGGAAGTTGTTGCTATCCATACATTCAGGTCCGAAAAAGTAAATAAGGGCAGTTGTCATACCCTCAAATTCACCCTGCCCTCATACAATCCTCATAAATGAGCATACACCCCTCATATATCATCTCATATGCATCTACACCCGTAATGATCCGCAAGCTCAAGGCATGGGGTTCATCTATGAAGCTTCAAGATCCCTAATCATGTTGAGGTGTGATCAATCCACCTTAACACTAATATTCATCCTCAATCATCCCACAAGCTTAGAGGATCATTTAAGACATCTCATGCACTCTCCTAAACCCTAATTGGATTGTGAGTCAACATTGAAGACATGTAAAGATTCATCTGGTCACCCAAGGACCTCAACCTAGTTCTTGATCCTCAATGGCTTGTACAAGTGATGGTTCACTTTATGCCTTGACCTTACCTTTGAGGAGCCCTAATATCCAAACATTGTCCATGCCACAATCTTTTGAATCACCTTAGTACATATCTTGCACCCCAAATCCCTAATTTGTCTGGCTATGGTTCTTGATGAAACTTGTGGCCCAGGAAACCCTAGTTTGTGCATCCCTTTGATCCTATGATTTGCCTCAAATGATCATCCCATCATTCAACAATTCATTAACCTTTAATTCAAGTCATTTTCAACATTTTCTCATCAAACAAACATGCATTTCACCATGGGACAATGCCTTTGTTTTGGTCTTGATTCATTATTTTCAATGTTTTAGTTCACCCATGGACATGACCTAAAATCATCCCACAAAGCTCCAAGCCTCATTTCCATCAATATATGATCATATAAGCTCAAAACATCCATCATCATGCCTTAAAAATCAAGAAATCACAAAATGGCATTTCTAGGTCATGTTGGTTGGTCACATTTTGGCAAGAATGGCCTACCATTTGGTCCAAAGTCCATAACTTTTTCACCTTTCAAGCTTTTAAAGACATTCTTTAAGTCAAATATCCTAATTGAATCCTTATTCAACTTTGTTTCAAGGTCCAAGACCTAATTCATTGAGAAAGGGCCTCAATTTTTGGACTGGCCAAGCTGGTCAATATGTCTAGCCAGACCTATAATCATGCTTATGACCCCCAATTTAACTCATTGCCATTTCCAAACCATAACTCCTTTTTTCCTAGTTATTTTTGCGTTTGGTCAACGACACGACAAAGAACATTTGGAACAAGCTTCATGCAAAATGCACAAGCCAATTTCATTTGGCCCAAGTTCAAAGTTGCCGACTTGCCATGTTGCACAAACCAGACCACACATTACCAGATTTTGCATTTTGATACACCAAGCCCTCAAACCACATTTTTTCTGATTCCTTTTGACCCCTAACATATTGAATAAAAATTGTGTGACATGCTTAGAAGTCAACATGGTTGCAAATAGGTCACAAAGATGGGAATCTAAGCCATGTGGAAAATTCTGATTTTTTCCAAAATGGATAAAAGACAAAGCCATAGTAGGTTGGATCAAGGCCCTTTGTTGCACCTATCTGATTCTAAGGAACAAAACCAACTGGGTTGGAGTATAAACATGGTCAGAATCAACCAACTCTTGTCCCAAAAATTCCACCTTCGAGCATGCTTCGAGTCTTCACCCATTTCTGAGCAAACCTCACTCTTTCTCTCGCCAAACACTTCCATCACCTTCCCTATAAATAGAGGAAGGTATTGCATAAATTTTCCAAGCTTTTCAAGCCAAAATCACCTTGCATCGAAGCCACCTTCCTCCATTGAAAGCAAAGTTTCACTTTTTGAGTTCTGAACCATTTCAATCCAAACCAAGCGCCCATGAACGTTCCCTTAACCTCACTTGAGCTTTCTGAAACACTAACACACCTTGCAAACACCTCCCCTGAGTTGTCCGTAGTCATCAGAGTTCCTCTCTGAAAGTGATTCTGACCAGGTAGTTTCATTCATCTCCTTCACTCAAACAAGTTACCCTCTTACTTAAAATTACTCACTGGTGTTTAACCTCATGGCCTGAACCTTGATATCTTTGATTCAACCATTTTATTTTATTTTTAGGTTAAATAATTTTTCTGTGTTCTTGAGAAATTCTCCATACTCAGAGCCAATCAATGACTCATGAGTGTGGAAATGATAACGATGAAGTGTGGGAGGTTGGATCCATGAATTATTCCTTTTAAAAACATGAGTTTTAGAGTTTTGATTTTGGTAGTTGAAGGTTGAAGATGATGGTTCTTCGCGCGTTTGAATTTAAAAATTTATGGTGGAA
Organism: Lathyrus oleraceus; assembly: GCF_024323335.1. NCBI lineage: Eukaryota > Viridiplantae > Streptophyta > Magnoliopsida > Fabales > Fabaceae > Lathyrus > Lathyrus oleraceus. Next base: position 372,346,436 of record NC_066583.1, on the reverse strand, counting down.
ACTTCTGATTGGTTCATTTGCACGCGTGTCTTATTTTATGTTTGACTTTAATATATTATTTGTTGAAACGCTCCTTTGACACCACATGGCATTTGGACAAGTGGATGGGGGTTGCTCCCATGACCCCGAGGTCAGGGATTCAACCCCTAGTGTGCTCATGTGCATTTTATTTATTTTTCTTTCTTTTTATCATTTTCTTATTTTAAAACTATTTTCTTTCCATTTCATTTTAATTTTTTTACCATCCATTTTAATTCTGATTAAAATATTTTCAACACACACCCTCATTATTTTTCTCCCTTTTATTTTATTACACCCTTAGTTTATTTATTTTGGACTTATTTGGTTGACTTTTCATGTCTTGAATGTTGGTGGCTAATGAGATCTATTAGGTCATGACTTTGGATTTTTTTGGGTTGATAAAACCTTCGATGTTTCAAATCTATCAATGAATGATCAATGGATCATTCATGATACTTTGAGGCAATTGATAGGTTGCCTCTATTTAACCAAACTTGAGTCATTTGATACATAGATGAAGCCATATTTGTGTATATTAACTTGTGGATCCAGTTGTTTGTTTTGATTCCATTGTTTACTAACCATCTCATACTTGTGCTCTCATATTTAACTTATACATAAATCAATACCTAACTTCTACATAACTTAATCATTAATCAACTTGTTAACTTGTAATCATTGAGTGATACAATCTTCCATTTGTCAAATCATTGATAGATGGACTTAGGGTTGTATAACTTTCATTGTTTCAAATCTATTGTTAGTTGATCATTGATTATCTTCAATACTTTGCATCAGTGATAAGTTATCCCCCGATTCGCCATATTTTGAGTCCTTTAACCTATGGATAGATAATCCTCAAATGTTTACTTTGTACATTAAACTAACCACTAACTTTGTTTATCACTACTAACCATTGTTATTATGATCTTATTATTACCTTGTGATTTACTTGTATGTTATTGCGTTGTAATTACCATTCCAACACTCATTATCATCATCATTGTATAAACTCTCCATACATGTTTATTATTTTCCTTTATTTATTGTCATCATACAATTAAAAACAACAAAAACATGATAAAAATTATAAGACCAAAAAATGCATTCACTTGTAATCAACTTGGACTTAGAGGATTTCACTTAGGACCCTTGCTTGGAGACCTTGTCCTTAATCTTTTGACCCCTTGCTTTACTTTGGATTTCATCTGTAACTTACATACATGTTGTGATAATGGCATCAAGGCACTACCTTAGGGAGACATGACCGTAAGTCCATTATCCTTTGTTAGCTTAGGATACTTTTGCACACACAGGACTTTCTCTTGGGCTACCTTACAATGATACCCTTTACTTTATTGTTTGGTTACTTTGTATATCTGTTACACATCACCAATTTCATCGTCAAATCAATAAACCCTTGATCCAATGTCAAGCGGAATTTTCATAATCAAACTCAAAAAACAATAAAACTACTATTAGTATTGTGCGCCATGAGCCTTAAGTGGTGGGGAATGAGTAAGGATGAATATTTCCTACCCTTACTCTGATTATTTTGGACATAAGATGCTTGGCTTGTTTGTCATGAATATCTACCTCCTCCCCTAGACTTTAGTGCAATCTAATTGCAAACATCTCTTTTCCATAAACCTTTTTTCAAGGTAAAAAACAACTCAACCTATCAAATTCATTTTCGTGCCTTAGGGCCTCACACCAAAAACCCTTTCCGTAGTTTGTTGAACAATCTCCGGTCCAACCACAGCACTCTCACCGGACTCATACCAACATTAAGACTCTGAGCAATCCTCATCTTCTCCTGAATCATCTTAATCTTTTCCGTAGTTTGTTGAACAATCTCCGGTCCAACCACAGCACTCTCACCGGACTCATACCAACATAAAGGTGTCCGACATCTCCTACCATACAAAGCTTCAAACGGTGCCATACCAATACTCGAATGAAAACTATTGTTGTAGGTAAACTCAATCAAAGGTAAATAACAATCCCAAGCACCTCCTTTTTCCAAAACACAAGCCCTCAAAAGATCCTCCAGTGACTGAATCGTCCTCTCAGTCTGACCATCAGTCTGCGGATGATATGCAGAACTCAATCTCAGCTTAGTTCCCAAAGCCCTCTGCAAACCTTCCCAGAACTTCGATGTAAATCTAGGATCTCTGTCTGAAACAATACTCGACGGAATACCATGCAAACTTACAATTTTCTCAATATACAACTCAGCTAATCTCTCTAACGGATAATCCATTCTGATCGGAATGAAATGAGCCGATTTTGTCAATCTGTCAACAATCACCCAAATAGCTTCAAAATTCTTAATTGTCCTCGGTAAACCAGAAACAAAATCCATATTGATATTATCCCACTTCCACTCTGGAATAGCCAACGGTTGCATTAGCCCAGACGGCTTCTGATGCTCAATCTTTGACTTCTGACAAGTCAAACAAGAATAAACAAAACTCGCAATTTCTCTTTTCATTCCCGGCCACCAAAATAACCTTTTCAAATCATGATACATCTTCGTAGCCCCAGGATGAATACTCAGGCCACTACGATGTCCTTCCTCAAGAATACTCTTCTTAAGTTCGGTAACATCCGGAATACACACCCGATTACCAAATTTCAAAACACCATTCTCATCAACTCTGAATTCACCACCTTGACCTTGATTCACTAGAGTCAACTTATCAACCAAAAGCACATCGGATTTCTGACCCTCTCTAATCTCATCCAGAATACCACTCGTTAACTTCATCATTCCCAATTTAACACTATTGTGAGTACTCTCACACACCAAACTCAAGTCTCTAAACTGCTCAATTAAATCCAACTCCTTAACCATTAACATAGACATATGCAATGATTTCCGACTCAATGCATCAGCCACTACGTTTGCTTTACCCGGATGGTAATTCAAACCAAAGTCATAATCCTTCAGAAACTCTAACCATCTTCTCTGTCTCATATTCAGCTCTTTCTGATCAAACAAATACTTTAAACTTTTATGGTCACTGAAAACCTCAAATCTTGACCCGTACAAGTAATGCCTCCATAACTTCAGAACAAATACCACAGCTGCCAACTCTAAATCGTGTGTCGGATAGTTCCTCTCATGAACCTTCAGTTGTCTCGAAGCATAAGCTACAACCTGCTTATTCTGCATCAAAACACCACCCAAACCCAACAATGAAGCATCACAGTAAACCTCAAATGGTTCCGATGGACTTGGTAATATCAGAATAGGAGCAGTAGTTAACCTTCTCTTTAACTCTTGGAACCCTTCTTCACATTTTGAGTCCCAAACAAACGCTTGCCCCTTTCTAGTCAACATCGTCAACGGTAACGCCAACTTAGAAAATCCCTCAATGAATTTCCTATAATAACCTGCAAGTCCAAGAAAACTCCTTATCTCAGAAACTGACTTCGGAGCTTCCCACTTGGATACCGCTTCTATCTTAGAAGGATCAACAGCAATACCACCTCTTGAAATCACATGACCAAGAAAACTAACCTCTTCTAACCAAAATTCACACTTGGACAGTTTAGCAAATAACTTCTTTTCTCGTAGAACTCCTAAAACCACTCTCAAATGTTCAGCATGCTCTTCTTCAGATTTCGAATACACCAAAATATCGTCAATAAACACCACAACAAACGTGTCTAGGTACGGATGGAAAATCCTATTCATATACTCCATAAATACCCCAGGCGCATTAGTCACACCAAAAGGCATTACAGAATACTCATAATGTCCATACCTTGTTCTGAAAGCAGTCTTCTGAATATCCTCAGTTTTCACACGTATCTGATGATACCCCGATCTCAAATCTATTTTGCTGAACACACTCGCGCCAACCAACTGATCCATCAAATCATCAATCCTCGGCAAAGGATACCGATTCTTGATCGTCACTTTATTCAGTTGCCTGTAGTCCACACACAACCTCATAGTACCTTCTTTCTTCTTAACCAATAACACTGGTGCGCCCCACGGTGACACACTCGGACGAATAAATTTCTTATCCAACAGATCTTCCAACTGACTCTTCAATTCAGTTAACTCAACAGCAGACATACGGTACGGAGCCATCGATATCGGCCTAGTACCAGGTACCAAATCAATCGAGAACTCAACTTCACGCTCTGGCGGCAATTCATTCACTTCTTCTGGAAACACATCAGGAAAATCACACACCACGGCTAGATCGCAAATCACCAGTTTATCTTTAGCCTCCAAAGTCGCTAACAGCATAAACAACTCTGCCCCATCTGCTACTGCCTCATTCACCTGCCTTGCTGATAGAAACAAACTCTTTCCTTCCTCAATCTCAGGAAAGATCACAGTCTTATCAAAACAGTTGATATAAACTCGGTTAAACACCAACCAGTTCATACCCAGGATAACATCAATCTGCACTAGGGGAAGACACACGAGGTCCATCCCAAAGTCTCTACCAAAAATACTCAAAGGACAATCTAAACAAACTGAAGTAGTAGTCACTGAACCCTTCGCAGGAGTATCAATCACCATACTCCCATGCATCTCAGATATCTCTAATTGAAGTTTCACAGCACAATCCAAAGATATAAAGGAATGAGTCGCACCTGTGTCAATAATAGCTACAAGAGGAAAGCCATTAATATAACACGTACCTCGGATCAAACGATCGTCTGCAGAAGTCTCAGAACCCGATAAAGCAAAGACCTTGCCTCCCGACTGGTTCTCTTTCTTCGGCTTAGGACACTGTGGGCTAATATGACCCACCTCTCCACAGTTGAAACAAGTCATAGTCTTCAACCGGCACTCTACGTCCAAGTGACCACCCTTGCCACACTTGAAACACTTCTTCTCAGCACTGGTACACTCATGGAAACGATGTCCAGCCTGACCACATCTGTAACACTTAGCAGGGGCACTGGAGTCTCCCCCACTAGGTCTCTTCATCCCACTCTGTCTCTGGAAACCTTTGCCAGCTGCATACGGCTTCCCACTTTCATTCTGATTCTTGCCTTTCCTATCAACCCTCTGCTGATAGCTCTCCGCTCTGGCCTTGGTATCCTGTTCAAAAATCCTGCTACAGTCAACCAAGTCAGAAAACACTCTAATCCGCTGATACCCAATGGCCTGCTTGATCTCGGGACGTAACCCGTTCTCAAACTTCACACATTTTGAAAATTCCCCAGTAGCCTCATCATAGGGAGTGTAATACTTCGACAGCTCTGTGAACTTAGCAGCATACTCAGTAACAGACCGGTTGCCCTGCTTCAATTCCAAGAACTCTATCTCTTTCTTTCCTCTGACATCCTCTGGAAAGTACTTCCTCAGGAATCTCTCTCTGAACACCGCCCAAGTGATCTCAGCACTCCCATCAGCTTCCAACTCAGTGTGGGCAGCAACCCACCAATCATCTGCTTCCTCTGACAGCATATGCGTACCGAACCTGACCTTCTGGTTATCGGCACACTCAGTCACTCGGAAGATCCTCTCGATCTTCTTCAACCACTTCTGAGCACCATCTGGATCGTATGCTCCCTTGAACATTGGAGGATTGTTCTTCTGGAACTCACTCAGTTGACGAGCCGCTCCCAATCCCACAACATTCGGATTCCCTCCAAGTACTCCAGCTAGCATACCCAGAGCCTCAGCAATCGCAGCATCGTCTCTACCTCTTCCAGCCATCTCTATTCTGAAAACCCAACAAGCTAAAACAATAAGTACTGATAGGGTTACACAACACCTATCACGTACAGGGGAAACAGAATAATTACGACTCGACTCGACCGACTATGCTCTGATACCACTAATGTAACACCCTTCTAAAATACCCCAATAATAATTAAAACAACAAATATAAATCAGAGTAGATATGCAATTTAAGGGTGTCACACTTGACACTTCACACCATTCACCAAATATCTGGTCATGCTCATTTATTAATCAAATTAAAACATTGCACAATACGCAGCGGATAGAGATCAAATCAATCATGCAAACCATGTAATCACATTACATATAAAACTGTTCAACAACCACAATGAAAACAAAGTAAAACATCCCGTCCCGATGTTACATCTACCAGAGCATGACCCACTAAGGAACTACACTAGACTCCAAGCACTAGCTTCTACTCAATCACTGCTCGTTACCTGAAACATAGTTGTAAGGGTGAGTTCCTCAATCGATATAATAAGCATTATAAAATATCATGTAATGCTAAGTAAATTAACACATTTCATCACCCTAATCATATCACACATTCAGCAACGGCAACATCAACTCATAATCATACTCAACACAACACCACACAAAACACACGTATAATATTGGAATACATCCATTCGTATTATACGTCATACATACATTATGCAATGAGACTCCATGCATGCGGTACCGACTATTCGTGAACACATAGTTCAACCTCACCGATCAAACCCAGATACGGCTACCAAGCTCACTAGTCCCACTCATTTGAGACCTAGTGACTCACTCACTAATTCCTCACCATGGGAATTAGCTACCACCCCAAGGGCTATGCTATGCACGCTAAATCACCTAGCATGCAAACATCAACAACAATCCACAATAACTCACTCACTAATTCCTCACCATGGGAATCAGCTACCACCATAAAGGCCATACTATGCACGCTAAATCACCTAGCATGCAACCATCAACAACAATCCACAATGGACACATGCTCACACTCTAAGCCATAAACAGTCCATTCACAATTGCATACCATCATACATCATCAGCATATTTATCACAGAATCATATTCATATCATGCCAAATAATAAATCACAGTATTAGCACACTCTACTAATACCTATACTGCTCAAAACAACGGGAAATGATCCCTACTATATCATACACCAATATAGGCCAAACGTCAAATATGTACACAATATTTGAATATCAATTTTCCACTTTCCAACAGTGTTAACCGGTTAACGCCCTGGGTTAATCGGTTAACGCAACACAGAACACGCTTCCTGGCACATTTTAACAGTGTTAACCGGTTAACGTCCTGGGTTAACCGGTTAACGCAAGACAGACAACAATTTCTCATAATTTATAACAGTGTTAACCGGTTAACACCCTGGGTTAACCGGTTAACGCAGAACAGAAATAAATTCTTTTAATTATCATAACAGTGTTAACCGGTTAACACCCTGGGTTAACCGGTTAACGCAAGACAGAAAGCTGTTCCTGCGCTAACACAAACAGAATGCAGAATTACCCGCATTTTTCGCCGTCGGAGGACTTCCGGACCTCCGATTTCGATTCCGTAAACGGCTACACGTCCAGAAAATCACAACTCATCCAATTATAGATTTAATCACAGTTTTTAACGTAATTTGATCATCACAATTTGCAACATTCATCATCCAAATTAGGGTCAATTCAATGGCTTATTACTACCCATTACATGTTAACCCATAATACCCATTAAACGACGATAAACCCCCCTTACCTGAGTTAATCCGGCAATTGATTCTTTTACCTTCAACGATCGTGAATTCTCCTCTTGAGCCCTAGCCTCTTCTTCTCCCTTTCTCAGTTTCTTCTCCTTCTCTCAATGTTACGTGTTCTCTGCTTTCACGTGAAAACCTTTTTTACCAAATGGAACTCTTTATATATATTCCAACTTTATTATTCCAATAATAATAATCCAATAATATTCCAATTATTTAATTAAATTAATAAATATACTATTAACTTAAATTAAATAATTATCATATTTTATCGGGGTGTTACAAATATCGCATGTTATGTTGCAACATGTCATTTTGGAGACACAGTTCCTCCATAGTAGTCAACACTTATTCAAAGGGAGCTCGGTCATTGTTGTAGTTGTGGTTGTTGCTACTTATGGTAGTTCTCGTCGTCATGAAACGAAGTTGGGCTGCAGTTGGAGTAGGAGTGTGTGGCTCATGTCTATTTTACCAAGACCCATAGTGAGTGCTAAATATGCATATAGAGTACATTATTTGATAATCTTACCATATCTAAGTCGGTCATGGTTGCAAGAATTTTCTATTGTGAGTGTTATCTTTAAAAGACACCTCTGACTCTTGGAATACTATCCATTTATATACTACTTTGAATGCTCAATCTGTTAGAACAAGATTTGTTTCTGCATCTATACCTTGGGTTTTGATGATAACAATATTGTATTTATGTGAGAACAATTTTGGTACCCTAATGGTTTGTTATTATGTAGCTTTAACAACCAGTTCTGATTCTGATCATATGATGTGCAACATCATTAGTTTATGAACTTTGCATTCCAAATTCACTTCTGCACCATAATTAGAAGTTCTGAAAGACGTCAATATTGATGTTGTAATGTTCTTTCTACTTCTGTGTTATTTCACCCATCATAAGCTTTTGCGGAGACTCTAGTTGATGCTGCAATGTTCTCTTAGTTCTTGCTTCTGGATGTGACTCTGATCACCAAACTTCTGAAGAATGGAAAGCTTTTGAAGTTGTGTTATGTAGCTGAAGATTCTGAAGATTTCAAGATAGACAATTGAAGTTATCAAGGTTCTGACTGAGGATTTTGAGGACTCTGAAGATTATGAAGATACTGAAGAACTCAAGCCAGACTATTGACGTTGTCAAGATTCTGACTCAAGGTTCTAAAGTTTCTGAATCTAGCTCTCTACTTATTCACTTCATGCTTCAATAATCTTTTATTAAAAGCCAATGAATTTGAAGATAAGATCAAATGGAAACATGATCAAATAGTACATAGTACAACTCAAACAACCTTTCCACTACCTGATTTCGTGGGCAAGGACAATACTATACATCACACTTGTCACTACATTTGTGGGCAAAAGGATAGTACACAATATCATTCCTTTCTCATCCAACAGTGGATAGCCTCTCAATGAGCTTTCCCCATTTTGCCCTCCAACGGTCACATGCTTCTCTATATAAGCATACATTGGAGACTTGAAGAAAACATTGATTTTACACAAGTATTTTGACAAGTTATTTTTTCTTTGTGAAAAGCTATCATTCTTTTTATACAGTTTTCTTTAAGTATTTGTTATTCATCTGTGTAAAAATCTGCTTGTGTAGAAGCATCTTGTAACACATAAACTATTATTCAAACTATTTGTTTGATTCCTTAAGGAGGTTATCCTTGAGAAGACAAAGAAAGTTGTTCTTTGTGAGTCCTTGAGGATACTAAGGTTTAGTTGGATCCTTGAGAAGACAAAGAAGGTTACTCTTTGTGTTTATTGTAATATGTTGATTATAGTGGATTAAGTCCTTATGTATAAGGCAAATCACCTTGGTGAGTGGACTGGATTAGCTTTTAGTTTCAAGCGAATCAGGATAAAAATCTTTGTGGTTTTATCTCTTCATTATTAAACTTGTTAGTGGTGTTTTTGTTTTGAAAAAATCTTTTGCTTGTAAAACCTAACTCAACCCCCCCCCCCCTTTCTTGTGTTTTTGATACCTTTATAATCTTCGTAAGCTCATTTGTTAAATTATAAATGCTTGTGTCCCCCATTCTCCCTGGGGTTATTCAAAATGGATTAATTCCTTATCTTCCTGTTCGGATGGGCCATTTGTGGCTATTACTAAGTCTTCAAGAGTCGTTTGTATTGTACATATACTCATCTCACCGAATGGGGCGTGTTATTCTTAGGCCAACCTTTTGTTCTTAGACCAAAGATGTTCATGTATCCATGTTCCCACCTGACCTCGTTATTTAAAGCCTGGATCTATACCCTACCTAAGGTGATACTGAAATGTACACAACCCCCTCAAGCATGAAGCCCAAAGGGGAAAATTTATTTAGGGGGAGATATCAAAATATGCATGATCAATTTTATTTAATTTTACTTTTCTAAATATTTTTAACCCAGGTAGATATGTTATTATGGACACAAAGTATTGGACGATAACATGATATTATTGTAGTTACTATTCATTTTGATACATCCAATAAGGTAAGAGAAAGAAATTATAAGAACAATGGAATATTAGCTCCCACATGTAGCAAAAATGTCAAATGTCATTTTTATTTGAGATCAGTTCCTAATGGTGGCAGTTGGGGTGTTCATGTTTAAAGTGGTATTCACACCCATGATCTAGCAAAGATGTTAGGATGACATGATATTCTCTTCCGTTTATAATTTGATGCATGATATTTTATGAATTATATGATGAAGTACCATATGACACAAAGGTTCATAATGATAGCATTGGAAGTTTGTAATCTAGAAATTTTGACAAGTTCATGCAAGTGTACAAAGCTAGAGATACATATTGTACTATTATAGAAGGTTCATATAGAGAAATGTAATACCTGGTGGGTTTAATTCATAATAAGAAGTTTTTTTATTGCTCAAAAACACAAAGTACTCTAATGTTATGCGCAATATATTTTAGACATGTCCTAATTTAATGAAGCTTCAAAAAATGTTTCGTTTGGTGTTGATCCTCAACAACACATAAAAAAATGAATATGTATCGACTCTCATTTCTTAAGATTGTTGGTGTTACATCAACGAAGTTGACTTTCTTTGTTGAATTTTCTTACTTTGAATATGAAGGGAAAACCACTTTCACATGGACACTAAAGATGTTTTGTGAGTTGTTCAACTCAGAAAATTGATTTCCAAGGTTATGATGACTAATTGAGAACTTGCTTTGATGAATGCAATTGGAGTTATTTTTCCAACATCAACTAACATGCTATGTACATTTCACATTAATTAACATGTTGGGACAAAGTGAAACTTTCTTGTTGAGGCGAAAAGACAAAGGTCAATATTGGGTTTTTCGAGTAAGATCATGTATTTTAACCATGTGGTTGAATATTAATGGCACTTTTAACTTTTTGAGTTAGTATTGAACCTAACGGAAACACAAGAAAGGGGGGGGGGGGGGGTTGAATTGGGTTTTTAGAATGATTTTTTTTTGCTACAAAAAACAACAAGGAGAGAACTTATAATAAAAATAATGAATGCAAATATTTTTATCCAGGTTCACTGTTAACTAAGCTACCTCCAGTCCACCCGCCAAGGTAATTTCTCCTTATCACAAGGACTTAATCCACTATAACCAAACTTGATTACAAACACATAGATTAATCGTCAATGTCTTCTTGAGAAATTCTGACTATACCCTAGTCTCTCAAGGAAATATAACTCAAAAGTTGACAAACAAAGTGTGTTACAAAGTTTTTTTTAAGAAAACCAGATTACACAAATGTATTACAAAGATCAACACACAAAAATAGTTTCTATGAAAGTGTATGAAAAAATTTCCTTGTCTGTTTGTTTTTCTTTTTCTCAAAATATTCACAATATGCAATGTTCACGTTGTAGTTTTTACTGTATAATAGAGCATCTTATTCCATTCTTCCAAGAATCCTTTATATAGGAAATGAAAAGATCTGTTGGAGGGTAGAAATGGAATTAACAAATGTATTTATAGCCTTGCATAACGATCTGCAAAAATGGGAGACACAATGGTACAATAGTACAATCCTTTTCCCATGAAACTAGTGTAGTGGAAAGAATATTGATCTTGTACTATGTACTATTTTCTCACATAAAACTTTTTGATCTTATCTTCAATTATTCAGAGGCTTCAGATAGAGACTAGATGAAGCATGCATAGTAGAAGAATCAGAGTATGTATGAGAGAGTCTCCAAAACCTAGTCTTCAGAGTCTCGATCCAGTTTATTAAAACCTGGTCTTCAGAGTCTGGTGATACAGTTCATCAAAGTTATTGAGCGCAAGACTTTAAAGCTTGACAATGTCAGAGGCTTCTCTTGTCAGAGTCATTTTCAAAAGCTTTTGGTTGAGTGATATTCAGAAGCGTTGATGAGAGTAATATAGAGGTTGATAATCTTTGTAGAACACATATCTCAGAGTCAGAGTGCACTAAGTTCAGAGTCTGGTGATGTCACATGTCACTTCTTCAAAGTTAGAACTTGTATCTAGTATCTTCACACTTAACAAATCATTAGGGTACACAAATTTTCTTCATGAATCTTTGTATTGTTATCATCAAAACATAAGGCCAGAACCAAATCATGTTCTTACAAGTATGTTCTCACAATCCATAATTTGTTGATTATGTTAATCAAACATGGTTGTCTCCGATAAAAACTTTGCTACTAGATGGACTTAAAATGTCACACACTTAGGAAACACTACAACTAATAGGTCATTATTTAATAATTTTTTTCATTTACTATGTAAATAAAATTTATTTTTTAACTACATTTCTTTAGGTATACTCATTATTGGTCACCTAAAAGCATGTTTCATAATAAAATGTGAAATCTTTGTAGAAGATGGGATGTTATCAATACCATGTTAAAACTGCAAATTTGTTAAACTAAGGCCTCATTTTAGAAGAGAATTATTGACATTATATGCTTCAGTTGTATGTTCTACAGTACTTTGAATGTTCCATAAATACGGTATGCAATGCTTTGAATGTTCTATAAATATGCTTTAATTGTTCTTGGTAAATCATAACAAGTTGTATTTCTACTTTTCATTTATTTACTTTAACAACGTCCTCCCTCTATTTGATTTTGGGGTGTTGAGAATACCACTTTATTAGATTTGAAGTTCAAACTCGGAAATCTCTTAGAAATCGACAAATATTGAAGGAGGTTTAAGATCGAATATTGGCCTTCCTTTACTGATGTTGATAGGAAAGTAGGGTTTGGTAATATTCATCTCAAGACAAGTGAAGATCTTAAATTAATGTTTTGCATATTTCAGCGTTACGAGACTAAGATTCTAATCAAGTTGGATGTGACTCTTGCAAGATCAAAAGATAATATTCTTAAAACGTTGAAACATCCCTCCACAGTTGTTGATGGTGAAATTTACACTAGCATATGTTAGAAATATGCTCACCATATTATGTAATGTTTAAATTATGTCTTTTATTTTATATCTTGTCAATGTTGGATCTATGGATCTTATGCCTGTTGATGTTTGTGACATCATGCTTATGTTTACGGTGTTTATGTTATGAAAATGTTAGCATATAAAATAATAATTTAGAAGTTGTTTCAATATATTAACCAACAATCCAGATATCATAATTCATAAAACAACACCAATTCATATACTAAGTACAAAACTAAGTTGTTCCACCACATGCTAGATGGGTAATTTGCATTATAATATCATAATTTTGACCATATAGGTTCATCACACCCATGAATCTGCAATAAGGGCTATCTGATGTAACCTCTATTGATTGGTCATATCATGTGGTAAAGACAATGGTGGTACAACATATGACTGTCAAGTTGTGTATGACGGTGTGGTATAACAACACCAGAGGGATAATGTAGGGATGTGATATCTTATTGTACCACTCTTATAAGCCCTCCAAGCATAAGCTAGGAAACATCATTATATTGCATTTGCTTAAATAGTAGTGGCACAACTCAATATATGTTGTCGAAACCATTCATAAATGCTAGGTGGTTGACCAAGGACTGCTCGTAGGATGTCCTGCACATAGTCAAAATGGAAGAGACACCGCCAAAAAATGTATGTTGTAAAAAATGATTCTCACCCTAGATACCGTGAGCATAGTGAAATGTCATCAAACTCTTGATGCATTCAATGGTCAATGTATGATGTTTAGATGACATCATCGAGGGTAAGTGCGTTTATCCTGTGTCTATACTCCTGAATACCACTAGACACAAAATGCTTGTTAATCCATTTGGTCTCCTTATAGGAGTCATTAATGATAGGCCCTTGATCTTTCCTATCACAAATGGTGGGAAAATACTTGTAGATCCAACACTACAAATGACATAATATTTAATACCATATTACTTCAAATAAATAATTAACAAAAAAAACTTATAAAAATTAATAACTATAAGAAGCTTATATACCAAAAACATTTCCGCATATAAAATGCAATGGCTTCTTATAAAAAGCGATAGAGGATGGTCAAGGAATTGCATCCTTATGCCCATCTATGATACTTTAGTTGGGTGAATAAAGAAATATACTTCACATCAATGTAATGATGCAAATTTTATGTCAATAGGGTATGACCAACCAAATGTAGTATATAAACTCTTATAGCCTCCTCGTACTTAGCATGTGCCACATACACCTCATAGTTCTCTTGCAACCAAAATAGACAGACGTGTGCACCCATGTTCTGGCTCATCTTCTATAAAGTGTTCACCTGTGTAACCCTCAGATATGTCTTGACATTCATGGAAACTAATTTAGCAATAATCAAGGTAAGTGAGAAGATGTCCTCCTGGGAATCCAACTGCTGCCTTCTCTTCATTCACACCTTTATGGTCATCAAGATCGTGTTAAGGCCGTGCTCGGACATATAATCATCTATCTCATTAGCATAACTATGCACTTCAGCTTGTGTCTCTACCACATCCTTATCCATATCTGCAATAGTGTGTCCCATACATCCTATACAAAAAAGAATTTATGGTCCATGAACTCCATATGTCCTCCTATGGTGAGGAATTATATGAGCTAGTTTGTCTTCCCTAATATCAATCTGACTAATTCTTGCACCACCATCATCAAAATCAATAAAAGGCGGTAAGTGTTGAAGGATAATTCAATATTTTTAGTATTTTGCCTACGTGGCATTATTATTTGTGTATATATAGTACTATAGTTGCCAACACTTGTATCCATTGAGTATTGTAATGCAGTGTGTTTGCAATCAATTTGATGTAACCGTTTTAGGAGAGTAATGGAAGTTTGTTATTCTATCTTCTCTCTCTTCTTCCATATTCATCTTCTACATTTTGTGCACCAATAATTGGTATCTAGAGCTCCGATTCAGATCCACAGGGAAACACAGGGAAACATGAGTGAACAGTGAGGCGTTGTGTGATTGATTTTGTTTCTTTAGTTCGTGTTGAACTTTTGATTAGAATCGTAACATAATCACATTTATTAATTATGCGGGATTAGGAAATACTAGTGCTTGGTGAGGTCTTAATGTATTGCACAAGGTTGAAGATGAACAGAAACGGTAATCTGAGTACCAAGCTTCTAGTGTTCGATGGCAAGAATTGGAATTGTTGGATGATTCAAATGTGTATGTTATTTGGCACTTAAGATGTTCTTGATATCGTCAACGGAGGTTACATTTAGGTTGCACTTCCAAAAAATGCAACAGATGCACAGAGCATTGCTCACTGTGATTTGAGGAAGAAGGATCAGAAGGCGTTGTTCTACATCCATCAATGTGTGGATGTGAACATGTTTGAGAAAATAGCTTATTCGCGACGGTGAAGGTTGCGTGGGACACACTAGTACGGTGCTAAAGCGGTGATACATTAGTGAAGAAGGTGAAGCTTCAGTCTCTATGTAAGCAGTATAAGAATCTCAGCATGAAGAACAATGAGAAGGTACATGACTACATCTCTAGAGTAATTATGATCACAAATGAGATGAAGTCGTGTGGAGAAACTCTCTATGAGAAGGTACTTATATCTCTTACTCCTCGAGTTGATTACATCATTGTAGAAATTAAAAATTCTAAGGATTTGGGTGTCATAACCCAATTTTGTCCGGGCATGTTAAATTTTCATAAATTTGATTTCATTTTCAGTTTTCATCATATGTACAGCATAATATGCATTTCTTCATAACTAACACCTAAAATATCAATCGAAATAAATTCTTGAATATATACACAATTTGGTTAAATCATTTCTCAAGTACATGAAAAATCAGCGGGTAAAAAGTTTCGAAATTAAACTTGCAAACATCAGTTTTATTAGCCTACAATTCGCGTAGCTTAATCTGGTATGCTCGTTATATTTTTCGACGACTTCTTCAGCTGCATTTTAATCCGTCTGAGCCTTTTACCCGGTGGAAATTTATTTCAGAATTTAAAGAAACGTTGTATTTTTTCAATAAATATATTTCGTGCTGATCATTTTAGTGCATTCAATTTAAATTTTCGAGCATATTTCCGCCAGACTTTTATTCATTTTTAGTTATTTTAATTTTGTTCTTTTGTCAAATTAATCGGGATAGTAAAACAAAATTTTCATGTATTTACTTTATTTTTATCACATTTATTTAAAAAATGTGAATTTTATATGATTTAATTAATTTAAATTGTTTTAAATCAATTAAATCATCTAAAAAAAGGGCATTCTGGAAATTTGAAAGTATTTAATATGTGTGTTTCTTGGTGTGTTTCTTTGATTTATTCATGAACATTAGATCAAGTTTAATCAATGGTCAATACATAGCAATACATGCTTACTTCCATTATCCAATCAAAATTAAGATTTAACTAATAATAATATTAAATAAAAATCTGAACTTAGAAAATATCTCATCCCTTCTTATCACTTAGCGACACGTGTCCCAAATAACTAAGAAAAACATTTTTTTTCAATTGACGGAGATCCAAACGCGTCCCATAACAATGGCAATATTCCCTTTCTCTCTCAACGGACAACTGGCCCAGATTGAGAGGATTTCCTTCCTCCATCCGCAGCGCGGCACGTGCCCCATGGGAAGAGAAATAATAAAGGGACAACACGAAAAGGGATGAGGGGGCTCCAACGAATCTCTCTCTCTCTCTCTCTCTCTCCCAACGGTTACAAGAAGAAAAGAAAAAGGATAATAAAAAGAGAAAAAAGACGTGATTCTTAGGGTGGCTCTGCTTACAAAAACAAAAAGGGAAACTCTCCAAAAAAAGAATCGTCTTCTTCTTTGGACGAACAACTGAAAACATCTCCATCGTGCAGTACATCTCGCCGTCACAACCCAAAACCACGAATTCCACATCCAAAAAAACCCCACCGCCTTTCCTTCTTTTCCTTCCGCCGACAACATCCGCAAACCCAAATTTCCTCTTCCCCTTAACTTTTCACCCAAAAACAACTCTCCGCCGAAAATCTCCACCATCCAACCACCACCTTCATCGTCCTCACCGATGAAAACCAAACTCGTCTTCAACCTTGCGCTGCCACAAATCCCTCCTTCAAACGAACGCTGACGATCACCTACGAAAATAACACCCTTCCTCCATTAACAACTACCATATGTCGGTGACAACCCTCCATCCAGCTCACTACGCTGCACCACCATAATCTTCACTCATCTTGCCACACCTCACTCTCCCTTCTGAACATCTCTACGACCATCAAACACACCTCACCGTCAACACACCCAACCACCACAAAAACCTTCTTCCACAACCGTCGCCACCACGCGACCTCCCTTCATCATCGCCTCTCTCTTAAAAGAGATTCCAAAAAATGGCAATCACAACAATGAAACAACAACCTTCAACACCACCGCGTCGTCACTGCTTGAATCATCCTCCGTCGTGATCTTCATTAGATTCCGTCTTCCACTGTTGACATGATGAAGAGACACCGGACCACTCAGCAACATATTCGCACGTCGACAATACGTTTTGCAACTCAGAACCTGTTCCAAAAAAACTGAGTAGCATAACACGACAATGCAACTCAGTGATTCGCAACAACAATGATAACTCGGTTGGTTTTTCACTTCTGTCGTGCGTTTTTTATGTTGTGATTGTCATTTTTTGTAATATTTATGATCGTCCCAAGATCTATTTGTTTTTCATTTCCGACCCAAATTTCATTTCTACGCATTTGGTTTCGAATGTTATTTGCATTGGCTTGGGTGAATTGCTGTTACGAAATTCAGACGTGCTAGGTTCGAGTAATCATTCCCGTTACCACATACTGAGTTAAAATTTTTTGTAATGTTTAATGATTGATAGTTTTGGTGAGTTGATTTCGTGTTAAAATTTTGTTTTCGCTCAGATTATGTTGGAAGAAACGTCTTGTTGTTTAGAGGCACTATTGGTTTTGTTTTGGTGCCTCATAGTAAGCGAGAGAGAGAGAGAGAGGGGGGGGGGGGGGGGTTGCTGATAGTGTTTTTTTTTAATGTTTAAGTCCAAAATCATGAATCACCTACTGTTGGTTACCGATGAAATTCAAAAGAAAATTAGTTAAAACTTCTTTTTATTTTGCATGTTTTTAATTTACTTCATGATTGTTATTATTTAAAAAAACAATGAGAATTAAATTGGGTTTAGTGTTGGTTACCAATGAAATTCAAAATAAAATTAGTTAAAACCTTTCTTTATTTTGCATGTTTTAATTTACTTCATGATTATTATTATTTAAAAATAATGAGAATTAAATTGGGTTTACTGTTGGTTTTGGAATTAAGCCCAAATTATTTTTGATAATCGCAACCCATGTTTATGCATGCACTAATTTTCGATTTATTTTCTTTTGAATAAAGCATTAGTTAATTCATTAATTAAATTACTAATTAATTAAATTAATTAATTTTTAGTAAATAGATTTTTTCGATTACTTGATTTTTATGGTACTCAGTCGATAAAAATCTGTCCATGTTCATTTCACAATACATATTCGATTTCATCCAAACTCACTACCAATTAAAAAAAAACTTAAAACCTTTTTCATCTTTCAATATCACAATTTCGCATCATTTCTAAACCAAAACTCATTCAGTCTCACTCATAAACGACGATCTTAATGCTAGATATTTCTGTTTAAATCCGATTAATAATGCAAATCCAAATCATTTTTTTTGAATCCATACACTTCTAAAAACTTTATTTTTTATAATCTAAACTTAGGATGAAAAGGAATATAGGAGGCGTCCGCTTCAGTATCTCTCGAGTATTCGAATGATTGGCGTTCGCCATATTGCTCGAATTCTTGTCACCCGATTAAAACCTTACCAAATTCAAATTCAAAACATTTCTTCTAAATTAATATAACTTCCAAGAACATTCTTTTATAACTTAAACTTTGGATGAAAAAGAATGGGAGGCGTCCGCCTCACCATCTCTCGAATAATTGAATGATTGACGCTCGCCATATTGCTCAAATTATCGATTTCCAATTAAAACACGCTAAATAAACTTGGATAAAGGAATGCGTGGCGCACGCCTCATTGTTCCTTGAATAAGCAAGTGGGAGGCTCTCTCCTCACTACCGCATATATTCGATTTCCACAAACAAACTTTCGATAATAATAATTTAAACGAAAAAGGGAGTAGAAGACGTTCGCCTTATTATTCTTCAAAAGAATTGAACGATTGGTGTGCACCATATTGCTCAATCTTTTATCGTTCTTCTGAAAAATATCCAAGACGTTAAACCCAATTTCTCGCCCCCGTGCGATCAACAACTTAATTCTTTTTAAAAAGAACATTGCTTAATCCTTTCTAGTGCGTACACAAGATAGCGCTTAAGTCTCCACCGCGAACATACAAGCCAACGTTTAACCGCTAGGATGCGATCTAAGCACTTGTTCATTAAAACACATTCAACCTATCGAATCTCTTTCATCGCCCCCATGTGATCGAAACTATTTCCAAAAGAACACTATTTAATCCTTTCTAACACGCACAACAAACTAGTGCTTAAGCCTCCACCGAGAGTAGAGAAGCCAATGTTTAGCCTTTAGAACGCGATCTAGACAGTTGTTCATAAAAAGACACCAACCAACTATAGTTCCCCGAACTACGAATGCTCTGATTTCCTTATGGCACCATAAGGAAACGTAGGCACGAGATTGCGAGATCTTAGTGAGCACACTAATAAAAAACCTCTCATTTCCCCTTTTGAGGTTACCATCCATCTCTTTTCAATATTTTTATCAAATCGCAAATTAAACTAAAAGGTTCCCATTGAGTACAACGGACGTGAGGGGTGCTAATACCTTCCCCTTGCGTAATCAACTCCCGAACCCGAATATGGTTGTGATGACCATTATTCTAGTTTTCAAAGGTTTTATCGATATTTTTCTATTCCTTCATTAGAATAAATAAAGTTCGGTGGCGACTCTGTTCGAACTAATTTTTTCTACGACCATCACGAGCAATCGTATTTTTTGAGACGCGACAGATGGCGACTCTGCCGGGGAAATTTTCTCCAAGCAAGACATAGTCAAGCCTAACTTAGTTAAATTTGTGACGAATGTTAAAATATTTTTTTCTTTCTTATTGCATCTTTATATCTTGTTGTATTATTTATGCTATTTGATTTTTCTGCTATTATATTTAGTGGTCTATGGTGCTTGATACATGTTATGAGATAAGCTCTGTACCCGATTTTTGAGAAGAACTTAGAACCTGGAGTTGTGTAGTATTGAACCGAAGGGTATACACCTCGTTGGGACAATACGAAGACTCCACCTAGAGTAGATTTGTTTGGAATTTCCATCACAATATGGCTAGCCCATTAGTGCGAGGAAACTTTGAACATGGTCCGTGACTCTAAGGACCTCGCCTTAACCCGAAGTTTGTCTTCATGATTGGCGATTGTGTAGTATTGAACCGAGGGGTCTACATCTTGTTCGAACAATACGAAGATCCCACTTAGAGTAGATTGATTCAGAACTCTCATCACGATGTGGCTAGCTGATTATTGCGATGGGATGCTGAACACAATCCATGACTCTAAGTTCTTTCTTGGAAAGGAACAACCTTTGGATCCATCCTTTATGTGTGGGGTAGAGAACATAGAACCTCCGCATAGGGTGTACTATATGATACTTATGATATCCTGGATCCTAACTACACCTGCATTACATTTTCTTTGCCTGCCCAAATGCAAAATTTTATGCATTCGTATTTCATCAGTATGAATTGCATATCATTTTCATAAACCAAGAAAAACTCATCCCATCCTTTTTCCATAACCCGCAGTTGAATTCCCGAAATTCGTATTAGACTTATAGTAGCTCTTGAAAGACCATGGATCCATTGGAGCAAATCCATGTTGCATTGAGAGGAGATGTCGACTCGATGAAAGACCAGATAGACCAACTTGTGGAGGCTATGATAGCTTTAGCAAAGAGGGAGGACAATATTCAACCGACTGCAGTTGTCGAGAATGCTATTCTATCTCCAATAAATGATCTCACTCAGCCTCGGTCTATGCGAACCCCAGTTGATAACTTTGTTGTACAAGAACGTCATATTGTTTGAGATTCGTCATGTCATGATGGTGTTAAGTATCATAGCTTTGCATTCTCCGTGCCAAGTTCACAAGGGACAAGCCTGGTGGTTAATATTGAACAATCACAAGACGATGAGATTGCTAAAAGATGTCGTGTGCTAGAGAAAATACTCAAGGCCATATAAGGACAAGATACAGTTGAACAGAATGCCTTAGGCATGTGTTTGGTACCTGGCCTGGTTATACCCGCAAAATTCAAAGTACCGGAATTTGAGAAGTACAAAGGGGATAGTTGTGTTGGTGTAAGCCTTAGAGGCCAATACTTTTGGTACTTGTATCGAATTATTTATTAATAATAAAAGGATTTTTCTTTATTATGTTTGTTTAATAAATCCCTAGAATAACTAGTCTGTTTAATGTATCAAGTGTGACTTAATCATGAGATCCTATTAAACATAAGGACACTATTCTTAAAGTATCAGTAGTCGAGCTTTGTTGTAAAATGGGATAACATTAAAGCATTAAGACTATTATGTATATAGACTGATGATCACATCTCATGGATCATGGATAAGGAGTTATCAAGTCTTAAACATAGGTATGAATATTAAGAGTAATATTTATACTGGATTGACCCGCTCTGAGAATACTATATAGAATGTTATGCAAAGTGTCATAAGTTATTCTCATGGTGATAATGGTGTATACCACCCTTCGACCTGAAACCAATATGGACCCTAGATGTAGAGTCGAGTGCCTTATTGTTGATCAAACATTTTCCGTAACTGGATGACCATAAAGACAGTTGATGGGTACTCCACGAAGCATGCTGAGGGACATGAGTGACCTAGATGGAATTTGTCCATCCTGCATAACAAGATAAATGTCTATGGGCCCAATATTGAACTGGACAAGGATGACACGGTCTATGCCTTGTGCTCAATATAGACATAAGGGAAAAAGGGTAATTGCACACATAAGTATTATCACAAAAGGATTTGTCATATCACATAACATTTTCGTGTCTTGGGTAGCAGTGTTGTGTTGCTAGATACCACTCACTATTTATTATGTTAAGTAAGTGATTTAATATAATTTCTAATGCCGCGAAAACCCACAGGGTCACACACAAAAGGAAGGATTGATGAGAGATATAGTAACTAAGGAACATCGTAAGGTACGATGCACTTAAGTGAATTGTAGAACATCGTAAGGTACGATGTACTTAAGTAGAATACGAAATATGGTAAGGTACCATGCACTTAAGTGATTTTGGCATATTATAAGATATTGGCCACATACACTTAAGTGGGTTTTTTTAGCTTGCATCCCAGACAAGTGGTTCTATAAATAGAACCCTTGTGCAGAAGAATTTGTGAAGTTGTAATTGTGTTTCTCTCTCTCTCTTTCACTCAAAGCCTTCATTCGTAGCAGCTAGCACTGAGATTGAAGGAATCTGTTCGTGTGGACTGAGTAGAGGCATTGTCACCGTTAAACATTTGTGATCGCTCCGTAGATCTCCATCAAAGGTTTCAATTGCCACAAGAGATAACGATTCTATCACTAATCATGCCCATTCGTAAGGATCACTAAAGGAGAATTTTTTTAAATTCCGCTGCATTTTGGATCGCCCTTCTCCTTCAAGTTGTCCAAAGCACCATTTAGTGATGTTTTACCGAAAAATGACCTCTCATGTTCACGATGATAAGCTAATGATTCACTGTTTTCAGGACAGTTTGACTGAGGCATCATTGAGTTGGTACATGAAGTTAGAAAAGAATCATGTTTGATCATGGTTGGACCTAGCTAACGCTTTATTGAAGCAACACAAATATAATTTGGACATGGCTCCCGATCGCTTGCAGTTGAAAGCCTTATCTCAGGAAAGCAACGAATCCTTCAGAGGGTATGCCCAAAGATGGAGAGAGTTAGCGACTTACGTTGAACCACCACTCTCAGAGAAAGAATTAATGGAATTATTCAGGGGTACCTTGCAAAGTCCTTACTTCAAAAGGATGATTAGCAGTGCAACATCAGACTTCGCTCAGTTGGTGTCAATTGGAGAACGCATCGAGTATGGCCTCAAAAGTGGAAAAATACAATGCGCCTCAAATAGCCAGAGCATTGAGAGTGAATCTATTGTCTGTTCCCAAAAGGAAGAAGAGGTTGAAATTAATGCAGTCTGGGAAGCTCCGCAAACTCCATATTAGACACCATTCTCTCCATATGGTCAACCTCATACAAATCAAGGATTTTTCCAGTATCAATGACAGGTACCACCTCAACGTCCATACAGGCGGTGAGATGTTCCACATCGGCAACGTCAACATACTCAACAAATTCCAAGAAAGCCAGAGAGGCACATAGATCTGCTTCCAATGCCATACAGTCAAGTACTTCCCTATTTGATTGAGGGAGGACTACTAGTTCCAAAGGAGATAAATCTAGTCATTCCTCCATATCCACCAGGCTTTGACGTCAATGCTCGATGTGACTTCCATTCTGGGACATATGGGCATTCAGCTGAAGACTGCAAAGTGCTCAAGAGCAAAGTACAAATCCTGCTTGATTCCAAGATGTTCTCATTTTCTCCTCGAGGCCTTCAAATCAACAGTACTCCTTCACCTGGTCATGCGGATCCATCGATCCAAATTATGGAAGAAATCGCCGAGAATAGGTCAGAAGATGATTATCATACTAGTCTCGACGAGCAGAACTACCACTACTCTGAAGAAGGCTAGCCCATTAGTGAACCAGGCACAAGAGAGCTTCCTCTGCACTGGCAACCATTTGGCGATTTCTAGCATTTCATTTGTATTTTTCTTTGCATGTTAAGTACTTATCTGCTTTCAAGTATTGTTGATTTCCTTTAATGGTAATATTAATGAAATGATTATGCATGTTTTGAACGAATCCTTTCGTATTCACTCATCTTATCCATTAATATAAAAAAACATTTCTCCCATTCATTTATCAAATTTTTATTTTAGCAAAGATTGAAGGAAGGATGACGAAAATGAAATACCCATAATTGCTAATAGTATGCTTTTGGATAAAACCTTGATGATGATGTACAAGCATTGTTTCAAATCCCCAAACACTAGAGAGATAAGGAGTTAATCCCTAGTTAACCACTTCGAGTCTAGAAGTAGGAGTTTCTTTCGAATCTAAAAAACCTTTACATTTAACCTGGGGCAGGGTAGTGTTCAGTTAATCTGACTCCACATTTGAATTGCAAGGGAATACATCACATATGAGGATCAACCACATGATATTCTTTGCACCCATCCTAGAGTGTAGAAGGAACCATGCAAAATCCATAAGTTATGTCGGTTGTTCTTCAATGACCAATGACTTGGAAGTCACAATTTTCCAAAAAAAATCAAAGAAAGAGCCCGCTAAGTCGAACATCCGATAAAGCGACTTAGACAAAAAAAAACTGGGGCAATCCTAATGGACTAAAGCTTCAAAAAGTTGTCCAGGCAAAAGTTTGGGATCAAGAAAAAAAATAAAAATAGGTCACGAAAACCCTCAACAAAACAAAACAAGATTCAGTGACCACCATACCAAAATAAAAGGGTCACCAACATCCATGAAGATCAAAATGAGATGACTTCCATTTCAAGAGATCTTACACTGCCAAACTCTCTTAAGAGTTGAATGTGTATGCTGACTTAACTGAATGTAGGATTGGAGATCATCATGAAGAGGGGGTGGGTTAAAACAAAATTTGAGCCTTACATCCTTTGTTTCAATAACCATGAACCAAGCCACGTTACAAGCCTTAAAAGACCTAATTGAGGCGGGGTTTATTCTAAAAGCATGTTACAGCAAGGTTGCGTAAACTGACTCCTAGATATTTGCTAACCACCTGTACTGGCATCATATTCTTGTTATATTTCACCCTAGCTAAATCAACAATGCGTTTGAACTATTGGTTCATTCGTCACACACTATCACATCACCTCAATAAATGATTTTTCAAACCTGCATGAATATCGCCTTAAAATTACCATTGATTAAATAAACAATTTTAACTGCAAGTAAGTACTTGACATTAAGGAGCTTCAAAGAAGTAATGATAGAGGAACTTGATCATTCGTCAATGCTTACCCGAAGCAAGAACACCTCTTAACCCTATGGATCAGGGGCATGGAATCCATTGACTATGTTAACCAAATAATTGGTCAGTCAAAAGACTAATATCCAAGCATCAGTTGATCAAGGAGGCAAATCATTTCAAAATATCCAGTCCATCTGAGGCAAGCCTTTCAAAATATCAATCAGGGGCAAATTACAGAAACATTCATACACTGGGGAAAAATTGGTTCAAGCCATGGTATATTCATTCCCAGAGTTTCCTTTCAAAGGCGAATTCCTTCAAGGACCCTGCAGACTGGGGCAGACAAGTTACAAAGAGCCTTGGGGCATAGCAAGAGCACAATCATCATGCATTGATTACGTTGCTACGCTCATTAAATCATTTACAAGCCATAATGGCATACCAGTCAAAGAAGTTGAGGTTCTCTAACGAACAAACACACATTCTATCAGCAAAGGATCAAACTTGGGGCACCAAGAGCATCCATATTTATCCTTCAATCATCACATCGTCCAAAGATTGAGTGTCGGGAAGTCAAAACCCTTCACCAACCAAAAAGTCCAATCCATATTGGCAACTACCAAAATAAAAGTCCACTTTGCTGGCATGTTCATAAACTCAAATCCAATCAACATTGGTACCCAGAAAGCCTCACCTTCAAAAGGGATATCAATCCAAAAACAACCAATATTCATCTTGTATTACCACATGCACTGCATATAATAATAAACACACATGACTTTCCTTCAAAATTAGGAGCTTGCATATCATAAAGCTCTCTCACAAAAATGAGAAATCTTCATTAACATGCATCATACGCATACATAACATAATAAGTCCTTTCCGTCAACCCTTTGACGATGATATCACATATATAAATTCCTTTCCATCAACCCTCTGATGATGACATTTTACAAACAGATTCTTTTCCATCAACCCTTTGATAATGCCATACCATAGTGAAGTTTCTTTCTGTCAACCCTTTTATGATGACAAAATTTCTTTCCGTCAACCCTTTGACGATGACAAATTCTTTTCCACCAACCCTTTGGTGATAACATCTTTTAATTACTTCCATCAAACCTTTGATGATGCCACTCCATAGTGAAGTTTCTCTCCGTCAACCCTTTGACGATGACACATTTTCTTTCATTCAACCTTTTAACGATGACAAATTTTCTTTCCGTCAACCCTTTGGCGATGATAAAACTTTTCCATCAACACTTTGATGATGCCATTCCATAGTGAAGTATATTTTCCGTTAACCCCTTGATGATGAAAGATTCTTTTCCATCAACCCTCTGATGTTGACAATCTTTTCTTTCAACCCTTTGACGGTGACATTTACCTTTTCGTCAACCCTTTAACGATGACAAATTCTTTTCCATCAGCCCTCTGATGATGACATTTTACAACAAATTATTTTCCATCAGCCCTCTGGTAATGACATTTACCTTTCCGTCAACTCTTTGACGATGCCAATTACCTGTCCATCAACCCTTTGATGTCGACATTCACTATCTTCCATCAACCCTTTGATGATGATATTCCCCGACAATCTCATTGAAAAAATAAAAACACTACAAAAAAAAAGTACCTAGTTACATTCCCACATGCATTATTTCATGCATCATTTCATGCATAATTTTCCTGCCAAACAGGAAGATTCATCAAACATAATCCCATCAATCATCAACATACTTATGCATAATCTTATACAAAATCAAAAATCAGTTGCACTCCCATGCACATCCTAAAATATCCCCAACAATTGCATCCCTGCATGTATCTCATGCATCATGTCATACA
Source organism: Lathyrus oleraceus (assembly GCF_024323335.1). NCBI lineage: Eukaryota > Viridiplantae > Streptophyta > Magnoliopsida > Fabales > Fabaceae > Lathyrus > Lathyrus oleraceus. Next base: position 372,319,476 of record NC_066583.1, on the reverse strand, counting down.
TGGTACTTCCATCCAAAGTGGAACATCATACAAAAACACAATGTAACATAACTCAGGATCCAGGGGCATTCATATGTATCCCAGACTTTCCTCGTAAAGTCAGTAAAGTTATTACCCTGCATGTGCTCGTGGAATTATTTCCTGACAAGTCATTTTTCAATTTTATGGTTAATAATGATATTCCCCAGCATCTATGCTATCATTGCTCCCCAAGCAGAGGTTACCCTAAAAAGTCTCTTATGATCTTTTCCCCTACCGAGCATTTCAGTAAATTTCCACTGAACGGAGTCTTTTCTAAAATTATTTCCCCCAACAGACAAACATTTGAGATACTGCTTCATTCATATGGAGAATCTCATTTGTCTGTTTGAGATATTGCTTCATTCATATGGAGAATCCTATTTATCTGTTTGAGGTGATGCTTCATTAATATGAAGAGTCTCATTTATCTGTTTGAGATGCTTCTTCATTAAAATGAAGAGTCTCATTCATTTTTTAGAGATACTGCTTTAAGTATCCTCGAGGAGTCTTAGATTCAATTAAGGTATCATTTCCTATGTTGGAATATCTTAGTTCTATCATATAAGATGCTGCTTCGATTGATATAGAGAATCTCGTTTATGTATTTGAGGTGCTGTTTCATCAATATGAAGAGTCTCATTTGTTTTAGAGATACTGCTCTAAGTGTCCTCGGAGAGTCTTAGATTCAATTAAGGTATCATTTCCCATGTTGGAATATCTTAATTCTATCATATAAGTGTAACACCTCAAAATTTGCCCTCCTCTCTTGGGACTAGCTTAACATATTGCATTTCATCTTTTAGGACATTAGTCATTGCATCTTTGCATATCATGTGGAAACAATAAGCAAGTCATCCTCCTAGGTCTTTATCAGAAGATGGAGAGGTTAAAAGATGCAAGCCTGAGGGTTTTATTGAATTGATCACTAGCCATCTGAGGGTTTGTGCTTCAATTAGGGTTTTTTGGTTCCTCAAGGAGATTGGGTATTATCTTGGTTGAAATGATACATCATCATCATGATTCATTGTGCTTGATCTTTTTCCTTGGGATTAGGGTTTTGACCTCTGGTCAACCCTAATTAGTTGAATTATACCAGTCAGGGTTTCTTCAAGGAGATGGGGGTTTCATGGAGATGAGGATCATCATATGCTTATTAATGAGCTTGTATAAGCTAGGGTTTCATTTTGGAGCCATTTCATCAAGAGATTGAGGCTCAAGTTCATCTGTGCATGACCAAGTCATCTATCAACTGCAAAAGTCAACCACAAGTCAACTGTTGGATTTGGAGGTGGAAGAGGGTTAGAAATACTTCATTCATGTTCAAACAAGTCTAATTTGACATTTCAAACATCAACATTGAAGAAAATAAAGTCAGGATAAAACTTTCCAAAAATAGAAAGTGACTTGTAATTCAAAATTGCCAAAAATGGAAAGGTTTTCTCCTCAAGATTGCATCATCAAAAATGCTTCAAATGAAATTTTGTTGAACATGAAAGTTGTAGATCTTGTTATCCCATTTCCAAAAAGTCCAATATCATGGATTTCTCATGTATGGTTGAAGAGATATGGATCAATCTTGGTCAAATGAACATGGAACTTCAAAGGAGTATAACTTTCAAACCATAAGTCCAAATGAAGTGGCTTTTTTTGCAACATTCTCCTTTCAACCTCTAGTTTCCAAAATTGGCATCACATGGCATACATTCCATCCACATAAATATTTGAAAATTCAATGCATTTTTGGAGGGAAAAATAGAATTTGAAATGTGTGCATTTTTTGAACATGGCATTGCTTCCATTGGCCTTAAAATATCATTTTGAGTGAAAATACATTGCAAATTCGTGCACTATTCACATGCATCCCATGCATAAGGTGAAAACTCAATTTTTGCAAAACACCTCCAAATTAACTATTTTCATTAGCATTTGATTAGAACTTAATTAATCATGATTAGGGAAGCATATATAACACAAATCATAACAGAATTTTCACAATTCCCAATTCTAGATCTAGAAATTCTCAAAGTCTCTCAAAATTCTCTCTCATTTTTTCTCAAGATTTCTTCACATCTCATGCATTTTTCTTGATTAATTCATCATTCTTAAGCATTTGTGAGCAAGATTGAAGCTGGAACCAAGCCAATTCGTGCAGTTTGGAAGCATACATGAAGCTTGTTCATCAATGGTGAATTTCAAATTCTGTTGAATCAAGGCCAATTGAACATCAAGACTTCATCCATACACTCATACAAGTTTGCTAGAACACATTGGGAGCATTGCAAGGCGCTGAAACACGTGGATTCGAAAGCTGCACTTCAAGAGGTCATTTTTTCGATCTCTTTATTTCTTGCAATTGTTGTGTGATTCTTGTAGATCTCTTAATGGTGATGATTCTGCAATTTGAATCGAGTGATTTGGTGGAATATTTATGAAGTTACACGTGTTTAAAGTTTTGGTGGTGAAACTTATTCCATTCGATTCGTGTTTGTTTATGTGTTAATTAATGAAATGTTGGTAGATTCTTGATGTACTATGAAAGATCTAGGCATTAGTATGTTTAATCGCAAAAAATAAGAAAATTGTTCTTGATGATTGTGAGCGTTACTGTTCATGCCGTGCGTAAGTCTCTGGAGAAGATGAAGATAGGCTAAGGCAACGGTTTTGGACTTATTTTTGGCCACGCAAAACTGTTCCCGTAGGCCATGCTAAAACCGTTCCCATAGGTGTTAGGGCAGCGCTCTTATTGGCTGCATGGGATAGCCATGCAAGCGCGCGCTAGGTTCAATTCAAAAAGGCCCTGGGTTCGATCCCAGGCTGTGGACATTTTCCAAGTGCCTTCACATTTATTTCCTTGCCTTCCATATATGTTCATGCATGGCTTCCTATGTTTTTTTCATCCACTTTAAAAAATCAAAACAAATAGAATAATGCTTCAAAAAATGTGAGGATTTTTGGATTGATTTTCTTTTTGTTTCTAGTTTTTTATCATTATTTTTTCACAAATTGTGCTTGGCTGGATTTAATTTTGCCCTAGGGTTTGTGTATACATGTCATGTTTTGACATTGCTTTGATATATCAATTATGAAATGCTCAATTTTCATCCAATGCTCATAAAATTTTACATGGTGAAACTAGGCATCTTGCTGGACATTTTGATGTTGAGTTTGCATTTTTATCAATTGCCATTGCTGAGTTATGATTTTTCTAAGTTAGGTGTGACAATTTGTGTCACACCTTGTGATGTTCATCTTGTGCTATGTGTTTACCCTATCACATGAATTCCAATTGCCATGATTTTTTGTATGATGCTTTATATAAATGTTGTGAATGCTCATGATTTTTTGTGGAATTTTTGGAATCATTTCTGATTTGATTGGGATTTTTCATTCTGGATGATCATTTGTGAACTTTTGAATAGTCATGATTTTCATTTGTTTATGAAATGATGGTTGTTTATCCTATGGATGTGAAATTTTGCACATTGATTCTAGACATATTGAAGCTTGTTTTGGCTTTGGTTTTAAGTTTTTATCATTTGCCAATTATGTTTTAGGCTTGTGCTAAGTTGATGTAGCATTTCTTGTCTCATATGAGCTTGTTTTGATTGCCTTGACTTGATGAATTTGATTACCATGTTTAATCATGTCCAAATGCTCTAATTTTTTGTGTGATGATCATGTTGTATGTTCTGTTTACCCATGAATTTTTCCAAAATTAATTGAATCATTTTTGATTTATTGTGCATTTGTTCATTCTGTTGTCTTAATGTGATCACAACTTGCATACCTTGTCATATTTTGTTCATGAAATGAAATTGGTGAATGATATTGACATGAGACCTTTTGGATTATGTTCTTAATTGATTGAATTTGATTCATGTCAATTTTCATGTTCTGTTTTGAATTTTTTCTCCCTCTTTGACCCTAGGCCTTGCCCTAGTGGTTTGCCTCTCACAGTTGAGCTTTGTTTTCAAGTTAAGAAGTACATGGCCATGATGGAATTGATTCACTTGCTTGAGTTGAATAATTGGTTGATGTTGACTAATATTGAGCTGTTTTGTAGGTGGATTTTAGCTCATTTGAGTTGAGCTTGTGCCTTGCACATTGTTGCATTGCTTGCTTAATTGTGTATTGTTAACTGTTGACTATTGGTTGTTTGTCTGTTTGACTTGTATACTGATTGAGTTAGATTTTTTTCAGGTACATTAGTTGCTTAAGTTCTTTTGAACTTGCTTTTGCTTTTGCTTGGTTGCTTAAGCATTGAGGTATAATTTCTCTGACTTCATGTAGTCTGGAAGACCTGTCCTGTTACTTGGGCAGGCACCTGTCTGAAGTCCTCCTTAAGAGGCAATGCTTATGTTTGTTTACTTTTGTGCCAAGCAGGAAAAGTCCTTTGATAAGGCAATTAGCAGATAAAAGAGATGTGCAATCCATCTCCTGCTATTCAGTGTGTCATCCACTTTGCTCACACACCTTGTGTTGATGCATTGTGGATATTAACCCAAGATCTCTGTTGTGTCAGTTATATGTGGATAGAAGAGTTCCAACTTTCTGAACTCCCACACTTTCATTTGTCTGAAGCTCTCCCAGGCCAGGGATAAGAGCTGTGAGGTCTTACCCTCACTTCCCATTTCATCTGCTTCACCCTAACTCTCAATGTTAGGGTTAAGAGCTAACTACACCCGATTCCAGTTGGCATGTGTTTCACAGCCTAACCTTGTGTGAGCCCACTTTGTTTGTATATAGTGTATGCTAATTGTGTGTATGTTTGCTTTGCTTGTGCTCTTTAGGATAGCTTGTTGCCTGTGCAGGTTAGATAGAAACCTCAACCTAGGACTATTGTGGATTGCATGATAACTATTAGGCTCGAGTCAGTCTCCCTTCTAGTTTGTCATTTCCCAGTCTCTGGTTAGGAGAAAGTTTCTCCCCTGTTAAGGGGAACTACGCTGCCCTGATCCTCATACCAGATGAGGTACGTAGGCAGGAGATCGTACGAGATCTCTCCGGGCACCCTTTTTCTTTTTTGAGTGTGTTTGCTTGACAGCTGCTAGGCTCGAGTTCCAGACTCCCTAGTAACTTGTTTGTGTGTTAACCTTCTTGTGTGTGTTAGGATATGGATGTAAGACCAGCGATTGGCAGTCCGTATCCTATTGGTGTTTGTTTGTGTGGAGTCTGACGTAAGTCCAGTGATTGGCAGTTGGTTTCTTGTGTGTGTTTGTTGGTTCGGAGTCTGATGTAAGTCCAGCAATTGGCATTCAGTTTCCATGTTTGTCGTTTTGTGTGGAGTCTGACGTAAGCCCAGCGATTGGCAGTCGGTTTCCTGTGTGTGTTTAGTTTGGCGTGCGTGAGCCGAACTACGATAGCTCTGATTCTCATTCCAGATGAGATACGTAGGCATAGGATGCGATATCCTAGCGAGCTCGTTCCTCTCTTCCCCCACCTGTGTTGTTTCCAGTGTGTGTGTGCATTCTTTTGAGCAGTGTTTAGCAACCTTTCTTCTATCTTTCTGAGCGTGGATCCCGTCGAGTACGACAGATGCGTAGGGGTGCTAATACCTTCCCTTCGCATAACCGACTCCCGATCCTATCTCTCTTTGGTCGCGAGACCATGTCTTTTCCAAGTTTACTTCGAGCGTTTCCTTTCCCTCTTTGGGATAAATAACGCACGGTGGCGGCTCTGTTTGTTTTGTTTTAGCCCGCCGGTTGTTTTTCGCGGATGCGACAATAAGATGCTTGCTTATCTGTTTGAGATGCTGCTTCATCAATATGAAGTGTCTCATTTGTTTTAGAGATACTGCTCTAAGTATCCTCGGAGAATCTTAGATACGGTTGAGGTATCACTCCCTTGTTGAAATATCTCGATTATATCATATGGATACTGCTTCGCTGATACTCAGAGAATCCCATGTGCTCAGCTCAAGACACTGTTCTGCTGATTTTCCAGAAAGTCTTAGATGCAGTTGAGGTATCATTCCATTGTTGGAATATCTTGATCATGGCATCTTAGATTCTGTTCTGATGATTCCCAGAGAGTCTTAATCGTTTCATTTTACCTTCTAAAAACATTTCTTACTGTATTTCTCATTGTATTTTCTCTATGCATTTCATCCTTGCATCTCAAAGGACAAAATTCAGGTCTTTTCGTATTTAATTATCTTTCACCACAAATGTACGAAGACTATTGTCATTGATACCTTCTAGTTCAAGTTAATTAAATAGGGGCAGCTGTCATACCCCAATTTGTCCATGCATTTTAAATTTTCAAAATTCGATTTCATTTTCAGTTTGCATCATATGTACAACATAATATGCATTTCTTCATAAATAACACCTAAAATATTAGTCGGAATAAATTCTTGACTATACAGACAATTTGGTTAAATCATTTCTCAAGTACGTGCAAAATCAACAGGTAAAAAGTTTCGAAATTAAACTTGCAAACATCAGTTTTATTAGCCTACAGTCCACGTAGCTTAATCTGGTATGCTCGTTATATTTTTCGACGACTTCTTCAGCTGCATTTTAATCCGTCTGACCCTTTTAACCGATGAAAATTTATTTCAGAATTTAAAGAAACGTTGTATTTTTTCAATAAGTATATTTCGTGCGGGTCATTTTAGTGCATTCAGTTTAATTTTTCGAGCATATTTTCTCCAGACTTTTATTCATTTTTAGTTGTTTTAATTTTGTTCTTTTGTCAAATTAATCAGGATAGTAAAATAAAATTTTCATGTCTTTACTTTATTTTTATCACATTTATTTAGAAAGATGTGAATTTTATTTGATTTAATTAATTTAAATTGTTTTAAATCAATTAAATCATCTAAAAAAAGGGTCTTCTTGACATTTGAAATTATTTAATAATGTGTATTTCTTGGTGTGTTTCTTTGATTTATTCATGAACATTAGATCAAGTTTAATCAATGGTCAATGCGTAGCAATCCATGCTTACTTTCATTATCCAATCAAAATTAAGATTTAAATAATAATACTATTAAATAAAAATCAGAATTTAGAAAATATCTCATCCCTTCTTATCACTTAGTGACACGTGTCCCAAATAACTAAGAAAAACGTTTTTTTTAATTGACGGAGATCCAAACGCGTCCCATAACAATGGGGATATTCTCTTTCTCTCTCAACGGACAGCTGGCCCAGATTGAGAGGATTTCCTTCCTCCATCCCCAGCGCGCCACGTGCCCCATGGGAAGAGAAATAAAAAAGGGACCACACGAAAAGGGATGAGGGGGACTCCAATGAATCTCTCTCTCTCTCTCCCAACTATTACAAGAAGAAAAGAAAAAGGAGAATAAAAAGAGAAAAAAGACGTGATTCCTTGGGTGGCTATGCTTACAAAAACAAAAAGGGAAACTCTCCAAAAAAAGAATCATATTCTTATTTGGCCGAACAACTGAAAACATCTCCATCGCATAGTACATCTCGCCGTCACAACCCAAAACCACGGATTCCACATCCAAAAAACCCCACAGTCTTTCTTGTTGTTCCTTCCGCCGGTAACATCCGCAAATCCATATTTCCTCTTCCCTCAATTGTTCACCCAAAAACAACTCTCCTCCAGAAATCTCCACCGTCCAACCACCACTTTCATCGTCCTCACCGACGAAAACCAAACCCGCTTTCAACCTTGCGCCGCCGCAAATCCCTCCTTCAAACAAACACCGACGATCACCTCTGACTACAACACCGTTCCTCCGTTAACAACTACCATCTGCCGGCGACAACCCTCCGTCCAGCTCACTAAGCCGCACCACCCTAATCTTCACTCATCTTGCCGCACCTCACTCTCCCTTCCGAACATCTCCACGACCACCAAACGCACCTCATCGTCGACACAGCCAACCACCACAAAAACCTTCTTCCACAGCCGTTGCCACCTCGCGACCTCCCTTCATCATCGCCTCTCTCTTAAAAGAGCTTCCAAAGAACGGCACTCACAACAAAGAAACAACAACCTTTAACACCACGCGTCATCGCCGCTTGAATCATCCTTCGTCGTGATCTTCATTACATTTTGTCTACCACTGTTCACATGATGAAGAGACACTGAACCACTAAGCAACATATCCGCACGTCGATAATACCTTTTGCAACTCAGAACCTGTTCCAAAAAAAACTCAGCAGCATAACACGACAACGCAACTCAGTGATTCACAACAACAATGATAACTTGGTTGGTTTTTCACTTCTGTCGTGCGTTTTTGATGTTGTGATTGTCATTTTTGGTCATATTTATGTTCGTTCCAAGATCTATTTGTTTTTCATTTCCGACCCGGATCTCATTTCTACGCATTTTGTTTCGAGCATTTTGTTTCGAATGTTATTTGCATTGACTTGGGTGAATTGCTATTACGAAATCCAGACGGGCTAAGTTCGAGTCATCATTCCCGTTACCATATACTGAGTTAAAAATTTTTATAATGTTTAATGATGGACAGTATTGGTGAGTTGATTTCGTGTTAAAATTTTGTTTTCGCTCAGATTATGTTGGAAGAAACATCTTGCTGTTTAGAGGCACTATTGGTTTTGTTTTGGTGCCTCATACTAAACGAGAGAGATGGTTGCTGATAGTGTTTTTGTTTTATGTTGAAGTCCAAAATCATGAATCACCTACTGTTGGTTACCAATGAAGTTCAAAAGAAAATTAGTTACAACTTTTTTTTTTATTTTGCATGTTTTTTAATTTACTTCATGATTGTTATTATTTAAAAAAACAATGAGAATTAAATTGGGTTTACTGTTGGTTACCAATGAAATTCAAAAGAAAATTAGTTAAAACCTTTTTTTATTTTGCATGTTTAAACTTACTTCATGATTATTATTATTTAAAAATAATGAGAATTAAATTGGGTTTACTATTGGTTTTGGAATTAAGCCCAAATTAATTTTGATAATCGGAATCCATGTTTATGCATGCACTAATTTTTAATTTCTTTTCTTTTGAATAAAGCATTAGTTAATTTATTAATTAAATTACTAATTAATTATATTAATTAATTGTTAGTAAATAGATTTTTCCGATTACTTGATTTTTTATGGTACTTAGTCGATAAAAATATGTCCATGTTCATTTCACAATACATATTCGATTTCATCCAAACTCACTACCAATTAAAAAAAACTTAAAACCTTTTTCATCTTTCACTATCACAATTTCGCATCATTTCTAAACCAAAACTCATTCAATCTCACTCATAAACGACAATCTTAATGCTAGGTATTTCTGTTTAAATCCGATTAATAATGCAAATCCAAATCATTTTTTTCGAATCCATACACTTCTAAAAACTTTATTTTTTATAATCTAAACTTGGGATGAAAAGGAATATAGGAGGCGTCTGCTTCACTATCTCTCGAGTATTCGAATGATTGGCGTTCGCCATATTGCTCGAATTCTTGTCACCCGATTAAAACCTTACCAAATTCAAATTCAAAACATTTCTTCTAAATTAATACAACTTCTAAGAACATTCTTTTATAACTTAAACTTCAGATGAAAAAGAATGGGAGGCGTCCACCTCACCATCTCTCGAATAATTGAATGATTGACGCTCGTCATATTGCTCAAATTATCAATTTCCGATTAAAACACGCTAAATGAACTTGGATAAATGAATGGGTGGCGCAAGCCTCATTATTCCTTGAATAAGAAAGTGGGAGGTGCTCGCCTCACTACCGCGTATATTCGATTTCCGCAAACAAACTTTCGATAATAATAATTTAAACGAAAAAGGGAGTAGAAGACGTTCGTCTTATTATTCTTCGAAAGAATTGAATGATTGGTGTACACCATATTGCTCAATCTTTTGTCATTCGTCTAAAAAATATCCAACATGTTAAACCCAATTTCTCGCCCCCGTGTGATCAACAACTTAATTCTTTTTAGAAAGAACATTGCTTAATCCTTTCTAGTGCATACACAAATTAGTGCTTAAGTCTCCACCGCGAGTATACAAGCCAACGTTTAACCCCTAGGAAGCGATCTAAGCACTTGTTCATTAAAACACATTCAACCTATCAAATCTCTTTCATCGCCCCCTTGCGATCGAAACTCTTTCCAGAAGAACACTATTTAATCCTTTCTAATGCGCATAACAAACTAGTGCTTACGCCTCCACTGAGAGTAGACAAGCCAACGTTTAGCCTTTAGAACATGATATAGACAATTGTTCATTAAAAGACACCAACCAACCGTAGTTCCTCGAACTACGAATGCTTTGATTTCCCTATTGCACCATAAGGATACGTATGCACGAGATTGCGAGATCTTGGCGAGCACACTAATAAAAAACCTCCCTTTTCCCCTTCCAAGGTTACCATCCATCTCTTTTCAATATTTTTATCACTCGAAGAAAACAAACAACATTAGCTAACATTCAAATCGCAAATTAAACTAAAAGGTTCCCGTTGAGTACAACAGACGTTAGGGGTGCTAATACCTTCCCCTTGCATAATCGACTCCCGAACCCGAATATGGTTGCGACGACCATTATTCTAGTTTTTAGAGGTTTTATCTATATTTTCCTATTCCTTCATTGGAATAAATAAAGTTCGGTGGCGACTCTATTCGAACTAATTTTTTCCGCGACCATCGCGAGGAATCGTATTTTTCGAGATGCGACACTGAGCACCGTGAGAATTGAATAGCTACAAAGTAGTCTAGAGGTGCAAGAGTTGCGTCTGACTGGAAGAACCTTTGTGAGATAGGTAGAGCAGGCTCTGAAAACTTCTTTTGTCAAGATAGATCAGAAGCAGTCTTGGTCAGAGGCCAAGAAAAGACATGGGAGGTCTTAGGAGTCAGAAGCCTCCAATTCTGATTAGTAGAAACATCATAAGGGAATGGAGTAGCTTGACAAGAGAATGGTTAAATGCTACTGTTGTAATAGGTTTGGCCACTTTGGTAAGGATTGTTGGTTAAACAAGGAAAGGAAGTCAGAAGAAGCAAACATAGCTATAGGAGATTATGATGATGAACTTGTGTTATTGATGTCTTATGAATTCGATGATGATAAACATGTGCGGCTGAAGATTTCTGATTCAGAAGTTGACTCTAAATTTGAAGTCGAGTATGATTCTGAACATAAGCCATAATCAGAAGATGAGTCATAATCTAAAGGTTCTAAAGAAGATTCAGAATCTGAGGGTTTTAAAGAACAGTCAGAGTCAGAAGATGACTATGAAGCTGAAGATAAGTCAAAATTAGAAGATGATTCTGAAGGTGACTCTGGAGGAGAGTCTGACTCTGAAGGTGAGTTTGACTCTGAAGGTGAATCTGATTCTGATCCAGATTCTGATGATAATCCATACTCTGGTGGTCAAGAATGTGGAGGAGGTCAAACTTCTAAAGATGTAGCTTCTGAAGGTGATCCAACTTCTGGACGTGGTCAAGCATCTGATATTATTATAACATCTGAAGAAGATTCTAAACAAGTTCAGATACCACAAATAATAAGACAAATACCAAGGAAATTTGTAGAGTTTAACATACTGCAAGGTACTGAAATAGACTCTAAAGGGGATGTTATTCAATGTGCCATGTTAGTAGACTCTGAACCAGTGAGTACTGATGAAGCTTTCAAGAACAAAGTGTGATTGAAAGCCATGGAAGATGAAATTAAACTTCTGAAGAGATTTGAGCCCCTGAATTATAAGGTTGTTGTCACACCTTCAAAAACAAGTCATAAATTGGATTCTAATTCTGAAGGTGATGATGTAAGTGCGACAACTTTCAAGCAGTTGGTTGGCTATCTGAGGTATTTGTATAGTACCAGACCTGACATTTACTATACAATTGGAATGGTTAGTAGGTTCATGAGTAAATCGAAGTGGTCTCGTTACCAAGCTGATGTCAGGATTCTAAGGTATATAAAGGGTACTCTGAAGTATGGAGTTTTTTCCCCTTCTAGAGAAAAGACTAATCCAGAGCTGATGTGTTACTCGGACTCTGATTAGTATGGAGACAGAGTTGACAGAAGAAATAGTTCTGGATATCTGTTCAAGTATCTGGGAGGTCATATTTCTTCGTATTCCAAGAAGTAACCAATTGTTATTTTGTCAACTTGTGAAGCTGAATACATTGCAGGTGTTGCGGTTGCATGTCAAGTTGTTTGGCTTCTGAGTTTACTGCAGGATCTGAAGATCAAGGTAAACAAGCCTCTGAAGTTGATGATTGATAAGAAGTCTGTAATTAATCTTGCTAAGAACCTGATGTTGCATGGAGAAGCAAGCATATTGAGACTAAGTTTCATTTTCTTAGAAGTCATGTTCAGAATGGAGTGTTAAAAGTTATGCATTATAGTACTAAGAAGTAGCTAGCAGATGTTCTGACGAAAGCAATCAAGATTGATCAATTTCTCCCCTTCAGAGATGGAATTGGTGTTATTAATTTTGATTAGTGAAATCCTTAATTAAGGGATGGTGTTGAAGGCCAATTCAACATTTTTAGTATTTCGCCTACGTGACATTATGATTTGTGTATATATAGTACTATAGTTGTCAACAGTTGTATCCATTGAGTATTGTAGTGTAGTGTGTGTGCAACCAATTTGCTGTAACTGTTTTAGTAGAGTAGTTGAAGTTTTCTATTCTCTCATCTCTCTTTTCTTTCATCTTCAACCTTCATCATCTTATACACTAACAATAAGATAGATTTATCACCCAATCTCTGAATAATGTGGTTGTTAGCGCCTCTAGGCCTTACTACAAGTATAAAATGAAAAATGCAATTGAGTTTTAAAAAGTGAGATTATTTTACTCATTTTACATTAAGCGTAATATAATTATTTTCAATATAATATAGGAGAGAGATGGATAGATCAAAGGGTCTCATGTACAAAAAAGCTAGTAAGTGGTTGTCTTGCCGATAAAATTAGTGGCAATTTACTTCTATTAAAACTCTTCATATACAACGATAATTTTTTAAGTCATTTTGACTTGTGTTATAAGAATACGTGTTACGACATTTATATATGAAAAGCTTGTGTTAAAAAAATTAATTAATAAATTAATTAATTATAAACTCTTAATAAAAATCTATATAATATATTAATCTAAAGCGGTGGATTATATCACGACAAATCATATGTCATATACTCAAAATTTGATACATCATCATTATTCTTATATGGCACCTCTAGAAATTCACATTTATTTTTCAAAAGGTCAAAGTATATCTTTTGTTGCGGTCATGAGTTCGAACATTAGCAAAAGAAAAAACATATTTAACTAACAATATATATCTGTATAATATATTAAATCTAAAGCGACAGATTATATCATGACAAATCATATACCACATACTCAAAATTTGACACATCCTCATTATTCTTATATGGCACATCTAAAAATTCACCTTTATTTTCAAAAGGTCAAATTATATCTTTTATTGCGGTCATGTGTTCGAAACTTGGCAAAAACAAAAACATATTAACCAGACAACTATTTTTTAGTTTTAATATATATTATTTGCTTAATCATATATCACATTATTAATTTTCTTGAAATAATTTTTGAATTACAAAAAGAAAATTGTGAAACAAAGTTTTCACACTTAATTCTTAGCGTGTGGTTTAATGGCTTACCATATATATATATATATATATATATATATATATATATATATATATATATATATATATATATATGTATATTTTTAGAAGTGTATGGATTCGAAAAAAGACGTGATTCCTGGGGTGGTTATGCTTACAAAAACAAAAAGGGAAACTCTCCAAAAAAAGAATCATCTTCTTCTTTGGCCGAACAACTAAAAACATCTCCATCGCGTATTACATCTTGCCGTCACAACCCAAAACCACGGATTCCACATCAAAAAAACCCCACAGTCTTTCTTGTTGTTCCTTCCGCCGGTAACATCCGCAAATCCATATTTCCTCTTCCCTCAATTGTTCACCCAAAAACAACTCTCCGCCGGAAATCTCCACCATCCAACCACCACCTTCATCGTCCTCACCGACAAAAACCAAACTCGTCTTCAACCTTGCGCCGCCACATATCCCTCCTTCAAACGAACACCGACGATCACCTCCGACAACAACACCCTTCCGCCGTTAACAACTACCATCCGCCGGCGACAACCCTCCGTCCAGCTCGCTACGCCGCACCACCCTAATCTTCACTCATCTTGCCGCACCTCACTCTCCCTTCCGAACATCTTTACGACCACCAAACGCACCTCATCATCGACACAGCCAACCACTACAAAAACCTTCTTCCACAGTCGTGGCCACCTCGCGACCTCCCTTCATCATCGCCTCTCTCTTAAAAGAGCTTCCAAAGAACGACACTCACAACAACGAAACAACAACCTTCAACACCACCGCGTCATCGCCGCTTGAATCATCCTCCGTCGTGATCTTCATTACATTTTGTCTACCACTGTTCATATGATGAAGAGACACCGAACCACTCAGCAACATATCCGCACGTCGATAATACCTTTTGCAACTCAGAACCTGTTCCAAAAAAAACTCAGCAGCATAACACGACAACGCAACTCAGTGATTCACAACAACAATGATAACTTGGTTGGTTTTTCACTTCTGTCGTGCGTTTTTGATGTTGTGATTGTCATTTTTGGTCATATTTATGTTCGTTCCAAGATCTATTTGTTTTTCATTTCCGACCCGGATCTCATTTCTACGCATTTTGTTTCGAATGTTATTTGCATTGGCTTGGGTGAATTGCTATTACGAAATTCAGACGGGCTAAGTTCGAGTCATCATTCCCGTTACCACATACTGAGTTAAAAAAATTTGTAATGTTTAATGATGGACAGTATTGGTGAGTTGATTTCGTGTTAAAATTTTGTTTTTGCTCAGATTATGTTGGAAGAAACATCTTGCTGTTTAGAGGCACTATTGGTTTTGTTTTGGTGCCTCATAGTAAGCGAGAGAGATGGTTGCTGATAGTGTTTTTGTTTTATGTTTAAGTCCAAAATCATGAATCACCTACTGTTGGTTACCAATGAAATTTAAAAGAAAATTAGTTACAATTTTTTTTATTTTGCATGTTTTTAAATTTACTTCATGATTGTTATTATTTAAAAAAACAATGAGAATTAAATTGGGTTTTCTGTTGGTTACCAATGAAATTCAAAAGAAAATTAGTTAAAACCTTTTTTTTTATTTTGCATGTTTTAACTTACTTCATGATTATTATTATTTAAAAATAATGAGAATTAAATTGGGTTTACTATTGGTTTTGGAATTAAGCCCAAATTAATTTTGATAATCGGAACCCATGTTTATGCATGCACTAATTTTCGATTTCTTTTCTTTTGAATAAAGCATTAGTTAATTTATTAATTAAATTACTAATTAATTATATTAATTAATTGTTAGTAAATAGATTTTTCCGATTACTTGATTTTTTATGGTACTTAGTCGATAAAAATATGTCCATGTTCATTTCACAATACATATTCGATTTCATCCAAACTCACTACCAATTCAAAAAAAATTAAAACCTTTTTTATCTTTCACTATCACAATTTCGCATCATTTCTTAACCAAAACTCATTCAATCTCACTCATAAACGACAATCTTAATGCTAGGTATTTCTGTTTAAATCCGATTAATAATGCAAATCCAAATCATTTTTTTCGAATCCATACACTTCTAAAAACTTTATTTTTTATAATCTAAACTTGGGATGAAAAGGAATATAGGAGGCGTCCGCTTCACTATCTCTCGAGTATTCGAATGATTGGCGTTCGCCATATTGCTCGAATTCTTGTCACCCGATTAAAACCTTACCAAATTCAAATTCAAAACATTTCTTCTAAATTAATACAACTTCTAAGAACATTCTTTTATAACTTAAACTTCAGATGAAAAAGAATGGGAGGCGTCCACCTCACCATCTCTCGAATAATTGAATGATTGGCGCTCGTCATATTGCTCAAATTATCAATTTCCGATTAAAACACGCTAAATGAACTTGGATAAAGGAATGGGTGGCGCAAGCCCCATTATTCCTTGAATAAGAAAGTGGGAGGTGCTCGCCTCACTACCGCGTATATTCGATTTCCGCAAACAAACTTTCGATAATAATAATTTAAACGAAAAAGGGAGTAGAAGACGTTCGTCTTATTATTCTTCGAAAGAATTGAATGATTGGTGTGCACCATATTGCTCAATCTTTTGTCATTCGTCTAAAAAATATTCAACATGTTAAACCCAATTTCTCGCCCCCGTGTGATCAACAACTTAATTCTTTTTAGAAAGAACATTGCTTAATCCTTTCTAGTGCATACACAAATTAGTGCTTAAGTCTCCACCGCGAGTATACAAGTCAACGTTTAACCGCTAGGATGCGATCTAAGCACTTGTTCTTTGAAACACATTCAACCAATCAAATCTCGTTCATCGCCCCCTTGCGATCGAAACTCTTTCCAAAAGAACACTGTTTAATCCTTTCTAACGCGCATAACAAACTAGTGCTTAAGCCTCCACTGAGAGTAGACAAGCCAACGTTTAGCCTTTAGAACATGATATAGGCAGTTGTTCATTAAAAGACACCAACCAACCGTAGTTCCTCGAACTACGAATGCTTTGATTTCCCTATTGCACCATAAGGATACGTAGGCACAAGATTGCGAGATCTTGGCGAGCACACTAATAAAAAACCTCCCCTTTCCCCTTCCAAGGTTACCATCAATCTCTTTTCAATATTTTTATCACTCGAAGAAAACAAACAACATTAGCTAACATTCAAATCGCAAATTAAAATAAAAGGTTCCCGTTGAGTACAACAGACGTTAGGGGTGCTAATACCTTCCCCTTGCGTAATCGACTCCCGAACCCGAATATGGTTGCAACGACCATTATTCTAGTTTTCAGAGGTTTTATCGATATTTTCCTATTCCTTCATTGGAATAAATAAAGTTCGGTGGCGACTCTGTTCGAACTAATTTTTTCCGCGACCATCGCGAGGAATCGTATTTTTCGAGATGCGACACTGAGCACCGTGAGAATTGAAGAGCTACAAAGTAGTCTAGAGGTGCAAGAGTTGCGTCTGACTGGAAGAACCTTTGTGAGATAGGTAGAGCAGGCTCTGAAAGCTTCTTTTGTCAAGATAGATCAGAAGCAGTCTTGGTCAGAGGCCAAGAAAAGACATGGGAGGTCTTAGGAGTCAGAAGCCTCAAATTCTTATTAGAAGAAACATCATAAGGGAATGTAGTAGCTTGACAAGAGAATGGTTTAATGCTACTGTTGTAATAGGTTTGGCCACTTTGGTAAGGATTGTTGGTTAAACAAGGAAAGGAAGTCAGAAGAAGCAAACATAGCTATAGGAGATTATGATGATGAACTTGTGCTATTGATGTCTTATGAATCTGATGATGATAAACATGTGCGGCTGAAGATTTCTGATTTAGAAGTTGACTCTAAATTTGAAGTCGAGTATGATTCTGAACATAAGTCAGAATCAGAAGATGAGTCAGAATCTAAAGGTTCTAAAGAAGAGTCAGAATCTGAGGGTTTTGAAGAAGAGTCAGAGTCAGAAGATGACTATGAAGCTGAAGATGAGTCAAAATCAGAAGATGATTCTGAAGGTGACTCTGGAGGAGAGTCTGACTCTGAAGGTGAGTTTGACTCTGAAGGTGAGTCTGATTCTGATCCAGATTCTGATGATAATACATACTTTGGTGGTCAAGAATGTGGAGGAGGTCAAACTTCTAAAGATGTAGCTTCTGAAGGTGATCCAACTTCTGGAGGTGGTCAAGCATCTGATATTATTCTAACATCTGAAGAAGATTCTAAAAAAAGTTCAAAGGCCACAAATAATTAGACAAATACCAAGGAAATTTGTAGAGTTTGACATACTGCAAGGTACTGAAATAGACTCTGAAGGGGATGTTATTCAATGTGCCATGTTAGTAGACTCTGAACCAGTGAGTACTGACGAAGCTTTCAAGAACAAAGTGTGATTGAAAGCCATGGAAGATGAAATTAAACTTTTGAAGAGATTTGAGCCGCTGAATTGTAAGGTTGTTGTCACACCTTCAAAAACAAGTCATAAATTGGATTCTAATTCTGAAGGTGATGATGTAAGTGTGACAACTTTCAAGCAGTTGGTTGGCTATCTGAGGTATTTGTATAATACTAGACCTGGCATTTACTATACAATTGGAATGGTTAGTAGGTTCATGAGTAAATCGAAGTGGCCTCATTACCAAGCTGATGTCAGGATTCTAAGGTATATAAAGGGAACTCTGAAGTATGGAGTTTTTTTCCCTTCTAGAGAAAAGACTAATCCAGAGCTGATGTGTTACTCGGACTCTGATTAGTGTGGAGACAGAGTTGATAGAACAAGTACTTCTGGATATCTGTTCAAGTATCTGGGAGGTCATATTTCTTGGTGTTCCAAGAAGCAACCAGTTGTTGTTTTGTCAACTTGTGAAGGTGAATACATTGCAGGTGTTGCGGTTGCATGTCAAGTTGTTTGACTTCTGAATTTACTGCAGGATCTGAAGATCAAGGTAAACAAGCCTCTGAAGTTGATGATTGATAAGAAGTTTGTAATCAATCTTGCTAAGAACCTGATGTTGCATGGGAGAAGCAAGCATATTGAGACTAAGTTTCATTTTCTTAGAAGTCATGTTCAGAATGGAGTGTTAAAAGTTATGCATTGTAGTACTAAGAAGTAGCTAGTAGATGTTCTGACGAAAGCAATCAAGATTGATCAATTTCTCCCCTTCAGGGATGGAATTGGTGTTATTAATTTTGATTAGTTAAATCCTTAATTAAGGGATGGTGATGAAGGGCAATTCAACATTTTTAGTATTTCGCCTACGTGACCTTATGATTTGTGTATATATAGTACTATAGTTGTCAACAGTTGTATCCATTGAGTATTGTAGTGTAGTGTGTGTGCAACCAATTTGCTGTAACTATTTTAGCAGAGTAGTTGAAGTTTTCTATTCTCTCATCTCTCTTTTCTTTCATCTTCATCTTCATCATCTTATACACTAACAATAAGATAGATCTATCACCCAATCTCTGAATAATGTGGTTGTTAGCGCCTCTAGGCCTCACTAAAAATATAAAATGAAAAATGCAATTGAGTTTTAAAAAGTGTGATTATTTTACTCATTTTACATTAAGCGTAATATAATTATTTTCAATTTAATATAGGAGAGAGATGGATAGATCAAAGGGTCTCATGTACAAAAAAGCTAGTAAGTGGTTGTCTTCCGATAAAATTAGTGGCAATTTACTTCTATTAAAACTCTTCATATACAACGATAATTTTTTAAGTCATTTTAACTTGTGTGTTATAAGAATACGTGTTACGACATTTATATATGAAAAGTTTGTGTTAAAAAAATTAATTAATTAATTATAAACTCTTAATAAAAATCTATATAATATATTAATCTAAAGCGGTGGATTATATCACGACAAATCATATGTCATATACTCAAAATTTGATACATCATCATTATTCTTATATGGCACCTCTAGAAATTCACATTTATTTTTCAAAAGGTCAAAGTATATCTTTTGTTGCGGTCATGAGTTCGAACATTGGCAAAAGAAAAAACATATTTAACTAACAATATATATCTGTATAATATATTAAATCTAAAGCGACAGATTATATCACGACAAATCATATGCCACATACTCAAAATTTGACAAAAACAAAAACATATTAACCAGACAACTATTTTTTTAATTTTAATATATATTATTTGCTTAATCTTATATCACATTATTATTTTTCTTGAAATAATTTTTGAATTATAAAAAGAAAATTGTGAAACAAAGTTCTCACACTTAATTCTTAGCGTGTGGTTTAATGGCTTACCATATATATATATATATATATATATATATATATATATATATATATATATATATATATATATATATATTGACAGTGTAAAAGGATCTTACACCGTTAGTTAATCCTATCCGTTTGATATTGAAATAAGTTTGACTTTTATTTTAAAAACCCATAAAGTAATGCAAACGAATGATGATAATGAATCGACAGTGTAAATCTTTTTACACTGACAGTGTATAGTAATTAATATATATATATATATATATATATATATATATATATATATATATATATATATATATATATATATATATATATATATATATATATATATATATATATTGACAGTGTAAAAGGATCTTACACCGTTAGTTAATTCTATCCGTTGGATATTAAAATAAGTTTGACTTTTATTTTAAAAACCAATAAAGTAATGCAAATGAATGATTGTAATGAATCGACAGTGTAAATCTTTTTACACCGAAAGTGTATAGGAATTAATCTTATATATATATATATATATATATATATATATATATATATATATATATATATATATATATATATATATATATATATTGAAGTATTTGAATGAAGACCGCTGTGAAACTTTAGAAGACAAAAAGCGATCATGAATGCTTATGTTACTCAATTATGTACTAGCGAACGATATGATTTTTGTTGTCACTTGTACTTTACTTTTTGGGGACACACTCCTACACTAATTGTGTAGCTACTGATAGGAATATCTCAGCAGTTCTAGGCAGTGCCTTGTCCTATTCTCTCTGCTAGGCCTTTGTCCTTTTATATGACTTCAACCAACCCCATTTAATTGTGCACATATTGAATGAAAACCTAATATATGAAAAATTGATCGTATGTAACTCTTTAAAGGAACATGCTCCTAAAGTTATTCAAGCATGGCAGTTATCTGTTCATACTTTTTAAGCAACAGACCTTATTGGATGGGTATTTATCACCTATCATAGATAAAACTTTTTTTTAATGAAAAAAAACTCTAAAATATTATATATCTGGCCTTATGAAAAAAATATGTTTATTTTATAGATTAAATAAATAATATATCTAATTTATATATTGTCAAAGTAAATTATTTATTCAATGTATTTAAAAATTGAATTTTTTTTTATAAATAAAACTAGAGGAAATAATAAATAATACAAAAAATTATTTGAAAAATTTATAGTTTATAATTTATAAACTATTAATCAATAGCGAATAAGTTAACATTAAAATTGTAATGTTTGATAAAATTAACGGTTAAATTAGATTATAAATAATAAATAAATAAAAATATTTAATTATTATTTTTAATTAAGACTATAGTGATAAACTTGATAAACATAATAATAATGTTTATAAGCTAATTAAATTAGTTTATCAAAATAAATTATAAGCACGAGAAAAAATGATATTTATCATATAGGTTTTTGTTTTGGTTTGTGACAAGGCTCCATCCATTTGCCTCCAACAACATACAACATTGAGTAGTAGATAAGTGATATCAACCATGAGATATGTCTAAACAGTCCCATGATACAGTTAGGAACATATACATCCAAGGGACCATTCAAGGATCTTGGATCCACATGATAGTCACCCTCTAGCATCTTGCGAGATAGAGGTCAATAAAGTACTTAAGAACCATAGAAACATGCTGACAATTAGATACACTAACATCGAAACCATATGGCCTGTGAGCATGAAAAATGTTCTAGTACTTTGGAATCTTTAGATGAACCTGCACTAGAAAAACATCATATCAAGGGTGATCGAATATTGGAGACCAACAAATTGCACAATAAGGAATCTACTAACACACTTATAGCAACAAGATTTGGTTGCCTCGTAATAAGTGATTGTTGTTAGTCTTTACTTTAAAGCATATTTTTTATGGATCATCCAACCAAGGGTATGATATTGATATTATTGTCATTTTTACTGAGGTATGGTTTCAGTCTATGACCATTTACATTCCATTTTACTTGAGAAGTTAGGTATTTCAATTCTACTAATCCATGAGACTTCACTGCTTTCACTTTAAATGGTCTGAACCATGTTGACTTCAATTTTCAGAGGAGCAGTTTAAGCCTGGAATTGAATACGAGAACTAATTTTCCTAGTTTGAATTCTTTCCTTATCAAACACTGATTATGATATTTCTCAATCATTTCTTTATATAATTTGGATGATTATTAGGCTTGCCTTCTTAACTCATCCAACTTGTGCAACTGCAATTTCCTTTGTTGTCCGGCTAGTGATTGGTTAACTAGAAGGTGATATGATTTTTCATATATCATTTGAAATGGAGTCAGACCTATAGGAGATTTGAATATTATTTGACAAGCCCATAAAACTTCATTCAATTTTAATGACCATTCTCTTTTTGGTGAGAATGTAGTTTTTTCTAAAATTATTTTTATCTCCTTATTTGATACTTTTGTTTTACCATTGGTCTAGGGTGGTTTGGTGATGCTACTTTGTGCCTTACCCCATAATGCTCAAGTTCATATGCTAGTTGACTCTTACAATGAATCCTCAATCACTAATGAGCATTTTGGGTGTTCCAAAATGAGAAAAAAAATATTTTTCTTAAGGAATTTCACCACTATTTTTTCATTGAATTTGGGTGATGCAATTTCTTTAACTCATTTAGACATGTAATTTACTACAACTAGAATGTAATTATTGTTATATGAGAGTGGAAAGGATCCAACGAAATCAATTCTACAACAATCAAAACTTTCTACTTCCAGTATGCTTTACAGTGGCATCTCGTTTCTTGTGGAAATCACCCTAACTCTTTGGCTGCTGTCACAGTTTTGTGTATGTTTATGTGTGTCTTTGAATATAGATGACCAATATAAACATGATTGAAGAACTTCAATTATTATGTGTTCTCCATTGCAGTATGCTTCGTACAGAGAATTATAACAATGTCAAATTATATTATATGCCTCCTTGTTGCTCACACATATTCTTAAAAGGTGACCAACTCCTATTTTGAAAAGATACGGGTCATCCCAAACATATTGCTTTGTGTATTTTAGGATATTTTCTTTTGTGTCTACTTTAATTCTCCTGGGATGATTATGACAACCTTATAATTAGCCATGTCAATAAACCATGACCTTTCTTGTACCATGAGGAATTGCTCATTTGGGAATTCTTCCAGCACTTTTTTATCATGATTGGTTATCTCTATATTTAATAATTGAGAGATATGATCAATTATCATATTTTCTGATCCCTTTTTTAAGTAAGAGCGTCAATCGAATCAAGCATGGTTTGGAATCGAGTCTATTCATTAAATATTTGATTGTTGCATGCTCAATGTAGATAACTATTTTTAAACCAATCAAATATGAACTATATTTTTCTAATCCATACACTAACGCTAGCAACTTTTTTTTGGTTGTGGCATATTTTACTTGTGCTTCATTCAAAACTTTGGTTTCATATTGTATTGAATGGAAAATTTTAGATTTTCTTTAACCAAGTACTGCACATATTGCATAATCACCAACATCACACATTAATTCAAAATAAAGTTTACAGTCAGGTGTAGTGATTATTGGTGCAGTTACTAACCTTTCTTTTAAATGGTTAAAAATAATTAGACATGATTCATCTAACATAAAGTATTTATCTTTATTAAGAAAGTTGCTTAATGGTTTTGGGATTTTTGAGAAATCCTTGATAAATCTTATATAAAATCTTGTGTCTCTGAGAAAACTCATAATTCCTTTGATATTTGTTAGCAGTGGTAGTTTCTCGATCACTTCTATCTTTGCTTTATCCAGTTTGATTCCTCTGGTAGATATTTTGTGTCTGAGTACAATTCATTCTATTACCATAAAATGGAGTTTTTCCCAGTTTAAAACCAGGACACGTCTATTTAAGACAGCGTCTAGATTATGAAGACATGGGTCAAATGAACTTTCAAATACCAAGAATTCATCTATGAACTTCTCAATCATATCAGAGAAAATAGCCTTCATACAGCGCTGGAAGGTGGCAAGAGCATTGCATAGTCTGAAGGGCATTCTTCAGTAAGCAAATACTCCAAAAGGACATGTGAATGAATTCTTCTCATGGTCTTCAAGATTCACTGTTATTTTGTTATACCTAGAGTATCCATCTAGAAAATGGTAAAAGGATTTTATCAGGTAATCTTACCAACATTTACTCCATTAAAGGTAATGGAAAATTATCTTTTCAAGTGGCTTAGTTAAGCCTTCTGTAGTATATACACATTCTCCATCCAATGATTGTCCGAGTTAAAATTAACTTTTTACCCTCATTTTGAATCACCAATGTACCTCCTTTTTTGGGTACCACTTGTATAGGACTTACACATGTGCCATTTTAAATGGGGTATATCATTCCTTCTTCAAGTAACTTGACTACTTCTTTCCTAACAACCTCTTTAATATTTACATTGAGACGTATTTGAGGTTGAGCCATAGGTTTGGAATTTTCTTCCATTATGATTTTATGCATATAATATGATGGACTAATTACTTTTAAATCATACAATTCTCGACTTATTTCTTCTTTGTTTCTTTTAAGAATCTAAACTAATTTTATTTCTTGCTCAGGGGAAACAGAGTTGCTAATAACAACTAGTTTATTACCATCTTAAAAAAAACATACTTTAAATGTGATGGCAATGTTTTCAATTCAGGTTAAAGGTTGTCTGATATGTATGTTTCTCTTAGTTTCATAATTTGGGATTCCTTGGGACGAATTTCCCTTAGAGTATCCAGCTTTTTCAACTTATCTTTAACCTTTTGTTCCTCTCTTTCACTAAGCATTTGCAGATGTAGGTTAATCCTTGTTCAAAAGGAGAAAGGTTATGAGGTTGTTTTTAACCTCTTTTATGGCTTCCTTTGTGGCATATATTTGAAAAAAAATCCCTTGTCCTTTCATAGCTTTGAAAATATTAAAACTCACCTCTTCATTCTGCACTCTGACCATCATTTTTCCATTGTCAACATCAATCATCATTCGTGCAATTTTCATGAATGGTTTTCCTAGGATTAGAGGAACTTCATCATCTTCTTCAATGTCCATACTACAAAATCAACTAGGAATATGAAATTATATTCTTTAACTAGTACATCTTCAACAATACCTGAGGGATGTTTTATAGACTTGTCTGCAAACTACAGGGTCATCCTTGTCTTTTTCAGCTTGAGGTGACCAATTTTTTTTCAACTGATAAAGGCATGATATTTATGTTAGCTCCTAAGTCAATAAGTATTTTTCCAAAACTAGCATTTTCTATCATGACAGGTAATGTTACTATTCCTGGATCATCTTCTTTTTAGGGTAGTGTGCGTTGAACGATTGTACTGTAACTAGCTTCCAATCAAATTGTATCTTCATTAGTGTCTTTTTGCTTTTTAGTGAGGATTTCTTTAATGAATTTTGCATATATAGACATCTACTCTAAGGATTTTGAGAATGGGATGTTTATTTGCAGTTGGTTAAACATAAGTTCTTAATTGGAAAAAATTTCATTTTTTCTTTTTCCTATTTCTCTTTTTCTTTTTCTTCTTTTACTTTTTATAATTTCTTATTTTTCTTCTTATTTTTATTTTTATTTTTCTTCTTTTTATTTTGTGTTATTACCTCTACCACTTATGGTAATTACAACCTTGCATTGTTCTTTTTTAAGATTCGGTATTTTCGTCATCAGATTTCCAATGTGAGTTGTGAGTTCTTTAATAGATGTCTTTATACACTTTTGAGAAGATGTTCATGATTCCAAAAATTGAGTGAGTGTCTCTTCTATAGTTGTTTTGTTTTGAGGAGGTATTTGCATGAATTTTGGAAACTTCTCATTGGTATAGGTACCTACTTTTGATCTTTCTTTGAAATATTTTCTTTGGAAATCATAGTTTTGGTATTGCCATGGATTTTGATGGTAATTTACATAATTGACTTTAGCATAAGTGGGAGATAGAATCCGCTTGTATGATCTCCACTGTAGAGCTTGCAAAATTCAATCTTCCTTAGTTGTGGCATTTCATGCATTTCTTTTAGTTGTTGTGGTAGCTTTAACATGTTATTTGTTAGTTCATTCATTGTATATGTTAAAAACTTATTTTTTACAAGAAGATCATTAATGGTACTCAATTTTTCCTTCTGAAATGAGTTCGTGTTATATTGTCCTTGATTATCATTTAGTGTTATTCTTTTTATGATTGTGATTGCATCGTTTGCACTTTTGGACATGAGTAAACCCCCAGTTGTACTATCTAGCAACAACTTTGGTTGTTGTTGGAGTCCATTCCTGAAGATGTGTACTAGCATGAGTTCTTCAAAACCGTGGTTTGGAAATTGTCTTAGCATGGACTTGTATCTCTCCCACACTTCATATAGAGTTTCCATTGCACCTTGGAAAACATTGTGATGGTTGTCTTAGCTTCCATGAATTTGTTGGGAGGAAAGAATATGCTTAAGAACTTTTCCTCCAACACGTTCCAAGTTTTCATCGTCGATGTGGATTGATCTAGATACCCCTCCTTTGTTTACCAATCAGAGAGTGTGTAAACAATCTTAGGAATACCATTTCTTCCTTATTTTATGAAACTCCTAACGTGCCAGCAAGTTTGTAGAATTCTGTGAGGTGCATGTACGGCTCTTCACGATCTAAACCTACAAAAGGGTTAGCATACAAAAAATTTCATAATACAGTTTTCATTTCACTTTTTCGGACATTCCTTTATGTTATAGAAAGATGAGCTAAACATTTGGGACTATTATGGTATGTGTACCACAATTGTTGTTTCCATTGTTGTTGTTGTTGTCGACTTCAGCCATGGTTCTTTGTTTGTGACAAAAGACTCTTCTATATCTAGCCTCTTGGATCTTTAATTCTTTTACTTGTTCTTACTGAGGTTTCGGCATGCAGTTCTTTCGATTTCGGGATTATATAACAAATGTTATGTAGGAACCTTTCCTCGCATAAACTAGTAATAACAAAACTAATTCTAGTCATTAACCGGTTAATGACTATAAACAAATTATACATATATTATCATATATACACAAATATAAGCAATACTTAAAATAATAAAAACTAAGAGATGTCTTTAAAAACTAGCACCAGTCCCCGACAGCGGTGCCATTTTGCTGAGCACAAAATTATATTTTATTATTATCGTATCCACAAAGATTGGTAGTTTCAAAGAATGTTTAACAATTTTTAAGTTTTTAAGTAGAAAATGGGTTTTGTATTTGTTTTGATGTGTGAAAGTAAATGATAAAAAATAAATGTTAGAAAATAAATGACAGAAAGTAAAATGGAAATTTCGGTGTTAATAGTAAGAAAGCTCGCTATTGGTAAATTTTGTCATTGTGTATTTATCAAGCATAACCATGTGTCAATAATATGCTTCTCTACTCGGCTATTGATATTACAACATGTTGCTTTCATTTGTATTTCCTGTCGGTATCAACTTTCTGAGATCAGTATATTACCTAATAGTCGATATCTGGTTTACTAACCAACACAAAGCATTATATTTCAACAGTTATAAAGCAGAAAGACTCCACGCCAATCCCACTATAGTACATGTGGAAATTGAACCTAACCATATGTAGGCATTAATATCCAATAGAAGATGATTATCTTGGATCTAGTAATGACAAACACCTTTTAAATGTAAAGTCACACCATGATAACAAGGTTTAGGTAGCAAATATAAAACATGCATTAAGATTAAAGAGTGTTAAAGCTTGAGTTGACTTACATAAAATGCCTTGACTGATAGACTTTTAGCAAGTGTATTAAATGGTATTGAAGTAATAAAATAAATTTGTATTCACATAGATTGTTTTATTTTAACAAGACGATTAAGGTACTATTGAAAGTAAAATTGAGGGTTTTCAAAGTTTGGTTTGAAAGAAAAATTGCGTAAATAAAAACTTGTTGGAAAATTAATCAGATTAAAGATGATTCGATCTTTCTTTGAATCCCTTATATGTCACTATCGATGTTGGTCTCTATTTGACCTATGTTGATTTATCAGCGCTTACGACAATTTAACTTAGTTGTTATACTCAATTCCTTGGTGTATAACTCACTCTTCTACACTATAACTCCTTAAACCCTTAGGTCAGCTAAATAGTTAAAATAGACAATATTTGGTACGTCACAACTTATAATTTCTTATTCCTAATAAATTACTATATTGAACAGATAATTTAGATCAGACTCGTATAATTATGGTTAGTAATCAATACGGGTCTAAGTTCAATATATGAATTCTTTAACACATATAAAGAAATTAACATGAAATCAACTGGAAAAGAAATACTAAATAAATCAAAAGTGTCAATAATACAATACATAAACATATGATCTGATAGGTTCATACAGGTTCATCTAGCAAGTTAGAATTAATAAAAATTTAGCTATTCATACTAATAATAGTCATAACTAAAGAATAAAAGAGACAATACATGAATCCCCAATTAGAATTTGGCTTCCGGTGATGAAAACTTTTGCTCCAAAGCTCCAAAACTTGCCTTGTCGTCTAGAACATGTACCAAAAATGTCCAACCCCTATTTCTTCCTCGCTTTTTCCTATTTATAGCAATAAAAATGTGACAGAAGAAGGAAATCACGCTCCATGATATCCTTAAATCTCGCCGCAGTGCGATGTCCATCTTGCCACGATGTGGTCGTGATTTTTCCTACGGAGAAATGCCCTTTTTTTCTCAAAATTCTTTTGTTTTTCCTCTTTTTGCCTAAGTCTTTCACTTCTTCATTTTAATTCTATTTCTTAATCAAAATTAACTAAAATCAACTAAAAATGATTAAAAGCACATGAAAATGCTTATAAAAGTTACATGATTATAGAGTGTTCTCAAACTTACATTGTTGTTACTTGTCCTCAAGGAACTCATTCATAACTACGATCCTCTGCAAAACTTTGTACTTATCGAACCAATGGCAAACAACAATAATAGCATAATTAACACATATATTCCTTACTTCAACCTTCATTAAATCTCACCATTCACTCTTATTTGAAATAATATGCTAAACACCCATTCACATACAATTGACATGAAACATATGAATTTGTAATATTTCTAAAATGTCGTCACTTTCTATTCGAAAACATGCTTTTTAGGTCTTTCAAAGGTTGTAACATGGCTTATGTCAGGGTGGGATATATTTAGCCAATATTTTTAATTCCTTATAGTTAAGTACTTGCTACATTCCTATTTTCATAACATGTTTTCATATTATTTTTTTGTTTAACTAATTGGGTACTAGATTTCCAAATTTATTTTCTTTTGAGCATTTTTTTCTCTCTTTTTTTTCAGAAGCTTTAAATTTGAACATGATAAATATTTTTCTAGCTTCTATTCATTCTTTTCTTTTTTCTTTTTCTTCATCATCACTTTTTTTCCGATTCTAAGATTCTAGTACTCCAACCTCAAACTTAAATTATTGTTAATTCTATAAGCAACCCCAAACTTAGCTTTTTGCCCAAATTAAAACAATAACAACCTACCCAACTCCAAGGAGAGGGTGGGAATATTTCTCTTTTAGTTCAATATGTGGATAAGTCACCGAAAAAAATGGATTAGGCTCAAAGAGTTGAATAACATATAAATTTGGGCAAAAAGCTAAGTATATGAATAAAGCAAATCCTAGTATATGAACAATCATATGGACACTCATGACAAAAATATGGTAAATAGCATAATCATTTGGCTCAAACTTTACTTGTTGAGGTATCTAGTGATTGAGTAAAAGATTGTTGAATATCTGTATTCTGAACTTCTCTAACAATTATGCCTTCTCTTTTCTTTTGTTATTCTTTTCTTGTGTCTTTATTATTTTTGTCATTAGTAAAGCATCATACTCTGAACTGAAGAAAACAATAGAAACAAACTTATTCATGAAGTAAAGAACAAGTAGTTTTGCAATAGGGAAAACATGAAAACAAATAACTAAAACTCTTCAAAGTTAGCAAGTACATCAATCAAACTAAATAAAAAATTAACATGATAGTGAAATGTCTGGACCATATTTTGTTTGGGAATGGCTAAAAGTTGCACATGGAAGCCATAACCTCCTCATACTCTTGGTTTTTCCTAGCCTAAGTAGTTCGTATATGTTAATGTTGGTGTAAGCCCTAGAGGCTAATACTTTTTGTACTTGTATCGAATTATTTATTAATAATAAAAGGCTTTTTCTTTATTATGTTTGTCTAATAAAGTCCCTAGAATAGCTAGGCCGTTTAATGTATCAAGTGTGACTTAATCATGAGATCACATTAAAGATAAGGATATTATTCTTAAAGTATACATAGTCGAGCTTTATTGTGAAGTGGGATAACATTAAAGCATTAAGACTATTATGTACATAGACTGATGATCACATCTCATAGATCATGGATAAGGAGTTATCAAGTCTTAAACATAGGTATGAATATTAAGAGTAATATTTATGCTGGATTGACCCGCTATGAGAATACTATATAAAATGTTATGCAAAGTGTCATAAGTTGTTCTCATGGTGATAATGGCGTATACCACCCTTCGACCTGAAACCACTATGGACCCTAGGTGTAGAGTCGAGTGCCTTATTGCTGATCAAACATTGTTTCTAACTGGATGACCATAAAGACAGATGATGGGTACTCCACGAAGCATGCTAAGGGACATGAGTGACCTAGATGGAATTTTCCCATCCTGCGTAACAGGATAAGTGTCTATGGGCCCAATATTGAACTGGACAAGGATGACACGGTCTATGCCTTGTGTTTAATATAGACATAAGGGCAAAAGAGTAATTGTACATATAAGTATTATCACAAAAGGATTTGTCAGATCACATGACATTTTCGTGTCTTGGGTAGCAGTGATGTGTTGCTAGATACCACTCACTGTTTATTATGTTAAATACGTGATTTAATATAATTGCTAATGCCGCGAACCTACAGGGTCACACACAAAAGGACGGATTGATGAGAGATAGAGTAACTAAGGAATACCGTAATGTACGGTACACTTAAGTGAATTGTAGAACATCGTAAGGTACGGTGTACTTAAGTAGAATACAAAATATGGTAAGGTACCACGCGCTTAAGTGATTTTGGCATATTATAAGATATGGGCCACATACACTTGAGTGGGCTTTTTAGCTTGCAGCCCACACAAGTGGTTCTAGCAATAGAACCCTTGTGTAGAAGCATTTGTGCAGTTGCAATTTCGTTTCTCTCTCTCTCTCTCTCTCTCACTCAAAACCCTCATTCGTAGCAGCTAGCACTGAGATTGAAGGAATTTGTTCGTGTGGACTGAGTAGAGGCGTTGTCATCGTTCAACGTTCGTGATCGCTCTGTAGATCTTCATCAAAGGTTACAATCGCCACAAGAGGTAACGATTCTACCACTGATCATGGCCATTCGTAAGGATCACTAAAGGAGAAATTTTAAATTCCGCTTCATTTTGGATCGCTCTTCTCCTTCAGTGGTATCAAAGCCACTTACGAAACCATGCATCTGATAGCTATTTATTTTCTGTATTAATACGATTAAAAGACAGAATGAATCAAAGAATAAACGAGTAATTAAATTTGGCATCATGTGTGTACGATTTGGATGATTGATGTTGACTATGCTTCGGAATCCGATATTAGTATGGTGAAGCAGCGATACATCGATCGTTCATAGGTTATGCAATTAAGATCGATCAAGTAATATATATGATATAAGTAATCCTGATGCAAAATACGGTATATATGATATACTCTTTCTGTTTCGTTCATTCAAACACTTAATGGTTGTTTTCCTTTGATCGATCAATGGTCGTTTGCTTCTTAATCCGACATTAGTATGGTGAAGCAATGACGTGTTGATCAATCATACTAAATTAACAATCGAGGTGTGTTTGACGGTCTAAAATTGGTGCATTAGGGTTAGTGACGGCACAAGGGTTGTGTTGTCAAAGAGTTATGCGATTAGGATTGTGACTGCGCAAGAGTTATGCTTTAAAGTATCAAGTGTTGATGCGAAAAACGACATCGATTTCAAATGAATTTTTCATTAAAAATTTCGGCCAGGGGCGCTCCCCTCTTGACCCCCGTCCGCTGATCGGTCAGCGGAACCCCCGTCCCGTTGACCGGGCAGCGGACCCTCGGCTAACTCTGCGTAGTGTGATCGGTCGCCGAAATTTAATTTGGTTTTAATTAATTAAAAGAATTAAAATTAATAATAATAATGTGTTTATTATTATTATCTTGTGGTGATCGGTTATGGCCTTAGTTTTCCTTTATTTTGTTTTGGGTTTTTAAAATACGACCTGCATGTCGTGCCTCTCTTTTAATCTCATAATGTAACTTCTTTTCTCATCTCACTCCCTCATATGTAAAATGAGTTTCTTTTATGTAATGTAATGTTATGAAGAAAGAGAAGAATTCAATATCAAAGGAGGACAACCTTGAAGATCTTGCTTGGAGAAGCTTAGATCGTTATTAGGTTAGCTTAGGTTCTCTCATTGGCTTGGGAGAACAATTGCGCTAGGGGCCATAACTGTTTCATTATGTATGTTGATGCATGTGAATGTATGCTGATGCATGTGAGAGACGATTTATATGATAAATAAGCCGGTGAGATCAGAATAATTGCAAATTCCCTCAAATTAAATATTAAGTTTATGCTTTCCAAGTTTTAGCACTCATCAAGACTAGTATCGAATAATATAGGTTTCGCCTACGCGAGGTGCATGTTCTATATTATTAAGGTGTGATGGGATAATTGTAATATCCAATTGCTAAAACAATGGGTCAAACTTAACTAAACAAATTAAAATAAGATTATATATGTTTAGAAGCAAGAGATGGAAATGATCCATGTGATGGATTGGAATAAGGAGTTATTCACCCAACTAAAATATTCGAGAGTTGTATTAGATACAATTGGAAGGAGTTCCTACCTAAATAACCTAGTTTTATGTAATCCGCCTACGTGGACTTAAAACAAAGTGAAATGTGGATCTCGACCCACTAAACAAATCTTCCAACGGGATTTTCCGAATCAAATGGTGAGGGTCATTTGTTTTGAGTAAAATAGTGGGAGCATATTTAATTAAAGGCCTAATTAAATATGTTATTGATACTTATATTTTCATTATTTTCATGTAGATTACCATGACAACAAACACCTCTAACAACATTTTGCGATCAATCCTTGACAAGGAAAAATTGTCTGGGACAAGTTTTCTAGATTGGCACCGAAATCTGAGGATTATCCTCAAACATGATAGAAAGTTGTATGTCTTAGAGAATCATGTTCCTGGAGAGGAACCTCCTAGTTCTGCACCTAAGACGGAAAGAGATGCTTATAAGAAGCATGTCGAAGATGCCAATGAAACTGCTTGTCTCATGCTAGCTACAATGAACTCAGAGTTGCAAAAGCAACATGAGAACATGGCAGCGTTCGATCTGATCGAACACCTGAAGATGCTCTATCAAGAGCAAGTAAGGCGTGAAAGGTTTGAAGTTTCAAAATCCCTTTTTCAAGGCAAGTTAGCTGAGGCAGCCCCTGTAGGTCCCCATGTGCTCAAGATGATTGGGTATGTGGAAAACCTTGAGAGGTTGGGTTTTCCCCTCGAAAA
This sequence comes from Lathyrus oleraceus, assembly GCF_024323335.1. NCBI lineage: Eukaryota > Viridiplantae > Streptophyta > Magnoliopsida > Fabales > Fabaceae > Lathyrus > Lathyrus oleraceus. The sequence continues at coordinate 372,285,960 of NC_066583.1, read as the reverse complement.
GGAACTTGCAACTGATTTGATCTTACAATCGTTGGCAAATAGATTCAGTCAATTTGTCCTAAATTTCAATATGAATGATATGGACAAATCTCTTCTTGAACTGCTAGCCATGTTAAGAACTGCTGAGGAGAATCTGAAGTCAAAAGGGAAGTCCATTATGATGATCGGAAATGGAAAGAGACAGAACAAAAGACCCACCAAGCAGGGTGATAAAGGGAAAGGCAAGGAAGTTACCAAACCCAAACCCATTGTTGCTGCTTTAAAGCCTAGTAGAGGCATAGCAAAGGAAGGCACCTGCTTCCATTGCGGTAAGACCGGACACTGGAAGAGAAACTGCCCAAAGTACTTGGAAGATAAGAAGAATGGAGTAGAGACTTCAACTTCAGGTACTTTTGTTATTGAAATTAATTTATCTACTTCTGTATCATGGGTATTAGATACTGGATGCGGTTCTCACATTTGTACCAATGTGCATAAGCTAAAAAGGAGTAGAGATTTGGCAAAAGGTGAAGTTGACCTACGAGTTGGCAATGGAGCAAAGGTTGTTGATTTAGCCGTAGGAACTTATGTACTAACTTTACCTAGTGGTTTAATAATTCAGTTAGAGAACTGTTATTATGTACCTGCAATTAGCAGGAATATTATTTCTGTTTCTTGTTTGGACATATTTGGTTTTTCATTTATAATAAAGAACACTTGTTGCTCAATTTATTTGAATGATATATTCTATGCTACTGCACAAATGAACAATGAACTATATGTCCTTGATCTTGAAATGCCTATTTATAACATTAATACTAAAAGGATGAAACCTAATGAGTTAAATCCAACTTACCTTTGGCATTGTCGATTAGGCCACATAAATGAGAAACGCATTTCCAAACTCCATAAAGATGGACTCTTGGACTCTTTTGATTATGAATCATATGAGACATGCAGATCTTGTTTAATTGGAAAGATAACAAAGTCTCCATTCACAGGAAAAGGTGAAAGAGCTAATGATCTTTTGGCCCTCATACATATTAATGTATGTGGACCACTAAACATACCAGCCAGAGGAGGTTTTTAGTACTTCATCACATTTACTGATGATTTTAGTAGATATGGCTATGTGTATTTAATGAAAAACAAATCAGAGTCCTTTGAAAAGTTCAAGGAATTCAAGAATGAAGTACAAAACCAACTAGGTAAGAATATTAAAACTCTTCTATCAGATCGAGGTGGTGAGTATTTAAGCCTAGAGTTTGATGACCATCTGAAATAGTGTGGGATCCTATCCCAACTTACTCCTCCTGGAACACCCCAATGGAATGGTGTATCTGAGAGAAGAAATCGAATCCTGTTAGACATGGTCCGATCCATGATGAGTCACGCCGATCTTCCAAACTCCTTTTGGGGACATGCACTATCAGCAGCTTACACACTTAACCGTGTTCCATCCAAAAAGGTTGAGAAGACACCATATGAGATATGGAGTGGTAAGAAACCACATATGTCTTACATGAAGATTTGAGGTTGCGAATTTTGTGTGAAACGACAAATTTCAACTAAGCTTAAGCCCAAATCTGAAAAATGCTTATTTGTGGGGTATCCTAAAGAAACAAGAGGGTATTACTTCTACAATCCTTCTGAGGGCAAAGTGTTTGTCGCTCGAACTGGAGTTTTCCTAGAAAAGGATTTTATTTCCAAAGGAATCAGTGGGAGGAAAGTAGAGCTTGAAGAAATTCAAGAATCACAAAGCATTAATACACCTATGGAGGAATTAGAGTAGGAAACACAAGTAGTTGTGGAAGAGCAACCTGCTCAAGTAGAACAAGACCAGCGTAGGTCAAGCAGGATACGTCACCTACCTGAGAGATATGGATATCTCATAACTGATCAAGGTGATGTATTACTCATGGATCAAGATGAGCATGTGACCTACCAAGAGGCCATAACTGGTCCCAAGTCTGAGAAGTGGCTAGAAGCCATGAAATCTGAAATGGATTCCATGTACACAAACCAAGTTTGGACCTTGGTAGAGCCTCCTGTAGGAGTTAACCCTTTAGGATGCAAGTGGGTCTTCAAAAAGAAGATTGACATGGATGGTAAGGTACATACCTATAAGGCAAGACTGGTTGCAAAAGGATATAAACAAATTCATGGGGTTGACTATGATGAAACCTTTTTACCAGTTGCAATGCTTAAATCTGTTCGGATCTTACTTGCTATCGCTGCATATCATGATTATGAAATATGGCAGATGGATGTCAAAACTGCTTTCCTTAATGGGAATCTTTTTGAGGATGTGTACATGACACAGCCTGAAGGATTTGACATACCAGAAGAAGCCCAAAAGATATGTAAGTTACAAAGATCAATCTATGGATTGAAGCAAGCTTCCAGAAGCTGGAATCTTCGTTTTGATGAAACAGTAAAACAATATGGATTCATCAAGAACGAAGATGAGCCTTGTGTCTACAAGAAGGTTAGTGGGAGCATGATCATTTTCCTGGTATTATATGTAGATGACATATTACTCATTGGAAACGATGTCCCTAACCTGCAACAAGTAAAGTCTTGGTTGGGGAAATGCTTTTCTATGAAGGACCTAGGCGAAGCAGCCTATATATTAGGAATCAGAATCTATAGAGATAGATCACAAAAACTACTTGGCCTAAGTTAGAGTACGTACATAGACAAAGTGTTGAGATGCTTTAATATGCATGATTCCAAGAAAGGATTCATACCTATGCAACATGGTCGGTGTCTATCAAAAACACAATCCCCTTCAACTAAGGAAGAAAGGGATCGCATGAATAAGATTCCATATGCATCTGCAATAGGATCTATCATGTATGCCATGTTATGTAATCTACCAGATGTCTCGTATGCTTTAAGTGCAACGAGTAGGTACCAATTTGATCCTGGTGATGCTCATTGGGTAGCTGTCAAGAATATCCTTAAGTATTTGAGAAGGACTAAGGACTCATTCTTGATATATGGAGGTCAGGAAGAACTGGCTGTAATTGGATACACTGATGCTAGCTTCTAGACAGATAAGGATGACTTTAGATCGCAATCTGGTTATGTGTTTTGCTTAAACGGTGGCGCTGTGAGCTGGAAAAGCTCAAAGCAAGATACAATTGATGATTCTACAACCGAGGCCGAGTATATTGTTGCCTCAAGTGCAGCAAAGGAAGCTGTTTGGATCAAAAAGTTCATTAGTGAACTTGGCATAGTTCCTAGCATTGTGGATCCCATTGGTCTCTATTGTGATAACAATGGTACTATCGCACAAGCTAAGAAGCCTAGATCTCACCAACGATCCAAACACATACTTAGGCGTTATCACCTCATTCGAGAGATAATAGATAGGGGAGATGTGAAAATATGCAGAGTACCTACACTTGACAATATTTCTGACCCACTAACAAAGCCTCTTGCGCAGCAGAAGCATGATGGCCATACTAGATCTATGGGCATTAGGGGTATGCCCGATTGGCTCTAGTGCTAGTGGGAGATTGTTGGTGTAAGCCCTAGAGGCCAATACTTTTGGTACTTGTATCAAATTATTTATTAATAATAAAAGGCTTTTTCTTTATTATGTTTGTCTAATAAAGTCCCTAGAATAGCTAGTCCGTTTAATGTATCAAGTGTGACTTAATCATGAGATCACATTAAACATAAGGACACTATTCTTAAAGTATCCATAGTCGAGCTTTATTATGAAGTAGGATAACATTAAAGCATTAAGACTATTATGTATATAGACTGATGATCACATCTTATGGATCATGGATAAAGAGTTATCAAGTCTTAAACATATGTATGAATATTAAGAGTAATATTTATATTGGATTGACCCGCTATGAGAATACCATATAGAATGTTATGCAAAGTGTCATAAGTTATTCTCATGGTGATAATGGTGTATACCACCCTTCGACCTGAAACCACTATGGACCCTAGATGTAGAGTCGAGTGCCTTATTATTGATCAAACATTGTTCGTAACTGGATGACCATAAAGACAGTTAATGGGTACTACACGAAGCATGCTAAGGGACATGAGTGACCTAGATGGAATTTGCCCATCTTGCGTACTAGGATAAGTGTCTATGGGCCCAATATTGAACTGGACAAGGATGACACGGTCTATGCCTTGTGTTCAATATAGACATAAGGGCAAAAGGGTAATTCTACACATAAGTATTATCACAAAAGGATTTTTCAGATCACATGACATTTTCATGTCTTGGGTAGCAGTGATGTGTTACTAGATACCGCTCACTGTTTATTATGTTAAATACGTGAATTAATATAATTGCCAATGCCGTGAAAACCTACAGGGTCACACACAAAAGGACGGATTGATGAGAGATAGAGTAACTAAGGAATATCGTAACGTACGGTGCACTTAAGTGAATTGTAGAACATCGTAAGGTACGGTGTACTTAAGTAGAATACAAAATATGGTAAGGTACCACACGCTTAAGTGATTTTGGCATATTATAAGATATGGGCCACATACACTTGAGTGGGCTTTTTAGCTTGCACCCCACACAAGTGGTTCTATAAATAGAACCCTTGTGTAGAAGCATTTTTGCAGTTGCAATTTCGTTTCTCTCTCTCTCTCACTCAAAGCCTTCATTCGTAGCAGCTAGCACTGAGATTGAAGGAATCCGTTCGTGTGGACTGAGTAGAGGCGTTGTCATCGTTCAACGTTCGTGATCGCTCCGTAGATCTGCATCAAAGGTTGCAATCGCCACAAGAGGTAACAATTCTATCACTGATCATGCCCATTCGTAAGGATCACTAAAGGAGAAATTTTAAATTCCGCTGCGTTTTGGATCGCTCTTCTCCTTCAGTTAATGCCTGTTGATCATGGCCTGATTTTTTATGCTAAGTGCTCCTCCATATTTATTGAGTTGTGAAGCACTGCTATAAATTTGGAACTAGCATGTTATTGTGGAACTCGTTGAATAATTCCTGGAATAGAAAAGTGATGTGGATCTTCATATAAGTTGGTCGATATGTTAGTTGCCCAACTTGATATTCCTAGTACATTCTCCTCCAACTTATGAATCTGAAGTTGAAGAAACTCTGGAACTTGGTATTATTGGTTTTGAGCTCTTGTGGTTGTGGTGCATTAGAGTGGTAGAACTACTCTTGCTCTTCTTATTATTCATCTGTTTCGTCGGCTTGACAAACTGAACCTATTGACATGATGTGTATAAACACCATGTTGATGGGGACCATTGGCTTAATCATGTCATCATCTGGGTGGCTCCCCACTCTAGTTAACCTGCATAATTCATTAATAATACAAAAGTTACCACAGGTTAGCTGTTTAACATCAACCATGGCCTTGATTTTTTCATAAATAAATCTCCCTTCATTAATGGTCCCAATGGTTATAATAGACATCAACCTAAAATCTCTTTTTACAATAAAACTCTAAGGTATTGGAAGCAGCCTCAAGAGTTTGAACAAAGAAATAAGCCAACGCCTTTGGAATTGGGTGTAGATTGGTGGTAGCCTTTGTGGAAAGCCTGGTCTGCCTACCCATTGTGCCCTACTATAACACAACTCTTTCGAAACCGTTGCCCATCCTGCTTCACTTGGTTTGTTATGTGGTTTCCTTCTATATTGTGCCACACATTTCCCAAAAGGAAGCAAATCAATCAACATGTTAATAGCATCAGTACTGTAATAAATATGCTTACCTTTTACATAGAAAGTGTAGTCATTCATCCCATGCTTGTAGGAGTTAGCATAAAACTCAAACCTAATAATATGGTTGGTCTCCTTAATCAGGTTGTTGATATCGACCCAATCTCACTACTAATTTTTCCATTAATTCTGGATACTCATGTAAACTCTCAGGATCAAAGGCTCTTTCATGGATTACGTTGAAATTCTTCACATGCAAGAACTTGTGAGCATGCTCTTCAGATAGAAATTCATGTGTTAGGTAGATGACAGCAGGTTGGAATTATTGAGTAGAAGATAATTATTTACCAATGGTATATGGCTTTGCTTTGGTTCCATTTTGCTATACAAATAAAAAACTTAAAACTAGCAACGACAAGATTATCTACTAATATGAGTATAGTGAGTAAAAATTGAAATAAGAAGTATATAAATATGAGAGAAAGAATTTTTGTACGGAAAAATGAGGCGATGTTCCTATTTATAGGCTCATAGAACACGAAATTGCACCCACGATGTGCATACGTCGCGCTGCGATCCATAACAATAACCCCTAAAGTTCATAAATTACAACATCTAGATTTTGAATGCATCACCATGATGCCTTTTTTATATTGCCTTTTTTATACTGACGAAAATTAAATTTTTTAACTTGATGAGTTGCCTCCCACTAAGCACTTTTTTACCATTATTAACTTGATTGTTGTTCTCCTAAGCATACATTTGTATTGGATATCTCACCTCTGGCATATTGTTTCAATTGTTGTCCATTACCGTAAACGTATGGACGTCGCCTGAATCCTGAATTTCTACAACACCACTAGAAAACACCTTTGTGATAATTAACGTACCTTACCATTTGGATTTCAAATTTCCAAGAAACAATCTAAGCCTAGAACTTTACAGTAGGACCTTGTGTCCTGGCCAAAATTCTTGTTTCACCATGTTCTTGTCGTGATACCTTTTTGTTCTCTCTTTTTAAATCACTTCATTCTTATAAGGTTATAGTCTTATCTTCTCCAACTCATCCAATTTCAATAACCTCTTCTTTTTAGTTGTTTTCTCATCAAAGTTCAATAACTTTACAACCCAATAAGCTTTATGTTCTAACCCTATCAATAAATGAAAATATTTTCCATAAACCATTTTATATGGAGATAATCCTAGTTGAGTCTTAAAAAATTTATATACAACCAGAGAGTGTCATCTAACTTCTCATACTAATCCTTATTTGATGTTGTAACGGTTTTTTCAAGAATTTGTTTTAACTGCATGTTGGATACTTCCACTCAGCCATAAGTTTGATTATGATAAGGTGGGGAAACTTTGTGTTTTACATTATACTTTCCAAACAGACCCTCCAAATGCTTGATTCAAAAGTGTCCCCTATCACTAATCAAGACTCTAGGTACTCCAAACCTAGCAAAAACATTCTTTTTTTCAAAAAAATTAGTAATAGTGTAGAGATCATTAGCAGTGCATGCAATTGCTTCAGCCCACTTTGTAATATATTCAACACATACGAGAATGTAAAGATAGGAATTAGATGGTGGGAAAGGACCCATGAGTTTAATTACACAACAATCAAAAGGTTCCCCTTCTAGCATACCATTGAGTGTCATTTCATCCCTCTTTGAGATATTACCTGTTTTCTAAGATTCAATATATGACTGAAGATATTACTTACAATATTTAAATAGATTCGGCCACCAAAAAATCACTTTGGAGAACTTTACGTGCAGTTCTTTCTCCACTATTGTGGTCTCCATAACTCAAGCTATGGGAGTGCCACATAATACTTCTTGTTTCCTCATCTATAACATACCTGAGAATTAAACCATTAGGAATAATTTTAAACAAATATGGTTCATCCCACAAATATTAATTAGCCTCTTTGTAAAAATTCTTCTTTTATTTCCAAGTTTAATCTTCATGAACATTCTTTATAGATGTTTAGTTAGCCATATCGACAAACCAATTTCTCTTTCTAATTTCCATCAAGTGCTCATCCAAAAATTCTTGAGTTTATTTTACTTCTTAGTTACCTCCCTATTAACCAACATTGAGAGGTGATAAACTAATACATTCCAACACTCATTTTATCTTTGATTTTCAAATCGAATTCTTGCAGCAACAATATCCATTTGAGAAATCGTGGTTTAGAATCTCCTTTGGTGAAAAGATATTTTAGTGATGCATGATCTATGAAAATAACAACATTGTAACCAATTAGATAGGGACGAAATTTTTCCAACACAAATACTATAGCTATAAATTCTTTTTCAGTGGTGATGTAATCCACCTGATTTTCAATTAAAACTTATCTAGCATAGTAGATTGCATGGAAAATTTTTGCATGACGTTGGCCCAGAACCGCTCCAACCGTGTAATCACTCGCATCACACGTAAGGTCAAAGGGAAGTTACCAGTTAGAAGCAAAGATTACTGGCATAGTAACAAAAATTTCTTTAATAACATAAAAAGAATGTAAACAATCAGAATTAAACTCAAAATCATTCTCTTTCACTAGGAGGTTGCAAAACGTCGGTAAAAATCGGCGTGTCCTAAGAAACTTCTCACTTCTTTCACATTTATGGGAAATAGTAATTTTTAAATGACCTCTATTTTTTCTTGATCCACCTCGATACCTTTTGAAGAGATTTTATATCCTAAAACAATACCTTTAATTATCATAAAATGAAAATTTTCCCAATTTAAAACTAGGCTTATTTTAACACATCTCTTCAGAATGGTATTATCGTTATCAAGACAACTATCAAAAGTATGACCAAATATAGAAATCCATCCATAAATACCTCAATATAATTTTTAATCATATCAGAAAAATAGAAAGCGTGGACCTTTGAAAAGTAGTTGGAGCATTACATAGACGAAGAATATCCTCCAACAAGAAAAAACTCTAAATGGGAAAGTAAAAATGGTCTCTTGATCAACATGATCTATAGAAATTTGATTATATCCCGGATAGCCATCTAAAAAACAACAGTAAGCATGGCCTATTAATATTTCTAACATCTAATGCATGAAAGGTAATGAAAAATTATGTTTTCGTGTAGCTTGATTTAATCTGCAATAAATAATACACATGTGCCATCCAATAAATGTACGAGTTGGAACCAACTCATTCTTTTTATTTTGGATGACTGTCATACCTCCCTTTTTAGAACTACATGTGTCACACTCACCCAAGAACTATAAGAAATATGGTAGATCATAACTGCTTCGGGCAAGTTGAGTACTTCCTTTTTCATCACTTCCTTCGTGGTAGGATTTAATATGCGTTGAGGTAAACTACAGGTTTAAGTTCTTCCTCAAGTTTGATCTAATGCATGCAATAGGATGGAATTATTCCGTTCAAATCAGTAACGCTTAAACCAAGTTATTCTTTATTACCACTAAAAGAAAAGGTTCTATAAGAGAATCAAAAATAAATAAATGAGATTCAGAAGATCATCAGATTCTAAAAGTAAGGGTTCCGGAAGAGCATCGAAACAAAAATTAATGAGATTCGGCAAAGCATAGAATTCTAAAAGAAAGGGCCTGAAGAGCATGGAAACAAAATAAATGAGATCCAGAAGAGCATCAAATTGTAAAAGAAAGGGTTCTGGAAGAGCATCGAAACAAAATAAATAAGATTTAGAAGAGCATCTGACTCTAAAATGATAAGGTTTTTGAATTTATCCAGATGAGTACTGGTCTTTGTGGGTGCCAAGAGATGTTGGGCTTTGAGGTGCTAATGAAAATTGGGCTTTGAGATGATAATGGAAATTGGGCTTTAAAGTTCCAATGAAAATTGGGCTTTGAGACGCCAATGAATATTGGGATTTTATGTGCCAATGCAAATTGGGATTTGAGGTGCCAATGAAAATTGGGCTTTAAAGTGTCAAACGGTGTTGGGCTTTGAGGTGCCAATGAAAATTGGGATTTGAGGTTCCAATGTCTCTAGGTATTGAAGTGTCGAGTGAGGTTGAACTTTGAGGTGCCGATGTCACTATGCATTGAAGTATCAAATAAGGTTGGACTTTGAGGTGCCAATGTCGCCGGGCATGGAAGGGTCGAATGAGGTTGGACTTTAAGAATGAGGGTGAGTGTCACACATGACTCGTTTATACATGATAATTAAATGAGATGTATGATGACCGATGTATGAAGTATGTTGCATGAAGTGTGATGACTGATCGATGCATGTAATGTGTTGATCTTGGGGCGTGCCAATGGAGATTGGACTTTTGTTTATTTGATTTTTTGCTTGTATTACAAGGCTTTTAGGTCTCTGAGATATGTGTGATGCAAGATGTGGTTGAGGTATGCCATGATGAATAAGATGAGATGCATGATGATAATTTGAGTGCCTCTCAGAATGCCTATGTGGCATGAAATGTATGGGTAAGAAACATTTTTGCATCTAGAGAGAAAGTTCTCATCATAGTGTCTTGCAAGCTTCGACTCCAATCACTTACCTAGAACTCATATAACCCAAATGGTTGCTGAGATATGGTGGGACTTGTCTAAGAACCTTAAGATATGGAAAAACTTATCCCCATAATTTATGCAACTTATCTTGCCTCAATTTATTGGGTCATGAAGAAATTGGCCTCATCATGGCCTTATCTTGAGATATGATCTTGAAGTGGTTTTCCTCTAACGGTTTTCCCCTTATTAACCGAGTCTTGAAGAAATTTCCCCTGATGTGACCACTTATGAGTAATCAAGTTCTACAACTGATAATTTTTGGAACTTCATTGATGTTAAATGTTGACTTGCAATGTTGTGATGTACAGTAAATGGATTAATGGTCAGCATATAATGTTGGTCTAGAAGTTCAAAGTATGAAAGTGGTCATGCAAGAGCATGACGTACTTGGAAATGACTAACAAAAATTTTTGGAGTCAGTTTAACGCAACTTCGCTGTAGTATGTTTTCAAAGTAAACCTTGCTTCAACTAGATATGTTAAGGGTTTCAATGTGGCTTGGTTCACGGTTTTTGAACAAAAGGATTAAAAGGCTCAAACTTAAATTTTAACCCCCCCCCCCCCAATTCTCCTTTTGATTATATCCATTCTTACATTCAATTAATTCAACACACACATTCATTTTTCAAGAGAATTTTGAAGTTGTAAAGATGAAGATATGATGGTTCAAGAAATCATGAGATATTTCGATATGACCGTCACCTATTTTTGTTTGTCTGTTTTTTATATGGTGGTCACGTAATCTTGTTTTTTTTGTTAAGGATTTCGGCGACCTTTTTTCAACGACTTTTTTGTTCTTTTTTTCATATATCATTCTTCTTGTTATGATTTTGAATTGTCATCAAATTGATAAATGTTTAAAACTTTCGGGATGCTACATTTGGGAAGCAATTTTACAATTCCTAATCAATTAGGAACTTAGTCCAATCTATTAGAGCAAAAAGTCTCCTTAATCATTAGAAATACTTCTAATGGACTAATACATGTAATAGTTGTAGAGTTTCCATTTTTAGATTAGGGTTTCCCGTATCTTTGAAGTTCTTAATTGATTAACCCTAGTACCTAATTGATTTAGTCATTAAAAGGCCCATGGATCATTTTACTTTTTGATCCAAACTTTTCCCTATAAATAGAGGGCTCATCCTCATTTTTTCTTTACATTGAAATTGAATCTATAACTCTTATTTTTCCCTTCTACTCTCTCTTACTTCATTTAATTCTTATTCGTCAAAACTTATCCTTAGTGCTTTGAGATTGAAAAATATATATGGGAACTTTTTTGTGTGTTGGCGCACTACTATCTTTGTAATATATTTACAAGGAATTGTTTAGTTTAGTTTTGAGTTTAACTAGTTAAAAGCTCTTATGTTTGGTTTGAGGAAGAAGGTTTGGGGGCATAACCTGTGAAAAGCTCAAATTTCATGTATTGAAAACTTTCAATAAAAAATTATTGGGTACAAGAGTAGACCCAGCGGTTAGACCAAACTTGTATAATCTCTAGTGCATGGTCTATTTCCCTTATCTCTTTACTTTCCATTACTTTATTTTATTTACATTTTATATTTTTCTCTTACATCTTTCTTTCTTCTATTCCACTTCTCAAACTCTTTTTGATAATAAAATTAATCCAAAGAATTTTAATAAATAAATTTTTACAGTTGAATAAACTTTTTCAAACAACACATTTACGCCCCCACCCCCACCCCGTTGACGCCCTCTTATATTTGAAGTCACTTGTCCAACACAAATGTTTGAATATTTGATTATATGATGTTTGACAAGGTTGAACAAAGACTTAAGTGAAGCATAACTTCTTGATATAACGGTGTCATACCCCAATTTTGTCCGGCCATTCTAAAATTGCCATGTGGTATTCATAGCTAGAAAGCATATGGCACGGACTAGGGACTTGGTGGTCTACCGAGAGGAAGAAACTATAGTTTTCTTATTATCACAGCATATGCTTAACCGATCGTCATGACCCTGATTTCTTTTTATCTCTTCGCATTATTTGAGTAGTACTGACCCGTATTTGAGGTTTAAAATCCGTCAATATTCTCTAAATAAAGAGGTTTTTTTCTGTTTCCTTAAAAGGACTATATGGTTTGAGTACTGGACTAGAGTTTGATAGTTATATCGTTGATTAATCGTTGGGTCAGACATTTGTTTAATCATGAAAGCACACCATCTTAGATTCATACCATTATTTGTGTCGTTTCCCAAACCCCTAGAGAACACGCATTGCATGGACCTAATTTCGGCTAGAAGCATAACTTAATATATAAGCACAAGGCCAATTTTGTATGGATTCACACATGAAATGTAATGAGTGAACGCTATCTGAAGGGAATGCAAGCTCAAGTCAAAATTGTGAGAAAGTTTTATTACGGCATCATGTCAATAACTCTATAAGCGCTAGCTGTAAGCGTGGTTCATTACAAGTGAGAATTGATGATGTATTAAGTAACCCATAATCCTGATCACAACATATTTGGTTTAGAGCATTCCTTACATTAAATTAAGCATCTTTCCCACCTAAGGTTGAAGGAGGTACCACAATCTAGTGATAAGTGACTTAAGATTAAAGTTACAGTTTTCCTTTTTAAAAAAAATATATCATTTTTATGGGACGTGGGCGGCGCCGCATGGAGATTAAAAACTAAATGTCAAATGTTGTATGTGACTGGGGAAAAAGAAACAAACGAGTATCCATGGATTCCATGTACAAATTCATATGAGCATTTACTACAAGATAAATTACATAAACAATCAAGTTCTGGATTTCATGTACAAAGGCCAGGATTTACGTCATGGAATTGCAAGTTCCGGATTACAAACATTGTTGTCTCAAATTCATTACTACAAAACTTCAAATTTGCGCCCTTTTGTACCTAGCTCTACATCCGTTTCAACAAAACCATTCCGCATTCACTTTCTGGTTGACATGGTACCATGAAACATGACCTATAAAAACAAAAGAGACATCAAAAAAGGTCTAAATGGAAGCTTTGAGGAGGGTGTAAATAAGAATGTGTTACTCGAGATTCTGAAACTTGAAGGCCCAAAATCGTCCACAAGCTTTGAGTTACCATCACTTTAACTGAGAGTAACCATCATGAAGGCCTATTAGTAAACATTATACCTCAATATAAAAACTAGCATCAGTGAAAATTCATTATGGGACCACACGTTTAGAATGCCAATTCAGATTATGCTACAAACAAACTTAGTACCTCTCACGCATTTGGTCCCCACAGGATCGGGAGAAAGATCCGTTCCAACAAATTGGAAATCCTAGCAAAATTCGGACAGCTAATACTCACATGTTCCCTAGGATTTATCTTTGGATTTATCCTCAAATTCTCATGGGCGAACACTTGATTTTCCGCCTATAAAATCACTTGTCCAATCATTGAAACGGGAAAGAAAAAAAATATTATTACCCTGCCGAAATCCCACCTCAATCGGTACCCAAAAGCTCAAAACATCAAAGGGGGACTCAGAGTTTATCATCAAAACTCTGAGTAAACTGAGCTAATCCCTGACAAATCAAATCAAGCACAGAAGCGAGTAGAAGGAAGAAGCCAACTAACAAGAGGAACGAAAGGCAAGAAGAAAGTATTTACCTTTGAATATGTCTTTCTGGTAAACCTCTAGGCGATATTGTTCCCCCCCTTTAATTTATTCTATACATACGAGCATGATAAGTGATTGTTGAAAGTTGATTTTGCCTTGCGTGTCTTCAAATCGCGCTTTGCCGCTTGTTCTTCATGAAAACTCTTTTGCGTTAGAAGTCATGTTTTTGTGTGTTGGATTCGGATGTGATTTGCTTGCTTGCTCAGAAATAGTTTTTGTTTTGTTTAAGATAACATAAGTTAAGAGTAAGGTTTTGATCTGAACGTTAGGTAATAATTTGAAAGAAAATAGACGTGGATTCGTGTTTAAGACAAAATTTAAGGTAAGGTTGGTGTTTGTCCCTTCGTGTTTAGAGGTGGTTACCCATCGGAGAGGACGGCGACAGAGCCGCCAGCTGCCGTGCCTTTCTGGCGAAGCCAAGTGAGGAAGACGACTGATCTTTGGTGCTGAGGAGAGAGATGAGAGAGATATTTGTAGAAGAATAGAGAGGTGAGTTATTTATATTCGGTAATTTGAATGAATTCCACTATTTGTTCAACTTAAAAGCAAATATTCTTTGTCATCTATTATACAGAGAGAGGATTAGTCTATCAAGAGAATAATAAGTTTCCCTTTTTCCAATTAACTCATTTATGATAGGGTAGCATGCTTAATGACACGTTTTCCTTATTTTCCTTTTCATCGCTTGCTTTAATTTCCATTTGTTGATGGTTTATTATCTTCCTTGTTTTTTTGCTGGTACGTGTCATGAGGGAAGAGAGATGAGGGGACGGTTCGGTTCCCCTTGTGTTCCCTAGAAGTCTGTTTCTCTAGGGTTCTATCTTGGTGAGGATTAGGTTTTGCGCTTCTACTGTTAGGCCCAACCCGAAGTTGCTTTAGTTAGCCCCCATGTAGCTATTGAACCCCTAGTCTTTGGGGATGATTTTGGGCTCTCTCTTTGAGCCCATTTTCACTTTCTTTCTTTTTTTGTTATTTATTATTTATTAGTACTTTATTCTTAATTTATTTAGTATGCTTATTTTTATCAAATACTATTACCATGCTTAATAATTAACTAAAATATATCTTAAGTAATTAATCGATTTACTTAAAGTTAATTATTTAGTTTGAATGAGTATTAGTTAGTCGAATTGTTTACCTCTTCATCATACACCCTTTATGATAATGCACATGCATTAGAGCTATACTTACCTTATTAATTATGTCGCTTAGCCATGTTAATTTTGAATAAATGATATTAATCTTGTAAATGTAATTTATAAGTGTAAAAACCATTGGTCAAACGCCAAGTAATCCTTCTCAAACCCTTTTAATTCATATCAATTCAATTCAAATATTTTTAAACACAACATTAAACTACTTTCTTAACAAACATAAAAGAATAAGATTCTTTGAGTCTCGCGTTCCTTGAATCTTCGAATAAATGCTCTCGAGGCAGACGTCTTGGATTAACCTTTCATTCACTCTTTCATTTCTAAAACGCTTAGCATAAAAACTTGGACAAAAAGAGGGGTCATTTGAGTCTATCATTTAGGTAGAACCTTTTAAACAATCTCTTGGAGGTTCATCGTCCATCCAACAATTTCATAAAAATTGAATGGAAAAGATGTTGTGGGAGTCTAGCATTCTGGTAATATCCCGAATAATTGGTTTCAAGGCTCACGTGTTGTTCTTATCAAATATTTGTCATTCACCTTAAAAAATAAACATCAACACACCCTTAATCAACCAAACATATCCTTTCTCTCCCCCGTGCAATCGGAAGCCTTTCGTAGGCAAATGTTTGTCTAATCCTTTCTAATGTGTACGAACATGCGCTTAAGCCTCTGTCGTGAGTAAGCAAGCCATGTTTTACCATTAGAATATGATCTAGATACGCGTTCAAATCGATACATTGTTAATATATCAAAATCTTCTCAAAAAGAGTGATGCCTAATCCTTTCTGATGCATATACAAACTAGCGCTTAAGTCTCTATCGCGAGCATGCTAGCCCATGTTTAGTCATTAGAATGCGATCTAAGTACTTCCTCATTAAAACGAACCAACCCGCAAACCGTAGTTTCCCTAACTACGAATGCTCTGACTTCCTTATTGCACTATAAGGATACGTAGGCACGAGATTGCGAGATCTTGGCGAGCACACTAATAAAAAACCTCCCTTTTCCACCCTTCTGAGGTTCCCATCCATCTCCTTTCAATATTTTTATCACTCGAAGAAAACAAAAAACATAAGCTAACATTTAAATCGCAAATTAAACTAAAAGGTTCCCGTTGAGTACAACGAACGCGAGGGGTGCTAATATTGTCCCCTTGCGTAATCGACTCCCGAACCCGAATATGGTTGTGACGACCATTATTCTTTTTTCTAAAGGTTTTATCGATATTTTCCTATTCCTTCATTGAGATAAATAAAGTTCGGTGGCGACTCTGTTCGAATCATTTTTCCACGACCATCGCAAGGGATCGTATTTTTCGAGATGCGACAGCTGGCAACTCTGCTGGGGACATAATATTTGCTTCAAGCAAGAGAGAGTCAAGCCTAACTTAGTTAATTTTATGATGAATATTAGCTTTGCTTAATTCTTTTCTTTATGCTTACTTGTTTTCTTTTGATACATTTGCTTGCTTATTTGGTTTCTTTATGATTTATCTTGTAATTATATTGCTCATTCCCATATTTATCTTTGGATCTTGGATGGTATCCTGAGTAAGGCTGTGCACCCGAGCTTTGGAAAAATAAGAGGGAACACCTAAGTTTAGAATTGGAAGTTGTGTAGTGTTAGTCTCCAGGGACCACTCCTTGTGAGCCTAGCATGAAGTATTCCCCTAGAGTAAAGCTTTTCATAGATCTCGTTGTAAAACAGCTAGTTTGTTGCACGACTGGATTCATGAAGGGTCAATGACTCTGCGAACCACTTTTAGAACCAGTTTCTATCTTGGTGGTTGTGTAGTGTTAGACTCCGAGAACTTCTTCTCATGTGCCTGGCACGAGAACCACACCCAGGATAGACCTTTTGTCACTCTCGTCATAAAACATCTAGCCTGTTGCATGATATTGACACGATAAGCGTCCATGACCTTGGGAACCCTATTCATCAATGTAGAGACTACCCTGTGAGTGGTTTTTCTTGGGTAGATAACGTAGAAATATCTATTAGGAAAGCTTGTCATTTAGGGTGTTCTAAATTACTTATGATACCCTAGATCCAAACAATCATGCATTCATCTCATATTGAATTATGGTACTCATAAAACAATTTATTTTCAGGGAATACTTTATATCCATGGTTGTTTTACATTCCAAAGAATGATTAACTCAAATAGGAGAAAATCTTTGCAACTCAAGGCCAAGATGTCGGATACCACTATTTTGATGAAATGTTTGAAAGAACTTCCACCATGTTTTAAGGTTATGCTTGAGTGGAGGTTTGGAGGAATTCTAAGTCTTCTCACCGTCAAAGTTCAGACGCCAACCATCACTGCCTTGGCTCAATTTTACGATCCTCCGCTCTGGAGCTTTCTGTTTCAGGACTTTCAGCTTACTCCTGCCTTAGAGGAATTTGAAGGTCTATTGGGTCCCTCTATGAAGGGAAGGGCACCGTACAACAAAATTGGCCAGGTACCTGAAGTGGAAGAATTAGCTATGGCATTTCATACCCCTATTCCAACTGCCCTGGCTAATTGGAAAAAAATAGAAAACTTATTAGGGTTTCGAAAAGTTTATCTAGAGGGGAGGCCGAGAGATTGTTGGCAGCACGTCATTGGGATGCTCTTGGGAATGTGCTAGCCCTACTCATATATGGGCAAGTACTTTTCCAAACTTATGAGGGTTTTATTTATTCAGCCGATATTAGCATTTTTGGGGCCGTATGGAAAGAAAATAAAAGTCCAGTTCATCCACTTTTAGCCGACATTTTTCATAGTCTTCATCATCGCTATGAGAAGAAGAATGGTACCTTGACATTCTGCCTTCCCTTACTTTACAAATGGCTCACATCACACGTGTTCAAACTAGATACCCTCATCAGTGATATGTCTAGTACAGAATTGGCCCAGACTTTGGTGTCTCTAAGTGAAAGAGATATTACTTGGTACCATAGCAAGCTTAATATGGAGGAAATCATCATCAGTTGTGGAAGTTTTCCTAACATGCCTTTAATAGGATCTAAGGGTTGTATCAACTATAACCTGATGCTAGCTATACGACAATTTGGCTATCCTATATTGGGGAAACCTGAGGACAAGGAGCTAGAGGAAATTATTTTGGATGACATGGGTGCTAAGGATCCGGATTTGTTACATAAGATTGTCAAGTCATGGGAGAAGATTCATACCAAAGGCCCTGAGCTAAGAACGAGGGATAGTGTGTCTAGAGTGTCATACCAATAGTGGGTTCTAGAAAGGGTTAAAGTTGTTAAACTCCCTTTTTCCATAGAGATTCCCCCTAAGCCAACAACGTTGGAACCAATACCGATATCGCTTGAGGAAGTGGAGGAGCTAAGAGCTAATTTGGCCAAGATGGGAAAAGAAAATGAGGATCTGCAATTGAGCCTGCAAAAGATCACTAATGAGAGGAACAAAGTGAAGTGGGAACTTGAACGAAGGAAGACACAACTA
This sequence comes from Lathyrus oleraceus, assembly GCF_024323335.1. Taxonomy (NCBI): domain Eukaryota; kingdom Viridiplantae; phylum Streptophyta; class Magnoliopsida; order Fabales; family Fabaceae; genus Lathyrus; species Lathyrus oleraceus. The sequence goes on along the minus strand of NC_066583.1, from coordinate 372,267,520 downwards.
GATGCTAATGAGGAAAGGGTTGACAGAGAAGAGCATAAATAGAAAAAAAGTTAAAATAGGTTTGGAGCAAGCCGACTGTTGCCTAGAAATCGTCAAAAATCAACCGAAACAGGCCCAAAAAGAAAGCCTAAAAAGGAGTATTGGTGGAAGAAGGCTACAAAAGAGAAAAAAGAAGTAAGAGAAGAGTTAGAAGCCCAAGTCAAAGATCTCACTATATCCCTCCACAACTCTGAAGCTCAGGTAGAGCGAGAGCGCCAACTTAAAGAAAGAGCTACAGAGGCCTCTCAAGTCACACCAGGAGTTTGGGCCGATAAGTGCCAAGAGACAAAAGATGCTAGAGAATACGCTCAACACTGGAAGGACAGGCTTGCGGCATTTCATCAAGATAACGTGGTATGGCTGAAAGAAAGAGAGCATGTGGTTGAGGACTATGAGGTATTCAAGAAAACTATTGACTTTTGGCAGAAAGATAGGGATGGGTACCGTGCAAAGCTTAATGGTTTGGTGGAGTTCTGTAACTGGTTAGCTCAGAACATGCCTTGGAGAATGAGAGAGGCGGTGGAAGAATGAGATCAAGACAACACACATCCCGTTGTGGTTAGCTTCATTATGTTATGCGAAGGAATGTTGAAGAGGTTCAAAGTCGAGTTGGAAGAACTCAAAGCTAGGAAACCTGCTACGTGATTTTTCGGTTCTTTTTTTTTTAGTCTTCGTTTTTTATATATGCTTTGTAAGGAGTTTAGTAGTTGAGTTGTATTGGTTCAGGCTGTTATGCCTTTGTATTAAGTACTTTTACAAATCGAATGAATGAAGTGGGCACATCTTTTACTTCTTAAATTCATGTTTTTTAATGCTTAAACAAACTCTATGAATGATTCCCTGAAAATAAAAATAACAAAAACATCTTCCTCATTTGCATACATCCAACACGTCATGCATTTCATTCAAAAAAAACTTACACGAACTTTTTTACCCTTTGTCCAGTAATGCTGACTAATCAACATCGATACGAGACGTGCAATAACTACATGATGACATTGGAACAAGTAGAGGTTAATCAGGCCACCATGAGGATAACTATCACTACTATCCAGGAAAAGATGGACCAGTTTCTCGAGACAATGTTGGCAATTACCCAAAGAGATAGGGTTGTGGAAGCAGAAGCTAGGACAAGGAAGAATGATAGTCACATTAGCACGTCAGGACTAGTCAATCAGAATGAAAGCTTCACTCATGCCAAGAAAAGCTTCATTTATATACCAGTAGGGAACAAAGATGATGGAGATCATGTGAAACCTTCTGATGCATCTGCTCAACATGGGTCTGAGATGGGTGGAGATGATCAATACGATGCTTTTTACATATTGGATCCACCACAAACTAAAATTCTTCCGGATCCTACTGCATAAAGGCTTCACGCCTTATAGAAGAAGATTAAGGCTATAGAGGGTAACAATATCTTTGGTTCCGCAGCCATGAATATGCGATTGGTTTCAAATTTGGTCATCCCGTCTAAACTTAAAACTCCTGATTTTGAGAAGTACAAAGGACAAACTTGTCCGAGAAGCCATCTGGTGATGTATTTCAAAAAAATGGCTGCCCACTTAGAAAATGATAAGTTGTTCATACACTATTTCCAAGATAGCTTGAGCGGAGCATCGTTGAGGTGGTACATGAGTTTGGAACAAGGGAGAATCCAAAGTTGGGAAGATTTGGCTGATGCTTTCCTTCGTTAATACAAATACAATCTCGATATGGCACCTGATCGTATGCAGCTACAAGGGATGGTCATGAATGAGAAGGAGTCGTTTAAAGAGTATGCCCAACGATGGAGAGAGTTGGTTGCTCAGGTCGAACCTCCATTGTCTGAGAAAGAAATGTCTGGAATATTCGTAGATACTTTGAAGGACCCTTTATTTGATAGATTGGTAAGTACTGCAGTGTTAGATTTTGCTCATCTGGTAACAATTGGAGACTGCATTGAGAAAGGCTTGAGGGAGGGGGAAATTCAAGGAGCTGTTGGGCCCCCAATGCACCGAAAAAGTATTCTGAAGGTTTCTAAAAGAAGAAAGAAGGTGATACAAATGTTATCTCAAGGGGTTATAAGGGTAAGCAACAAATTTCTTATGACCAAGTCGTTGTTGTAGTGCCCATACCATACCAGCAACCAGCGCAACAACAACAGGTTTATCAGCAACAACCTCCGCAACAGCGACAACAACAGAATTCCCTTCCACAATGACAGTTCAAACCAAGGCCACCACGAAGGAAGCTTGACCCTCTGCCTATTCCTTATAGCCATATATTCCCTTACCTGTAGAAACAAGGAATGTTAACCTTAAAGGAGTTGAAGCCAGCCACCTTCATGTATCCTCCTGGGTATGATTCTAATGCCCATTGTGAATTTCATATGGGTTCCCCTGGCTATACTCTGGAAAATTGTTACGTATTCCAGAATCGTGTGCAAGATCTGATTGAAGTCAACGTTACTCTAAGACGCCCGAATGTAAACACCAATCCCATGCCAACACATGGAGGTGCGCCAGTTAGTGCCATTGAAGAGGTCAGTAAAGGTGAATTGATCGAGAAAGTGGAAGAAATTCAAACTCCTATTGTCGTGATAGGTGTATAGTTGTTGAAGAGTGGTCTGATCCCAATAAACTTAGCTGATGAAGAAAACATTGAAGAGTTAAAGAGTTTTATCCAGCAAATGTTGGATCAAGGTGTGATGAAAATCGAGCACTACAATAAAGAAAAAAAGATAGTTGTGATTAATATTCCTTATGACATAGTCAATGTGGAGATTCCCATCACCCCATTGATGATAGTGTTTCCGGCATCATTCGCATATGAAGATGAAAAAGCAGTACCATGGATATATCAGCCTAGAGCTTTTAAGCAGGGGCAGGAAGACCAACATGTGGTCATTAATGATTCAAACATTACCTCCATAGTGGAACCAGCTGGAATGACATGCAGTGGCCGAGTGTTTGCGCCATGAGCTATTGATGCGTCTGCCAAAGCTAAAGGGAAGGAAGTTGCCACCCATGTCCAAGCTCCTGCTCTGAACGTTGAATTACAAGAAATTCACCTATCTCCGAAAGCTGCAGTTACCCAAGAAGAATCTGAAGAGTTTTTAAAGATAATTAAAAAGAGTGAATACAAGGTAGTCGATCAGTTAAACCAAACCCCTTCAAAGATATCGATGTTGTCTTTGTTGCTCAGCTCAGAGGCACATAGAGATTCGTTAATGAAGGTAATGAGTGTTGCTCATATTACGAAAGACATCACAGTAGAACAATTCGATTATGTGATAGCTTGTGTAACCACTAGAAATTTCCTAGGGTTTAATAACGACGAACTGCCTACCGAAGGGAAGAATCACAACAAAGCTCAACATATTTCCTTAAGATGCATAGATACACTGTTATCAAGAGTTTTGGTGGAGACAGGTTCTTCTTTGAATGTTTATCCCAAAGACTACAATGGTGAAATTGCCTTTGGAAGGACTAAAAATGAAGCATAGCACTTTGATAGTGAAGGCTTTTGATGGCTCATGACGAGCAGTAATAAGGGAGGTCGACTTGCCAATTAAGATTTGCCCGACTATCTTCACTATTACATTCCAAGTTATAGACATACACCCTGGGTATAATTGCTTGCTTGGAAGACCTTGGATTCACTCTGCGGGCACAATGACCTTTACCTTACACCAAAAACTAAAATTCATCACGAATGACAAGATGATCATGATTGGAGGTGAAGAGGACATCCTGGTTAGCCACTTGACTTCTTTTAGGTATATCAAAGTGGAATACGAGATTACTGAGACACCTTTCCAATCCTTGGAAGTGGTGAATGTATTGGCAGTCCAACAAATGTCTGAGTCACCAAAACCAGAGTCGTCAATGGCCTCGTGGCAAGGAGCTAAGGCCGCTATAGAGGCTGGGAGCGCCCAAGGCTGGGGCGAGGTGATAGAAATACGCGAAAAGTGGGACAGGTTTGGTTTGGGATATGAACCATCCTCGGTTGGATCAAGTAGTCAACATGGCAAGAAGTAAATTCCTCCTGTTGAGGAGACATTCACCAGTGTTGACCATATCTTTAGTAATCAATTGGCAATGATCAATGATGAGACCTATGATGAGGTGGTGTCCAGCTGGGTGCGACAAGCAGCGCCTGGTGAAGAACTAAAGAACTGGAAGACCGTGGAAATCCCCCAATTCTTTCAAAAGTAATTTTATTGTTTTAATCAAACCCTATGCTCTGCCCAAGGTACAGTGGCATGTTGTAGGGCCTCCTTATTTTTAGAACTTTGATTATCATTAATAAAATGGCAATTTGCATTCAAATTTTGCTCATTTCCTTTCATTTTTTATACGATAAAATGGCATTAATTCTTGTGCACGCACTTTCTAAATAAATTGCATAAATTATAACATGCAGAAACACCACCGAGACCATTGATAACGACACTGATATAGTCTTGCATGATTTTGACTGTCCAATTAACCGAGTTGAAGATGAAGACGGGGAAGATTGTGAACTCCTTGAAGAGCTAGCCAGATTGCTCAAACAAGAAGAGAGAGTCATTCAACCGTACCAGGAAGAAGTCGAAGTCATCAATCTCGGAACAGAGGAGGGCAAGAAAAAAGTAAGGATATGAGCCATCCTTCAAGATACAGTGAAGGCAAGACTAATAGAGCTCTTCCACGAGTATGTCGATGTGTTTGCTTGGTCATATCAAGATATGTCTGGGCTAGACACTGATATTGTTACGTATAAGCTTCCGCTCAAAGAAGAATGTTCTGCTGTCAAACAAAAGCTAAGAAGAACTCGTCCAGACATGGATCTAAAGATCATAGAAGAGGTGAGAAAGTAGTTTGATGTCGGTTTCTTAGAGGTTGCCAAGTACCCACAATGGGTTGCTAACATCGTGCCAGTACCAAAGAAGGATGGAAAAGTTTGCATGTGCATTGACTACCGAGATTTAAACAGATTTAGTCCCAAAGACGATTTCCCATTACCTCACATTGATGTATTAGTAGATAACACATCTCAGTTCTTAGTGTTTTCTTTCATGGACGATTTCTCCGGGTATAACCAAATTAAGATGGATCTAGAGGACATGGAAAAAAAACATTTATTACCCCTTGGGGTACTTTCTGTTACAAGGTGATGCCATTTGGGTTAAAAAATGCAGGGGCAACATATCAGCATGCCATGGTGACTCTCTTTCATGACATGATTCATAAGGAGATTGAAGTGTATGTTGACGATACGATTTCCAAATTCCAAACCGAAGAGGAGCACATCACTAATCTGGAGAAATTATTTGCTCGACTGAGAAAGTTTAGGTTAAGGCCTAACCCCAATAAGTGCACATTTGGGGTTCGATTTGGGAAGCTTTTCGGATTTATTGTAAGCCAGAAAGGAATTGAAGTGGATCTTGATAAGGTCAGAGTTATTCAAAACATGCTTGTTCCAAAGACTAAGAAAGAGGTTCATGGTTTCTTGGGAAGACTAAACTACATCGCCAGATTTATCTCTCATCTCACAGCCACGTGTAAACCAATATGCAAGCTTCTGAGGAAAAATCAAGAAATTGAGTGGAATGATGATTGCCAAACAGCCTTTGATAAGATCAAATAATACTTACAAAAACCACCAATTTTAATTCCCCCTGCTCAGGGAAGACCTCTTATTATGTACCTAATAGTACTCGATGAATCTATGGGTTGTGTGTTGGGGCAACAAGATGAGACTTTTAAGAAAGAGCGTGTCATCTATTATTTGAGAAAGAAGTTTAATGACTGTGAGACCAGATATTCATTGCTTAAAAAGACTTGGTGCACACTCACATGGGCCATTAAGCATCTCAGACAATACATGATGACTCATACGACTTGGTTGGTATCCAAAATGGACCCCATCAAGTACATATTCGAGAAACCAACTCTTACTGGCAGAATTGCCCGATGGCAGATGTTGTTATCAGATTACGATATCCAATATATCGCATAAAAGGCCATCAAGGGAAGTGTGCTAGCATACCATCTTTCTCATCAGCCAATAGAAGATTACCAACCTTTGAAGTTTGACTTCCCAGACGAGGACATCATATTTGTCAAAGACTTTGAAACCCCTGAACCTAGTAAGGAACCTGAACCAGAAGAACAGTGGACTCTCATGTTCGACAGTACTTCAAATGCTATATGTCATGGGATTGGGGCAATGTTGATGTCTCCCAAGAATTTTCATCTACCATTCACTGCAAAGTTTTGCTTCACCTGCACGAACAACATGGTTGAATATGAAGCCTGCATATTGGTGCTAGAGGAGGCTATTGAGTTAGAGATTAAAATCCTATAGGTATACGGAGATTCCTCTCTAGTGATACATCAAATTAGAGGTGATTGGGGAACGAGACATGCTAACCTAATTCCATATCGAGATTATGTGCTGAAGTGACTCCCAAAATTTGACAAAATCACTTTCTCTCATATTCTTCAAGAAGAGAATCAAATGGCAGATGCTCTGGAAACCTTGGTATCCATGTACAAGTTAATATGGCCTAACCATCATCCTGATGTTGAAATCAGACGTTTCAATGAACCTGCTCATTGTTTGACAACAGCAGAATAGTCGGATGATAAACCCTGGTTCTTCGACATCAAACATTATCTGGAGAAGCAAGAATATCCGACAGAGGCTTCTAGCCTTGACAAGAGGACTATACGGAGGTTGGCATCAAAGTTCTTCTTGAATGGGGATGTGTTATACAAGCGAAATTATGACATGGTCTTACTCGGATGCATGGACAAACATAAAGTTAATCAGCTTATGAAGGATATACACGAAGGATCCTTTGCCACCCATGAAAATGGGCATGCGATGGTGTTGAGTACACGGATAGAGTATCGGGATTTGTTATCGTCTCCACGGGGATTATGTGATATTGACGTTGTTCGACAGTTGCTAAGTTCTTAACTTATAGTAACAAGGGGGTTTTAGTTTTCGATTACGGTATCTTGCATAAAAAGTAAGAAATTACGGTAAAAGTTTTGGTTTTACTATTTGAGAAAGATTGTCAAAGTTAGGGTTCCAAGATCACTTTGCATGCATATGTTCGATCAAACAAAACTCATAAACTCCATTAGATGATAAACACATTCACAAAATCCTCTCAATGTGTTTATTTCTAACACACATTGTAGTTTTTCCCATTTTGATCCATTGTTGATTTCTCACACAATCTATCAAAATGACAACTTTTAGGTTTAACTTTTTAGTGAACAAACTCATTCAATACTATCTCTAGCTAAAGAACAAGGATGGATGAAAACCTAGGTCAAGAGTTGGAAAACACCTTTCAATCATAAACCAACACAAAGAGTTATCAATAAAACAAGGTTTTCACCATACATTCATTATCAAAGAGTTTACAAATGAAGATCAACCCATATACATACAAAGCTTATGATCATCTACATCTAACCTTGACAAAATGAAAGGCTTAGCTACTCATTTTCATGGTAGCTTGAGCAACAAGTTTCGGTCGAAGGTTGATCAACATCCAAATCGAAGAATCGAGATTGGATGAGAATCCACCTTCTTTTTGTAAAATATTGTCAAGAGAAGAAGAGAAATGAGAAATGGGGTTTCTAGGGCACAAAAATCACCTCTAGCCAGAAAACAAGGAAAAAGATGATGAAAAATATCTAAGTGTCCTTTCCAAAAAGTAGCCCATGCCACTTATAGTACTGGTTACTGAGCTGTCATGCTTGCTAGGTGAGCAGAATGGTTCGCCTAGCGAGCCCCAAAATAAGCCACCAGAGTAGCCTGCGTCCAGAGGAAACATCCCAGAAAAGTTGCATATGTTCTCTAGGTGAACAATCCTTTGCTAGGCGAAGCCCTCGCTTCTCTCATTCGCTCCAGCGAGCCTTGATGTTTTTGCTACTAGAATTGCTCGCTACCTGCTCGATGGATGCTCGCCTAGCGAGTACTTGGCTACTTCCCTCGCCACAGCGAGTTTTGATGGTTTTGCTACTGGAATTGTTCGCTGCTTGCTCGCTGGATGCTCGCCTAGCGAGCACTTCGCTACCTCACACGCCTAGCGAGCTTGCTGATGTTTGCTTTCTTTCTTGGTTCCTTTGCCATCTTTCGTGTGCCTTCGTTTTCCACTCTTTCATGCCTAATTCCTGCACAATAACACACAAATTAAAGGTACAAAGATCAATTCCATAGTATTGCAAATCAACAAAAGCAAGGGCGGTTTCGAACACTTTTTCGACAAAAAGGAGTGAAAGATGCCCACATTTGATAGCTCAAATAAGCAAACTTGGGCATCTAACAAGTCTCCCCAACTAGATTCTTGCTTCCCCTCATGCAAAGTATGCCTCTTGAAGGACAAGAGGATTTGCTTAAAGAAAAAGATTTCTCCGAAATCGAATAAAATGGCTCAAACACAAGAGAATCAACCAGATACAAGTTCCCAATGGTTAGAATAACACAATACACAAGAACTAAAGCCTTATAGCAATGCAAAACATGTATCAATCCACAACAATGTTATCCTGAATGAATCACCCTATCTCTCCTCTTCGAATAAGGATTGAAGAAATTACGCATTTGCAACCACGGGACAATTTCACTCTCCAACAAACAATGCAAAAGTCAATTCAATGCATACAATGTCTAACAATTATAAATGAAAATGCGGAAGCACGAAGATCACTAAGGTCTTTTCCGGTTGTAGCTTGGTCAGGTTTACAAACAAGGGTCATATCTAAGGCCATTGAAAACGAACTTGCCGACGCAAAAGAGACATTCACTGTACAAGCTATTCACACATCTCAACTTCGTTCCACTTGTTTCTCATTTGAAACCTTCACAACTCTTATTTCACAACTCAATTTTGTTTTTCACTATTTTTCTTCCAAGCAAGCATTCATTTTCATTTTCTCTATTTATTTATTTTCACATCGTATTCACAAAACAGATGTTTCTCTTTTCTAATTTTTTTTAATGCTTGCTCGGTTATTCAAGAGTTGTGGCACCAACCGATTCTCATTTTCGTTCTCCCCAACTTATCTTGTACTCACCCCAAGTGAATGCTCTTGACTTTTTACGGCAAAAGAACAATTATCAAAAATTTCAGGGTTTCAAGAAAAAAAGATTTTGACATCTCGCCTTATTTCAAGCTGAGATTCAACTGTTTAAGCTCAAAGGGGTTTACGAATACTCTCTGCTCACGGGTAAGTTGTATTTGGAACTGGTTGTGCTCGAAAGAAAACAAGCGCCTTGATCATTTCTAATTGCTTCCACAAATTCACAATAATAAAAGACAAAGCATGAATCAAATGAATCAACACAGTTTATTAGAATCAAGCATTTTAGTGTACAATGGAGGTTTCCTCACAACTTATGGTTCTAAGTCCTAGGTGAATCATTCATTCAATTATGTTGCAAAAAGAACAATATTCAATTACGAAAAGAGTAAAGTTCTTAATGCATTCTAAAATTCTAACCGGAGGTAACCATGTATCTTAGCATTATTCGCTTGTTTATTTTTATCATTGCCATCCAAGCTCGGATGCACCTTCATTGGATACTTCTTTAAGGAGCAACCAATCTAGAAGGTTTGACCCTCAACAACCAAAAATTTATTAAACAAAAGAAATTCAAACCAAACACAATAATTTAAAACATAAACATCAATCATCACTTCAAAATGTTAAAAATGTGCGTGGGGGACAAAACACCCCAAAAAGTACATAACCAAAACCAAAATACTACATATCTGAAAATACAATAAAATAAAACATAACATGAAAAATAAAACTTAGTCCTCATAGGACTCAGAACTCTCTTCACTACCGGCCTCAGAACCGGAACCATCATCATCATCATCACCAGAAGCACCAGCACCCACCCCCTCTCCGAAAACAGGCTTGTCCTCAGGCCAGCTAGCATGTTGCAAGAACTGCTCACGCGTCATCATAGGATGCTCTCCAGAAGGGTCACGTACCTGCAACTGTAATAACTGCATAGAGTCATGAATATCAATCATGGTGCGCTGAGTCGCCGCCATCCAATCCCAATTGTAGTTGCAGACAGCTTGCTGGAAAGGATCAAACCCCTGAGCAAAAACATCAGGACCATCAGAAGCCCCGGTATCATTAGCAGTTGTACTACCTCGGAAGTTCTTCGGCTTACAGTACTTGGACACATATCGATCGTCGATTGCGGACGGAATCCTTACCTGACTGCGGGAGGGTAGCTTCACCCTCGACTGTTGGCACAAAGCCATGATGAGACAAGGGAAAGCAAGGGGGCAGTTAACTCGTGCCCCCAACTTCAACCCGCTCTCAACCATAGACTTCATCTCAATCGCAATGATTCACGCCATATCGATCTGTATATTAGTAAGAATACAGTGGACCAAGTGTGCCACTGGGATCGGCACGGTCGACGTGTGTGACTTGGGCTTAATGTTAGTCAGAACCAGCATCAAGATCAGCTGAGCCAAGGGAATCATATCCTCCCGATGGTACCTCACAGGAACCCCAGATGGGTTCACCTCAACTGACTTTCCCTCAAACAACAGGGCTGTAGAAATAGAATCAGTGTCCCTGTGGAGCCTCAGATCTCTGTGGTATGCATCCCTCTCATTAGCTCCCAGATGGAGCGGTTCACCAAGCACTCTGTTAATAGCATCCCGATCAAAAGCGACCTGACGGCCTGACACTCTTGTAGTCCAAGTGAAAGGCTCGTCGTCATTCGGCAGCGTGTTCGCATAGAACTCGCGCACTATCTCAATGTCATAGCTTTCGAGTGGAGCGATCAACCTCTCCCATTTCTTGCTATGTATCAACCCTGCAAATGTCCGATAATCGCCTTCGGGGTTGATTATAAACCTCTTCTCAGGTAAGATTTTTCTTTTTTCCAACGCCACATAACGTGCGGCTTGCTTTGCCCCGATGAATTTGTCGGTGTCAAATTGAATTGGCACAGTACGGGAAGTGCTCCCGACCTTTCTCTTTTTCGAAGCACTTGACATGGATGCCATCTGTAAAATCATAGAAAAGAAACAGCACACAACCACAAAACAGATTAGAGAGCAAAACAGAAAAACCAAATACTGTCATGGTCGTTACTGCTTCGCTTAGCGAGGACCTAGCGAAGATTCGCTACGGGTTCGCTTAGCGAAGTGGCAGCGAATGCTCGCCACAGATTCGCCTAGCGAGGATGCTAGCGAATGTTACGGGATTCTGAGTTCTCCATTGTTAACAATCCAATTTCAGAAAACCCAAAGTCAAATGATACCCATTCTCCCAAATTTCAGAAACAAAGTAATTTAACATACTAAGAATCGTTCTAAACATACATGCAAACCTAAAAACCCAATCTCCCAAATTCAACCCTAATGATTCATTCTTCAGAACTTACGACATTGAAAGCATAAAGGAATAGAGACAGAACAAACCTAATTGAAAAGGTTGATTGATTTTGAAATGCAACGGTTAGGGTTTGCACAATGATGATTCTCAAAGAGATTGTGTGAGATGGGAGTGAAAAGGGTGCAAGTGAGAGTGAGTTCGACCTTATATTCAGACTTAAAACAAAATAAAGAGTTTTGGGCCCAAATGAGTGGCCCTGTGAAATAGAATAAAAGTTCTGTCACGCAACGTTCGCTACTGTCATCGCCTAGCGAGCAGCTAGCGAATCAGCTCGCTACTGTCTTCACCTAGCGAGCAGCTAGCGAACATGACAGTATCTGTGTTTTTCAAAACAGCACTGCACAGCACAATTCAGCAAGGTTCCACCAATTTGAACACCAATACCACACAACACAAAGCTGTAAATACTTACAATGTTGGGGTGCCTCCCAACAAGCGCTTGTTTAACGTCGGATAAGCTCGACGGTTCGAGATGCTCACAGAGGAGCATCCAAGGAGATTGCACAGCTCTCGCGGTCCACAAGACCGCCAAGATAAATCTTCAAACGTTGGTCGTTAACTATCCAACTCTCTTTCTTCTCCAAGTCCTCAATGACAACAGCTCCATACTCTTTGACGTCTTTGACACGAAATGGCCCGGACCATTTAGATTTCAATTTTCCGGGGAATAGATTCAACCTAGAATTGAACAAAAGGACCAACTGTCCGGGCACAAATTCCTTCTTCCTAAGCTTTTTGTCATGACACTTTTTCACCTTTTCTTTGTACAACCAACTTGAGTGATATGCGACATTGCGCATTTCTTCCAACTCAAGCAATTGCACTTTTCTTTTTTCACCGGCCAAATCCTTATCAAAGTTCAAGAATTTCAGAGCCCACAAAGCTTTGTGCTCCAATTCGACTGGCAAATGGCAAGTTTTACCAAATACCAATTGAAAAGGAGTTAAACCAATTGGAGCTTTAAAAGCGGTACGGTATGCCCATAAAGCTTCATCCAATTTTTGCGACCACTCTTTTTTAGAATTTGACACGGTTTTCTCAAGAACTCTCTTAATCTCACAATTAGAGACTTCGGCTTGACCGTTTGCTTGTGGGTGATACTGAGTCGCCATTCTATGTGATACACCGTAATGTTTCAAAACATTTTCTAACGGTGCATTACAAAAGTGCGACCCTCCATCACTAATCAACACACGGGGGGTTCCAAAACGGGAAAAGATGTTTTTCTTCAAAAAAATTATTACCGTTTTAGCATCCGCTCGAGGTGAGGCAATCGCCTCAACCCACTTAGAAACGTAGTCAACCGCCACAAGCATATATTCATTACCATATGAGTGTGGGAATGGTCCAAGAAAGTCGATACCCCAATAATTGAATACTTCAACCTCTTGGATGTTTTGGAGAGGCATCTCGTCTCTCTTACCAATCCCACCACTTCTTTGGCAACTATCACAACTTTGCGCATGGGCATTTGCGCATGGGCATTTGCGTCTTTGAAAATAGTAGGCCAATAAAATCCTGACTGAAGGACTTTGGTGGCCGTTCTTACCCCATTGTAGTGTCCGCCGTAAGGCGAGTTGTGACAATGCCAAAGAATGCTTTGCGCTTCATCGCCAGTAACACACCTCCTCAAAAGGTTATCACCACCCAATTTGAACAAGTATGGGTCATCCCATACGTAGTACTTAGCATCCGAGAGAAATTTCCTTTTTTGGTTCGAAGTTAGGTCGGCAGGCACCAAACCACTAGCCTTATGGTTCGCAAAGCCCGCAAACCACGGCCTAACTTGAACTTTGGAAAGTTTTTCATCAGGAAACTCTTCCCGGATTTCCTTCTCGGAAGCGGTAACCTCCACATTAACTAAGCGAGATAAATGATCTGCCACCAAATTTTTCGATCTTTTCTTGTCTTTGATTTCAACATCAAATTCTTGCAACAAGAGGATCCAACGGATGAGCCTTTGCTTCGAGTCCGGTTTGGTAAGCAAATATTTAATCGTCGAGTGGTCGGTATATACTATGACCTTGGAACCAATAAGATAGGACCTAAACTTTTCAAGCGCATACACTATCGCAAGTAATTCTTTTTCAGTGGTGGCATAGTTAACTTGAGCCTCATTAAGAACTTTACTTGCGTAGTGTATCGCATGAAAAAATTTCTCTTTTCTTTGGCCTAATACCGCTCCGATTGCATAGTCGCTCGCATCACACATTAGCTCAAAATTCAAATTCCAATTTGGAGCGACTATAATTGGAGCGGTAACCAATTTTTCCTTTAAAATTTCAAAAGCTTGTAAACACTCATCAGTTAAAAGAAATACCTGATCCTTATCTAGCAAGTTACTCAAAGGCTTAGCTACCTTTGAGAAGTCTTTGATAAAACGCCGATAGAAACCGATGTGCCCCAGAAAGCTTCGGACTCCCTTCAAATTCGTCGGAGGAGGCAACTTTTCAATCACTTCAACTTTAGCACGATCAACTTCAAGCCCTCTTGAAGAGACTTTATGGCCAAGCACTATCCCCTAGGTCACCATGAAGTGGCACTTCTCCCAATTAAGCACAAGATTTGTCTTCACACATCTTTCAAGAACCGTCTCCAAGTTGTCCAAGCATAGACCAAAGGAACCACCAAATACGGAGAAGTCGTCCATAAAGACTTCCATTGTTTTCTCGATAAGGTCGGCAAAAATAGCTTGTACACATCTTTGGAAAGTCGTCGGTGCATTGCACAACCCAAAGGGCATTTTACGGTATGTGAAAATTCCAAAAGGACATGTGAAAGCCGTCTTTTCATGATCGGTCGGGTCAACCGCAATTTGGTTATACCCGGAATAGCCATCTAAGAAACAATAGTATTGTTGCCCAGAAAGTCTTTCTAGCATTTGATCCATGAACGGGAGTGGAAAGTGATCTTTTCGAGTTGCGGTATTCAATCGCCTATAATCAATGCACATACGCCACCCCGTTGCCACTTTTGTCGGGATCAACTCATCCTTTTCATTTCGAATCACGGTAATGCCACCTTTCTTCGGAACCACATGTACAGGACTAACCCATGGGCTATCCGAAATCGGATAAATCATTCCCGCATCCAACAACTTAATAACCTCCTTTCTAACAACTTCCTTCATAGTAGGATTTAAGTGGCGTTGCGGTTGAGCTACCGGCTTAAAGTCCTCTTCCATTAAGATCTTGTGCATGCAATAGAAAGGACTAATTCCTTTGAGATCGGAAAGAGTCCAACCCATGGCTTCTTGATTCTTTTTCAAAACATTGATCAAACGGGCTTCTTCATTCTTTGACAAAAGATTGCTTATGATAACCGGCCTTACTTCGGTCTCGTCGAGGAATGCATACTTCAAATTAGAAGGTAACATTTTCAATTCAATCGGCGATTTTTCTTCATTAACCTCCTTCTTCAATACTTCCTCCTCAACTTCCCACGGATGTAACTCTTTTAGACTATCAAGTTCCCTTAGGCATTCATCAAGAGCTTGTTCTTCTTCAATTGTGAAAACTTCAAAGGAGTCATCAAGAGCTAACTCCATAAGAGATATCTCATGAATATGTTTAGAAACTTCAAAAGTTGCCTCTTCGATCACATCAATGCGAAAGCTATCACTACTATCCTTTGAATGCTTCATGGCTTCGAATAGATCAAAAGTAACTTCTTCATTTTGGACCCTTACTTTCATCAAACCGTCGTCAACATCAATCATCATGCGTGCGGTTTTCATGAACGGTCGGCCAAGAATAAGCGGAGCATCGTCATCCTCTTCCATATCAATCACAATGAAATCAACCGAGAAGAAGAATTTGTCAACTTTGACCAATACATCTTGGGCTAACCCATGAGGATGGGTAGTCGACTTATCGGCCAATTGCAAAGTCATCCGGATGGCCTTCATTTCAATGTTGCCAAGCCTCTTCACAATAGACAATGGTATTAGATTAATGCTTGACCCCAAATCAATTAGCCCTTTTCCGACATAGACATCACAGATTTTAACCGGCAAAGTAACTCGTCCCGAGTCAACCTCTTTTTTTGGAAGCGTTTGTTGAATGATTGCACTACAACTAGCATCTAGGACAATTATCTCCGGTTCCGTGTACCTCCGCTTTTTAGTAAGTATGTATTTCATGAATTTCGCATACTTAGGCATTTTATCTAATGCTTCGGAAAACGGAATGTTCACTTGAAGTTGTTTGAATATATCCATGAATCGGGCGTAATGCCGTTCATTCTCCCTCTTAGATGGAGCATGTGGATACGGAAGGTTTTGGATTGGAGTAGCGCCCACTACCTCCTTTCCTTTAGAAACTCTAGAATTCCTCTCTCTTTTCTTTTTTACTCCCTCCACCTTCACTTCATCACTCTTATTTTTTTCAATTTCCACACTTTCTTTATTTTCTACTTCACCATTTTTTTCATTCTTTTCAACTTCTTCCTCACTCTACTCCCCAACTTCACCATCAATGCTATCCTTTATTTTTTTCTCCTCATCTTTTTTCTCATCCTCTCTTTTTTCACTCTCATCTCTTTTTTTACTCTCACTAATCAACTCCCTTCCACTTCTCGTCGTTATCGCTTTACAATGCTCTTTTGGATTCGTTTGCGTGTTCGCCGAAAAAGATGGTCCGGGTTGTTGTTCCGCTAGTTGTTTAGCAAGTTGACCGACTTGAGTTTCGAGATTTTTGATTACCGCATCGTTGCTCTTTTGATTAGCCATCGACAATTGCATAAATTGTGTCAATGTCTCTTCTAACTTTGAAGTCACGACCGGCGGTTGTTGAGGTTGGTAAGGATTTTGACGGCTAGAAGTACCACCCCCATAACCTTGGTTATGGTGATAGTTAGCCCTTGGTTGGAACCCTTGATTCCCTTGAAAGTGTTGTTGTTGATTTTGAGGATGTTGTTGATACGGTTGTTGTTGTTGTTGCCTCGGTTGGTAATCTCGTTGGTTCGCCATGTAATTCACCTCTTCGAACCCGGGAGGTGGACAAAACCCGGTGTCATGATCACCCTTGCAAAGCTCATAACAAGCTATTTGTTTAGCTTTTGAAGGCTCTCTCAACTCTTTTATTTGTTGAGTTAAGAGTTCAACTTGTTGTGAAATGAGTTTATTTTGGGCAAGAATAGCATCGTTTGTCCCAAGTTCAAGCACTCCCGGTTTCTTCAAAGTGTTGCCTCTACTTTGACTTTGGAGGTCATTTAGAGCCATACGGTTAATGATATCAGTAGCTTCGTCGACGCTTTTAGACAACAAAGAACCACCTGAGGTAGCACCCAACAAAGTCTTGCAATTAGGTTGTAGGCCATTCTTGAAAATGTGGATTTGCGTCAATTCGTCAAAACCATTCCCTTTGCACTTTCGAAGCATGGATTTAAATCTCTCCCATGCCTCATTCAATAATTCGTTGGCTCCTTGCGAAAACACGGAGATAGCCGTTTTGGATTCCATGAACCGGTTGTGGGAGAAAAATCTTTCAATGAACTTCTCTTCCAACATGTTCCAATCCGTCATGACTGCAGGTGTTTGATCCAAGTACCAATCTTTGGCTTTGCCGAGCAAAGCATGAGGAAATAGTCTTTTGAACAACGGTAGCTCTTGAGCTTGATCAACTCCGGCTGCCAATGCTATCTCGTAAAATTTGGTGAGAAAAGCAAAGGGGTCTTCATGGTCCATTCCGGTGAATGGACTTCCGTATAGCAAGTTAAGAGTTCCCGTCTTCATCTCGGCTTGCCTTCCCTGATGGTTGGCAAACTGAGCTGTATTCCTCGGACTGTTGACACATGGTGTGGAAGCGAGCGGTGGTTGTGGTGGTGGCTCCATGATAGGTGTGAAAGGTGGTGGGTGTGTTGTAGAAGAACCTTCTCCTTGTTCTTGTCGTTGTCTAGCTTGTTGCCTCCTTCGTCTCGTTCTGCTATTCAGTCTCCTTGCGGTTCTTTCGATCTCGGGATCAAAAAGAAGTTGGTCCTCAGGAACCTGCCCACACATAAAACGAAAGTTGCACACTAAACCAAACAAATTAACAAGCACAAGTCAAAAATTCAGAAGTTAAAAATTAAGCAACTATTGCGATGCTCGCAATATCAATTCACAATCCCCGACAACGGCGTCATTTTGTTGAGTACACGGATAGAGTATCGGGATTTGTTATCGTCTCCACAGGGATTATGTGATATTGCCGCCGTTCGACAGTTGTTAAGTTCTTAACTTATAGTAACAAGGGGGTTTTAGTTTTCGGTTACTGTATCTTGCATAAAAAGTAAGAAATTGCGGTAAAAGTTTTGGTTTTACGATTTGAGAAAGATTGTCAAAGTTAGGGTTCGACGATCACTTTGCATGCATATGTTTGATCAAACAAAACTCATAAACTCCATTAGATTATAAACACATTCACAAAATCCTCTCAATGTGTTTATTTCTAACACACATTGTAGTTTTTCCCATTTTGATCCATTGTTGATTTCTCACACAATCTATCAAAATGACAACTTTTAGGTTTAACTTTTTAGTGAACAAACTCATTCAATACTATCTCTAGCTAAAGAACAAGGATGGATGAAAACCTAGGTCAATAGTTGGAAAACACCTTTCAATCATAAACCAACACAAAGAGTTATCAATAAAACGAGGTTTTCACCATACATTCATTATCAAAGAGTTTACAAATGAAGATCAACCCATATAAATACAAAGCTTATGATCATCTACATCTAACCTTGACAAAATGAAAGGCTTAGCTACTCATTTTCATGGTAGCTTAAGCAACAAGTTTCGGTCGAAGGTTGATCAACATCCGAGTCGAAGAATCGAGATTGGATGGGAATCCACCTTCTTTTTGTAAAATATTGTCAAGAGAAGAAGAGAAATGAGAAATGGGGTTTCTAGGGCATAAAAATCACCTCTAGCCAGAAAACAAGGAAAAAGATGATGAAAAATATCTAAGTGTCCTTTCCAAAAAGTAGCGCATGCTACTTATAGTACTAGTTACTGAGCTGTCATACTCGCTAGGAGAGCAGAATGGTTCGCCTAGCGAGCCCCAAAATAAGCCACCAGAGTAGCCTGTGTCCAAAGGAAACATCCCAGAAAAGTTGCATATGTTCGCTAGGCGAACAATCCTTCGCTAGGCGAAGCCCTCGCTTCTCTCATTCGCTCCAGCGAGCCTTGATGTTTTTGCTACTGGAATTGCTCGCTACCTGCTCGCTGGATGCTCGCCTAGCGAGTACTTGGTTACTTCCCTCGCCACAGCGAGTTTTGATGGTTTTGCTACTGGAATTGTTCGTTGCTTGCTCGCTGGATGCTCGCCTAGCGAGCACTTCGCTACCTCATTCGCCTAGCGAGCTTGCTGATGTTTGCTTTCTTTCTTGGTTCCTTTGCCATCTTTCTTGTGCCTTCGTTTTCCACTCTTTCATGCCTAATTCCTACACAATAACACACAAATTAAAGGTACCAAGATCATTTCCATAGTATTGCAAATCAACAAAAGCAAGGGCGGTTTCGAACACTTTTTCGACAAAAAGGAGTGAAATATGCCCACATTTGATAGATCAATTAAGCAAACTTGGGCATCTAACAGATGGCGAAGAAAATTTTAAGGGTCGGTTACTACTGGTTAACAATGGAAGCTGACCGTTATCATTACACCAGAACATGCTACAAATGCCAAATTTATGCTGACAAAGTGCATGTATCGCCTATTCCTCTACATGTCGTAACATCACCCTGGCCTTTCTCTATGTGGGGAATTGACATGATCGGGATGATAGAATCCAAAGCATCTAATAGACATATGTTTATCTTGGTAGCCATAGACTACTTCACCAAATGGGTCAAAGCCGCATCCTACGCAAATGTCACAAAGCATGTAGTTGCTCTTTTTTTAAAGAATAATTTCATATGTCGATATGAAGTTCCCAACAAAATCATCACCGATAACGGGTCCAACCTCAACAACAAGACCATTGAGGAGTTGTGTGCAACGTTGAAAATTGAACACCATAACTCGTCACCATATCAGCCCAAGATGAATGGGGTTATTGAAGTTGCAAACAAAAATATCAAGAAAATTATTCAGAAGATGGTAGTCACGTATAAGGATTGACATGACATGCTACCTTTTACGTTGCACGGTTATCATATATCAATGCGTACTTCAACAGGGGCAACCCCTTATTCCTTGGTTTATGGCATGGAAGCGGTCCTCCCTATAGAAGTGGAGATCCCCTCGATGAGAGTCCTGATGGAGGCTAAGTTAGACGAGGCGGAATGTGTTCAAGCAAGGTTCGATGAGCTCAACCTTATTGAAGAGAAGCGCTTAAAATAATTATATCATGATCAACTCTACCAGAGGCGTCTTAAGAAGGCATTTGACAAAAAAAGTTTGTCCTAGAGTATTCTAGGAAGGTGATTTGGTGTTGAAGAAAATCTTGCCCATTCACAAGGCTTCTAGGGGAAAGTGGACACCAAATTATGAAGGTCCATTTGTGGTGGTTAGAGCCTTTTCCAGAGGCGCTCTAATCCTCACAACTATGGACGGTGATGAATTGCCACTCCCCATAAATGTTGATACAGTTAAAAAGTACTTTGCCTAAAAAAGTGGAATAATAAAGGTCGCTAAATTGAAAACCTGAAAGGGCGATTTAGGCAAAAATGGCTATCCTGGTGGATCGAAATCCTGAAAGGGCGGTCCAGACAAAAATTAGGAATGAAAATAAAAATTTCTGACCCGCTGAGTTTAAAACCCGAAAGGGCGGGTCAGGCAAAAAAGGGTATCCTAGTGGATCGAAAACCCGAAAGGGCGATCCAAGCAAAAATTAAGGATTAATTCCAAGGCAAAGAACTGCAAATTCAGCCATTTATCATACCTCTGAAGGCGAAGGGTCAATCCACCTGACTTTTCCAAAGGCAAGGCGCTCGAACTTTCAAAAGACATGATGATTATAGTAGTATTGAAACTCAATGGAAGCTCAATTTTTATTGCCATTATATCTTCGTACACAACAATTACCTCATTAAAGAATTGCATCTTTATGTATAGTTGCCCATTCAAGGGTCAAATCAATAAAAAGAGAAATTTTCTCATCAAAGTTGTGCCCAAATTATTTTTTATTTTATCTGCTTGTTTGCAAAATGCCTTTATTATTGATAAGCATCATTTTTTAAATTTTGGAGAAAAAGACAAAAAACATTTGAACAAAATGATAAAATTACTCTTTAGATATTAAAAGGGGGAGACTCATACTCCCAAGATTGTTCTTATTGCATAAAGATGTCAGATCATTCGTGAACAACCATGGTCATCTCCATTACTAACAACTCAAATTCCTTTAGAAATGTACTCATGTGCGGCATATCACCGGGAAGTCTCTAGTGCAATTTTGACATAAGCATTAATAAAATATGGCACCATTAAAGTATCGAGTGTTCAAAAGTCTGAACCCCTCAATAGCTTGAAACACCCAAATATATTTCCAAAAAAGGCATCGGAGCCTGATTTCCATTGGTCCCCCCGACAATAGAAAGTCCACACCGTTTGCATCTTCATCAAATCAAATCTCATTAACCAGGGAACCAAAAGAACACTTGTCTTCGAGGAGGGAGAGCAACTTCAAAAAGACATACTTGATTATCCATTTTTGCATGCCCACTTGCATCACATACATAAGTTCATGCATAATTTTCCTGCTGTCATACCCCAAAATTTGCCCGTTAATCTTGCAGGACATTTTTCAAGGCACTCCAACTCATTTTTCAAGACATTGATCTTAAAGGAACAAAGACCCAACACACAGGTGGCCAAATCCAGAAAATGACTTAAACTGGCTTGCTCGCTAGGCGAGCAAAATCCTTCGCCTAGCGAACTCTTCGCTGCACCACTCGCCTAGCGAAGCTGGCGAATACCAGAAATTTTGGGCTTCATTCTGAGCCCATTAGGTCACAAAAACTATTATAAATACCAAGACCTCATTCAGAAAAAGGGACGGAGACAGACAGCAAACCCTGGAGGCTAACCAAGAGAATTCAGAGCAACCCTAAAGGAAACCCTGAAGGAAATTCATCTGCGCAAAGGTTACCTCCACCCAACTCAATCCGGCACCAACCCCAAGAGTGATCGGCCAATTCAACATTTCAATTCAATTGCAAACAGGTTTGCACTACCGCTACCGCTTCATGCTCCCAATTTACATGTGATATTATGGTTGAATTTATCAATATATATTAGGTTTTGCATGTGGATTTAAGTATGCATGGATGTCTTGAATGTTTAACCATGTAATTTCTATAAGGGATGCCATAGGGTTTGGAGCTTGCTGAAATCGTACTGTTATTAGACTCAAAACCCGCAGCCGTTCGCTAGCACATCGCTAAGCAAACATGTAGCGAGCGTTCGCCAAGCCTTCGCTAGGCGAGGCAGCAGCGAACATGACAGTCTCTGTTTTTTTTCCGTTTTGTTCTGTGCTTATCTGACATGTTCTATCATAGCTATGTATTATTTGCCTGACATTATTACTATTGCGATTCCTTTGTTCGGGGCAACTATTGATCGCACCCCATTTGGTATTCTGACCTGTTTGCTAAATTTTGTGAGGGCTCACATACTCCCGGAGAAGGTAGCTTGCTAGGTATTCCACTTTATTTGTGGGATACCCTTGTGGAGATTCATCCTAATTACCTAACTGATTATAAATTGTTGCTTTTGAATATATGATCTTAGCCCTCTCTTTGTCGCCTTACGGTATTACGGTCAGGTCCCGTGAATATGGGGATACACTTAGCAAAGACCCTTCGATTAAATCATCATGTCCCTATAAGATAAATCATAGTCCCTCGGATGTTGCCTGCGAATATATGGTTTTGTCCCTCGATGGCCCGTCGTTGTAGCCTACGGTTAAATGATGATCGTCCCTTCGAATGCTAAGGTATCCTTACAAATGTTGCCTTCAATGACCAATCGATGACCCTACGATGTCCCTTTACATCCAAAGGACAAGACTACTTACTTCTCAATAGTAAGGACAATTTTACCTTCATAAGGATAGGAAATATCCATAAAGACCTTGGGTAGGTACAACTCTTAAATGCTGACTCACAACTTAGAATACTTTTCACACCTCACACTTTGCAAAACATCTACTAGAAAATCACCACTTGGTATACATTCGTACTAGAATCATTGCCAAGTTATATTTTTCTAAACAACTTTCAAAATTAAACGAGATAAATACTTTGTATATTTGTACAAGAATCATTACAAAGTTAAACTCTCTTTTCAAAACATTTCCCAAACAGTTCTCAAACACTTTTTCAGACAAGAAAAACATAAGTGATTAAGAAATTAAGAGCCCATGGATAACCATGGATACAAAGGGTGCTAACACCTTCCCTTTGTATAATGTACCTCCCGAACCCAAAATCTAATCAAGGTCTTTCCTGTTCTTTTCCGCCTTTCCTTATTGGATAAAAGAAAAGTCGGTGGCGACTCTTGCTATCCGCGACATTGTTTTTCAAACAAAACACAAAATTCAGTTCACCGTATAACAGAACTGGCGACTCTGTTGGGGAATTTTAAAAAAGAGAGGTTACCTTAAAAAAAAAAAAAAAAAAGATCACTTATTTGAATTGTCTGATTTACTTTTAAGGGATTGCTTGGGTATTTTATGCTTGAGTGAAAGATCCTACACCCGGATCTAGTGTACCTTAGGTAAGTAGCACGAGATCATCGCGACTATCTGGCGTATACCGGAATGGTTAAAATGATGGCTACGGTTAATGTGACACTTTGGATGTCCTGATGTTCCTCATGTTTACTTGAGGAAAAATTTGGCGTCTGCGTGGTGTCATCAAAGCATTAACCAGACCTTTAGAACCCTAATTGACTCATCCTAGCCATTAGAAAGTAGTGAGATAACTGACTTCGGTTCCGACTGGGGTTGGTTGAGACTCGATACTACACTCTTTGAGATTGGACTTTAGGGAAGCTTTGGTCAATCGCTTGGTGTTGCACTGAAGTGGACTTAAAGAAAAGTCGATGATTTGAGATCCTTCTAGAACCCGGTTACTATTCTAAGACAGGTGGAACCAACCAAACTTCAGGGGGGAGGGTACTTACCTATGGAACTCATGCAAGCCTTAAAACCTAGGAATGATTGCGGTGTGACTTGTTTGTGTTTGTTACTTACATAACATCATAACATCATAACATCATAACATCATGACATTGTACTAACCATTTCAAGGACTTAGGGATTTAACTTTGCTCTGTTAAACAGGCTATGGCTTCCAGGAAGACCATCCGGATAAATCTTGTGGCGATCTCTCCTCAACTCAAGAATTTAGTGTCAGAACTTCCCGATCATGCTCAGTTCATCAAGAAACATGGTTCTCTCCTCAATTTAGTTACCACCGGTTTCAAAGAAGATATGATGAGAGTTCTATTCCAGTTTTTTGATCCTAAACATCATTGCTTCACCTTCCCAGATTATCAGTTGGTACCCACATTAGAAGAATTCTCCAGAATGTTTGGGATACCTATCCTTGATCAAACACCTTTCAGTGGTTTAGAAAAGATTCCGAAGTCTGAAGAAGTTGTCGCGGCTTTACACATGACAAAGTCCTACATTGAAACTAATTGGGTAACAAGAAGTGGAGTTAAGGGTTTACTTGCCAAATTTTTGATAAATAAGGCCCGAGAATTCCTAAAAGTTATGAATGTCCATGCTTTCGAAGATGTTCTAGCCCTACTAATCTATGGTTTGGTGCTATTTCCTAATCCGGATCAATTCATAGACATGAATGCTATTAAGATATTTCTCACTCATAACCTTGTGCCCACCTTGCTTGGAGACATTTTGCATTCCCTTCACACTCGTACTATGAAAAGGCAAGGGACTCTCATGTGTTGCGTACCTTTATTATCTAGGTGGTTTATTTCGCACCTTCCTCAATCAGTCTTGAAGAATGAGCAAAATTTGAAATGGTCTCAAAGGATAATGTCGCTCTCCCATTCAGACATCCATTGGTGTCCTCAACCCAAAGAAAATGTTATCATCATTGACCGTTGCGGAGAATTCTCTAACGTACCACTCCTGGGGATAAGAGGAGGTATTACTTATAACCCGGCTTTAGCCCTACGCCAGTTTGGTTATGCTCAAAGAGATGGTCCACATGAAATAATTATTCAAGGCATTGTGTTTGACTATGACAACGACTCTCAAGGTCTCCGTCAAAGGTTTGTACGAGCTTGGGGCATGGTGAAAAGAAGTACTTTAGGACAGAAGAACTCTATTCCTATGGAACCTTATCTCATATGGGTACGCGCTAGAGCTCGTGAGCTTACCATGCCATATCTTGCAATCGGACCTCTGATTGTTGAACCAAAAGTTGAAGGAGGTACCCCTCAGATCATTCCTTATCCAGATATGCCTACCAATGTTGAAGAATTGAAGAAATCCTGGATCCAGTTGAGAGAGGAAAGGGATACTTTTGAAACTCAGTTCGGTGCAGAAAGGAAGAAAGTATTAGAGCTCACCAGCCAGCTTAATGAGGAACGAAGACTCAACGCATATCTCCGCCCCAAAAGAAGCCGTCCCTGGGAGACTTGATCTTTCATTGTATTTATTTATTTTTTGTAATAAACATTTTTTAAAGAAATTATTAATAAAATTTTCCCTCTTTTGGTGGTTTACGCAAAGTTAAATTCCAAAAGTCCTTGAAAACATTTCATACATTGCATAGCATAACATAACATTGCATAACAGGTACTCTAAAAGATCAATGTTCTCACGGTCTTCCTTCTAAACAGAACAGATGGCTCTCGAACAAACTGTCAAAGATCTCCAGGCTCAGAATGCTCAATTCCAGGAGATGATCTTGAACTTATCCAAGGGGCAGGATGAGCTGAAGGCTCTCTTGCTCGAGAAGAAGAAAGACAAGAAAGTTGTGAGTTACATCAACCCGGGAAGAAGGCTTAAAGGACAGGCCGCAGGAGTCAAGATTAGAATTCCGAAAGATCAAGAAGAGGAGACAGAAAATGATTCGGAAGAGGAAAATGGTGACCCCTTCAACCCTGAGGACGACGACGAAGATTATGAAAATGAACAGTACTCCCCAAAAGATGATAAGTATAAGTTGCTGGAAGAACGCATGCTAGCTATGGAGGGTCAGAAGGCGCCCGGTCTGGATTTCAAAGGCTTAGGTCTGGTCTCTGATGTGGTCATTCCCCGCAAATTCAAGGTCCCCGCTTTCAATAAGTATGATGGTGCGTCTTGTCCTCAGATGCATCTGAGAGCTTATGTGAGAAAGATTCAGCCGTATACCACTGATAGGAAGCTATGGATCCATTTCTTCCAAGAGAGTCTGTCTAGCACACAGTTAGAGTGGTATTATCAGCTCGAGAGCTCTAACATCCGCACCTGGATTGATTTAACGACAGCTTTCTACAAGCACTACCAGTATAATTCTAAATTGGCGCCTACTCGGCTACAATTGCAGAATATGACTATGGGCTCTAAAGAAAGCTTCAAAGAATATGCTCAAAAATGGAGAGACTTGGCTGGCAGAGTCAAACCCCCTATGACTGATCGAGAATTAGTGGACATGTTCATGGGTACACTGACTGGCCCATTCTACAGCCATCTATTGGGAAGTTCCTCATCGGGTTTCACTGAACTTATATTAACAGGTGAACGTGTTGAAAGTGGCATTCGAAGTGGAAAGATACAGGTGGCTACCTCTGCAAGCACCAAAAAGTCCTATCAGGGGAGGAACGAATCAAATGTTGTGTACGGTCAAAGGGGTCATAACAAGAAAAATCGTGACCATACTGTTGGATCAGTTACGATTGCAGCACCGCCATCTCAAAACTTCCAACACAGACAAGACAGACCCAGAAGACAGTTTACGAAGATCAATTTGACTTTAGCACAGGCACTGCAAGGTATGCTAAAGGCGAATTTAATCACCCTCAGAGATCCTCCTGCAAATCCCAACACTACTTCTCCTCGTTATAATCCCAATGCCAGGTGTGCATATCACTCCGATAGCCCCGGGCATGATACAAACGATTGTTGGTTGTTGAAGAATAAGATTCAGGATATGATCGACGCTGGGGAAATTGAATTTGATCCTCCGGAGACTCCTAATGTCATCACGGCTCCTATGCCTAACCATGACAAGACTGTTAACGATGTGGATGACAATTCTCACATTTCTAATGTAGCTAACTTAGCATCTCCTCTCCTGATCATCAAGAAGGATTTATTACAAGCTGGTTTATTTCAAGGTTGTGCTGAAAATTGCGATCTCTGTATACCCCGACCCAATGATTGCTTAAAACTGAGGAATGGTATTCAACAGCTGATGGAAGATCGTACAATTCTCTTTGAAAAGATTCCTAAGGTGGAAAACCCTATCGAAGAAATATCTGTGATTGCCAGATCCAAAGTTCCAGTGAAGATTACCGCTACTAGAGTGCCTGTGAAGATTACTGCTGAGCCCAAGGTAGCTCCCATAATTATTACTGCACCTGGCCCAGTACCGTATTCCTCAAGCAAAGCCATTCCGTGGAATTATGGAGGTGATGTTTACATCCATGGCATAAAGCAAGATGATAATTCTGCTAATCCTAATGACGTTGACATTGTTGGGACTAGTAAAATTACTCGAAGCGGAAGGATCTTTTCTCCAGAAATCTCACCTCCCGTCCCTGAAACTCGAGGAAAAGAACCAGTAATCAATCCTTCTCAGTCAAGGACACCAATCGAAGTTACTACCGAAGATGTTGTCAAACAGGAAATGGAAGAAATGCTGAAAATCATCCGCAAGAGTGATTTTGATGTGGTAGAACAGTTGGGGCATACTCCGTCTAAAATTTTGATGTTATCCTTGTTGCTATCTTCTGAATCTCATGCCAATGCATTGATAAAATTCTTGAAGACCGCTCATGTACCTCAGGAGACATCTGTCAATCAGTTCGAAAACTATGTTGCTAACCTGACTGTTGACAATGGCCTAGGTTTTTCCGATGCTGACCTGACACCAACAGGAAAGAATCATAACAAAGCTCTGCACATCTCCATTGAGTGTAAGGGGATCACCTTGGCTCATGTGTTGATCGATAATGGCTCTTCTTTGAATGTGCTACCGAAAGCTGTACTCGATAAGCTTGACTGTAAAAGCATTGAACTGAAGCCTAGTGATGTTGTGGTGCGTGCTTACGATGGTGCGAAGAGTGTTGTCCATGGTGAAGTGGTTCTCCCTATCAAGATAGGACCTCAAGTCTTCAACACTACCTTTCACGTAATGAACATTCGTCTTGCCTATTCCTGCTTGCTGGGACGCCCTTGGATTCATGGGGCAAGTGTTGTAGCTTCGTCTCTCCATCAAAAGCTGAGGTATCCAATAGAGGGTAAGATTGTCACTGTGTGTGGAGAAAAAGAGTATATTGTCAGTAGTGTGCATACCTTCATATACGTCGAGATGGATGGTGAATTCGTTGAGACGCCTTCTCAGTCATTTGAAGTAGTTCCTCCGACTAGTCCTGTCCTTAAGCCAATTTCCCGTGTGCCCAAGGTTATTCGTGCTCCTCCTGCTATGATTTCTCTGAAAGATGCTCAAGTCGTGGTTGAAGATGGTGGTCGTACTGGCTGGGGTCAACTGATCGATGTACCGTACAAGTCTGATAGATTTGGCCTGGGATTTAGCTCTGAAAAGGTAGTCAAAGATCAGATTAATGATGTAGAAGATGCTGATAGTGATTGCGACTTGGATAGCTGGATTTTCCCAACAATTGGTGACAGACTCAATAATTGGAAGGCTGAAGACACTATCCCGATTTCCTTTAGTCCGGAGTAATTGTTGTTGCCTATTTTAGTGTTGCAAATTTTTAATTTTTACAATTGAACTTCTTAAAGCATTGTGTCTATGCCCGAGGCACAAATAGCTAATTTGTTAAGGGTTTTGTCGTTTTCATAAGCATATCCACATTCAATAAATCAATGGACTTTTTGCATTCAAATATTGCGCTCTTTATCTTTCCTGTCATCTTTTAAACAAGCTATGCTTTCTTACACACACTCACGTAACAAATTGCAGATCCATATCCACTCTGGATCCTGTTGATTATAATTCTGCTACTGTTCATTATGACTTTGAAAATCCGATCTACCAAGCCGAGGATGGAAGTGAGGAAGATTGTGAAGTACCTGGAGAGCTTGCCAGACTGTTACTGCAAGAAGAAAAGACTATACAGCCGCATGAGGAATCAATTGAAACTGTAAATCTGGGTACTGAAGTAGACAAGAAAGAAGTCAAAATAGGAGCAGGCTTGGAAAACAGCGTCAAAGAAAGATTGGTTCAGATGTTACATGACTATATAGAGATTTTTGCTTGGTCTTATGAAGACATGCCAGGACTGGATACTGATATAGTAGTGCATCGTTTGCCAATGAAGGAAGATTGTCGTCCTGTTAAGCAAAAGGTTCGTCGCATGCGTCCTGAAATGTCTGAGAAAATCAAAACCGAGGTTATGAAACAATTTGATGCAGGTTTTCTGGCTGTTACTTCTTATCCTCAATGGGTTGCTAATGTGGTACCAGTGCCAAAGAAGGATGGTAAGGTGCGAATATGTGTAGATTACAGAGATTTGAATAAAGCGAGTCCCAAAGATGACTTTCCACTTCTGCACATTGATGTTCTGGTAGATAACACCGCTCAACACAAGGTATTCTCATTCATGGATGGATTCTCAGGTTATAACCAGATTAAGATGGCACCTGAGGACATGGAGAAAACTACATTTGTGACGCAATGGGGCACTTTCTGTTACAAAGTAATGCCATTCGGTTTAAAGAATGCAGGGGCAACATACCAGCGTGCTATGGTGGTTTTGTTCCATGATATGATCCATCATGAAATAGAGGTATATGTGGATGACATGATAGCCAGATCTCATACTGAAGAAGAACATCTCGATCATTTATACAAACTGTTTGAGAGGTTGAAGAAATACAAGTTGAGATTAAACCCGAACAAATGCACCTTTGGAGTAAGATCCGGTAAACTCTTGGGCTTTATTGTCAGTGGTAAAGGAATTGAGGTTGACCCGGCTAAGGTGAGAGCTATTCAAGAAATGCCAGTTCCCCGTACGGATAAAGAAGTCAGAGGTTTCTTGGGATGCTTGAATTACATTGCCCGATTTATCTCCCATTTGACTGCTACCTGCAAACCCATCTTCAAATTACTGAGGAAAAATCAAGAGATGATATGGAATGATGAATGTCAAGAAGCTTTTGACAAAATCAAGAAGTACCTCCAAGAACCTCCAATTCTGATGCCACCAGTTGAAGGAAGACCTCTAATCATGTATTTGACCGTGTTAGAAAATTCAATGGGGTGTGTGTTGGGGCAATATGACGAGTCTGGTCGAAAAGAGCATGCCATATACTACCTTAGCAAAAAGTTTACCGACTGTGAAACAAGATACTCATTGCTCGAGAAAACTTGTTGTGCTTTGGCTTGGGCTGCTCGCCGACTAAGACAGTATATGTTGAATCATACCACTTTATTGATTTCTAAAATGGATCCTATCAAATATATATTTGAGAAACCTGCCCTCTCCGGAAGAATAGCAAGATGGCAGATGATTTTAACAGAGTATGATATCCAATACACTACTCAGAAAGCAATCAAAGGAAGCGTGTTAGCCGATCATTTGGCTCATCAAGCAGTTGATGATTACCAATCTATGAATTTTGAGTTCCCAGATGAGGATGTCATGCTTGTTACTGATTATGAAGAACCTGGACCGGATGAAGGACCCGAACTGGGATCCCGATGGACTATGGTTTTTGATGGATCTTCTAATGCATTGGGCAATGGTGTTGGTGTTGTAATCATTTCCCCCAAGGGTTGCTATACGCCTTTCACTGCTAGACTATGTTTTGATTGTACCAATAATATGGCTAAGTATGAAGCATGTATTTTGGGACTCAGAGCTGCTATAGACCTAAGAATCAAGTTTTTGAGTGTGTACGGAGACTCAGCCTTAGTAATTAGTCAGATCAAAGGAGAATGGGACACTAAACATCCGAATCTCATCCCTTATCGAGAGCAGGTGTTGACATTAATCCCATACTTTGAAGAGATTACATTCGAACATATTCCACGAGAAGAGAATCAGTTGGCAGACGCATTAGCTACCATGTCATCTATGTTCAGAGTCAGATGGGGCAATGAAGCTCCCATGATCACCATTGAACGATTAGATGAACCAGCATATTGTTATGAACTAAATACTGATGAAGTAGAAGAGAAACCTTGGTTCCACGAAGTGAAAAGATATTTAGAAACTCAGGAATACCCTGAAGGGGCATCCATCAATGACAAAAAATTTCTGAGGAAGTTCTCCGCTAAATTCTTTTTGAGTAATGGAGTATTATACAAACGTAATCATGATTCGACCTTGCTTCGCTGTGTGGATAAAAAGGAAGCAGAAAAGATTATGGAAGACATACATGATGGTATTTTTGGGACTCATTCTAGTGGACATACGATGGCCAAGAAGATTCTGAGATCAGGATATTATTGGTCTACCATGGAAGCTGATTGCCACCATCACTCCAGAACTTGTCACAAGTGCCAGATCTATGCGGACAAAGTACACGTACCTCCTGCTCCATTGAACGTATTGACAGCACCTTGGCCCTTTGCAATGTGGGGCATCGATATGATTGGAGAGATTAAACCTACTGCTTCTAATGGACATCATTTCATTCTTGTTGCTATTGATTACTTTACAAAGTGGGTAGAGGTGGCCTCATTTGCTTCTGTCACCAAGAATGTGGTGGCACGGTTCATCAAGAATAGTCTTATTTGTTGATATGGCATCCCTGAAAGAGTTATCACAGACAATGGCACCAATTTGAACAACAAGATGATTACTGAACTCTGCACGCAGTTCAAAATAAAACACCATAACTCTTCTCCGTACCGGCCAAAGATGAACGGCGTCGTGGAGGCTGCTAATAAGAATGTTAAGAAGATCATACAAAAGATGACAGTAACATACAAAGACTGGCATGAGATGTTACCCTTTGCTCTTCTTGGTTATCGCACTTCAGTGCGCACTTCGACAGGGGCAACTCCTTTCTCTTTAGTCTATGGAATGGAAGCCGTCTTACCGGTGGAAGTTCAGATTCCCTCTCTAAGAATCATGAAAGAGGCAGGTTTAGACGAGGATGAATGGATTCAAACTCGACTCGATCAGATAAATTTGATTGATGAAAAGAGACTTGCGGTTGTTTTTCATGGGCAGATATATCAGAAGCGCATGACCCAGGCATTTAACAAAAAGGTCAAGAGACAGGTGTATCAAATGGGCGACTTGGTGGTCAAGCGTATCACTCTACCACAAGGTGATCCCAGAGGCAAATGGACTCCCACATACGAAGGGCCATTTGTAGTTAAGAAGGTATTCTCTGGTGGAGCCATGATGCTTGCTACAATGGATGGCGAAGACTTCCCACATCCCGTGAACGCAGACATAGTTAAAAAATACTACGCATAAAAGAGACCCGCTAGGTCGACGTATCTAGGCAAAAGTAAGGGCATCCCGGCGAACCAAAAGGGTTCGAGCAAAAATTAGGGATAAACATATAAAAATGTACATCCGGCAAGTCGAAAACCCGAAAAGGCGGCTTGGGCAAAAAAGGGTATCCTGGTGGACTGAAAACCTGAAAAGGCGGTCCAGGCAAAAATTAGGGATTAAAGCGTATGACTATGTCCCGTTCTCTGTCTGCTTCACCCAAGTCAAAGGGACTGAACAAGCCAATCACTTCTATCCAACAGTAGGAGATGAGAGGCTTGAAGACATAATGACAGTAGTGGAATTAAAATCAATGGGACTTTTTCTGCATAGCTTTCTCTTCGTTTTCTTGACAATTTCCTCTTACTAGGATCTCTGTCTCCTTGTACTCAAATTGCCTGTTTATAGGCCCTCTTTCAAAATCAATACAATTTTATTTCCAAAAAGATGTTTTTGTTTTACTTTCCCTGTTTTGTTTGCATAAACGTCCATTGATTTAATTCGAATTAATATATGCATTTGAACATGATTGATGTTTATCGAAAATACATGCATAAAATAGGAATAGCAATTACTAAAAGACTTTAGGGTCGAGGATAAAGTCTAACCATGCTTTCCGATGAATCCGGTTGCTAATCCTATTCCCCAGCAAAACCAGTTATTCCCCAGAGGAAATTGGCATTACTAGACAGACTGGTCATCTCTTTTATCCCCCAGCCAGGTCCTGTTGAATATCTCTACCATCAGACAAGAAATCAAATACCCCAGCTAAGAAAGGGTCATCAATACAAATATCTCCAACCAGAATATGGGGATTTATTTTCCCCTGGCAAAGTTTTTCGGACACATAATTCATTCATGCATCATTTCGAATCATATACATGCATGCAATGTTCACATTTATTTTCACAAGCATAAAACATCTCATGCATCATGACATGGCATGAGGCTAACCTTTTTTCAGGTTAATTATCCTCCTGATACAGTCAAAATAAAGGTTCATCCAGACGGACACTCTCATCAGTCACATTCAAGATTCAAATACATTTTCAGATATAATCCATAGGAATATTCATTCTGACAAGCATTCTGACATCCTCCTAATGATGGCATCTTTAAGCCCATCCCAGACATTTATTGCAAATACAACATATACAAATATTATCAGATATAGCCTAACGTACGGTTCATTCTGATTCAGCCTAACGTATGGTTTCTTCAACTGTTCCAATACGGTCTAGCGTACGACCCATTTGGATGTTCATCCCCTCAGATACTACCTAGCATACGGTACATTCTGAAGTGTAGTCTAGTGTATGACTACCCCTTTTATCATCAGATACAGCCTAACGGACGGCTCATTCTGCTGCTCAGATACGATCTAGTGTACGATCCATTCTGATCTTTATTCCTCAGATACTGCCTAGCGTACGGTATATTATGAAGTGTAGTCTAGCGTACGACTACCTTTTATCATCAGATACAGCCCAACGGACGGCTCATTCTGCTATTCAGATACGATTTAGCGTACGATCCATTCTGATCTTTATTTCTCCAGATACAGCCTAACAGACGGCTCATTCTGCTACTCAGATACTGCCTAACGTATGGTACAGTCTGAAATGTGGTCTAGCATACGACTACCCTTTCATCCTCAGATACAGCCTAATGGGCGGCTTATTCTGCAACTCAGATACGATCTAGCGTATGATCCACTCTGATCTTTCATCCCCAGTGAAGTCGTCAGCCTAATGGACGACTCATTCTGCTACTCAGATACGATCTAGCGTACGATCCATTCTGATCTTTACCTCTCCAGATGCAGCCTAACGGACGGTTCATTCTGCAATTCAGATATGATCTAGCGTATGATCCATTCTGATCCTTTATCCCCAGCAGCACATGACCTATTCTGATCCTTATCTCATCAGGTTCAGCTCGCCCTAACAACACCTAATGGATGACTCATTATACGGTCTAGTGTACGACCCGGTGTGACACCCATGTCTTCAAATTGGTCTGATGTACGACACACTCTGAAGCTCTCATCATCAAACTTCCTGGATGGCATCTTTAAGCCCATCTCCATCAAGACTAACTTTTAATTAACAAGTGCAAATTTTTGGGGCATTCTAATATTCAATAATCTTCCACCTCCAGACCACGAATGGCGTACATACCATTCTAACTCTCTCGATTTAAGAATATTGAACAGGGGCAGCTGTCATACCCCAAAATTTGGCCGTTAATCTTGCAGGACATTTTTCAAGGCACTCCAACTCATTTTTCAAGACATTGATCTTAAAGGAACAAAGACCCAGCACACAGGTGGCCAAATCCAGAAAATGACTTAAACTGGCTTGCTCGCTAGGCGAGAAAAATCCTTCGCCTAGCGAACTCTTCGCTGCACCACTCGCCTAGCGAAGCTGGCGAATACCAGAAATTTTGGGCTTCATTCTGAGCCCATTAGGTCACAAAAACTATTATAAATACCAAGACCTCATTCAGAAAAAGGGACGGAAACAGACAGCAAACCCTGGAGGCTAACCAAGAGAATTCAGAGCAACCCTAAAGGAAACCCTGAAGGAAATTCATCTGCGCAAAGGTTACCTCCACCCAACTCAATCCGGCACCAACCCCAAGAGTGATCGGCCAATTCAACGTTGCAATTCAATTGCAAACAGGTTTGCATTACCGCTACCGCTTCATGCTCCCAATTTACATGTGATATTATGGTTGAATTTATAAATATATCTTAGGTTTTGCATGTGGATTTAAGTATGCATGGATGTCTTGAATGTTTAACCATGTAATTTCTGTAAGGGATGCCATAGGGTTTGGAGCTTGCTGAAATCGTACTGTTATTAGACTTAAAACCCGCAGTCGTTCGCTAGCACATCGCTAAGCGAACATGTAGCGAGCGTTCGCCAAGCCTTCGCTAGGCGAGGCAGCAGCGAACATGACAGTCTCTGTTTTTTTTCCGTTCTGTTCTGTGCTTATCTGACATGTTCTATCATAGCTATGTATTATTTGCCTGACATTATTACTGTTGCGATTCCTTTGTTCGGGGCAACTATTGATCGCACCCCATTTGGTATTCTGACCTGTTTGCTAAATTTTGTGAGGGCTCACATACTCCCGGAGAAGGTAGCTTGCTAGGTATTCCACTTTATTTGTGGGATACCCTTGTGGAGATTCATCCTAATTAACTAACTGATTATAAATTGTTGCCTTTGAATATATGATCTTGGCCCTCTCTTTGTCGCCTTACGGTATTACGGTCAGGTCCCGTGAATATGGGGATACACTTAGCAAAGACCCTTCGATTAAATCATCATGTCCCTATAAGATAAATCATAGTCCCTCGGATGTTGCCTGCGAATATATGGTTTTGTCCCTCGATGGCCCGTCGTTGTAGCCTACGGTTAAATGATGATCGTCCCTTCGAATGCTAAGGTATCCTTACAAATGTTGCCTTCAATGACCTATCGATGACCCTACGATGTCCCTTTACATCCAAAGGATAAGACTACTTACTTCTCAATAGTAAGGACAGTTTTACCTTCATAAGGATAGGAAATACCCATAAAGACCTTGGGTAGGTACAACTCTTAAATGCTGACTCACAACTTAGAATACTTTTCACACCTCACACTTTGCAAAACATCTACTAGAAAATCACCACTTGGTATACATTCGTACTAGAATCATTGCCAAGTTATATTTTTCTAAATAGCTTTCAAAATTAAACGAGATAAATACTTTGTATATTTGTACAAGAATCATTACAAAGTTAAACTCTCTTTTCAAAATATTTCCCAAATAGTTCTCAAACACTTTTTCGGACAAGAAAAACATAAGTGATTAAGCAATTAAGAGCCCATGGATAACCATGGATACAAAGGGTGCTAACACCTTCCCTTTGTATAATGTACCTCCCGAACCCAAAATCTAATCAAGGTCTTTCCTGTTCTTTTCCGCCTTTCCTTATTGGATAAAAGAAAAGTCGGTGGCGACTCTTGCTATCCGCGACATTGTTTTTCAAACAAAACACAAAAGTCAGTTCACCGTATAATACCTGCCAAACAGGAATTTCATCAAATAGAATCCTAACAATCATCAGCATACCCATGCATGGCACTCCTGTCGAAACGAGAATTTCATAAAAAAAGGATCAAAAAATCAGTCGCATTCCTATGTGCGCATCCTAAATATCCCCCAGTAATCGCATACTTGCATATATCACATGCATCATTCCATGCATGGTACTTCCATCCAAAGTGGAACATCATACAAAAAACATAAGATAACTCAAGATCCAGGGGCATTCATATGTATCCCAGACTTTCCTCATAAAGTCAATAGAGTGGTTACTCTGATTCTGCTCGTGAATATATTTCCCAACAAGTCTTTCTTCAAATTTTATGGTTAATAACGATATCCCCCAGCATCTTTGCTATCGTTGCTCCCAAGCAGAGGTTACCCTAAAAGGTCTCTTATGAGCTTTTCCCTTGCAAAGCATTTCTAGTAAATCTCCTTCAAAAGGAGTCTTTTCCGAACTATTTCCCCCAACAGATGAACGTTTGAGATACTGCTTCAATAATATGAAAAGTCTCATTCGTTTTTAGAGATACGACTCTAGTATCCTCGGAGAGTCTTATATTCAATTAAGGTATCATTCCCTTGTTGGAATATCTTAATTATATCATATAAGATGTTGCTTCGTTGATTCAGAGAATCTCATTTATCTGTTTGAGATGTTGCTTCATTAATATGAAGAGTCTCATTCGTTTTTAGAGATACTGCTCCAATATCCTCGAAGAGTCTTATATTCAATTAAGGGATTATTCCCTTGTTGTAATATCTTGATTATATCATATAAGATGTTGCTTCGTTGATTCAGAGAATCTCATTTATCTGTTTGAGATGTTGCTTCATTAATATGAAGAGTCTCATTCGTTTTTAGAGATACTGCTCTAATATCCTCGAAGAGTCTTAGATTCAATTAAGGTATCATTCCCTTGTTGGAATATCTTGATTATATCATATAAGATCCTGCTTCGTTGATTCAGAGAATCTCATTTATCTGTTTGGATGATGCTTCATTAATATGAAGAGTCTCATTCATTTTAGAGACACTGCTCTAATATCCTCGAAGAGTCTTATATTCAATTAAGGTATCATTCCCTTGTTGTAATATCTTGATTATATCATAAAAGATATTGCTTCGTTGATTTAGAGAATCTCATTTGTCTGTTTGAGATGTTGCTTCATTAATATGAAGAGTCTCATTTGATTTTAGAGATACTGCTCTAATATCCTCGGAGAATCTTAGATAGGATTGAGGTATCATTCCCTTGTTGGAATATATCGATTATATCATGTGAGATACTGCTTTGTTGATCCTCAGAGAATCTCGTGTGTTCAATTCAAGACACTGTTCTATTAATGCTCAAAAAATCTTAGGAGCAGTAAAGGTATTATTCCATTTGTGGGAAATATCATGATTGTGACATCCAAGATACCGTTTTGACGATTCCTAGAGAGTCTTGGTCGTTTCATTTACCTCATGATAACTATCCTTACTGTATTTCTCATTGCATTTTATTTTTGCTTTCATTCTTTACATCTCGAAGGACAAAATCGGGTCTTTTCGTATTTAATTATCTTCCACCATGAATGCACGAGAACTTTTGTCATTCATACCTTCTAGTTCCAGATAATTAAATAGGGGCAGCTGTCATACCCCAATTTTGTCCGGGCATTCTAAAATTGTCATATGGAATTCATAGCTAGAAAGCATATGGCATGGACTAGGGACTTGGTGGTCTACCGAGAGGAAGAAACTATAGTTTTCTTATTGTCACAGCATATGCTTAACCGATCGTCATGACCCTGATTTCTTTTTATCTCTTCGCATTATCTGAGTAGTACTGGCCCGTATTTGAGGTTTAAAATTCGTCAATATTCTCTAAATAAAGAGGGTTTTTTTCTGTTTCCTTAAAAGGACTATATGGTTTGAGTACTGGACTAGAGTTTGATAGTTATTTCGTTGATTAATCATTGGGTCGGACATTTGTTTAATCATGAAAGCACACCATCTTAGATTCATACCATTATTTGTGTCGTTTCCCAAACTCCTAGAGAACACGCATTGCATGGACCTAATTTCGGCTAGAAGCATGACTTAATATATAAGCGTAAGGCCAATTTTCTATGGATTCATGCATGAAATGTAATGAGTGAACGCTAGCTGAAGGGAATGCAAGCTCAAGTCAAACTCGTGAGCAAGTTTTATTACGACATCATGTCAATAACTCCAAAAGCGCTAGCCGTAAGCGTGGTTCATTACAAGCGAGAATTGATGATGTATTAAGTAACCCATAATCCTGATCATAACACATTTGGTTTAGAACATTCCTTACATTAAATTAAGTATCTTTCCCACCTAAGGTTGAAGGAGGTACCACAAGCTAGTGATAAGTGACTTAAGATTAAAGTTACAGTTTCCCTTTTTAAAAAAAACATCATTTTTATGGGACGTGAGCGGCGTCGCATGGAGATTAAAAACTAAATGTCAAATGTTTTATGTGACTGGGGAAAAAGAAACAAACGAGTATCCATGGATTTCATGTACAAATTCATATGAGCATTTACTACAAGATAAATTATATAAACAATCAAGTTCTGGATTTCATGTACAAAGGCCAGGATTTACGTCATGGAATCGCAAGTTCCGGATTACAAACATTGTTGTCTCAAATTCATTACTGCAAAACTTCAAATTTGCGCCCTTTTGTACCTAGCTCTACATCCGTTTCAACAAAACCATTTCGCATTCACTTTCTGGTTGGCGAGGTACCGCGAAACATGATCTGTAAAAACAAGAGAGACATCAAAAAAGGTCTAAATGGAAGCTTTGAGGAGGGTGTAAAGAAGAATGTGTTGCTCAAGACTCCGAAACTTGAAGGCCCAAAATCATCCACAAGCTTTGAGTTACCATCACTTTAACTGAGAGTAACCATAGTGAAGGCCTATTAGTAAACATTATACCTCAATAGAAAAACTGGCATCAGTGAAAATTCATTGTGGGACCACACTAACAAGAGGAACAAAAGACAAGGAGAAAGCATTTACCTTTGAATTTGTCTTTCTGGTAAACCTCCAGACGATATTGATCTCCCTCTTTAATTTAGTATATACATACGAGCATGATAGGTGATTGTCGAAAGTTGATTTTGCCTTGCGTATCTTTAAATCGCGTTTTGCCCCTTGTTCTTCATGAAAACTTTTTTGCGTGAGAAGTCATGTTTTTGTGTGTTGGATTCAGATGTGATTTGCTTGCTTGCTCAGAAATAGTTTTTGTTTTGTTTAAGGTAACATAGGTTAAGAGTAAGATTTTGATCTGAACGTTTGGTAATAATTTGAAATAAAATAGACGTGGGTTCGTGTTTAAGACACAATTTAAGGTAGGGTTGGTGTTTGGCCCTTCGCATTTAGAGGTAGTTACCCATCGGAGAGGACGGCGGCGGAGCCGCCAGCCGCCGCGCCTTTTCAGCGAAGCCAAGTGAGGAAGACGACTGATCTTTGGTGTTGAGGAGAGAGATGAGAGAGATATTTGTAGAAGAATAGAGAGGCGAGTTATTTGTATTCAGTAATTTGAATGGATTCCACTATTTGTTCAACTTAAAAGCAAAAATTCTTTGTCATCTATTATGCAGAGAGAGGATTATCTATCAAGAGAATAATAAGTTTCCCTTTTTCCAATTAACTCACTTATGATGGGTAACATTCTTAATGACATGTTTTTCTTATTTTCCTTTGCATTGCTTTCTTTAATTGCCATTTGTTGATGGTTGATTATCTTCCTTGTTTTTTTTGCTAGTACGTGTCATGAGGGAAGAGAGATGAGGGGACGGTTCGGTTCCCCTTGTGTTCCCTAGAAGTTAGTTTCTCTAGGGTTCTCTCTTGGTGAGGATTAGGTTTTGGGCTTCTACTATTAGGCCCAATCCGAAGTTGCTTTAGTTAGCCCCCATGTAGCTACTGAACCCCTAGTCTTTGGGGATGATTTTGGGCTCTCTCTTTGAGCCCATTTTCACTCTCTTTCTTTCTTTTTCATTTTTTGTTATTTATTATTTATTAGTACTTTATTCTTAATTTATTTAGTATGCTTTTTTTTATCGATTACTGTTACCATGCTTAATAATTAACTAAAATATATCTTAAGTAATTAATCGATTTACTTAAAGTTAATTATTTAGTTTGAATGAGTATTAGTTAGTCGAATTGTTTACCTCTTCATCATACACCCTTTATGATCATGCACATGCCTTAGAGATATACTTACCTTATTGATTATGTCGCTTAGCCATGTTAATTTTGAATAAATAATATTAATCTTGTAAATATGATTTATAAGTGTAAAAACCATTGGTCAAACACCAAGTAATCCTTCTCAAACCCTTTTAATTCATATCAATTTGATTCAAATATTTTTAAACACAACATTAAACTATTTTCTTAACAAACACAAAAGAATAAGATTCTTGGAGTCTCGCGTTCCTTGAATCTTCGAATAAATGCTCTCGAGGCACACGTCTTGGATTAGCCTTTCATTCACTCTTTCGTTTCTAAAACGCTTAACATAAAAACTTGGACAAAAGTAGGGGTCATTGGAGTCTAGCATTTTGGTGGAACCTTTTAAACAATCTCTTGGAGGTTCATCGTCCATCCAACAATTTCATAAAAATTGAATGGAAAAGATGTTGCGGGAGCCTAACATTCTGGGAATATCCCGAATAATTGGTTTCAAGGCTCACATTTTGTTCTTATCAAATATTCGTCATTCACCTTAAAAAAATAATCATCAACACACCTTTAATCAACCAAACATATCATTTCTCGCCCTCGTGCGATTGGAAGCCTTTCATAGGCGAATGTTTGTCTAATCCTTTCTAATGCGTATAAACATGTGCTTAAGCCTCTGTCGTGAGTAAGCAAGCCATGTATTACCATTAGAATGTGATCTAGATACGCGTGTAAATCAATAGACTGTTAATATATCAAAATCTTTTCAAAAAGAGTGATGCCTAATCCTTTCTGATGCATATACCAACTAGCACTTAAGTCTCCACCGCGAGCATGTAATCCCACATTTAGTCATTAGAACGTGATCTAAGTACTTCCTCATTAAAACTAACCAACCCACAAACCGTAGTTCCCCGAACTACGAATGCTTTGACTTCCTTATTGCACTATAAGGATACGTAGGCACGAGATTGCGAGATCTTGGCGAGCACACTAATAAAAAACCTCCCTTTTCCCCCTTTTGAGGTTTCTATCCATGTCTTTTTAATATTTTTATCGCTCGAAGAAAACAAACAACATAAGCTAGCATTCAAATCGCAAATTAAACTAAAAGGTTCCTGTTGAGTACAACAGGCGTGAGGGGTGCTAATACCTTCCCCTTGCGTAATCGACTCCCAAACCCGAACATGGTTGCGACAACCATTATTCTATTTTCTAAAAGTTTTATCGATATTTTCCTATTCTTTCATTGTGATAAATAAAGTTCAGTGACGACTCTGTTTGAATCATTTTTCCGCAACCATCACGAGGGGTCGTATTTTTCGAGATGCGACAAACGGTGAAGAAAGAGTGCATGTCAAAGAAGTCCAATAAATAATTAGTGACATCTTATCTTATTTTGAATTGTCTAAAATTTTGTTGTTTCCAGCACAACCCATCAATGAAACTCTTTTACCCAAATTCTTTTTTTCATTTTACTTTATAGTGATACTATTTTAAAGACTATCAGGATCATTAAAGGGAGTGACTCCAAAAAGAACGACCTCTAAAGGAAACATATAGGTTGACAGACGTTTCTTCCTTCCGCGCATGGGAAATAAAAAATTCACAATTTTTAAAGACATACACATAAAGGAATAAGCGAAGGAAACAAGAACAAAACAATCCCCAAAAGACCAACCGAAAATGAGGTGCCACTCCTCTTAGAAATGATGAATACAATCCATAGATCACTACTATAATAAGACATTTTACAACGAAGTTTTTACCTCAAACATTTAAAAATCAAGGGGTTATATCTTCGGAGCACTATGTTCTATTTTTTAAAAAATACAACATATTCCGTCGTTTTTTTCAAAATTCAAGGGAATATAGCTATAAGGGAGCTCGCTTCGAATCTCAGTTACTGCATTTTATGTTAATCCTATTTTTTATTTTTTATTAGTATTAACCTCAATTACATAATCTAACTGAGAGATAGTATATTTTGCATTAGTTTTTTCCAAAGCTCTTTTTAATTTTTAATTTTATATAATCAAATCACTCAGTTTTTAAAAATAAAAATCGGCATGATAGATATTTTAAATGTATTCCCAGTCTATGGCACTATGGTGTTTTTATATTTTTATATTTTTAATTAAAACATACTGTAGCGGTAAAAAAAATTAGGTTAAGCTATTGATTAACTTAACTCATAAAGCAAGAATCGTCACCGCGCTTTTACTATTTCCAAAGGAAAAGGGAAAAAGTACAAACAAAACCCAAAGAAATTTTAAAACAAAACTAGTAAAAAGAGATGCAGGTTCAGGGGTTAATTATGAAAAGGGAAGGTATTAACACCTTAAACATCCATGGTACTTCATGGGAACCTATTTGAAAATATGTACATTTTGGTTTGAAAAAGATGTTGTTTGTAAAAGATTCGAGGGATGGGAAAAGAAGTATGTTTTTATTAATTTTGTGTTTGCCAAGACTTTTGAAGCCTCGTGCATATGTACCAACAGAGTGCAATTGAGGATCAAAACCTCGTAGTTCATGGTAAAAATAACAAATATGTTTGTTTTAATTTATTTTTTAATAAAAATACATTTTGTCATTTTAAGGAGAATACTTAACTAGTCACCCATAAGCATGAGAACTTTGCATTATCATGAGAAGAGCTCCAACTTGGATAAGGATCAACAAATATGTCACTAGCTCTCACTTATGGAAAAGAATTATCATAAATGCTATGGGGATAGAAGAATTATATCTCAACTATGGAAATAACTCATGTCTAAACTTTGAGAAAAAAGTTTTAAAAGGAAAAGTGCACAAAGGGCACAAAATGATTTGAATGAGTTATGCATTTTTTAGTCTTTTGAAAGTGGTATGAATATGTTTAAGATGGATTAACATTTATTGAGAAAAGGTTTTGAAAATCACTTGACAAAGTTCAAGGTTTATTAAGAAAGTGGTTCAAGTTTGAAAATAAGAAGATTTTTGAAAAGAAGAGAGAAGATTTTGAAAATTAAAGAAGAAAAGGAGAAGAAGAGACTATCCTAGAGCATAAAGTAAAAGCTAGGGAGGAAATATCTAACCAAGAGATAGCAAGCTTTATGACATAAGTCAAACAAGAATTCTCTCCTTTGGCTTTAAGCCTCAAGCAATCCAAATAAGCAAAGAATAACCCATGCTAAGATGAAACCAAAGTAACTCAACCAAGTCTCCAAAAGAAGTCCAAAGTCAAAGGTATCAGATGAATCCCAAGGTCTCAAATCACAATCTCTCAAAGCAAAGTTCAAAGGCTTAACTCTAAGTCCATAACTCCATAACAATGCTAAAGATAGTAACCTCAAGTCCATGAATCAGGGGAAACAAAACTTTTTAAGGGTTTTTAATTAATTAATGTTTTTTACAAGGAAATGAAAGTCCAAATGGACAAAGAACAAATAATAAGCTATAAAACAACATGATATGAGATGCTAAAATAAAAGAATAAAGTAAATAACAAGAAATAAAGGCATAAAATAAATGACATTAATATAAAGCTAATGTAATAAGATGTTAGTAAATTATGTTAGTGATAAAAAATGGAAGATGGTTTTGGTCATTTTTTGGAGAATACTCAACTATTCACCCACAAGCATGAAAATATGAACCTATACATCATCATGAGAAGGACTATATCTTTGATAAAATCAACAAGTATGCCACTAGCTCTCACAAATGAAAAGGGAGTAATATTTTCACACAATATCATGAGGAATTGGAGACTTACAATCTCACTTATGAAAATATCTTACTTTTGGGACAAATTTAGTGATATGTTAAGCAATCGTAATTGGACTTATATAGAAGTCACAACTATTTGAGGTCGGTCAATAATAATGTTAGTGTTAATACATGATAGAGAAATGATATGTAAATCATTCTCCTAAAGTCATGCGGCACAAAAAAGAAGAAGGAGAAATGATCAAGCACAAAGGCTAGGAGGATGGTCCATTACTTCAATCCATACTTCATAACACTTAGGACAAACTTATGCATCAATCCAAAGTACCTTAAATGATCCATGGTCAACTAAGAGG
Source organism: Lathyrus oleraceus (assembly GCF_024323335.1). NCBI lineage: Eukaryota > Viridiplantae > Streptophyta > Magnoliopsida > Fabales > Fabaceae > Lathyrus > Lathyrus oleraceus. The sequence goes on along the minus strand of NC_066583.1, from coordinate 372,223,093 downwards.
TAGATTTGAAATGATGAAAGTTCATCAAGCACCAATCCACACATCATGAACAAGATGGACACAAGTCATCCAATTGATCAAAGGGAAAAGAAAGAGATAAAGAATAAGGGGACAATAGAGATCACACCGAAATTGGATCAAAGGTTTGGTCAATTCATCATCAAAATCAATCATCCATTTTGGTGGATTAGGGTTTTCACCCCATTGTCGCATCTCGAAAAATATGATTCCTCGCGATGGTCGCGGAAAAAATTACGTTCGAACAGAGTCGCCACCGAACTTTATTTATCCCAACAAAGGGATAGGAAAATATCGATAAAACCTTTAGGAAATGGAATAATGGTCGTTGCAACCATATTCGAGTTCGGGAGTGGATTACGCAAGAGGAAGGTATTAGCACCCCTTGCGTCCGTTATACTCAACGGGAACCTTTTAGTTCTAATTTGTGTTTCGAGTGTTAATTTATGTTTGTTTGTTATATTTAGGTTATAAAATTATTAAAAATAGAAATGGATGAGAACCTCAGAAAGGGAAAGGGGAGGTTTTTTTATTAGTGTGCTCGCGAAGATACAACAATCTTCTACCTACGTATCCTTATGGTATAATAAGGAAATCAGAGCATTCGTAGTTCGGGGAACTACGGTTTGTTGGTGTCTTTTAATGAACGACTGTTTAGATTGCATCCTAAAGGCTAAACGTTGGCTTGTCTACTCTTGGCGGAGGCTTAAGCATTGGTTTGTTATACGCATTAGAAAGGATTAAATGGTGTTCTTTTTTAAAAGAGTTTTGGTCATACGAAAGTGACAAGTTGGATTAATATGTTGGATGTTTTGATTTGTTGAGATGTTTTTTGGTGGGATGACAATTACTCGGATAGTCGAGTAAGACAACTCGTATCCTAATAGTCGAGAAAGGAAATAGAAGACTCTAGTCCACTTTCTTTTTCATCCTTAACTATAGAAAGGGTTTGATAATAACTAAGGTACTTTGAATGGATGACGAATACTCGGATAATCGAGTAAGACAACTCGTATCCTAATAATCGGGAAAAGGAATAGAAGACTCTAGACCGTTTTCTGTTTCATCTGAGTACTTATGAAAATAAGATTGTATATGGTTGACGTATTTTAGAATGAACAACAAGTACTTGAATGACTGAGTAAAACAACTCATATCCAAGCATTTGCGAAGAGGAGTTGAAAGCTCAAAACCATCTCTTTTTCATATAGTTTGTCAAGAAAATGATTTGATTAAGTTGTATGTTTGTGGAAAAATGATAATTGTTCGACTGACCGAGTAAGAGAACTCGTATTCAAACAATTGGTGAGAGAAGTTGAAAACTCAAAGTCATCTCCTTTTTCATTTATCTTATTATGAAAGTATTTTAATTTAATCGGGGTTTGGAAGTTTGTAGAGGAACGATAATTATTTGACTAACCAAGTAAGAGAACTTGTGTTCAAAATAATCGTGGAGAAAAAAGTGAAGACTCAAAGTTATCTGTCTTTTGGTTTCTTATTATAAAAGAATTTGATTTATTTGTTCTTAAATGGATTAGAAATGACGATTATTCGATTAACCGAGTAGAGAAATTCGTGTTTAAATAATCGAGAAGAGGAGTTGAAAACTCAAAACCATTTCCTCTTTTATTCCTAAGTGAAATAACGTTTAATTGTGATCAGGTATTTTAATTCTTAATAAAGAATACTCGATGTTGGATCGAGGTTTTAAATTTGTATTTTGTAAATGAATTGGATTTATTTAGTGAGTAGTTCATTTAATCGATTAATTAAAATCGAATAGGTCTCATTGTAAGAAGGCCCAAAAATAAGCCATGTGAGGTTGATGGCGATGCTTTTAAGAGCGATCGACTTACAAAGGTGTTTGAAAATGGGCTCGACTTTGAATCGAGAAATATGTGATTTATTTTCAGAATTGGTTTGAATGACTTTAAATCGGTGAAATCGACATATTCTTCTCACAATTATAACACGTCATCCATATGCATTCAAGACTTGGTACAAATAATTAGATACAAAATAATAATGCACACACATTCCACAAAAAATAAGTAATTATTTAAATTATAAATGATAGTAATAATAACATTATTAATTAATTAAATAATTAATGGATTATTTGATTGAATAATATAAGTAACTAAATAGTAATGATATAACAAAATAATTAAATAATTACCATTAAGTATTAATAATAATAAATAATATATATATATATATATATATATATATATATATATATATATATATATATATATATAATTTTGAAAGAAAAGTAAATGAAATAAAAATATTGTTTTTATAGCCATAATATATATATATATATATATATATATATATATATATATATATATATATATATATATATATATATATATATATATATATATATATATATATATATATGTGTATATATATATATATATATATATATATATATATATATATAATTTTGAAAGAAAAGTAAATGAAATAAAAATATTGTTTTTATAGCCATAATATATATATATATATATATATATATATATATATATATATATATATATATATATATATATATATATATATATATATATATATATATATATATTATGTATATAAAAAAATATAATAAAGAAAACTAAATAAACAAGTCAAAAAAATAAAAGAGAGTGGGTTGATAGTAGGGGAGGCCCAAATTTGGGCACTGCTGAATAACAAATGGGGGTTTTATTAACAAAAATGCCTTTGGGCCCAATCTGGATTGGCCCAAAACCAACCTAGCAAGGCCCTTAAGGCCTGGTCAACTATTGACCTCCTATGGAAGCTCTTGACCGTTAGATCTAGAGACTTTACCCAGTCAACAGATCAAACGGATCGGTCGAGAGGGTGCACCACCATACGGTGGGGGATCCACACGGGATCCCCTGGTTGACTCAGTGGTCAACCATGCGTGGCGCCCTCTGGAGAGGCCACTTGGCCTCCACACGTCCACTCTCCATCATCATATAAAAACGAAACTTGAGAGAGAGGGCATTCATTTGCTCATTTCGTTCTCTCTTCTCATCTAAAAAACCAGAGTTGCTCTACAACTCTCTCTTCCTTCTCCGTCACACACCACGTCCACCACCTACCGGAGAAGACGGTGGCGGCCGGCCAACCGTGGCGGCGCCGCCTTCTTCTCCGTCGAGCCACCTCTCAAAACCTAAATGTCAAAACATGAACCCCACCTATTTTTGGCTAGAGATTTCAAATTCGGCCTCAGTTCTTCCAAAACCCCGCTCAAATGGCTGGATCGGCGTTCCAAAAGAAAACATAATCTTAAACCATAACCTAAACTCTCTCTCGCGCGCGACCAATGAACCCTAGTTCGTTCTGACAACGAATTAGAACCTAAATGCCAACCATTATTTGTTGAAACCCTAACCCTAAATTTTGAGATTTAACCTTCTACAGTCATGATTTTAAGAAGATAACATGGGGTTTCTGTTTATTTTGGCAAGGTGAGTACGATGGTGTAAAGAATTTGAACAAGAAATAGGGATTTACTTGATCGGGGTTAATCATCGGCGACGCTTCCCTGCTCCGTTTGAGATAAGTCTTTCATTTCTTTTAATGCTCTTCGCCTTCCTCTATTTATTTGCTTTTGGATGCTGTTGTGTTGTGTTGATGGTTGTGTAAATGCTAACTGGAAAATTATGGTTGTGGTTCCTGACCTTTTTTCCGTCCGTCTGTTATGTGTTTGGTGTTTATCAAAAATTATTTTTTTGCTTCCTTCTTCTTTTTCATTCAACCGTGCCTACTGTTAACTTGTCCTGGATATATATATGATGAATTTTAGGTCTTAAGATAACTTGTTAGGTTATCTTTTCCATCCAGATTTTATGGGATTGTTACTTTGTGGTTTTATTGTTGTTTGGATTAGATGTTCATTATGATCTTCTGGGAAAAGCTCTAATCTGTTCAAATCAACAATTTATTTTCCAATTGTTTTTTAAGTGCTTATTTGAAAGGACTTTTAACCTTCTGAGTTGATTTTGTAGGTTTATAAAAGTGAAGTGACTTTGAATTGAAAGGAAGTTTGCGCCTGTTTTGGAGGTTGGATTTGGGGCGCTGTGAATTTCAAAGGAGTTTTGGCAAATGGCTTTTGAGAGCTTCGTCCTCAAACTGCTGGATTTGCAGCTTATTTCCACTTTTTCAAATTTATTTTGATGTACTTAGAACTTTTGGATAAAGTGTACTTTTGGACTTGTTTGTGACATTTTGGATTATGTATTGACTTTTGGATTAATTATGTAAGCTTTTGGAGTTATTTGTAACATTTTGGATTAAAAATTCAATTATGCAATTAATCTTTTTTAAACATTTTAAGCTTTATCTCAATATTTTATTTGTGTTAATCAAAAATGCTTACTTTATCTTAATCTGAAAATGATTTGGGCCATAATGCAATAAAATGGACTCTTAATTTGGTTACCCTTAGCATATTACTATTAACCAAAATAAAATGTGACAAAAGGTCTAAAATAAAACATGCCACAAATATTGCATTTTCAGCCTTAATCACAAAACCAACACATACACATACATATGGTGACTTGATCTAAACCAACACAAGCATACTTAAAAAAAATGCAAATTTAGTTTAAGGATTTATGAATGGTTTAGAAATTTGGCACATATATTTGAGATGTGAAAATGAGCTTAATAACAAGTGATCATAAAAATAATCATGTCTCTTAATACTTACTGATAATCAAATGGACTTTGGATCAGTGATATAAAAAGATTTGAACCACACTTTGCAATATTAATTATGGACATGTTTATGTGAATGGGCCTTTTTTTAAAACCAAGAGATCTCATGGATAAACCAAAATGGATCTTGTTAAACAAAATGCACATACCATCCCATGCTTCAGTAATAGCAATAAGAGACAAATGCAACATATGTCTTCTTAAGGATCTCAACAGATGAAAATGTCACTGAAGATTTGATGTCACCAAGGGCTGAGAAACCCTAAGATAGAACTTATGCCTTAAGATAGAGCTCATGCCTTATGACATCTGGTAGTGAATGTCGGTGAAAGATTTTTCCTTACCCGAATAAAATTGGGGTATGACACCCATCAACACCCAAGATCCATTGAGTTTGATGAGACATATGGTCCAAACCATCATGATCCAAGGCCGACAAAAGTTCACAAAGGTCACACAAATATAAAATGAATTTAGATGAAATAAAAATGCACAAAAATTATTTTTTAAATGAATTTTAAAATAGAAATAAAAATGAAAAACCCATAAGGTCCTTCAAAACACCAAATAAATGGCCAAGAAAATTATGGAAGGTTGGAAATAAAATAAGAAACATATAATAATTTTTTAAGAATTAAAAAATAAATAAAAAAATATTTTTAAACCAATTAAGACAAAGTAGAAAAGAGAAAATTTATGAAAAATATATAATTAGTGAAATAAAATGTGTAAAAATAAAAATCAGATGAAGAAAAATAAAAGAGAATTTTAGAAATTATTTTGGAATTTTTTGGATGTAAAATGAATTTTCTATGAATCTTAAAAGAAAAAGAAATTAAAAATAGTAAAAGAAAAAGAATTAAAAATCATAAAAACACTAAGCGTTTGATCACGCCTCATTAATTGGCGTGGTAGATCCAACACTCCTTAGACTAGGGCGCACGATGGAATGCAGCACAAACAACACACATGATCCAATTCAAAACGGACCAATGAAAACATTTCATTTGTCCAATGTGTCTGGTCAAACTCAGGTAACCTGGAACACTCTATTCATCTTCTTTGGTGGTCTCTCACCGGAGTTTCATCGTTTGGTAAATTCATAACACGAGACCATCATCATTGTGACCCTCTTCTCATCCCGAATTAAACCTTATGCTCAAAATTAATTTATCTAAACTGAGCACGGGGAATTTCAGAGAAGTTTCAGAAGCAAGCAAGCCACACAAAAAAAATACATGATGAACTTGATCAATCAACACCAGATAAGTTAGGGGAAAACATCAGAGAGTGAAGGACTACATTGTGGTAACTTGTTTGAGTTCAAATGATGCTCATAACTACCTTTTCCAAATGAATGCAATAGTTTCCTCTATTTATAGGGAATGTGTTTAGATATAAATACGTGTAGAATAATGCTAAACTTGTGCAAAACGAATTTGATTTGAATATGGGAAAAGTGTGACTTGTAACTCATCAAAACTCAGCCAAATGATGTGTTTCAAGGGTCAATTAACTTCTGGAGACTTGGTTAAACATGTTTAGGTCCAAAAAACATGCTAATTTGTCTTGGAATTGAGATTAGTGAAGTTCAAATTTCGGGTAATGGTGATTTCTTCAGTTCCAAGTCACCATGTTTAACTCAATGAGGCATCTTGCTCAGGAGGCTTTTTGGTCCCATTCTTTTTGCAATATGTTGACATCATAGCAAAAATTAAAATTTGCCAAGAAAAGTTTCATTTGGATGCTTGAGCATAAAGTTATGGCATGTTGAAGTTGGCAAGAAAAACGGGTCATATAACTTAGAAAAATTCGAGTATCCAATGGGTGAAAATGACTTGTAATGTCTCAATGAATTCCATGGTCTTCCAAGAATATTTTGACTTTGATCCTTGAAGAAAACTTGTATAGTGCATCATAAATGATATTATTTAAAAAGAATCAGCCTCAAATGTTGAAAATTGAAGAAGTTATAAACCTTGAAAGTTGATAAAAAAAGTCACTTGAAAATAGGTCAAATTTCACTAAGTCCACAAATGACCTATAATGTTTCCAAACGTTTGACGATCCTACAAGCATAATTGGATCTTGTCATGTAAAGAGAAGTTTTATAGTATATTTATAATATCCATATGCAAAAATGAGCATTCAAAAATGTTGAGAATTGAAGGAGTTGTGATCTTTGGAACTTTGACTTCCAGTGTTGACTTTTTGGTCAAACCACTTGGAACAAGCTTGTGCATTTGGGTTTTCCTTGCTCTGCAAGGTACATGGATGATCATATGGACTCAAAATAAGGTGTCCTTTAACTTATCTTGATTATATTACTCAAATCTTGAGGTAACTTAGTGAAAAAGGCATGGAAATAAATAGATGAACCTTTGACTTTTCTTGAGAAGTGAACAACAAAACTTTGATGTATTCTATATCAAAATTGGGTTGAAAGGTGATTTAGAAATTTAGAGATCATGCATTTAAAGATATCCCCTTGATAATCAATGGATGTCCACTCTTTGCTAAGGAATCAAAGAAAACCTAGTTAAGGAACCGTGCTTGATGCTCTTGATGAAAAGCCCAACCCTGCACAATAAACTTAAAGAAAACAAAACATATTTTTCTATTTGATTAGTGGTTAAGAAATGAACATATAAACACAAAGGTAAAACACCAACAAAGAAGTGCTTGATGATCCCTGAAAAGGCAAAAATCCAAAGATGAGAGGTAGAGGGACCAAGAGGTGACCTTGTTTGTAGGCAAGGATGCATATGATATATGGGATCTTAGGGTTAAAAATTAGGTTATGACACATACACGTCATTTTTTTAATAAAACAGATTTGATTTATCTTTTGCATGAAATACTTCAGAGAACTAGACTCTAACTTTTCATTACCTATCAACTTTTTGCAAAAAAAAACCTAGGCATTTTTCGTTGTAACATCTATCAAAATTCTTACAACAATTGGCATTCATCAACACTCGAACACCAAAAGTCAGCAGGTTTGAGGTATGTTTCTTCTTATTTTTAATGTTTTTTCTTCTTCCAACAATAGACTTATATCACTGAAATGTCTTTCAGGTTATATGAGTTGTTTTTCGCATGTATTTGTTTCATTGAAATGGCTTTAGTATCACTGAAATGACTGTAGTATCACTGAGATGGCTTTAGTTTATCTTGATCATTTGTTTTTTCATTTTGATCACTGAAATGTTGTTAGTCAGTATATTTCTTTATTTAGACAGTCATGGCCGATTCGACAAGCATCTCTCATACAAGATTTATTGTAACCAAAATCTTCACATCGTAAGTGTTCGCACGTGGTCTTTGCACGAACAATCTCTAGCCTCCTATTGAGGTTTACTTGCAGGATCGATTACAAAATCCTAGACTAAGTGTTAAGTATATGGGGTGTTTTGTTGGAATGTTTGAATTAAGAAAAAGATAATAAAAAATGCTTGTAAAAAGTGTAGTTAAAGTATATGAACGGAAGGAAAGATAAAAAACCGTAAATGGAAAAGTGGATAAAAAGACTTAGTAATTTAAATTACTTAAAGGTAAATATGGAAGCAAGTATACATTTTGTAGGAATGAACTCTTTTCTCTGAACGTTAATACTTTGAGTGTTTTCCTTTTGCAATGTTACAAATTCCTCCTTTGAAACTAGAAATCAAACCTGCTTAAATAGTAATAAAGAATAACTGCTACATGGTCGTCGGCCATCCACAATGTGCCATGCGTATGAACCTACAACCCCACGTCTTTTGCAACTTTCCTCACATTCTGCTCACCTGATTATATCATTTTTTTCTTGTTTGGCTTCGACTTCAACGACCTTATTCCCTATCGACCTCCTCTCGACCTGACATAGGTCCTTCTTGTCTGTCGAACCTCTTCGATCATGCTCACTCCTCTCGACGCTTCTCCTTATGATTTTGTACCTCTTGCTTCGATTTTCCCCTTCGGCATAGTCAAAATTTGCTGGCTAACAGTAAGTTATACCAATATTTTGTATATGTTTTAATTATGTATATGATTTTTTTATCATTCTTATCATGAATGTTTTACCAACTTTAGGTTTAGCATTAGTAAAAACAGGTTGAAAACTATAACAGATATATCTAAAATAAACATTTGCACATAATCTAATTGAAAGAAACTTAATGAAATTTGTCAATCATTTTACTGACATTACATAATAAAGGAAACATAAACATTAACTTCAAAAAATCATCCAAAACACATAGACAAACGGACCCTAAACCCTCATTCATTCATTCCAGCATTATTCTTTCTTAGTTGTCTCAGCAGCCTAACGTATAACATTTGTGGAGCAGAGCGATAATGAAATAGGAAGAGATCGAGAACCTTAAACTTTTTTGACTTTGCATACTCATACCAACCATAGTCGAGATACTTATCCATCTGTGATATGTTTCCTTTGAGAATCTCACATTTGTGGAATGTCATATAGTTAAGGTCCACCAAGGTGAGGGTAGTCTGGTCCACATGTAGACCCCTCATAACAATCTCGGCTAGAAACTACTACATATTCAAATATTTTGTCAGTTTATACATAATCAAAATAAAAATTATATTAAAATGAAAAACATATAGAGGGAAAATGATTTGCAATATGTTATATAAATTATCACCAAGAGATTTTTTCCATCCTTTAAAGCCTTTGTGATCTCTTTCTCCCAATACAAATATGCTACTAATTCTTCTACACTCATATTCTATTATATTTCATTGGACTATTCTACATTCACATTCTCCTATTATGGTTGACCATGTACTGAATTCTCCTCACTCTTATTGATTTTAGGAAACATATCAACTGCTTGAACTTCATTTGGAGGTTATGGTTGGTTCACTTCCCTAACTTGCCCACCTATTATTTCCATGATTTTGTCTGTGTCAAAAGATGATACACTACAAATTCGAAATGGTTAATCTCATCGAACGAGATTAAAACATATTGGATTAGACAAAAACAAAAAAATTGTTTGACAAACATAGGTTTGGTATGTAACCTGCTGAACAAAGAAGACATTGAGAAAGTGGTTCAAAGGTTCTGAATCTGATATTACTTCCAGCTTACTTATTTATGTATTTAGAATTTATAACAAAACTCTTTGATATTTATACCCGCTACACTCAACTTTACTGTTTTTGAAGTTTGCATTGACTACATAATCGGTGTAGGTAAATAGCATCATGATTTCAAGTAACCTTATGGAATTAATACAGGCGCCTAATGTAATAATTGGTTTAGTATCAACCATTAATTAAGCGAATCACACTTTTCCACCATCACAAATTTGTAAGTATGATCATTCACCTCTACCATGTGACTTTATAACTTCATAAATGATTCAATGATGATGATGATGATGATGATGATGATGATGATGATGATGAAATATGACCCTATATTATACCATTTGTTTAAGCTACAGTTGTTGATGGTGATGAAATATATGATTCAATGATGAACACTTACATTTTACATTCTTATTTACATATCATCTTCTAAATCTATGTTTTCTAATATTTATAACACCAGTTAATGTGAAACATTTGCTTAAATGCAATTCATTTTGTTTAGAATATTCAAAAATTGGTGATCCTCTGATTGAGTGCATCCACTGTGGAGCGCTCATGTGGTATTAAGAGACGAAAAACAAATATGGACATACTTCAATGCCTAAGTACCAAAAGTAAGTATATTACTTGTGCTTTTTTACATTCTTTTATTTATGTGTATTAGTGATATAAATTTGTACATTTGATTTTGAACACAATATAAATCTTGTATACTATACTGATGAGAACAACGTAAATTTGTATATTTGATTTTGAAAGTAATATAAATCTTGTATTATGTGTTGATGAGAACAATGTTAATTTGTGCGTTTAAAATGATCTGATTCTGGTTCTATGAATATTTTGTTTCTATGTAAAAAGTGATACAAGACGGTCAAAATGAGATTTAAAACAAATTATATATGACAATAGATAAGATTTAACCCCTCTATTATTAACTAAAACCGACGTACCGGCATAACTTATTACCTCGAATTTTAAATAAAACTGAGAGGTAAAGTGACGCGCGCTTTATAGTTTTGAAAATAAAAAAATGATGTTGCTAGAAACCAATTAATTTTTTCATTATAACCTAGTTTTTTAAATAAGCGAAGGTTAAAGTGGTTTGTTTTCATGTCGTCCTTCGTTACCTCAATAGTGTAATTGAGGTAAAATCTATTTCGTGTCCGATGTGAGATGTGTTATTTGTAGTAGTGCATAAGTCACCTACGATGGCAATGTGACATCTTTTCTCTATTAGATATCAACAAGTTTAAGAGTCTCTAAAAATATATTCATCTTTTATCTAAGATCATAACCCGAGAAATAAGGGAAGGCAGATGACACTCCTTTGTTGAGAATATCATATCAAAGAGATATACAAAGTCAAAACCATAAATGATTGAAAATTACATACTAATATCAAAAAGGAAATTGTGACAAGTTATATTAGGTTAAGTTTATACACCTTAAAGCAAGTTATAGTAAAAAAATAATAACGATTTGGTACATTCACCATGACCACTTCTCAAAACAAAGTATGAAAAAGATAATGATCGGGTACATGCGTCAAGGTTCCTGAGAACCATATTATGTTAAGTCCTACCTTCATTAACATTCTTGCAAATATTGATACTTATTATCTTAAGAAGAACTCAATGATTTAGAAATCGAATTTGAACAATGATATTTTTAAAACACTAAGGGTTGACTCAAAGAATATAATATCAATTTCGACCTAAGTAAAAAGCCTCATCCGCTTTAAGTTCTATATAGAACTAAGTTTGATCTACTTTTGGCTTAATGTTCTTTTTTTTCTGATTGTGACCTGTTGGTGCAAAGGTAGAATAAATGATGAACGGAAATATTCTATTAAGAGAATGACGGCTACAAAACATGATAAAAGTTACAATGATTGCCACCCTATTTATAAGCTAAAACTAGGGTTACTAGAATAGGATAAAATACTAAAATACCCTCTAACAAACTTAGGGGCTAAGAAAATAGTACAACTAATAAATATGAATTACTTCTAATACCATCCCTTAATTCATATTCCATCAAAACTTATAACACCAATTTCATCCCTTAATCTGAGAAATTGATCAGTCTTGATAGCTTTCGTCAGAACATCTACCAACTGTTTCTGAGTGCTGCAGTGTACAACTTCTAACACTCCCCTCTGAACTTGATGTCTCAGAAAATGATATTTGGTCTCAATGTGCTTGCTTCTCCCATGCAACACTGGGTTTCTGGCAAGATTAATTGCAGACTTGTTGTCAATCATCAGCTTCAGAGGTTTGTTTACTTTAATCTTCAGATCCTGCAATAGATTCAGAATCCACACATCTTGGCATGCAGTAACAGCACCTGCAATGTATTCAGCTTCACAAGTTGACAACGCCACAACAGGTTGCTTCTTGGAACACCAAGAAATGGGACCTCCCAGAAATTTGAATAAGTACCCAGACGTACTTCTTCTGTCAACTCTGTCTCCACACCAATCAGAATCTGAATAACTCAGAAGTTCTAACTCATCCTTTCTTCCAGAAGGAAATAATACTCCATACTTCAGAGTTCCTTTGATATACCTCAGAATCCTGACAGCAGCTTGGTAATGGGACCACTTAGGTTTACTCATGAACCTACTAACCATCCCAACTAAATAGCAAATATCAGGTCTGGTATTGCACAAATACCTCAGAGAACCAACCAACTGTTTGAAGGTTGTAGCGTCCACATCCTTTCCATCAGAGTCAGAATCCAGTTTCTGATTTGTATCAGAAGGTGTGACAGCAATCTTACAATTCTTCAGATTAAATCTCTTCAGAATTTCTAATTCATACTTGAGCTGATGCAAAATAATACCTTTCTCAGAGTATCTGAATTCCATCCCTAGAAAGTATGTCATTTTGCCTAGATCAGTCATTTCGAATTCATTCATCAGAACTTTCTTGAACTTGGCTATCTCCTGTTCAGGACTTCCAGTCAGCAGTATATCATCAACATATAAACATACCAGAGTCATATTTCCTTCAGAAGTATGCTGAACATAGACACCTACTCCATCTCACATTTCTGAAAGCCTTGCTTCTTGAAAAATGAATCAATCTTCTGATTCCAAGCTCTGGGCGCTTGTTTCAATCCATATAGAGCTTTGTATAATCTGTACACCATCCCTTCCTGATTCTTTTTCACAAATCCGGGAGGTTGTGACACGTAAACTTCTTCTTCTAATGGACCGTTCAGAAATGCAGATTTTACATCTAAATGCATCAGAGGCCAATTCCTGTTAGCAGCTATTACAATCACCATTTTGATTGTTTCATGTCTTGCTACAGGTGCAAACACTTCAGAGTAATCCAACCCAGGTTTCTGTAGAAATCCTCTGGCTACCAACCTTGCTTTATGTTTGCCAATTGAACCATCTGGCTTTAACTTCTGCTTGAAAACCCATCTGACGCTGATGGCTTTCTTGTCTTTTGGAAGTTCTGTCAGCTTCCAAGTCTTGTTTCTCTCTATAGCATCAAGTTCTTCTTTCATGGCCTTCAGCCAGAGCTTCTGCTTAAGAGCCTCTTCTGTACTTATGGGTTCAGAGTCTACTAACATGGCACACTGAATAACTTCTCCTTCAGAGTCTACTTCAGTGTCTTGCAGCATGTCAAATTCTGCATATCTTCTGGGGATGTTTCTGATTCTTTGTGGTCTCTGTACTTGTTCAGAGTCTTGAGCTTCAGAGTTTCTAGTTTCAGATGGTTGACTTCCTCCAGAGCTTTGACCATCTTCAGGGGCTGGCATATTTCCAGAGTCTGAATTGCCACCAGAATCTGGATTACCATCAGAGTCTGGGTCATCAGAGTCTGGATCATCAGAGTCACCTTCATCTTCTGAGTCTTCTCCAGAGTCAGAATCACTATCAGAATTAGAATCAACGTCAGAGTTTACTCCAACTTCAGAAATTCTTAACTCTGACCTTTCTTCAGAAGTTCTAACATCAGAATCAGATTGAGACTTATCCCAATTCCAAAATTCTGATTCCTTCACAATCACATCTCTGCTGAATTCATTTTTGTTGGTTTCTGGACAATAGAGCTTGTATGCACCTGTACTGTGGTACCCTATCAGAATCATCACTTTGCTTCTATCATCCAGCTTCTGTCTTCTGGCTTCTGGAACATGTTTATAGCAAACAGAACCAAACACCTTCAGATGACTAACACTTTGCTTATCTCCAGTCCACTTCTGTATTGGAACTATTTCCTTCAACTTCTTCGTAGGACATCGGTTGAGTACATACGTTGCAGTGGCAACAGCTTCTCCCCAGAGCTTCTGAGGAAGTTTCTTCTCCTTTAGCATGCTTCTCACCATATCAAGCAAAGTGTGGTTTCTTCTTTCAGCAAGACCATTGTGTTGAGGGGTATAAGGAGCAGTAACCTCATGCTCAATTCCATTCTCCTCACAGAACTTCTGGAACTCTTTGGAGTTATACTCACCTCCACCGTCAGTTCTAAGAATCTTCAACTTCTGACAACTCTGATTCTCAGCCTTCATTCTGAACTTCTTGAATTCATCAAACACCTCGTGTTTAAACTTAATAAGGGATACCCATGTCATTCTTGTGAATTCATCAACAAATAACACAAAGTATTTATTCCCTCCAATTGATGCTACTGGAAATGGACCACACACATCAGAATGTACAACTCCCAAGGCATGTTTTGCTCTTGGAGCAGTTTCTGACGCAAATGGCAATCGTGGTTGTTTTCCTTCCATGCAAACTTTGCATGACTTTTCAGGCTTCTTAATTGCAGGAATTCCATGTACCAACTTCTTTAAATTCAGATGTTTTAAGCTTCTGAAATTCAAATGACCAAATCTTCTGTGCCACAACTCACTCTCCTTCTCAGCACTTGTTGCACTAAGACATTCTGAGTCTGCAGTTCTGACATTCACCTTGAATGTTCTATTCCTTCCCTGTTCTGACTCCATAATCAACTTCTGATTGCAGTCATACAGCTTCAGAAGATTGTCCTTCATGGTAACTGAAAAACCTTTCTCAATTAATTGTCCCACACTCATCAGATTGCTTCTGATGCCAGGTACATACCACACGTTCTGAATCAATGTTGTTTTCCCATTGTTCAGAATCACTCCGACATTTCCCATACCTTCTGCATTAAGATATTTGTCATCAACACATCTGATCTTTGTCCTCTTTTCAGAGTCAAAGTCAACCAGCCATTTCTTGTTTCCAGTAAGATGATTTGAACAGCCAGTGTCCATATACCACCAGTCTATCAGATCCATATCATCAGATTCAGAGGCCATCAATAGCACAGATTCGTCATCAGAACTTCTGGCTATATTTGCTTCTTCTGATTTTCTCTCCTTGTTTGACCAACAGTCTCTAGCAAAGTGACCAAACTTCTTACAACAGTAACATTGGATCTTCTTCTTGTCATACTTCTCTTTTCCCTTCTGAGCATTCTTTTGTCTATCAGAGGTTGAGCTTTCTGACTTCTGACCACCATCAGATCTTCTCCTGGCTTCTGACTACTTCTGATACCTCCTATCAGAAGTTGCTTTCAGAGCCTGCTGCTCTACTTCCCTTTCAGAAGTTCTCTCAATCAAACGCAATTCTTGCGCTTCTAGACTGCTCTGCAGCTCTTCAATTCTCATGGTGCTCAGATCTTTGGAATGTTCTATTGCTACCACAATGTAATCAAATTGAAAGGTAAGGGATCTCAATACCTTCTCCATGATTGTTTCTTCAGAAAGAGTTTCTCCACACGCTTTCATCTCATTAGTGATCAGAATCACTCTGGAGATGTATTCAGAAACTTTCTCATTATTCTTCATGTTGAGATTCTCATATTGCTTTCTCAAGGACTGAAGCTTCGCCTTCTTCACTGATGCGTCACCACCATAACATCTAACCAGTGTGTCCCACGCAGCCTTTGCTGTCGTTGAATCTGCAATCTTCTCAAACACATTTACATCAACACATTGATGAATGAAGAACAATGCTTTCTGATCCTTCTTCCTTACTTCCTTCTGCGCGTTTTTCTGTTCATCCGTCGCATCTGCTGCTACCAGAACATAACCATCAGTGACAAGATCTAGAACATCTTAAGCACCGAACAGTACACGCATTTGGATCATCCAACGATTCCAGTTTTTACCGTCAAATACTGGAAGTTTGGTGTTCATGTTGCCGTTTCCGTTCATCTTTCTACCTTGCACAGTACACTCAGATTTCTCACAGTGTTTCCCAACCCACAGAATTAAAATTCTGATAAGATTTTGTTCAAGATTCAACACGAATCTAAGAATCAAAATCAAACACACAAGACCTCACGTTCACTCGTGTTTCCCGTGTTTTCCAATGAATCCGAACCGGGGCTCTAGATACCAATTGTTGGTGCAAAGGTAGAATAAATTATGAACGGAAATATTCTATTAAGAGAATGACGGCTACAAAACATGATAAAAGTTACAATGATTGACACCCTATTTATAAGCTAAAACTAGGGTTACTAGAATAGGATAAAATACTAAAATACCCTCTAACAAACTTAGGGACTAAGAAAATAGTACAACTAATAAATATGAATTACATCTAATATGACCTACTCTTAAACCCTTTGCAATTATTATTCTCTTTTCCTTTGAATGCATTGCTCCATTGTTGCTTGACGTCTCAAGGGACCTATGAAAATCACTCGATCAATATTAACACCCGACACTAGACAAGCATACCACGAAGAATTTAAGGCAACATAGTAGAAACAAAATATAACATCTTTTTTAAGTATATGAATTTATAAGATATAAACTTAAAAAGTGACATTGACAAGAAGAACATAAGAGTCTGTTTGAACTAAAATAATGGAAGGTTAATAAACTCTTTAGCTTATAGCTGAGGAGGAGGTTATAGTTTGTAGTTTGTAGTCGATGGAGCAGAGCATATAAGTTAATTAATTAAATTTATAGTCTTTAATAAAATTAATGATTGAATTAATTTATAATTATAAAATGGCTAACAGAAATATGTTTAATTAATATTTATTTATTTTAAATTAAAATAATAATGATAAGGAAGAGATAGAAAATGATAAGGTATAAGCTTTAAATTATAATTTATTCGAACTAACTTATAAAAAAATATTTTAAATATGTAAAAATAAGTTATTAGTTTATGGGAAAATAATAGTTATAAAACGAGTTTTTAAATATATAAGCTTTATAATTATAAGTCCAAAAAATATTATCCGCTTTCAAGTCTATGTAAGTGATTATATTTTATTATTTGTAAAAGGTATTTTATTGTATAAAATAGTGTAAATTTTGTTTATATACTTAATTTTGATTCTTAATAAATGTGTAACTTTTTGTTAAACCATTACACTTTCATTTATTTGTTTTAACACTTTTTTATTTTCATAATTTTGCCTCGGTTCGAGAGAGAAAGAGAAATAATAATAATAAAAAAAAAATAAAAAAAAAAAATAAAATGTGACAATTTTAGAAAAAAAAAAGGAAAAACTTAAATACAATCTTTTAGACATAGTTTTTACCATTTTTAATAAAAATATGACAAATATATTTAAATATCGTTTACGGAATGAAAATAGGAGGAAATTACGGATGCGGAGAAGAAATTATACGTTTTCATTAGAAAAATAGTAAAAATTCCACCTAAAAATTGTATTTATGTTTTCTCCATACATAAATATTTGTTTCAATATCTTCTTAATCGTTAATATATATATATATTTGTTAAAAGGTAAAATAAAACAGACTTATGTTTGGAGGATTGTTTAAGGTGATTATAGTATTTGAATTACAAGTAGGATTAGCTTCTGCAAAATGGTGAAAAAAATTGTATGTTTTTTTTTTTAGATCTTTGTTTCTTCGGTCTTAAGAATAGTGTATTTATAAAGACTCTTGAATTTGTGTATTTACCCTACCTAGAAAAGTGGTCAAGAGAAGACTTGTTCTTTTTAGAATCATAAAAAAATGGTTTTCTCTATTGATCGACTATCTTTAGTTAATCACTATGAGCTCAAGTCATCATCCATATTTACTGAACAAATGGATAGCAATAATTAGTTCAAAAAGATTAAACCTAATTGGACAATCTGTTGTGGTCATCAATACAATTTTATGACCCTTTTAGGGTGACTTAAAGCCTATGGAACAGCCCACCTCCCATATTGTTTTTTCATGGGAGGATTTCTTAATGCATCATATATGTTTCTTAGGCACCACGCGAAAATCCAAAAATGCTCTCTTATTTCAGAGATGCATCTCAGAACGCACTCCAACACACACTTAACACATATCATTCTGAGTGACGTCCTATTATATAGTTTAATTTATTTTGAAGATGCATCTACGGAAGTTTTTTGTAGTTACTTTTTCGTAAGACAGACACATAAGTACCAAGTACCAGATCCAAAGACATGTAGTTTTTCAAATTGAAATTAAGATTCAGAAAATAAAATTAGGATTACATAGATGAGTTCAACATAAAATGCAACACTACACTTCAATATCCAGGTGGATCGCTTCGATATATTCAGAATATCTTTGATCGATCTTGAAATCGTCGTTTCCAACTCGAGCAAAACTTTTGTTTCGAAACGAAAATATGTATTCCACATAGTCCTTACATCCGATTGTGTCTTAAGCTCAAATTTGTTGAACTCAATATTCCCTATGTTGTCAATCGACGGTGAATGGTTCTCGAGCTTCACAATCTTTCGATTGTCTCCGTAAGGTAGGAGATAATGAATTTCCTCTTTGATATCTTCGAGGAAGGTGAAATCGGTGAGCTTAAACGTGCACCCCAGGTGTAGAGCTGGAGAAGGAGACATTTGCATCATACCAATTGATGTTTATTTGTGATATTTTCAGTTTCTATGGAATATAACATAAGAGCATCTTAATTTATAGAAGTCATTGATCAATATGGATCACTCAATAACTGAGATGCTGATTCATGAGATATATCTCTGGACACAACACTCGTTTTTTCAACAAAAAAAATACATGATTGATGTAAGCAATGCAGTGGAAAGTAAAGAATATTTACCTGAAATTTTATCTTCTATTGCTCCATTTGATGTGATGAACCAAAATATTAGAGATTTTGAGTGAAAAAATGGATTGAAATTAAGGGGTTTTTGACGAGGGTTTGAGTTGAAAAACAACAATGATTGTGTGATCATGCAGTTGATGCTATTATCAGATTATTCCGGAGATGCATCTTCGGAAGTATTTGACATGTAAAGGTGACAGAATATTTCAAAATCCCGTTTAAACTTTCGACTATATATCTCCGAAATTTCTACTGAACTGATCAATTATGAATATATTTCATGAAATGTTCCGAAGATGCATCTCCGGAATAAAAACAACACAACTTAAGAAATCACTTTTTCATGAACTACCTCTCTTATTGTCCATCTCGAAAAACATGTGGCATTTATAGATTTTTGTGTGGTGATTAAAAAACTTATGAAATGCATAAAGAAATCGTCTTTTCATGGACCTACTACCTCTCTTATAGTTCAATAAAATTATACGTATAAATTATTCTTAAAAGATAACCCGAATTCATTCTTAATTTTGTTTATATTTTGGGGATGGAATCAAATTTGACTCATTGCATTTGGATTGAAATAGATTACATGATAAGATAAGGTCGAGTCTTATACACCCCTATCATGTAGGCTTACAAGAACAAATAATATCATTGTTTTTTCTGTAAAACTTTTTATAATATTAAAATACAGACGCTACACCCCCATAACTTTCATCATAGAAATGAAAGAAATCAATTTTTGTGATGATTGGCATGCCAAGTTCGGATATACTAGTAGTACAATCAAGAGTTCTTGGTTTGGAATTCTTGCCTCCTACCTTATCCACTAAGTTGGTGGTGGATGTAATGAGTCTCCTAAGACCTTGGCCGTAATTTACTTTCCCTTGTTTCTTTGTTTTCTTAAGGTTGAAGAAAGGGCAGGTGCAAAAAGTAACTGCCAAACTTTAATTATTATATAAACAAACCAAGATTTCCTGCCTTAATAGACTCAGAAAAGACCTCACCACTGAACAAGAAAGTGGCCTCAAAAGAAAGAGAACAAATAATTAAAGACTTTTTTGAGTTACACAAGTATTCTTAAAATTTCTCTAATGCAAGAAAAGTATTATTAAAATTTTGAATAAGCTATATATAATCATGCAACATGAGTTTTTCGATCCATCCCACTATATATTTAAATAGGTCAAAATAAAATATACTAGTGTTTTTGAAAATATTCATACACTGTCAAAAAAAAATAGTAGTGTTCAAATTAAACATATTTATTTATTTTATATTAATATGATATATTATTGATTTATTATTTAGTATTTAATTTGTTTTAAGTTTATTAATTAGTTTAATTTAATTTTTTTTATTTGTTTCAAATATAATTTATTTGTTGTCATTTTCAAATATTAGTTTTTAATTTATTATATATCACATCAATCTATTAGTTTATAGTGTTTTTAACTTTTTATAATATTAATATTAATGAAAATTATAAATTTGGATATCCAAATTAAACGTCGTAGAAATGGATTGGATTGAATAAGTTTTTTTTAATTTTGACATTTAAAATTGAAATGTGAATAATTTTATTTTTAGTTCAAATGAATTTATGTTTCAAAATCGATCCAAAATGCACCGTAAACACCTCTACGAAAAGAACTTCATATAAATCTCCCGTATTGAAAAATATTCATCTTATTTTAAAGTTTTTACATTTATGTTGGATTGAATTTGGCCAAACTAAATAAAAATAATAATTTAATTAACACGTGGTAGATCGATTATAGGGGTGGAGGTGAGACGTCCATCTATTTCATGTGAGTTGAATTTCTTTATGGTCAAGCAGCGAGGTAGTATCTTGGAGATGGACATATTATGTCAGTCACTGGGGTGCAACAAGGTGACCCATTAGGATCACTCATTTTTGCTCTTGTATTACACATACTCATTCATCAGGTTAGAGATAATTGTAAGTTTCTTCTTCATGTCTGGTATCTTGATGATGAGACTATTATAGCGGATTCACATGACGTGGCTAAAACCCTTAACATCATTCGGGAGACGGGTCTAAGATTAGGTCTCAAATTGAATATTTATAAGACTAAGATATTTTGACCTTCATGTGATGGTCGTAAACTTCGTGAGGATTTGTTCCCATCTGACATTGGAAGGCCGATGTTTGGGATGAAGTTGCTTTGAGGGGATTGTTAGTCTAGATGACGACTTTATCAATGGATTATCCCTAAAATAAGTTTTTAAAGCTATTGAGCTAATGCATCTTCTACCACAACTAAGGGAACCTCAAAGTAAGTTTCATTTACTTTGATCTTGCATGGATATTGCCAAATTATTTTTTAGCCTATGAACATGTCAGCCTAATCGTATGGGGGAAGCAATTATTCGGTTTGATAAGGAGTTGTGAAAGGTGGTTGAAGACATAGTGGTTGGTGGAGGTCCTTTCTTCAGGGACCTTTAATGGAGGATGGCTTCCTTACCCATTAGAATTGGGGGATTGGGTCTGCACTCGACAGTAGAGGTTGTCTTATACATTTTTATGACTTCTAGGGCTCAATATTTGGTGTTATGAGTTCATATATTGAGAGGCATTGTAGTATATGGTATGTACTCGAATTTCGATAGAGCTTTGGATGGTCTTAGGTTTGCGATTCCAAATTTTGACCTTAACAGTCTCACTAGCAAGGACATTGTCCCTGCTAAAGCACGACATGTGTTTGGCAAGTACACTTTTTAGTATAATTGTTAAGGACATGGATGTAAAATTTTGACATAACCACAAGACAAAAAGTTGTTTTTGATTGGTTGCAAGCATGCTCAGGACTTTCTCCTTACTATTCTCATTGATGGGTTAGGCCAACATATGTCACTGGTGGAGTATCGCACTATCCTAAGATACCGTCGTATGATTCCTTTATTTTACATTGATGAAGTTCGCCTTGTTTGTCATAAGGCGTGTTTGGATACATTTAGGAAACACATGATTCATTGTAGGGAGCTTCCAGGCTTCAAATATTGACATGACTTTGTTAAATATGTTCTATTTGATATATTTTGGTGGGTTGGGGTATCTATAAAAAAAAGGAGGTACTTATGTCTTGATTGATCCACGTGAGGGGAGATCACTTAGTTAGTAGATGTTCTAGTGTATGGGTAGGTATAAGGGAAACATGCTTGTGTGGATTTGAATGTGTTTCTCCGCTGGTGTGACTGAGGGATGGAGGTTTTACTGTGGGACAAACAATTCTCAAAGTTGCTTCAAGTAAAACTATCAATCATGAGAAAACGTATTCCGACAATTAACATGCTTTCATACCATTTACTTTTGATATTTTTTGTTTACTAATATCAAAAGTAGCTGATCTTTTACAGAATCCAAAGACTTATGAATAACAATGTTGTATCTCTTAAGTATATGAATATAATTTTAAAGAGGATTGATTTTGCAATTCAAAAAATGATAGCAGCGCAACTTATTACCCATTTACCATCTATTTCTATATTATTTGTTTATCATCGCATTTGCGATATTTAAACATTAAAAAAAAAAAGACAAATTTCATTATTTGAATTTGAATAAAAACACATCAATTCAAATGCTTAAAATTATTCCAAAACTTAAAGCAAATCCAAAAGCATTTCCATGTTATCTAAAACAAAAGTGAATGGGGAAAGAGGTCTCTCAAATTAAATTTAATAGTAACTCAACTTATTCACAGCTGCATAATTGGTTTGATATAAGTGTTAAATATTTATATACACAAGTAGTAGCCTGTACAGATGGGTTGGTGATAAATATTCATATACACAAGTAGTCTATACAGATGGATTTTTTTTATCCAGAGGCATAAATGGTCTCCAAGAATTAGAGTTTCAACCTTGGTGTTGACTTCAGCCTAGCAATATCAGGTTTTGTTTAAGTCTAGTTAGGATTGGAGGGCTGATGGATTTCTTATTTCTACATACAATATTCATATTCTTCAGACTTTACAGATAACTTACCACAAAGAATACAGCAGAAAAATTATTTACAGTACTTTTATGATGCATAAGTTGATTGTTGAACAAGATAGTAATCTTCTTCTATAAAGGAAGCATCACTACACACTGAAATCCATGGATAATTGTACAAGACAATAGAATTCTGAAATCCATAATCATCTATGGTTGGCAACGGGTATCCACTCTTCAATTGACGGTTCAAGTACGGCAGAACAACTGTTTTGAGGGCACTTGAAATCAGCGACTGCAAAAATATCGACAGAGTTGAAGAGTGAGATTTTTTGTTGTTGAGATACAAAATGATTTTACAAAACTATCAATAATAGTAAACCGATGAATAATTATACCAGAAAGTTTGGTCAACGGTTCAGTTTCATACAATTTTGAATAGAAATCATGCATGGTAGCAACGATTTACCTGAATAAGATGTATGCGCAGTTTTCCTATTTTGCTCCATTTCAAGTATGCAGAAAAGTTTTGTAATCTAATCCTACCAGCAATATTGTTTCCTAAAATTTCCACAGAACATGACGCGCTAACATCCTGAAGCGTAAGCGAGAAAAACGGATCACATTAAACAGAATAATGATCATGGCAACACAAACTGAGATACATGCATATTAGTTTTCACAGAAAGATTTCTGCAAGCTTACCACTGAGAGACATGCAACAGGTATGGTTTCGCCGCTTTCTAGAACATTAATCGTTACATCTACGGAAACAGTAGCACCGATATCTTGGTAGCTCACTTGTATGACTGGTGGAGAAGATGCAGAGACATTAATCTGCATGTTGTCGTTTGGATATCGCTTGTACAATTGAGGAACTATGAATCTCCATTCGGCAGTGTTCAGAAGAGCCTGATCGGGTAGTTCATCGATAATCAATTGCATTTTACCTGCCTGAGCCCAAAAAAAAAACCACAAACTATATAAAATAATCCAACATAAACACCTGAATCCAACTTGTCATTGGGTTAACGCATGAAGGAAGTAAGACTTTTAGAAACTTACGTTGAAGTAAACTAGGGAAGCAGATTTGAACACGTTTTCGTGTATTGAAACCTTTATCATCTTTGGTAAACCACCACATGCAGAAGAAACTTTATATCCTTTCTTGTAACTTTGAGGTACTAAAATTTCGCTTGTTCTTGTGAATAAACCATTAATTGCAACTGCAACAGACGAATTACTCAACACGGGATTGCCAACAAAAGAAACATTTAGCGCAGCAGTTTCGTCTATTGAAATTTGCTTTGGAAGAGCTTGCAAAAAATTATCAAGCTTTGTTATCCCTTCTTTTATTTTCCCCGAAATTCCTTCTTCTACTGAAGATGCTATATTCTCTTCAAAAGCATCAACTAGCCTGAAACAAGCATAAAGTAGTTAATGGCATAATATCTTCATTAACTTTAGAACGAACCCTAATGGAAGGTACTCTTTTCTACTCTTACGATTCCATGCCACGTTCTAAGGAACAAAGTAGTAGCGAATAAAATTGAAATATAGACTTGGTATTATAGTTCTCTGTGAAAGAACATACGAACAGTATCACTTATCAGATTCAGAAACATGGTTTAGAAATTTGCTTACAATTGGTAAAGCCAGGCTGCTCCACCATCCAGCTTTATCGACAAATCTCCGACATAGCATCCATGATCTAATAGACTCAACTTAAGACGTCCTTCTTGGTTCTTCAAATTTAATGTAAGCCCGACTTGCATTCCTTTAACCTTCCAAACATGGCCCAGCAAAAATAAGTGAAGATACTATTGGTTAAAACTTAAACAACATATGTCGGTTTCAAAAGAGCAAGAAACAAGTATAGATATTCTTCCTTCTTCCTTTTGTAATCTTATATTAAGCTCAACACACATTTCAACCTTCGAATGTCAAGCTATAGTTGGGAACATCGAAACTATGTTTCATACTAACACTTGTAACGATATACAATCACTTAACATTTTCACGAAGTATAATTTATCAACAGGCCTAACATTTGTCACCGTTAAACCATGGTTAAATAGGGTTCATAAAATGTTTGTCAGTGTTAAACCGTAGTTAACTAGGATCTCTTACAGGACCTCTAAAAACTCGAGATAGCTATGCCAATATACATATCTCTATAGGTAGTAAATTTCAACTTCATACCTTAATTGAAGCAGTCCCACTATCAGAAATTCCAATTGGAATCAACCAAGAGCTGACAGTATACTTCCACTTCATACTCAAATCAGCAGTAGCACCTGAAACAACAACAACTATACCACTCTCTCCAATTACAACAGACGAAGAATTGACTTGAACATCCTTAATTGTGATATCAGAAAGAACAACCTTAGCCTTTCCAACAAGTGAAACTTGTGCAGAGTTCTCAATCTCTGGTAGCTTAAGAAGAACAATAGACTCAATACCTTTCTCTATCAACAAATCCTTTGCAAAATCAAGACCCTTATTAGATATAACACCAGAGACGAACCCATCTTCATAGGGTTGAACATAGCCACTTGTTGGAATGAATAGAAGGTATAACAGAAAGAATAAATTAAAGGGTGCCATGAATTTTTAGAAAGAAGGTTGTGAGAGTGAATCTTGAGGTTAGAGGGTTGTTAAGAATTGGCAAGAACATGCAACTATGAATGGATACGTAGGTAAGGGGGAATTTAGGTTTAGAAGGTTTATTAGATACTATGTGATGTTGTTGAATTATGACGGCACAGAAGAATGACTAGTGCAGTGTGTGAGCTCGAGAACCACTCAACGCGACACTTAGCGGTGGTTGCGGCCGGATTTAGAACCGACTGTTAATATTCAAGCTAATGTTTGGATATTATAAAATAAAGGGTTAATAGGTATTTATCCCTGCCATCTAAGTGTTTGATTTTAATAAAAGAACATAGATTATGAATATAAATTAAATACTTCAGTTTATTAGGTACATATATTATATTAAGTATGAAATATATTTAATTTATTAAGTGCATATTATTACATTAAATGTTTTATTTTAAATATATTCAATTTAATGAAATAATTGTATATTAAACTGAAATTAAAAAATTTAAGTAATTAATTTTGAACTTATATAAATTATGTAATATATATTTTTTGAGTTGAAAATAAATCATAAGAAACAAATTGGCCTAGTGGTAGGTGCACCGTTATGCATGTTTAAGGTCATTTGGCCACAAAATTTTGATTTTTTAAAACTTCTAATTTCTATAAAGGTTAAAGTAATAATTAAAAAATAATACGTGGAATTAAAATAAAAAGAGAAAATATATAAAAACTCAGTTGGTAGTACATATCATATTAGAAAAAAAATAAAAAGTCAATAAAACAGTGTCACGTCACATATTCTGTTAACTAAATTCACTGAGGGGACAAAATGGAAGAATTAACTGAATTCACTGAGGGGATAAGAGGATGGAATCTGTGATTTTTTTTAAGGGGAGAAATCAGAAGACCCCAAAATAGTAAGAGGTAAATACATATTCTAAAATAAATTGAGTTGAATGAAATAAGATGCCAAATGAAATAGTATGGAAGGGAATAAAGATATAATTCTATAATTTTAGTACAAAACAAAGTAAGTAGTTCATTCTACCCAAATTGAAGGGAAGACAATACGGTAGTTGTAACGCCCCGATTTTTATTAAGTGTTATTATTATTATTTTTGTAATGTTTGATTTATAATTATTTCGGTAAAATATTTTATTGTGTGTTAATCTATTATTAGAGTTTAATTATGAGAATTGTGGTATAATAGCTATTGGGCCTAGTGGTGTATATAGTAATTAAGGGAGGTGTAACAATTAAGCCCATTAGTTAGTTTTTATTTAATTAAAACAAGGAATAGAAATAGAATAGAAATAGAATAGAAATAGAATAGAAATAAGATAGAAAGAGAAAGAAGAGAAATAGAAAGAAGTATAGAGAAGGAGGAGAAAAGAGAAGAAACGAGAGAAAAGTTAGGGTTTGGAGGAGGAAGAGGAAATTGGAGAAGAAGGGCATCATCTTGATCAACCCAAGCTTGCTAGAACACTATAGAGTAACTCAATCATCATCTCTAAGGTAAGGGTGTGAGTTATCATTTCCTATAATTATGAAAATGATGGGTTTTATGTGGGTAATGGTTGTTAGAGGATATTGTTGGGTTTTGATGTTGTGATTGGATTCCTTGCTTTGAAAATGTTGTTTGTGTTCTTGATGTAGTGTTGATTGTTTGTGATTATTGAACATGTATCAATTCTTTGCAAAATGTTAGGGTTAGGTTTAGAAGAATGGTAAATAACATTGTGTGTTGTGTTGTTGTTGATGGTTTGGGATTGATGTATGTTGTGAAAAATATGTTATTGTGTTGATGAATCAAAGTATGAGTAATTTCACAAATCGTGAATTTAGGAAGTGTTAGAAATTAATTGAATGATGTTTAGAATGATGAAATAAAAGTTAAATTGTGGTTAGAATGGCTTTGTAATATTGAAAATATTGTAGTTCGTTGAATTCTGAGAATGAGACTTTTTACGGAATCGTAATCGGAGGTCCGGAAGGTATTTAACGGTCAAAAACGCATTTTCTCTGTTTTCTGCTAAATTCGCGGCGCGAAAGAGAGTTCGCGGCGCCAACTGAGTTGAAAACAGAATTCTTTTGTAAACTTCAAAAAGTCATAACTTTTGAACCGTAACTCCGTTTTGGTCCCCGTTCGAAGCGTTGCGAAGCTTATGAAATTTTCTACATATTGTTGATGTTTATAGGCCATTATAAGGGCTTATTTTAATAAGTGATTATTTTGGAAAAGTGATTAATAATTGATATAGTAGGAAGCCTATTTGATTAATGAGGAATACCACTTAACTATAGTGTGTAGGTGTGCGATGTAAATAAACATAGCATGAGGTTGAATTACCTAAGAGATTGTATGATGAAACAATTGATTGTGATGAATATTCTCATTTGTTTTATATATAAACATATGTATGAATGTTGGTGAAGATGATGTTGTGTGAATGCTTTTATGCATGTGAATGGCGACGTGGCCTAAATGGCAATAGCGACGTGGGCTTCGGCCATTGTGATGAGTTATGTTGATGCGATGATGATTTTGGTGTATGTGTATCATTTATCATGGAGTCACATACATTTGCATAAGCGACGTGGCCTTTTGGCAATAGCGACGTGGCCTTTTGGCAAAAGCGAAGTGGGCATAAAGCCTTGGCCTTGATGGCAAAGCGACGAGTCGGTACCGCATAACATTTGCATAGTTGAGTCACATATGTTGGTTATGATTATTTCCGCATTTTGTGATAATTGTTGTTATGTGACGGTTTATGAAGTGCGGTGATAGTTTGCGATGATGCGATGAATCGTAATGTTTTATGATGGATTGATGAAATGTTAAAGTGATGAGATGCTATGATGTAACATTGATGTTGTGGATGATTATTGACTTTGTTTATGATTATATACATAAGCATTCAAGTGAAGGATTGTGTGATGTGGTAACAATATTTCTAACTTTCCGAATTTACTTATATATTGCTTATCATTATCTTGATTATATGATTTGAGTATCTCACCCTTTTGTTGTTGGCCGTTACCTTTATATTGGTAACGTGCAGGTGCTCCGCGTTGAGAGGAGGATAGTGGTAGCACACTTTTGGCGTCACTGCTCTGATTAGGATTGTAACACTCAGGGATTAATGAACGCTTTTCATGATTTTGATAGTAACAATGCCCTTTTGTATGTCATTGTATATGATAGTTGTGATGGGCATTTGTTTGCTTGTTTTCTTTTGAATGTGTAAATGTACGACTCAACTTAATTATCTAAATGATTTTCGTTGCGATGTTTTGTGTATTGCTGCTATATGGGCTAGGTGAATCCATGTACAGTGTTGTTTATTATTTAACAAGGACTAAGTGGATCCTTGCGCAATTGTTGTGTTGTGTAATTTGTTTAAGTGTTGATAAAATGATATATGTTATGCCTCAATTTTGTGTGAAATTTGTTTACTCTGATTTTTAATTGAATTTACGACGGGTAGAATTGGGGTGTTACAGTAGTAATTGATGGAATAAAATGAATTTTATATCACTTTATTTCATCTCATCCAATTTTAAATAATTCAAATAATAAAATATCATTTTATTTCATCTCATTCCGTTCTGCTTCATTGAAGTCCATCAATTCAAACAAAATATCGAATTTAATAATTTTTTAAAGGAAAAATTACATTCATCACTTCTAAGTCTTTTAAAATGACATGGACACTATCTCTAATTTTATGATATACTGGTACATTAACACCCTCTAAAATTACATATATCAATGGAAATTTTGGTAATGGATATTGTCGCACCTCGAAAAATGGGGATACGACTTTAAAGCGAAGTGCAATCGCACGCTCGCAATGATGGACTGAACAGAGTCGCCACCGAACTTTATTTATTCTTAAAAAGGAAAGGGGAAATATCGATAAAACTCAAGAAAGAACGACAATGATTATGGTCGTCGCAACCAATATCAGGGTTCGGGAGTCGGTTACGCAAGGGGAAGGTATTAGCACCCCTCACGTCCGTTGTATTCAACGGGAACCGTTTAGTTAGTTTCGTTTTGAATGTTAGCTTATGTTAGTCTTCTCAAGTTATTATGAGGGAGAGAAAGAACAGAAGAGAGAAGAAATGTTTTTGGATTTTTGACGAAGGACTAAACCTAAGTTTTATATTAGTGGGTCTGACAAGATTTACAAATCCTGCTCCTACGTATCTCAAAAGAGAAATCAAGGCTTACGTAGTTCTGGGTAGA
Organism: Lathyrus oleraceus; assembly: GCF_024323335.1. Lineage (NCBI taxonomy): Eukaryota > Viridiplantae > Streptophyta > Magnoliopsida > Fabales > Fabaceae > Lathyrus > Lathyrus oleraceus. The sequence goes on along the minus strand of NC_066583.1, from coordinate 372,193,327 downwards.
AAATGTTTGTTTGTTGGTCGATTTTAGCGAAAGCTATATTGTATTAATCGACAAAAACATTGTTTTACCCAAAACAGATGAGGAGTGGACGCATACCACACATCGAACGGATTTATAAATCTACATTCGGAAAAGCGTCACTTATCTCGACTCAACAATCGTGGCCGAAACATTGTTTTGCATCACCTTAAGACAATATATCTTTCGTTTATGAAAAAGGTTTTTGATTAGTCGCACGGCGGCGAGAAAAGAGTTTGATTGGTTGGATTTATTTTGAGTAATGGCGAGAACTTGGATGAGCGAGATATCCATCTCGAATCTCAATCTCAGGAGTGCACGGTATACACCATGTTCCACTTCCATCTTTATTGAAAAGGTGTTGAATAAAGATTAAGTATTTTCAGGTTTAATTGAGAAAGGGTTTGAAGAAACCGCCTTGACAATTTTAGACGATGGCGAGAGCTAAGATAGGCAAGGCATCCACCTTGAATCTTAATCTCAGGAGTGCACGGTATACACCATGTTCCATTTCCATCTTTATTGAAAAAGTGTTAAGATAGGGGTTAAGTATATTTTCTTGTTTTGAAAGACGAATATTTGATGAGAACGAGACATGAGCCCTAAGATCAAAAATTCAGGGTTCCACTGGAATGCTAGATTCCAATGGTCCTTTTCTATTCGAATTATTTAAGAAAATTATTTACTAGACAACGAACACTTGATGAGAATCAAATGTTCAAAGGGTTACGCCAGAATGCTTGATCTCAACGGCCCTTATTTTGTCCAAATTAATTATTAAGCGTTTTAAGAATGAAAGAAAAGAATGAACGGTTAATCCAAAACGTGAGGCTCAGGACGGATTATTCGAGGGTTCCCACCGGAATGCAAGATTCGAATGGTCCTCTTCTTTCATGTTTAAAAAAAGGAATTTAATCGGGTTGTAAAGATAGTTTGAAAATAAAATTATATTATAGGGATAAAATTAATTTTTACAATTTTATATGTATATCGAATTAATTTTATATATAATCGAGTTCCCACCAGAATGCTAGATTCTAATGGGAGGAAATGGAATTAAATGTCGAAACTATGGAAAGTTAGTGAAATTTAAAATCAAAAGTTTAGTGAATTGAATATAATTATTTGCATGTGTAAAGGTATGAACATAGATGTTAATAACCTAATTAAATTAATTAACACATGGAAATCAATTCACCGTACCAAATCCCATATAAAAAAAAATCAATAATTAAGAAAATCTAAAAAAAACTAAACATTTAAAATCTAACAACTAATTAACAATTAAATTAAATTAATCCCATAAAATATTAAAAGTAAAATAAATAGAAGAAGTGATAAAAAAATTTAGACGAAATAGCAAGCATAAAAATATGAAAGATACGCTACTCCTAAGTATTGAACCCATCCCACTAAAGCAAGTGAAACTACTCTCTCTTCACTAGGCCACTTATGGTCATTTGTTATCTTAATAATAATTTGAATATGTAAACCAGAATAGATTAAAATAAAAATTAAAATAAAAAACTAAAATGAGGTGGTCTGTTAATGGACAACCAATTAACGATGGAGGAATCCAAAAAATAAACCCTAGCCGCCTGGCTGTTGGGTTTCCAAAGGAGAGATTAATGGGTGGGGAACACAACACAATATACTAATAGACTCTTATTAATAAAAAAGGTGCAATGGAAGACTAAATAGTATTAAGTTTTAAAATGGCTTAAATGCTTGTTTTTTTTTTAAAATAAATAAAGGAGGAGTACTGGGAACGTGAGAGAAATACATAGTGAAACCCAGAAACCCAAAGATCTTCCTCACGAAGAATCTCAGGCACCCTCACTCTCACTCGTCATCTCTTCATCTCTTCATCTCTCGATCGCCCTCACTTCTCAAACTCGCGCCTCTCAACCTCGTTTTCCCTACTCTGAATCTAATCCTCAAACACTCGTCACTCTCAATCGCTCACACTAACCTCACGATACACTACTCCCAATCTCACTCTAAACGCGAAAGCCATGGTTTCAAAAGAAGATCCAATAAGAAAGCTCACCTTTGGCGGTGATTCGGCGGCGGTGGTGAGCTTGTATCTTCCTCTCCTCGCTAGGTTCTTTCACGCCGTCACCAAAATCAGGTTTTGTTTGGAAAATTAGGGTTGTTTCGTGGCCGCCCAGATTTAGGGTTTTTTCTCCTCTCTTTCTTGCCTCCGCTTCGCCCTTTTTTTATACTCACTACCTTAGGGTTTCAGATTGGCCTGTGGAGATCAAAAGGGGTCTCTGCGAAATCCCCTTTAGGGTGCTCAGATTTTTTTGCCCTATTTGATGTTTGGTCTGGAATGGTAATGCAACTCTACACTTTCTTCTTCTTACTTTGTCCTAATCCTTTTTTGGGATATTTCTTGAAATTTTACTGCCTTTGCTAATTACTTTGTTTTTTACCGCAGTGAAGACTGGTGAAAATTCATGGGTAGTTTCAATTTCTGTTTTTTTTCCTGTTGTGGCCTCTGTGTGAGTGTTGTTGCAGGGGTTAAGCCTTGGTGAAATTGGTGTTTTCTAGCCTATTGGTTTTGTTACAACATGTGAGCAATTGGGAACACCCCTCTTTGCAGGTTTTTGTCATGGAATTTTTTTAGCTAATTATTTTGAGTTATAATATAGGAACACTTGTGAGCTTATTGGAAGGATTATGGAATTGATTTTTGAATTCCTATCCTTTATATCTACAGGTATGGTTTGGTATGGTTAAGGTTTTGGAGTGTTACAAACTGGATTTGCAATTCGTCTACACAGGACGCGATGCCAAGGTTAATTGTCGACGCCTTGCAGCTTGGATCTTTTGCATTGCCGACATATTGTTGTTGCTGCAAGTTGTGATGGTGTTATCAGTTAGGATTGTTATTTGGAAGTTAATGAAGTTGGTTGGTTCTCTTCTGATGCAGGTATATTGTCTATGTCGGTAACATCAAATCCACTATGAAACATGTCCTTCTGTTGCCAAGTAGATGTAATAAGATGAATTGCTTAATTTACTCCATGGTTTCCTAGGACTTGTTGGTTTGATTGTTAGTGTTAAATGAATGTGGTTGTTTAGAAAATGAAATTATATGTTTTGTGGTTGTCAAATGAGTTCTGCTATCCTTTGAATGATATCGTGTGATGCTTCTAACTTCCTTTCCCATGATTCTTTTGAATTAACAGTGTGTTTCCCATTTTCTATAGGTTCTGCTATTGACCCAAACTAAGGAGAGAAACAAACAATTCCTAAATTTTGTTACTCAAAGAACCAATACCTTCCGTATCAAATTTGGTTAATGTATGGCTGCGATTAGAAAGTTGATTATTCATGAATCAAAATCTTAGCGCAACTTTGAGGTATCTGGCTTATGATGAATCCCGCAACGCTAAATTGATTTGGGAATACAGAAGAAACTAAATAGATTATAGTGTTGAACCGCACAACTCATTAATATGCTGTTTCTTTTGTAGGTATCTCTATGGAATGGAAAGTAGTTTGGGATAGAAAGAGATGATGACATGAAGCATGGTGGCGGTGGAAGTTAATGCGTAGGAATTATATGCTAGAACTTTAGGTCATAAATTTATACCTTTGGAATTTGATTCTTGTGTAAGGTATTGACATGATTATGTACTTGAGCCTTGAATTTTAATGGAATGTTTGGATTTGTATATGGAAATGGGTTGTTGGTTTATGAAATTGTAAATATTATGTAAGTTTGGAATTTTTACAGTTTTGGATTGGAATTGTAAAATGTATGTGAATAGGTGAATGTGATGAATGATATAATTTGAAATTATTATGGAAAGTTTATTTATGAATGTTTGAATATTAAGATTTGGAATTTTAATGAAATTGAAATTGAATAGTTATGGAAAATTTCTATTGAGATTTGCATTATGATTGGAATTACTGGTTTGAACCAAAATTGGGAACTAACTGTGATTGAAAAATTATTGGACATTATTGTTAAATATGAATTTAAACATGAATGTGGATTGATGAAAAGTTAAGATTTTGAGTGTCATACATTGACTTAAAGTCTAGAAATGGTGTAGTGGATTTTGATGGACATGGTTGTTAAAAGGGTTAATGGATAAATGGATATTTGGTTATAAAAATGGATATGGATTTTAGAAATAATCCAAGACTAATCTAAATGTCAATTTAAAATCAAAAATCAATAAAACCAATTAAAAATCAAATTAATCTATAATTTGTTAAAATTAATTTGATATCAATTCTAACATTTATTTGAAAATTAAAATCAATTAGAGTTTGAATCATTAGTAAAAAAAACAATTAAGATTAAATTGAAATTTGAAATTTGACTTAATTTGAAATTAAAATCAAATTGAAAATTAAAAAGTCAAATAACTTAAATTAGAATCCATTTTGTAATTAAAAGCACCATGATCGAAAAGACCTAGATAATGACCAATGTTTATCAAAATCGAGACAATATGGATTTGGGAATGGACGGTTGACTTTGGTCAACTAATTGACCAGAAAGTTAACGATTGACCTCAGACGTGAATTAGGGTTTATATTAAAATGAATGCATGATGCATAGTGGATGAATGCAGATGGATCTAAAATCGGGGTATGACAGTTGCCCCTATTTAAGTATCTTCAACTAGAGAATATGAAGCAGGACACTCTTCATATGATCATAGTGGGAGATAGTTAAATACTAAGAAGACCTGGATTTTGATCCTGAATCCCTATGACATGATATGATATGATATGCGCTGATGCAAGATTCTCTTTTTTGTAATTTTTATCTGCTAGGGATATGGTGAACCCTTAACAAGAGATGCTACTAGACAGACCAAACTGTGGGGAATGCTGATGGTCCACAGGGAGACAGACAAATGGTAAAAAAACAACTCGCTGGGGAAAGCAATCCTGCTGGAGAGTCAGACACACACCGGGGAGTACTCAAAGTGAAATTTGATAAACGATACTTAGAATACAAGAGATTTCGGTAGTAAGTTCACATATGACTTACTAAACCTGAATATGAAAATTTCTACAACAGGTTCATATATGACCTGATAACACTGAAACAATCATAGAGAAAGACTCTTCAAAACAGGTTCATATATGACCTGGTAATACTGGAATAAAGCTCAACAACAGGTTCATATATGACCTGACAATGCTGAAACAATCATAGAGAAAGATTCTTCAAAACAGGTTCATATATGACCTGATACTGAAATAAAGCTCAACAACAGGTTCATATATGACCTGACAATGCTGGGGAATATCAAGAACTTGGTAATACTGGAATAAAGCTCAACAACAGGTTCATATATGACCTGACAAGGCTGAAACAATCATAGAGAAAGATTCTTCAAAACAGGTTCATATATGACCTGATACTGAAATAAAGCTCAACAACAAGTTCATATATGACCTGACAATGCTCAACAACAGGTTCATATATGACCTGAATAAAACTCAACAACAGATTCATATATGACCTGACTAAAGCTCAACAACAGGTTCATATATGACCTGACAATGGAATAAATTTCAACAACAGGTTCATATATGACCTGAATAGCACTGAACAACAGGTTCATATATGACCTGATAATGGAATAAAGCTCAACAACATGTTCATATATGACCTGACAATGGAATAAGGTTCAACAACAGGTTCATATATGACCTGAATAGCACTGAACAACAGGTTCATATATGACCTGATAATGGAATAAAGCTCAACAACAGGTTCATATATGACCTGACAATGGAATAAAGTTCAACAACAGGTTCATATATGACTTGAATAGCACTGAACAACAGGTTCATATATGACCTGATAATGGAATAAAGTTTCAACAACAGGTTCATATATGACCTGAATAGCACTGAGCAACAGGTTCATATATGACCTGACAATGCTTAACAACAATTGGACTCTTAACCGTAAGTAATGGATCATAACCAACTTTTAACGGATTTTGCCAACAACAATTGGACTTGAAAATGACTGCGAAAACCGGATGTTGGTTTAAGGGCACCAAATACAAACTGGAATTAGAGGTCAAAGGGTATAGGATCAACAACAAGACCTGGGTCAATGTAAAATGAGCTCGAAGTACATTTCGGCTATATATGATTTGAATTTTTTTTATGCATGATATATGAATAATCATGATATGCAATGCTGACAATAGGCAGACTGGGAGTTTGTAGGGACTGTTTACAGAGATTCTGATTCCTCAACACCAATAACTCAAACCCGTACAATTAACAGGCGCATCCAGAGGAGAATCTATCATGATTGACAGTTATAAATAACCAAAGGTCCATCCTTCTAGAGGATTAATAAGTTATATTCCATGGGGACTTTTGTTGGTGATCCAGGAATATTTATGCAACCTTAAGGCTTTTGGGGAAACAAATGATTTTCCTTTGATTTTCACATATATCAAAGTAATTTTGTTCTTTTCACTAAATTTCAAATTCTTTTTCAAGTTTCAAAATTTCATTATTAACAAATAAATGACATTTTGCATAACAAAGAAAAACGTAGACGAACACAACTAACAATGATTGGGAAAACTTGTATTTTATTCAAGAATGGTAGCACACAAATGGCGTAGCTCCATAGAGTGTTACAATTTTTGGAAAATGGCAATAAGGAAAGGTTTACGTTGAATTCAGTGACCACTAACATCCCTACTAGATATGATTCCCCAAAACCTTGCTTCTAAGGGGAGTAAATGGATTGATCTTCCGCCTCAAATTTTTCGGTGTTAATCAGTAACAACTGATGCAGTTTATGCCTTGTGCCCCTAACTTTTGCCTGGATCGCCCTTTCGGGTTTTCAATCCACCGGGACGCTCCTTTTTGCCTAAGTCGCCTTTTCATGTTTTCAACTTAGCGAGCTACCATTTTTTTTATTCATCCCTAACTTTTGCCTGGACCGCCCTTTCGGGTTTTCAGTCCACCGGGATACCCTTTTTTGCCTAAATCGCCCTTTCAGGTTTTCGATTTAGCGGGTTTTTATTAGGCGTAGTATTTTTTAACTGCATCAGAGTTCATGGGGTGTGAGAGCTCTTCATCATCCATAGTTGTGAGACTTAAGGCACCTCCGGAGAAGGCTTTCTTCACAACATATGGGCCTTCATAATTGGGAGTCCACTTCCCACGCGAGTCCTTGTGTATTGGCAAGATCTTCTTAAGCACGAGGTCTCCTTCTCTGAATTCCCGACCACGTACTTTCTTGTCAAAAGCCCTTTTAAGCCATTTTTGGTATAACTGTCCATGGCACAAAGAAGTCATTCGCTTCTCATCTATGAGGTTTAACTGATCAAATATATTTTGAATCCACTCAGCCTCTTCTAGCTTGGTCCCCATCAAGATTCTCATTGAAGGTATCTCCACTTCAATTGGGAGAACTGCTTCCATCCCATATACCAAAGAGAACGGGGTTACCCCTGTTGAAGTGCGGACAGAAGTCCGGCATCCATGTAGTGCGAAAGGTAGCATTTCATGTCAATCCTTATAGGTTTTCACCATTTTTTGCAGGATTTTCTTGATGTTTTTATTAGCGGCTTCAACAACGCCATTCATCTTTGGACGATATGGTGAAGAGTTGTGGTGCTCAATCTTGAAGCTCTCGCATAATTCTTTCATGGTCTTATTGTTCAGATTCGTCCCATTATCTGTGATGATCCGGCTTGGAACTCCATAACGGCAAATGATCTCTTTCTTGAGGAACCGTGCAACCACTTGCTTTGTCACATTAGTATAAGAGGCGGCTTCTACCCATTTGGTAAAATAATCAATAGCAACCAGGATGAAGCGGTGACCATTGGAAGCTTTAGGCTCGATGGCGCCAATCATGTCGATGCCCCACATTGAGAAAGGCCAAGGTGACGTCAAAACGTTTAGTAGGTCGGGGGCACGTGTACCTTGTCAGCATAGATTTGGCATTTATGACACTTTCTAGCATAATTGAAGCAGTCGGATTCCATGGTCAACCAGTAATAACCAGCTCTCAAAATCTTCTTGGCCATGGCATGCCCATTGACATGAGTTCCAAAGGATCCTTCATGAATCTCCTTGATCCATAGGTCCGCTTCACGTCCATCCACGCATCTGAGCCGAATCATGTCGTGGTTTCTCTTATATAACACACCATTTCTTAAGAAGAATTTAGATGCTAACTTCCTCAATGTTTTCTTGTTAAGGGTCGTTGCATCTGTTGGATATTCTTGATTTTGCAAAAAGCATTTGATGTCGTGAAACCAGGGTTTACCATGTAAGAACAAAAATAGTTCTACAATAGATTCCATGATTTTGATGATAACAAAGGATGAAACCAAAAATGGCACCCTAACGAAAAGTTTCTAAGTGTGCAGGGTTCTAAAGAAAGAAGAAATAAATCTGATGATGTCATCAGATGCAAAACAAGATCAGATGCAAAATCTCAAGTATCAGAAGCATCTAAAGAGGAATCTCATTCAAGAAGCTCTGACTCTGGACAAAACTGCAAAGTATCAGAAGCATCTGAACATGAAGTAAAGTCTAGAAGCTCTGACTCTGAACAAATGTCTTCTGTAAATTCTGAAGTTATCAGCGCCATCTGAACTTTCAAAAGATAACATCAGAAGCCAGTTTCTCCAGATACACAAAGACTCTAATCAGAATTGTTAATCATGATGAAGTAACGTTTAAGCCAAGTTAAAGTTCTGCAAATGGATTTCCTCAATTAGAAAGAGACGTTAATCTCCACTTCCAAGAGAGAAGATACTAATTGTGGTAAGTAGTCACTTCTAAGTGAAAAAGTCTACTGCAGAAGCTATTAATGGAATGGCGTAACTACATCTCAATATCCAACAGATTCAACGCCACTTCAACTCTACTTCAACTCCTATAAATAAGAGAAGAAATCTCATTCAGTATACACGAAGAAATCACTAGCCAAAACTATACTGAAATCATATCACGCTCAAGAAAAACATCTTTGTTCTTCAAAGATTTTCACTAAGCTTTTGCTTATCAAGTGAAAAATTTGTTCTTAAGTTTGTAATACTTGCTTTCTTAGAAGCACTCTAGATTACACATCTTGTATCTATTTTTATTTGATTTCCTCAAGTGACTCTTTGTAGTCTGTAGACTTGAGAGGACTAAGAGATTTTCTTTTCTCTTAGGGGTTGTTTGTAATCTTTCAAGATTAGTGGATTAAGTCCTTGTTGAAGGCGAAATCACCTTGGCCGGGTGGACTGGAGTAGCTTTGTGTTATAAGCGAACCAGTATAAAATCATTGTGTGATTTCATTTTGCAAAAGCGCTTATTTTTCAAACAATTCAAACCCCCCCTTTCTTGTTTTTCTCACCTTCAATTGGTATCAGAGCTCCGGCTCTGTTATTGATTTTCAAATCAAACACTTAACCGTGTAGAGAGATCCAGTGCGAGAAAAACAAATGGCCCACTCAAATGAGAAAGATTCTTACAATGCCAAGCCTCCTGTTTTTGATGGAGAAAAGTTTGATTACTGGAAAGATAGAATCGAAAGTTTCTTTCTTGGTTATGATGCTGACCTCTGGGACATTGTCACAGATGGATACAAACCTCCAACCTTAAATGGAGCTGAAGTTCCCAGAAGCAAAATGTCAGAAGATCAGAAACGTGAGTTCAAAAATCATCACAAGGCCAGAACAATACTTCTAAATGCTATATCATACAACGAATACGAAAAGATCACCAACAGAGAGACGGCTAAAGATATACTTGACTCTCTGAAGATGACCCATGAAGGAAACTCCCAAGTCAAGGAGACGAAGGCTCTGGCGTTGATCCAGAAATATGAAGCCTTCAAGATGGAAGATGACGAAGCTATAGAAGCTATGTTTTCCAGATTCCAAACTCTTATTGCAGGTCTTAAAGTGCTAGACAAAGGATACACGACTGCAGATCATGTTAAGAAGATAGTCAGAAGTCTGCCAAAGAAATGGAGACCAATGGTTACTGCTCTGAAGTTATCAAAGGATCTGAACAATATCAGCCTTGAAGAACTTGTTAGTTCTCTCAGAAGCCATGAGATAGAACTAGAGGAGGATGAGCCTCAGAAAAGGAACAAGTCAGTGGCGCTGAAGTCCAGACCTGAAAGACGGAAGTCAGACAGAACCAAAGCTCTCCAGGCAGAAACTGCAGATACTGACGACTCTGAACCTGAAGACTCTGATGATGAAGAAGAACTGTCCTTACTAACCAGAAGAGTTAAGCAACTCTGGAAAAGAAGGAACAACAACAACTTCAGAAGATCAAGACCCAGAGGGGATAGATCAGAGTCAACTTCAAAAGGTAAACCTAATAAAGATATTACCTGTTTTGAATGTAAAGAAACAGGTCATTATAGAAATGAATGCCCCAAGCTGAAGAAAGATAACTCTAAGAAAGAAAGCTTCAAGAAAAATGCCTTCAGAACAAAGAAGGGATTAATGGCCACCTGGGACGATAGTGAATCAGGATCATCAGAATCTGACTCTGATGAACAAGCCAACGTAGCATTTATGGCTACCACATCCAGCAGCTCAGATGAAGAATCTGAAGAGATATCCTATGCAGCAAAGTTCAGACACCAGTCATGGTACCTGGACTCTGGATGCTCGCGACATATGACGGGAAGAAAGTCTATGTTCCAAAGCCTGGAACTTAAAGACGCTGGATTTGTAGGCTTCGGAGGAGATCAGAAAGGAAGGATCAGAGGCTCCGGAACTATTGGTAATGGTACTCTTCCCTCTATATCTGATGTTCTTTATGTAGAAGGATTAATGCATAACTTGTTATCCATAAGTCAATTAAGTGATAACGGTTATGATGTAATCTTTAATCAAAAAACGTGTAAAGCCATTAATCAGAACGATGGCTCTGTCCTTTTCACAGGCAAGAGGAAAAACAACATTTATAAAATAAATCTTTCTGATTTAAAAGATCAAAATGTTAAATGTTTAATGTCAGTTCACGAAGAGCAATGGGTATGGCATAGACGCTTAGGCCACATTAGCATGAGGAAACTTTCTCAGCTAACTAAACTTGAGTTAGTCAGAGGCCTACCTAAACTGAAGTTTTCTTCAGATGCTCTGTGTGAAGCTTGTCAGAAAGGAAAGTTTTCAAAAACATCTTTTAAAAAGAAAAATGTTGTTTCTACCTCCAAGCCTCTGGAGCTTCTTCACATTGACTTATTTGGTCCTGTGAAAACAGCATCAGTCAATGGAAAGAAGTATGGACTTGTAATCGTTGATGATTACAGCCGCTGGACATGGGTAAAATTCCTAAGGCACAAGAGTGAGTCTCACTCTGTATTCACCAGTTTCTGTTCTAAAGTGCAAAAAGAATTTGACTCTAAAATTGTTAGAGTCAGAAGTGATCATGGTGGAGAATTTGAAAATAAAGATTTTGAAGAACTATTTGATTCTAATGGAATATCCCATGATTTCTCCTGCCCTAGAACTCCACAACAAAATGGAGTTGTAGAGAGGAAGAATAGGACACTTCAAGAAATGGCCAGAACCATGATCAATGAAACAAATGTAGCAAAGCACTTTTGGGCAGAAGCTGTAAATACAGCGTGTTATATTCAGAATAGAATCTCTATTAGACCTATTCTGGAAAAGACTCCCTATGAACCGTGTAAGGGAAGAAAACCCAACATCTCATATTTTCATCCTTTTGGATGCATTTGTTTTATATTAAATACTAAAGAACATCTGAACAAGTTTGATTCCAAAGCACAGAAAGGTATTATGTTAGGATACTCAGAACGCTCTAAAGGCTACAGAGTATACAACACAGAAACCAAAATTGTGGAGGAATCAATTCATGTTAGATTTGATGATAAGCTTGACCCTGAAAAGTCAAAGCTAGTTGAAAAGTTTGCAGATTTAGAGATCACTCTGGTAGAATCTGAGAAAACTCCAGAAGCAACTGTCACTCCAGACTCTGAAGAAATTAAATCTCCAGAAATTCCAAGGAAAGTCAAGAGTCGTAGCAACGTATCTGAAGATTTGATTTTGGGAAACAAAGATGAACCTGTTAGAACCAGATCTACCTTCAGAACTTCTGAAGATATTCCTCTGGGACTAGTGTCTCTGATTGAGCCTACGTCCTGTGATGAAGCTCTTCAAGATAATGATTGGGTGGCAGCTATGCAAGAAGAGTTAGATCAATTCTCCAAGAATGATGTCTGGGATCTTGTTCCTAAACCCAGAGGCACTCATGTCATTGGAACCAGATGGGTTTTCAGAAACAAGCTGAACGAGAAAGGAGAAGTTGTCAGAAACAAAGCTCGACTGGTAGCTCAAGGTTATAGTCAACAAGAAGGTATTGATTATAATGAGACTTTTGCTCCAGTCGCAAGGTTAGAATCTATTCGTCTTCTTGTATCTTTTGCTATTAATCATTCTATCAAATTATACCAAATGGATGTCAAGAGTGCATTTCTAAATGGTTATATTTCAGAAGAAGTGTATGTTAATCAACCTCCTGGTTTTGAAAACTCAAATTTTCCAGAACATGTTTTCAAACTTAAGAAATCCTTATATGGACTTAAACAAGCTCCCAGAGCTTGGTATGAACGCTTAAGTAATTTTCTTCTGGAACAAAATTTTATCAGAGGGAAAGTTGATTCTACACTCTTCTGTAAAAACCATAAAAATGATCTCGTGATATGCCAGATTTATGTTGATGACATTATTTTTGGTTCTGCTAATATCTCTGTTTGCCAAGAATTTTCTAAGTTAATGCAGGCAGAATTTGAAATGAGTCTAATGCAAGAACTAAAGTTCTTTCTGGGAATTCAAATAAATCAAACTCCAGAAGTCACGTACATTCATCAAAGCAAGTACATTAAAGATGTTCTGAAGAAGTTTGACATGACTGAATGCAACTCTGCGAAGACTCCTATGCACCCAACTTGCATTCTGGAGAAGGAAGAGGTAAGCAACAAGGTTTGTCAGAAGCTCTATAGAGGTATGATAGGCTCTCTTCTCTATCTGACTGCTACTCGTCCTGATATTCTCTTTAGCGTTTGTCTTTGTGCCAGATTCCAATCAGATCCTAGAGAATCTCATTTAACAGCTGTTAAGAGAATTCTTAAGTATCTGAAAGGAACTCCTAACCTGGGCCTGATGTATGAGAAAACATCAGAGTATAGGCTTTCTGGTTATTGTGATGCAGATTATGCAGGAGATAGAATAGAACGTAAAAGCACATCTGGAAATTGCCAGCTTCTGGGAAACAACTTAATCTCCTGGGCTAGCAAAAGACAGTCAACAATTGCTCTATCAACTGCAGAAGCAGAATATATCTCAGCGTCACTATGCACAACTCAGATGCTCTGGATGAAACATCAGCTAGAAGATCTACAAATCTTTGAGAGTAACATTCCTATCTTTTGTGATAATACTGCTGCTATTTGTTTAAGTAAGAATCTCATTCTACATTCCAGAGCCAAACACATAGAAATAAAACATCATTTTATTAGAGACTATGTTCAGAAAGGGATAGTAACGCTGAAGTTCATTGATACAGAACATCAATGGGCAGATATCTTTACTAAGCCTCTAGCTGAAGATAGATTTCTTTTCATCTTAGAAAATCTGAACATTAAAAATTGTCCTGAGTAAAATTTGGCTCTGAACATGTAAAATGAGACTCTGATAAAAACAAATACACTTCTGCCTCTGACTCTGATACCTCTACCAAGTTAAGAAGATATCTGAGTTAGAAATCTTCAGAAATCCTTTGGTATTCCTGAAGATCAGAAACATCAACACGTGGGGAACATGCGTCTAACCCTAGAACTTCTAGACAGCTGTCAAAAGAAATCAAAGGTCAGAACGCTTGAAATCTCCTCGAGCAGTGTGCTTACTGTTGGGATTAGACATTCATTTATTAGCTATAATCATTTTTTTTCCCCTAGCGTGCAAATCTTGTGTTCTGTTCCAACGCAATTAATTGTGTCGTTTTGCATGTGTTTTTACCCTTAGGTATATAAACACTTTTCTCACTTTTCACACTTATCACTCTCACTCACTCTAAAACCCTAAACCCTCTCTCGAAGTTTTCTTTGCAACCTTCTCAGTTCTTCATCTTCTTCATCAATCTTCGTCATGAATCCTCAAGAGCAAGAAGTTTTTAACTTCTCCCAACAAATGGAAGCCGCTTCTAACCCCCAAACCTCAAACACTCAAACACCCATGGTTGTAGACGTTACCACGACCCCAGTTTACAAAGAACCTCACATTTTGGAACGTGAACAACACATTCATCTTTCAACTCCCTTTGAAGGTTTGGATGTACTGTGTGAATCGCTGGTGGATTTTGAGAATTTGAGAAGAAATGGCGTTGATTTAACTGAAGATCTTCGCAAGCAAGGTTGGGAAACCTACTTCAACAGGCTTTATGGTCCAATCTATCCTCTTCTGGTGAAGGAATTCTGGAGATGTGCAGATGCTGATGATGAGTTCATTGTTTCTTTTGTTCTGGGAGTGAAGATCATTATCACAGAAGCGTCTATTGCTTCTTTGCTGAATATGGAGAAAGCTGGAGGTAAAAGGATTTACAACATTCCTCCAAGGTCCAAGCGCATCACAGAAGTCATTAACCCTACAATCTTCAAAGCAAATGTTGAAGGAAACCCCTCTAAGAACAAGGAGCTTCATCAGAACCTCCGAGTTTGGTTGAAAATTATTTTGGGAACAATCCATCATCGTCCAGCCTCCAACTCTTCAGATTACATAAATGCTGATCAGAAATGCATCCTCTACTGTATTCAGAAGGGTATCCCTATCAACCTCCCTGTTCTCCTCTTCAGATATCTGAGGGATTCAGTCAGAGAAACAAGGAATAATATGAAGCCCAGATCCTACATTCCTCTGGGTAGATTGCTCTCTGACATCTTCATTGAGCATGAGCTGGTAGATGCTCTGGAGAAGACCAGATGTATGGATGATCTGGCAATTGACGTTGGAAAGCCTCTGAATGCCAAAAATCTGAGGAGTATGGGAATCATCAAAGACATCAGAGTCAAGCCCACTATGAATGTGACCTGGGAAGCTCTGAAGGATCAGAGGAAGATGCCTCATGGCCTTGAAAGGTTCTTCAAGAACGAACCCAGAGATGCCATTGCTATCTACCTTCAGGATCGTCTGGATGAAGGTATTGATATTTCTGATTTCCGCCTTGAAGACTGTCTGGACTCTGTAGAAGATCTGGTCAGATACAAAAGAGGCCTTTCTGAGAAGAAGATAGCTGAGGAAGCAAGGAAGGCAAAGAAAGCCAGACTTGGAGAAACCTCTGGAACCAAATCTCCAGCTCCTCTGCAAACTTCTTCTTCTGGTAAGTCCATTCCTCCTGTTACTTCTGTACCTATAATGGCTTCTTCTACTCCTCTCCCAACACCTCCCATATTTACAACCTCAGAAATACCACCTTCAATCACCAGAACCTCTCAACCTCCACCTGTTCTAAAAATTGCTCGTACTTTTACAACAACCTCTGACCCTAATCAACTATATCACCACAGCTCTTCATCATCCTCTGATTATGAATCACCCCCTTACCATTCACCTTCCTCTGACCAAGAGTCCTCTGACCAAGAGTCCTCTGACCAAGAACACTCTGACCCAAACTCCCCAACAATAGCTGAAATTTATGCTAAAAATTTCGCCCCACAAACTCAAACACAATCTGAGGTAACCTCTCCCCTCCGAACTTCTCTTCCACAACAAACAACCACCATCTCCTCTGAAAATCAAACCTCACTTCCACCACAACAGACAACCACCACACCCTCTGAAACCCAACCACCTGTGATTTAACCATCTGAACCTTATATCACTCCACCATTTATTCCCGCTGTACCTGGACCAGACTCTGACCCTTTAGACCTAAATCCACTATATGCTTCATCCCCTAGTCTTCAACCAGACGCAGATTCTGAACTTCAAGCAGAATCTGAACCTCATCAAACTGAACCTCAACCTCTAAATCTCAGCCCTCAAAACTCTCCACCTCATTCACCTGAACTTGAACCTAAAATTATCATACCTACCCTTGAGGAGGCCATTATACAGGTTGCAGAATCCTCAGTCCAGAAGATCAAGTCTCTGGCTAAAAATTCTGAAGTCAGTGATGATCCTAAATCTGTTAGGACACACTGGAACAGAGTTATTAGTTGGATGACCTCTGAGTCTTATAGGCTGAAGAGTATCTCTGAACAAGTCAGAAATGGCTACATCAGAGACTCTGAGGAAAGACTCCAAGAAAGACTGGCTAGAGAAGCTGAGGCCAAAAGATTAGAGGAAGAAAGACTGGCTAGAGAAGCTGAGGCCAAGAGATTAGAGGAAGAAAGGTTGGCTAAGGAAGCTGAAGAAGAAGCTAAGAGGTTGGAAGAAGAACGCCTGGCAAAGGAAGCAGAACTTCTAAGGATTCAGGAAGCTGAAGCCAAGGCTAAGGCAGATGCAGAAGCCCAAGCTGCTGCTGAAGCTGAAGCTCAGCAGGCTCTGATTCAGGGGGAGTCTTCCTCTGCGATCCCTCTGATTCTTAACACTCTGAAGGAGATCAAGCAAGATCAGAAAGAGATCAAGCAAGATCAGAGTGAGCTCCGGGCAAGGATGGACAAGCAAGACGCTCTGAATGAAAACCTCCAGAATATGTTTGCTATGCTACTACAGAGACTTCCTCCTCCTCCAAACCCTTAGGCACTTAGGATTTATTTTGGTTGCCTAGTGTTTTTGCTTCTGTCTTTTCTTTTTTAGCTCTGATATTCTCTTGAATCTGATGTTTTGACTGCTGCTTGCCTTTGTGCTTTTGTTTAATGAAGTGTTTTTCTCTCTATTATTCTTTTTATGTTTTATGCCTTTTTGATTATGCCAAAAAGGGGGAGAAATTATTAAATAGCTCTGATGAAAACTATGTCTAAAACCTTAAGCATTCTGCAACAATTGTAGAAATAGTTCTGATAAAATTAGCTCTGATTAAATAATAGTTCTGATTAAATAGTTCTAACATTAAATTAAGAAATTGCAGAAAGTTTTCAGAAATCTTATTGCTTGGAAAGCTCTGGTAAGAACTTCTGAACTCCCTAGCGCTAACTCAGGGGGAGCTTTTGTTTATCTGATCTAATATTTTTCATGTTTCATCTGATAATTTTATTTGTTTTGTCATCATCAAAAAGGGGGAGATTGTAAGAACAAAAATAGTTCTACAATAGATTCCATGATTTTGATGATAACAAAGGATGAAACCAAAAATGGCACCCTAACGAAAAGTTTCTAAGTGTGCAGGGTTCTAAAGAAAGAAGAAATAAATCTGATGATGTCATCAGATGCAAAACAAGATCAGATGCAAAATCTCAAGTATCAGAAGCATCTAAAGAGGAATCTCATTCAAGAAGCTCTGACTCTGGACAAAACTGCAAAGTATCAGAAGCATCTGAACATGAAGTAAAGTCTAGAAGCTCTGACTCTGAACAAATGTCTTCTGTAAATTCTGAAGTTATCAGCGCCATCTGAACTTTCAAAAGATAACATCAGAAGCCAGTTTCTCCAGATACACAAAGACTCTAATCAGAATTGTTAATCATGATGAAGTAACGTTTAAGCCAAGTTAAAGTTCTGCAAATGGATTTCCTCAATTAGAAAGAGACGTTAATCTCCACTTCCAAGAGAGAAGATACTAATTGTGGTAAGTAGTCACTTCTAAGTGAAAAAGTCTACTGCAGAAGCTATTAATGGAATGGCGTAACTACATCTCAATATCCAACAGATTCAACGCCACTTCAACTCTACTTCAACTCCTATAAATAAGAGAAGAAATCTCATTCAGTATACACGAAGAAATCACTAGCCAAAACTATACTGAAATCATATCACGCTCAAGAAAAACATCTTTGTTCTTCAAAGATTTTCACTAAGCTTTTGCTTATCAAGTGAAAAATTTGTTCTTAAGTTTGTAATACTTGCTTTCTTAGAAGCACTCTAGATTACACATCTTGTATCTATTTTTTATTTGATTTCCTCAAGTGACTCTTTGTAGTCTGTAGACTTGAGAGGACTAAGAGATTTTCTTTTCTCTTAGGGGTTGTTTGTAATCTTTCAAGATTAGTGGATTAAGTCCTTGTTGAAGGCGAAATCACCTTGGCCGGGTGGACTGGAGTAGCTTTGTGTTATAAGCGAACCAGTATAAAATCATTGTGTGATTTCATTTTGCAAAAGCGCTTATTTTTCAAACAATTCAAACCCCCCCTTTCTTGTTTTTCTCACCTTCATACCATCGACTTCCTCTTCAACCGACTGGCAGTAGGCAGGCTCAACTCTCCGCTTGATCTGAATGAGAGGCGCTTCATTATGGAATCTAACTTGGTACATTGAAGCCAACATAGCCAGAGCATCAGCAATTTGATTCTCAGTTATCGGGATATGACGGAAAGTGATTTCGTCAAAGTATTTTCTTAGTTCCATGACATAGGCACGATAGGGGATCAACTTTGCATCACGGGTTTCCTATTCGCCCTTGACTTGGTATATCACCAAGGCTGAGTCTCCACATACTTTGAGGATTTTGATTCGGAGATCAATTGTTGCTTCAATGCCTAGGATGCACGTCTCATATTCTGCTATATTGTTCATGCAATCAAAACACAACCTTGCTGTGAAAGGAGTGTATCCATCATTCAGATTTAATAGAACAGCTCATACACCATGCCCCATGTAATTGGAGGAACCATCGAACATGAGCTTCCACCGAGATCCGGGTTCAGGTCCTTCATCAAGTCCTGGGATTTCACAATCTTTTACTACCATAATGTCTTCATCAGGGAAGTCAAACTTCAACGGCTGGTAATCTTCAACGGGTTGGTTTGCCAAGTAATCAGACAACACACTTCCTTTAATGGCTTTCTGAGATACATATTGGATGTCATACTCAGATAGTAACATCTGCCAACGGGCGAGTCTTCCAGTCAAAGCAGGATTTTCAAAGATATACTTTATTGGATCCATTTTTGAGATCAACAAAGTAGTGTGGCAAATCATGTATTGTCTTAGACGACGAGCGGCCCATGCTAAAGCACAACAAGTTTTCTCCAAGAGTGAATATCGGGTTTCATAATCGGTAAATCTCTTACTTAGATAATAGATGGCATGCTCCTTTCGACCGGTTTCGTCATGTTGTCCCAGCACACATCCCATTGAATTTTCAAGCACAGTTAGGTACATAAAGAGTGGTTTCCCCTGGACAGGTGGAATTAGAATAGGGGTCTCTTGCAGGTATTGTCCGATTTTCTCAAAAGCCATTTGGCAGTCAGAGTTCCATTCAACTGCTTGATCTTTTCTGAGCAACTTGAATATAGGTTCACACGTAGCAGTCATATGAGATATAAACCTGGAGATATAGTTCAAACGTCCCAGGAATCCTCTAACTTCTTTCTCTGTACGTGGAGCAGGCATTTCTTGTATTGCCCTAACCTTGTCCGGATCTACCTCAATTCCTTGTTGACTAACAATGAAACCAAGCAACTTTCCAGATCGGACACCGAAGGTGCATTTAGCAGGATTCAGCCGTAGTCGAAATTTCCGAAGACGCTTAAATAGCTTTTGCAAGTGGTCTATATGACCCTCTTCACTCTGGGATTTCGCTATCATGTCATCCACGTAAACCTCAATTTCCTTATGCATCATGTCATGGAAAAGAGTGACCATTGCTCTTTGGTAAGTTGCCCCAGCATTTTTGAGACCAAATGGCATTACCTTGTAGCAAAATGTTCCCCAAGGGGTGATGAATGTGGTCTTTTCCATGTCTTCTGGATCCATCTTAATTTGATTATAACCCGAGAATCCGTCTGTCATACGGTGAACTGACTTTTTGTGTTTTTGCTTTGGAAAGCAAATGTCGCGGTTAGCAAGAGTCGCCATCGACTTTTCTTTTATCCAATAAGGAAAGGTGGAAAAGAACAGGAAAGACCTTAATTAGATTTTGGGTTCGGGAGGTACATTATACAAAGGGAAGGTGTTAGCACCCTTTGTATCCATGGTTATCCATGGGCTCTTAATTGCTTGATCACTTATGTTTGTCTGGAAAAAGTGGTTGTGCATTGTTTAGAAAGTGTTTTGAAAAGAGAATTTAACTTTGTAATGATTCTTGTATGAATGTATACAAAGTGGTTATCTCGTTTAGTTTTGAAAGTTGTTTAGGAAAATATAACTCGGTAATGATTCTAGCATGAATGTATACCAAGTGGTGATTTTCTAAAAGATGTTTTGAAAAGGTGTGAGGTGTGAAAAGTATTTCAATTTGTGAGTAAGCAATTAAGAGTTATACCTACCCAAGGTCTTGATGGGCATTTCCTATCCTTGTGAGGGTAAAACCGTCCTTATTATTGAGAAATAAGCAGTTTTATCCTTTGGATGTAAAAGGGTCATCGTGGGGTCATCGATTGGTCATTGAAAGCAACGGTTGTAAGGATACCTTAGCATTCGAAGGGACTATCATCATTTAACCGTAGGCTACACCGAAGGGTCATCGAGGGACAAAATCATATATTCGAAGGCAACATCCGAGGGACTATGATTTATTTTATGATGATTTAATCGAAGGGTCTTTGCTAAGTATATCCCCACATTCGCGGGACATGACCGTAATACCGTAATATCATAGGGTAACAAAGAGAAGTCCAAGATCGCATATTTAAAGGCAAAGTTTTACAATTATTTAGATAGCCGTAATCGATTAGGTAATTAGGTCCACATTAAAATCGACGAAATCAATACATTAAAATCAGCTAGGGAATTTAGGATGAATCTCCACAATCCATCTCCATAAGGGTATCCCACACATAAAGTGGAATACCTAGCCGGCCGTTTCCTCGGGAATATGTAAGCCTTTACACAATTCATCACACGGGTTAGAACATCGAGATAAAGTACAATTGAAAATTGCACCACAACATAAAAACAACAATCATAAAGTCAGGCCAAATGATGCAGAATTATAATAAATCTTGATTAGATAAACATAAGGCAGAACAGAAAAGAAACAAAACAGCCACTGTCCCGTTCGCTCCTGCTTCGCCTAGCGAAGGCTTAGCGAGTGCTCGCTACAGGCTCGCTTAGCGATGTGCTAGCGAGCGGCTACGGGTTTTGAGTTTGACAGCAGCATGATATTCGGAACCCTGAACTTTATGGCATTTAATTACAGGAATAGCATGGACAAACATTCAGGATATTCAGGCATACTTAAATTCACATATGAAACCAAATTACACATCCGAAAACTTAATCATAATGCCTTATGCATGTAGAGATTACCGATTAACAGCATAAAACAGTAGAGATGCGCAAACCTGTTTGCAATGGAATTGCAGCTTTGGATTGGCAAATCGGGTCGAATTGGGCGGAGGCAACCTTGGTGCGGATGAGCGGTCCTCAGGGTTTCCTTACTCGGAATTCTCTGAGTTGGTCTCCAGGGTTTCTATGCCAGGGTTTCTGTCCGTCTTCCTCCTCTGGACCATTCGGAATTCTAAACTTGACTCCTGCGGCCCGTCCTTTAAGCCTTCTTCCCGTGTTAATGTAACTCACAGGTTTCTGGTCTTTCTTCTTCTCGAGCAAGAGAGCCTTCAGTTGCTCCTGCCCCTTGGACAAGCTCAGCATCATCTCCTGGAATTGAGCATTCTGAGCCTGGAGATCTTTGACAGTTTGTTCGAGAGCCATTTTTCTGTTTGCAATGGAATTGCAGCTTTGGATTGGCAAATCGGGTCGAATTGGGCGGAGGCAACCTTGGTGCAGATGAGCGGCCCTCAGGGTTTCCTTACTCGAAATTCTCTGAGTTGGTCTCCAGGGTTTCTATGCCAGGGTTTCTGTCCGTCTTCCTCCTCTTTCGTTTTTGACTGAAGTGTCGGTATTTATAGTGATTGTGGTGACCTAATGGGCTCAGAATGAAGCCCAAAAATTCTGATATATCGCAAGCTTCGCTAGGCGAGCGTTGTAGCGAAGGGTTCGCTAGGCGAAGGATTTGCTCGCCTAGCGAGCAGGCCATTTGTGACCTAATGGGCTCAGAATGAAGCCCAATAATTCTGGTATTCGCAAGATTCGCTAGGCGAAGGAGTTGCTCGCCTAGCGAGCGAGCTAGTTTGGGCCTTTTTCTGGATTGGGCCTGTTGTGAGCTGGGCTTTTGTTCCTTTAAGGTCAGTGCCTTGCAGAATAAGTTGGAGTGCTTTAGAAATGCCTTGTAATATTAACGGGCAAATTTTGGGGTATGACAGCTGCCCCTGTTCAACATTCTTGAACCGAGAGAGTTAGGATGGCAGGTATGCCATTCGTGGTCTGGAGGTGGAAGATTATTGAACACTAGAATGCCCCAAAATTTTGCACTTGTCAAATAGTCTTGACGGAGATGGGCTTAAAGATGCCATCCAGGAAGTTTGATGATGGGAGCTTCAGATTGTGTCGTACGTTAGACGATATCTGAAGACATGGATGGCACACCGGGTCGTACGTTAGACCGTATAGTGAGTCCTCCATTATGCTGTCGATTTTGCTGGGGAGTCAGAGTGTGTTATACGCTGCTGGGGATAAGGGATCAGAATAGATTGTACGCTAGATCGTATCTGAATTGCAGAATGAACCGTCCGTTAGGCTGCATCTGGAGAGGTAAAGATCAGAACGGATCGTACGGTAGATCGTATCTGAGTAGCGGACTGAGTCGTCCATTAGGCGGGTGACCTCACTGGGGATGAAAGATCAGAATGGATCATACACTAGATCGTATCTGAGTAGCAGAATGAGTTGTCCATTGGGCTGTATCTGAGATATAAGGGTCAGAATGGATCGTATGCTAGATCGTATCTGAGTAGCAAAATGAGCCGTCCATTAGGCTGCATCCGGAAAAATAAAGGTCAGACCGGATCGTATGCTAGATTGTATCTGAGTAGCAGAAAGAGCCATCCGTTAGGCTGAATCTGATGATGAAAGGGGTAGTCGTACGCTAGACTACACTTCAGAAATGTACCGTACGCTAGGTAGCATCTGAGGACTTGAAGGTCTAATTGGGTCGTAGATTAGACCGTATTGGAGCAGTTGAAGGTCAGAATGGATCGTCCGTTAGATCGTATCTGAGTGGAAGGAGTCATATGTTGAGCTGAATCAGAATGAACCGTACGTTAGCCTGTATCTGATCGTATTTGTATATGTTGTATTTGCAATAAATGGACGGGATGGGCTTAAAGATACCATCCTTAGGAGGATAATTGACCTGAAAAATAAAGTCAGCCTCACGCCATGTCATGATGCATGAGATGTTTTATGCTTTTGACAATAAACGCGAACAATGCATGCATGCGTATGCTGTGAAATGATGTAATGAATGAATTATGCATCTGAAGAGTTCTTCACGAGGACTCTACTGGGGAAATAAATCTCAGTCTTCTGGTTGGAGATACTGGTATCGGTGATTCTTTCTTAGCTGGGGATACTTGATTCTGTCTGATGGTAGAAATATTTAACAGAAGCCTGGCTGGGGGTGGAAGAGATGACCAATTTGTCTAGTAATGCCAATTGCTTTTGGGGAATAGCTGGCTTATGCTGGGGAATAGAATTAGCAACGGATTCATTGGAAAGCATGGTTAGACCTTCTCCTCGATCCTGAAGTCTTGTAGTGATTGCTATTTCTATTTTATGCATGCATTTTTGGTACACATCGATCATATTCAAATGCACATATCAATTCAAATTAAATCAATGGACGTTTATGCAAACAAAACAGAAAAGTAAAAACAAAAGCATCTTTTTGGAAATAAAATTATATTGATTTGAAAGAGGGCCTATAAACAGGCAATTTGTGTACACGGAGACAGAAATCCTAGTAAGAGGAAATTGTAGAGAAAAGCTATGAAGGAAGAGCCCTGTTGATTTTAATTCTACTACTGTCATTATGTCTTCAAGCGTCTCATCTCCTGCTGTCGGATAGAATTGATTGGCTTGTTCAGTCCCTTGAACTTGGATAAAGCTGTCTGAGAACGGGACATAGTCATACGCTTTTAATCCCTAATTTTTGCCTGGACCGCCTTTTAGGTTTTCAGTCCACCAGGATACCCTTTTTTGCCCAAGCCGCCCTTTCGGGTTTTCGACTTGCCGGGTGTACATTTTTATATGTTTATCCCTAATTTTGCCCGAACCCTTTCGGTTCGTCGGGATGCCCTTACTTTTGCCTAGATACGTCGACCTAGCGGGTCTCTTTTATGCGTAGTATTTTTTAACTATGTTTGCGTTCACGGGATGTGGGAAGTCTTCGCCATCCATCGTAGCAAGTATCATGGCTCCACCGGAGAATACCTTTTTAACTACAAATGGCCCTTCGTATGTGGGAGTCCATTTGCCTCTGGAATCACCTTGTGGTAGAATGATACGCTTTATCACCAATTCGCCGATTTGATACACCTGTCTCTTGACCTTTTTGTTGAATGCCTGGGTCATGCGCTTCTGATATATCTGCCCATGACAAACAGCCGCAAGTCTCTTTTCATCAATCAGATTTATCTGATCGAGTCGAGTTTGAATCCATTCATCCTCGTCTAAACCTGCCTCTTTCATGATTCTTAGAGAGGGAATCTGAACTTCCACCGGTAAGACGGCTTCCATTCCGTAGACTAAAGAGAAAGGAGTTGCCCCTATCGAAGTGCGTACTGAAGTGCGATAACCATGAAGAGCAAATGGTAACATCTCGTGCCAGTCTTTGTACGTTACTGTCATCTTTTGTATGATCTTCTTGATATTCTTATTAGCAGCCTCCACGGTGTCGTTCATCTTTGGCCGGTATGGAGAAGAGTTATGGTGTTTTATCTTGAACTGCGTGCAGAGTTCGGTAATCATCTTGTTGTTCAAATTGGTGCCATTGTCAGTGATAACTCTTTCAGGGACGCCATATCGACAAATAAGACTATTCTTGATGAACCGTGTCACCACATTCTTGGTGACAGAAGCAAATGAGGCCGCCTCTACCCACTTTGTAAAGTAATCAATAGCAACGAGGATGAAACGATGTCCATTAGAAGCAGTAGGTTTAATCTCTCCAATCATATCAATGCCCCACATTGCAAAGGGCCAAGGTGCTGTCAACACGTTCAATGGAGTAGGAGGTATATGTACTTTGTCCGCATAGATCTGGCACTTGTGACAAATTCGGGAGTGATGGTGGCAATCAGCTTCCATGGTAGACCAATAATACCCTGATCTCAGAATCTTCTTGGCCATTGTATGTCCACTAGAGTGAGTCCCAAAAATACCGTCGTGCATGTCTTCCATAATCTTTTCTGCTTCCTTTTTATCCACACAACGAAGCAAAGTTGAATCATGATTACGTTTGTATAACACTCCATTACTCAAAAAGAATTTAGCGGAGAACTTCCTCAGGAACTTTCTGTCATTGACGGATGCCCCTTCAGGGTATTCCTGAGCTTCTAAATATCTTTTTACTTCGTGGAACCAAGGTTTCTCTTCTACTTCAGCAGCGTTAAGTTCATAACAATATGCTGGCTCATCTAGTCGTTCAATGGTGATCCTGGGAGCTTCATTGTCCCATCTGACTCTGAACATAGATGACATGGTGGCCAAGGCGTCGGCCAACTGATTCTCCTCTCGTGGAATATGTTCGAATGTAATCTCTTCAAAGTATGGGATTAATGTCAACACCCGCTCTCGATAAGGGATGAGATTCGGATGTTTAGTGTCCCATGCTCCTTTGATCTGACTGATTACCAAAGCTGAGTCTCCGTACACACTCAAAAACTTGATTCTCAGGTCTATAGCAGCTATGAGTCCCAAAATACATGCTTCATACTCGGCCATATTGTTGGTACAATCGAAACATAGTCTAGCAGTGAAAGGCGTATGGCAACCCTTGGGAGAAATAATTACAACACCAACACCATTACCCAACACATTAGAAGATCCATCGAAAACCATAGTCCATCGGGATCCTAGTTCGGGTCCTTCATCCGGTCCAGGTTCTTCATAATCAGTAATAAGCATGACATCCTCATCTGGGAACTCAAAATTCATAGATTGGTAATCATCCACTGCTTGATGAGCCAAATGATCGGCCAACACGCTTCCTTTGATTGCTTTCTGGGTAGTATACTGGATATCATACTCTGTTAAAATCATCTGCCATCTCGCTATTCTTCCGGAGAGGGCAGGTTTCTCAAATATGTATTTGATGGGATCCATCTTAGAAATCAACAAAGTGGTATGATTCAACATATACTGTCTTAGTCGGCGAGCAGCCCAAGCCAAACAACAGCAAGTTCTCTCGAGCAGCGAGTATCTTGTTTCACAGTCGGTAAACTTTTTGCTAAGGTAGTATATGGCATGCTCTTTTCGACCAGACTCGTCATGTTGCCCCAACACACACCCCATTGAATTTTCTAACACGGTCAAATACATGATTAGAGGTCTTCCTTCAACTGGTGGCATCAGGATCGGAGGTTCCTAGAGATACTTCTTGATTTTGTCAAAAGCTTCTTGACATTCATCATTCCATATCATCTCTTGATTCTTCCTCAGTAGTTTGAAGATGGGTTTGCAGGTAGCAGTTAAATGGGAGATAAACCGGGCGATGTAATTCAAACGTCCCAAGAAACCTCTGACTTCCTTATCTGTACGGGGCACTGGCATTTCTTTGATAGCTCTCACCTTAGCCGGGTCGACCTCAATTCCTTTACCACTGACAATAAATCCCAAGAGTTTACCGGATCTTACTCCAAAGGTGCATTTGTTCGGGTTCAATCTCAGCTTGTATTTCTTCAACCTCTCAAACAATTTGTACAAATGATCGAGATGTTCTTCTTCAGTATGAGATCTGGCTATCATGTCATCCACATAGACTTCTATTTCATGATGAATCATATCATGGAACAAAACCACCATAGCACGCTGGTACGTTGCCCCGGCGTTCTTTAAACCGAATGGCATTACTTTGTAACAGAAAGTGCCCCATTGCGTCACAAACGTAGTTTTCTCCATGTCTTCAGGTGCCATCTTAATCTGGTTATAACCCGAGAATCCATCCATGAAGGAGAATACTTTGTGTTGAGCGGTGTTGTCTACCAGAACATCAATGTGCGGGAGTGGAAAGTCATCTTTGGGACTTGCTTTATTCAAATCTCTGTAATCAACGCACATTCGCACATTACCATCCTTCTTCGGTACCGGTACCACATTAGCAACCCATTAGGGGTAAGAAGTAACAGCTAGAAAACCGGCATTGAACTGTTTCATAACTTCGGCTTTGATTTTCTCAGACATTTCAGGATGCATGCGGCGAACCTTTTGCTTGACAGGACGACAATCTTCCTTTGTTGGCAAACGATGCACTACTATATCAGTATCCAATCCTGGCATGTCTTCATAAGACCAAGCAAAAATCTCTACATAGTCATGTAACATCTGAATCAATCTTTCTTTAATACTGTTTTCCAAGCTTGCTCCTATTTTGACTTCTCTCCTGTCCACTTCAGTACCTAGGTTTACAATTTCGATTGACTCTTCATGCGGCTGTATAGTCTTCTCTTCTTGCAGTACCAGTCTGGCAAGTTCTCCAGGTACTTCACAATCTTCCTCACTTCCATCCTCGGTTTGGTAGATTGGATTTTCGAAGTCATAATTAACAGTAGTAGAACTATTATCAACAGGATCCAGAGTGGGTATGGATCTGCAATGCGTTACGTGAGTGTGTGTAAGAAAACATATCTTTTTCGGAAGATGACAGGAAAGATAAAGAGCGCAATATTTGAATGCAAAAAGTCCATTGATTTATTGAATGTGAATATGCTTATGAAAATGACAAAACCCTTAACAAATTAGCTATTGTGCCTCGGGCATAGACACAATGCTTTAAGAAGTTCAATTGTAAAACTAACTAAAAAAAATTTGCAACAATAAAATAGACAATAACAATTACTCCTGACTAAAGGAAATCGGGATAGTGTCTTCAGCCTTCCAATTATTGAGTCCATCACCAATTGTTGGGAAGATCCAGCTATCCAGGTCGCAATCGCTATCGGCATCTTCTACAGCATTAATTTGATCTTTGACCATCTTTTCAGAGCTAAACTCTAGACCAAATCTATCAGACTTGTATGGTACGTTGATCAGTTGACCCCAACCAGTACGACCACCGTTTTCAACCACGGCTTGAGCATCTTTCAGAGAAATCATGGCAGGAGGAGCACGAATAACCTTGGGCACGAGGGGAGTCGGCTTAAGGACAGGACTGGGCGGGTGAACCATTTCAAATGACTGAGTGGGAGTCTCAAAGAATTCGCCATCCATCTCAACGTATCTGAAGGCCTGCACACTACTGACAATGTACTCTTCTTCTCCACACACCGTGACAATCTTACCCTCTATTGGATACTTCAGCTTTTTATGGAGAGATGAAGCTACGGCACTTGCCTCATGAATCCAAGGGCGTCCCAGCAAGCAGGAATAGGCGGGACGAATGTTCATTACATGAAAGGTAGTGTTGAAGACTTGAGGTCCTATCTTGATAGGGAGAACCACTTCACCGTGGACAACACTTTTTGCGCCGTCGTACGCACGCACCACAGTATCACTAGGTTTCAATTTGATGCTCTTACAGTCAAGTTTATCGAGCACAGCTGTCGGCAGCACATTCAAGGAAGAGCCGTTGTCGATCAATACGTGAGATAAGGTGACCCCCTCACACTCAATGGAGATATGCAGAGTTTTGTTATGATTCTTTCCAGCTGGTGTTAGATCAGCATCGGAAAAGCCTAGGCCATTGTCAACAATCAGGTTAGCAACATAGTTTTTGAACTGATCG
The DNA here is from genome assembly GCF_024323335.1 of Lathyrus oleraceus. Classification (NCBI taxonomy): domain Eukaryota; kingdom Viridiplantae; phylum Streptophyta; class Magnoliopsida; order Fabales; family Fabaceae; genus Lathyrus; species Lathyrus oleraceus. The sequence goes on along the minus strand of NC_066583.1, from coordinate 372,164,431 downwards.
ACAGATGTCTCCTGAGGTACATGAGCGGTCTTCAAGAATTTTATCAATGCTTTGGCATGAGATTTAGAAGATAATAACAAGGATAACATCGAGATCTTAGACGGAGTATGCCCCAGCTGTTCTACCACATCAAAATCACTCTTGCGGATGATTTTCAGCATTTCCTCCACTTCCTGCTTGGCAACATCTTCAGCAGTAACTTCGACCGGTGTCTTTGACTGAGAAGGGTTGACTGGTTCCTCGCCTCGAGTTTCAGGGACGGGAGGTGAGATTTCTGGAGAGAAGATCCTTCCACTTCGAGTAACTTTACTAGTCCCAACAATGTCATTAGGATTAGCAGAATTACCAACTTGCTTTACGCCATGGATGTAAACATCACCTCCATAATTCCACGGAATGGCTTTGCTGGAGGAATACGGTATTGGGCCAGGTGCAGTAATGATTAGGGGAGCTACCTTGGGCTCAGCAGTAATCTTCATAGGTACTCTGGTAGCGGTAATCTTCACTGGAACTTTGGATCTAGCAATCACAGATATTTCTTCAGTAGGGTTTTCCACCTTAGGAACCTTTTCGAAGAGAATTGTGCGATCATCCATCAGCTGTTGAATACCATTCCTCAACTTCAAGCACTCATTGGGTCGGAGTATACAGCGATCGCAATTTTCAGCACAACCTGTAAATGAACCAGCTTGCAATAAATTCTTCTTGATGATCAGGAGAGGAGATGTTAAATCCGCTACATTAGAAATGTGAGAATTGTCATCCATAGCATTAACAGCCTTGTCATGATTAGGCATAGGTGCAGTGATGACGTTAGGAGTCTCCGGAGGCTCAAATTCAATTTCTCCAGCTTCGATCATATCCTGAACCTTATTCTTCAATGACCAGCAATCGTTTGTATCATGTCCGGGGCTATCGGAGTGATATGCACACCTGGCATTGGGATTATAACGAGAAGAAGCAGTGTTGGGATTCGTAGGAGGATCTCTGAGGGTGATCAGATTTGCCTTTAGCATTCCCTGCAGTGCTTGTGCCAAGGTCATATTGATCCTGGTAAACTGCCTTCTTGCCTTGTCTTGTTTGGGCTGGAAGCTTTGAGATGGCGGTGCTGCAATCGTAACCGCTCCAATGGTATGGTCACGATTTTTCTTGTTACGACCCTTTTGACCGTACACAGCATTTGATTCATTCTTCCCCTGATAGGACCTTTTGGTGCTTGCCGAGGTAGCCGCCTGTATCTTTCCACTTCGGATGCCGCTTTCAACACGCTCACCTGTCAATATAAGTTCAGTGAAACCTGATGAAGAACTTCCCAGTAGATGGCTGTAGAATGAGCCAGTCAGTGTGCCCATGAACATGTCCACTAATTCTCGATCATTCATAGGGGGTTTGACTCTGCCAGCCAAATCTCTCCATTTTTGAGCATATTCTTTGAAGCTTTCTTTAGATCCCATAGTCATATTCTGCAACTGTAGCCGAGTAGGCGCTAGTTCAGAGTTATACTGGTACTGTTTATAGAAAGCTGTTGCTAAATCAATCCAGGTGCGGATGTCAGAGCTCTCGAGCTGATAATACCATTCCAACTGTGTGCCAGACAGACTCTCCTGGAAGAAATGGATCCATAGCTTTCTATCAGTGGTATGCGGCTGAATCTTTCTCACATAATCTCTCAGATGCATCTGAGGACAGGACGCACCATCGTACTTAGTGAAAGTGGGGATCTTGAATTTGCGAGGAATGACCACATCAGAGACCAGTCCCAAGCTTTCGAAATCCAGACCGGGCGCCTTCTGACCCTCCATAGCTAGCATGCGTTCTTCCAACAACTTATACTTATCCTCTTTTGGAGAGTACTGTTCATCTTCATAATCTTCATCGTCGTCCTCCTGGTTGAGAGGATCAGCATTCTCCTCTTCTGAATCATTCTCCGTCTCCTCCTCTGGACCATTCGGAATTCTAAACTTGACTCCTGCGGCCCGTCCTTTAAGCCTTCTTCCCGTGTTAATGTAACTCACAGGTTTCTGGTCTTTCTTCTTCTCGAGCAAGAGAGCCTTCAGTTCCTCCTGCCCCTTGGACAAGCTCAGCATCATCTCCTGGAATTGAGCATTCTGAGCCTGGAGATCTTTGACAGTTTGTTCGAGAGCCATTTTTCTGTTTGCAATGGAGACCGTGAGAACATTGATCCTTTAGAATACCTGTTATGCAATGTTATGTTATGCAATGCAATGCATGAAATATTTTCAAGGACTTTTGGAATTTAACTTTGCGTAAACCACCAAAAAGGAGAGAAATTTTTATTAATAGTTTCTTTAATCATTGTTCATTACAAGAAATAATAATAAAATACAATGAAAGCTCAAGTCTCCCAGGGACGGCTTCTTTTTGGCCGAAGATATGCATTGAGTCTTCGTTCCTCATTAAGCTAGCTGGTAAGTTCTGACACTTTCTTCCTTTCAGCACAGAACTAGGCTTCAAAAGTATCCCTTTCCTCTCTCAACTGGATCCAGGACCTCTTCAATTCTTCAACATCGGTAGGCATATCTGGATAAAGAATGATCTGAGGAGTACCTCCTTCAACCCCTGGTTCAACAATCAATGGTCCGACCGCAAGATATGGCATGACAAGTTCACGAGCTCTTGCGCGTACCCACCTGAGATAAGGTTCCATAGGAATAGAGTTTTTCTGTCCTAAAGTACTTCTTTTCACCATGCCCCAAGCTCGTACAAATCTTTGACGGAGACCTTGGGAATCGTTGTCATAGTCAAACACAGTGCCCTGGATAATTATTTCATGTGGACCATCTCTTCGAGCATAACCAAACTGGCGTAGGGCTAGAGCTGGGTTATAAGTAATACCTCCTCTTATCCCCAGGAGTGGTACATTAGAGAATTCTCCACAACGGTCAATGAGGGTAACCTTTCCTTCGAGGTGAGGACACCAACGGATGTCTGAATGGGAGATTGACATTATCCTTTGAGACCATTTCAGATTTTGCTCATTCTTCAAGACTGATTGAGGAAGGTGTGAAATAAACCACCTAGACAATAGAGGTATGCAGCACATGAGAGTCCCTTGCCTTTTCATAGTACGAGTGTGAAGGGAATGCAGAATGTCTCCGAGCAAGGTAGGCACAGGGTTATGAGTGAGAAATATCTTAATAGCATTCATATCTACGAATTGGTCTGGGTTAGGGAATAGCACCAAACCATAGATTAGTAATGCTAGGACATCTTCGAAAGCATGGACATTCATAATTTTTAGGAACTCTCGGGCCTTATTTATCAGAAATTTGGCAAGTAAACCCTTAACTCCACTTCTTGTTACCCAGTTGGTTTCAATGTCTGACTTTGTCATGTGTAAAGCTGCGGTAACTTCTTCAGACTTCGGACTCCTTTCTAAACCACTGAAAGGTATTTGATCAAGGATAGGTATCCCAAGCATCCTGGAAAACTCTTCTAATGTGGGTACCAACTGATAATCTGGGAAAGTGAAGCAATGATGTTTAGGATCGAAGAACTGGAATAGAACCCTCATCATATCTTCTTTGAAACCAGTGGTAACCAAACTGAGGAGAGAGCCATGTTTCTTGATGAACTGAGTCTGATCAGGAAGTTCTGACACTAAATCCTTGAGTTGAGGAGAGATCGCTACAAGATTGATCCGGATGGTCTTCCTGGAAGCCATAACCTGTTTAACAGAGCAAAGCTAAATCCCTAAGTCCTTGAAATGGTGTAGCACCTCAAATTTGCACCCTACCTTTTATGCATACATTTTCATTCTTAGGTCATTAGCATAATAAAGTCCATTGCATAGCATTGCATAGCCATTTGCCCAAGTGCAAGTTCAGTTGACAAATTAGGTCAAACTGGTCAAGAGAATCAGTCAAACCAGCAAGCATGTGCTATTTTCATTGGAACAAAACCCTAGGGTTGATTTATCAAGTTCATATGGTCTAAGGATCATTGTGAAGTGGTTTGGCCAAAGATTGGATGATCAAAGCTCATCAGTCAAGCTGAATTTCAACTGAAACCCTAGAAAGTCAACTGTGGTCAACTGTGCCTGATTTTATGGATTTGAAGGTGGGAGATGGTTTGAAAGGCTTCATTCATGTCCATATAAGTCTCATTTGACATATCAAAGACCAAGGTTGAAGAATTGGAAGTCAGACAAGAAGTTTCCTAAAATGGCAGGTGACCTGTAATTTCAGCTGCCCAAAATGAAAAGTTTTTCTCCCCAAAATTACTTCATCATACAAGCTTCAAATGGAATTTTGTCCAACATGAAAGTTGAAGATCTTGATCTCACCATTCCAAAAAGTCCAAGAACTTGAAATTCCCATGTGTGGTTGGCAAGATATGGTCCAGTCATTTTCCAAAAATGTCCAAATTCAAAGTGGCATAACTTTCATATGGAATGGCCAAATTGGATGGTTTTTCTTTGAGCAAACCACATTTGATGTGTAATTTCATAATCCATCATCACATTTTGCCAAAAGCCTTCACATAAAAAGGTCAATTTTCAAGTGTACTAATTAAAAAGCAAGGGCAAAATGGTCCAAATCTCAAATTACTTGGAATTTTCACATGGGACTTTTTCCAACACCTCCAAAATGCCATTTAGAACTTGTGTGAACTGGTTTTGGACTGATAAATTAGCTGCATCATGAAAGGGCATATTGGACCTAACACTTGAAAATGCACTTAACACTAATCATCTCCATTTTGCTAATCATGATTAATTTTGGATTAAGGCATTGGTATATATTGCTAATTGTAACTGTTTTCAATAATCACTAATCACTTTTTCAGATCCATCACAAAAAACTCAAGAATTCTCTCACTTTTTCTCCATTTTTCATAAACTTTTTTTCTCAATCCATCAATATTTCACCATTGTTTTTGCAAGATCTTGGTTGAATCTTCATGTGCAGGTAATGTACAAGGACTGTTGAAGCAAATTGGAGAGGAAACCGATCAAGAACTCCAACTGTCCAAGCTTCACTCCATCCATGGCAGTCACGAATTCACTTTGAATCATGCACGTTTGAGCTGAAATCTCTTCACCATTCACCTTCTACATCATTCCTCTACATTTGTTTGCACGAATTGGAGCAAGAAACGCAAGGATTCCACAACTGCCATCATCCAAGGTTGGAATTCGACTCTAACCATTTTCAAAATTGTGATGTGGATATTGTAGAACGAAGTTTGTAGAGTGTGTAGCAATTTGTAGAATCAAGAATCATTGGATATTCGCTGAGAAATCATGAATTGAAGTTTTGTTGTAAAACCTATTTTGGATCGATCCGCTCTGTACAGTAGGAATTAGGAAATTTCGTTTGCATATATTGTTGGTGTACGTACTCATACGGTTCCAACGGTACCTCATTTGTCCGTTTTGGTTGAGTTTCGATCATGATGAATTCTGGAATTGACGAGCTTGAAGAACACGCGAAGAACTGTGAAAAATCTGGAAAATAAGCGTGTTAGATCCGTCTCCATGCGTTCCTGTTTGAATTTCGCGTTTGCCGCCAAGACGGACCAATCACACAGTGCCACGCAAATTATTGAAGCTCCGCGTTTTGGACTGGATGAGGATTATTACAACTTTGCCACTGCGTTTTAAATTAATCCATCAATTCATTTAAATAAACATTTCATTTTTTCAATTAACTTCAAAAAATCCAAACGAATCCAATTTTAATCCAATTTGAATGGGACTTTTTTTGTTAGATTCCAAATTTCATCTAGTTTTTTATAGGCATAGTAACTCAAGTTGTGCTTGGTGATTTTGCTGACTTTTTCTATTGCCTTTGACTTGTGTGCATTTTGAGTATGTTTTACCATTTTTAACATGAAATGATCATGCATTATCCAAATTGAATGAAATTTCACATGCTTGTTCTTGACTCATTGATGGTTATTTTGATGTATAGTTTGTGAATTTTGGATTTATGGTTTGCAAGTTATGATGTGTGCAAGTTGAGTGTGACAATTTGTGTCACACTAGGTTAGGTCAACTTCATGATTTTATTTGATATGCCTATGATTTGCCAATTAACCTCAAATTTTGCATGTGATCTCCTCTGTATGTCTAGTTTTGCCATGATTGTTTGTAGGAATTGTTGAGCCATTTCCTATTTGATTGGGATTTTTGTTTGCTGTTTAGACATTTTAAGGTTTTGTTTGGGTGATTGACTTCCAAGTCTTGTGAAATGCTCATACCATATCATATGAATGCGAAATTTGATGGAGTGATTCATAACATGTTCATTGTTACTTTGGCTTTGGTCCCATTCATTTCTTAATTGTTCTCACTGTTTTGCATTTGATTGAAGTTGATGCTCATTTTGCAACCATGTGTTGGGTTGTTTGGATTTCTGCTGACTTTATGATTTTCATTGACCTACTTCCTCTTGTCCAAATGGCATGAAAATTGATGTGTAGCTCATTGAATGTGTCCTGTTTAGGCTGGAATTTTTGGGGAATTTATTGAGCTGTTTAGGTATTTGTTTGAGTGAGATCATTCTGTTTGATCATATATGATTCACATTTGCCTAGCTTGACTTAAATTGTGCATGAAATAAATTTAGTGCATAGTTTAGATGTGAGACCAATTGGATTCTCTTTGTAATTGATTAATCTTGATTTTGATCATGTTTCACTTGCTGTTTTGACTTTTTCACTTCCTTTTGACCCTAGGCTTGTCCTAGTGGTCTTGTATCTCATGTTTGAATGTGATTTTCAGGTTAAGAAGCAAAATACCTTAAGGAGGTGGATTCACATTTGATTGAGATGTCATTTGATATTGTAAACTAACTTGGTTTATGTTGTAGGATGCTTGGATCCTTTGAGTTGGCTTGCACTTTAGTGCATTGGATTGTATTTGACTGTGTATAGCTAATTGTGAACCATTTGCTGTTTAATTCTGTGATTGGTATACTGATGATATTTGATTGATTGCAGGTACATTAGTTGCTAATATTGCTTTGCTTTGCTTGATAAGCAATTTGCACTGAGGTATAACATTCTTGTCTCCATGTAGTCTGGAAGACCTGGCCTGTTACTTGGTCAGGCACCTGTCTGAAGTCCTCCTTAAGAGGCAATGTTTGTGATTGTTTACTTTTGTCCCCAAGCAGGTAAAGACCTCAATGAGGCGATTGGCGGATATAAGAGATATGCAATATATCTCCCGCTATTCCGTTGAGTCGTCCCTCTGCTCACACCACTGTGTTGATGCATTGGGACACAAACCCAAGATCTTGTACAATGTACAGTTGTGTCAGAGTCTTGAGTGTAGAAGGGTTCCTCCTTTCTGAACCCACGCTCCTTGGTCTTAAGCTCTCCCTGACCAGGGATAAGAGCTGTGAAGTCTTATCTTCACTCACCTTTCATCAGCTTCACCTTAGCCCCTCAATGGCAAGGTTAAGAGCTAACACTACCCCTGTACAGATGACTCGCTCTTGCAGTCTCACCCTTTGATTGAGCCCCTTTTGTGTGCATATAGTGTGTGCTACTTGTGAATGCTTGATTTACTGCTTGTGTTGAATAGGATAGGCTTGCTTCCTGTGCAAGTTAGCTAGAAACCTTGACTTAGGGACAATCTCGCATGATAACATCTAGGCTCGAGTTAGTCTCCCTAGTTGTGTTTCCCTCTGTTATCTGGTTAGGCTAGTCCTGTGTCCCTCCGTAGGGGAACTACGTCGCCCTGATCCTCATACCAGATGAGGTACGTAGGCAGGAGATGAGCAGATCTCTCAGGGCGCCTGTGTCTTTGTTTCGTGTTGTTGTGTGCTTGGAAGCTGATGTAAGTCCATCGAGTGGCGTTCGGGTTCCAGTGTGGGTTTGATTGGTTCGGATGCTGATGTAAGTCCAGTGATTGGCATTCAGGCTCCACGTTTGCCTCCTTGTGTGTGTTTTTGGTTCGGATGCTGATGTAAGTCCAGTGATTGGCATTCAGGCTCCACGTTTGCCTTTGCCTGTGTTTGTTTGTGTGCGTGTTAGCCGAGCTACGAATGCTCTGATTCTCCTTCGTCCAAAGGAGATACGTATGCATAGGATGCGACATCCTAGCGAGCATGTGTCGTTTTCCCCAGTCCGAACTACTTTGACTCTGATGTCTATGCTTGATAGACTAAGTAGGCCCAGGATACGATATCCTGCCGAGTCAGTCTTGTTTGTTTCCTTGTGTCTCTTTCAGCCTGTGTAGATGATCGTTTATGAGCAGTGTTTTAGCAACCATTTTCCTTCCTATTGTGCGTGGATCCCGTCGAGTACGACGGATGCGTAGGGGTGCTAATACCTTCCCTTCGCATAACCGACTCCCGATCCCATTCTCTTTGGTCGCGAGACCATGTTCTTTCCAGGTTTACTCTGAGCGTTTCCTTTCCCTCTTTTGGGATAAATAACGCACGGTGGCGGCTCTGTTGTTCTTGTTTTCCCGCCGGTTTTTCGCGTAATGCGACAGCTGGCGACTCTGCTGGGGACATCTAGAGAAGTTGACCTGTGCTGGTCCTTCTTCCCTAAGCGAGTCTCTCCTAGCGCTCTCTAGGTTAGGGCTTTGGTTGCCATCTGCTGTTGTTTATTGCATTCATTTCATTTACTGTTTGCATTCAATGTGTGCATTAATGTTTGCATTCATTCATTTCATTTGTTGTGCTGGCTGTGTTTCTCTGTGTGGGGTGGGAATTACTCGAGGTAAAAGGCCCAATACCCAGGCTATGAGTGCAATCTAAGAAACCTAGGAATAGAGTGATTCATGGGAAGCGGGTGGTATACGCCACTTAGCGGAACATCGATATCACGAGCAGTTCAGACCCTGGTAGGATATCATCGTTACATACTTCAGGTGTGTATATGATGGTATTCTGCGAAAGGTTATTTATGTTGCGTTTCTTTCGACCTTACCCTAGCCTAGATGACACCCGTGAGTGGGGAGGGAATGATCATTTTAACAGGTACAGATGGTGACTGTTGGTGACTCAGTGTACTCCTGTTGGTGACTCAGTTTCTCAGATTGGGTTCAGAGGACAGTTGACCAGTTGACTTTGGGGTTCAGATGATTTTGATCAGAGTTCGAGCCGAAGCTTCGATCCTGTGTTCAGAGATGCACAGCTTGCCAGTCGTGTCTGCATCATGTGCATCATAGCATGTTTATTTTTCAAAAGAAATGCAATAAAAAAAATGAAATGAAAAAAGAGAAAAAAGGAAAAAAACTAACCCCTGCATGCATATCATTTCTCAGGTACATTCCAGAGCTTGATTCATTGATAGAGATGGCAACAGTTCCTGAGCCGAAGCGGAAGACCTGTTCCTATAGCTTTCACCGTGAGCCTCCGACGTCTCTGATTGAGTTGAGCAGTTTTGTGACCAGTGATCATCTGAGGGGGTTCATTGACCAGTATGGGGATCTGTCGACTCTGTTGAAGATGGTAGTCGACCCGGTGCCATTGCAGACTCTTCTCCAGTTTTATGACCCAGAGCTTAGGTGTTTCACTTTCCAGGACTATCAGTTGGCGCCTACTCTTGAGGAGTACTCCATTCTGTTGGGTGTCCCGATTCAGCATCAGATTCCTTTCTTGGACGTGCCAAAGGAAGTTGACTTCAGGGTTATTGCTAAGGCCTTGCATCTGAGTATCCGAGAGATCAGTGATAGTTGGAAGACCAGTGGGGATGTTGTGGGTCTACCTTTGAAGTTTCTGCTGAGAGTTACCAGAGGAGAAGCAGAGAAGGGGAATTGGGAAGCTTTTCGTGCCCAGCTTGCTGTTATGATTTATGGGATCGTTCTGTTTCCGAGTATGCCCAACTTTGTGGACTATGCTGCATTCTGCATCTTTATTGGAGGGAATCCAGTCCCTACTCTGTTAGCTGACACTTACTATGCTATCCACAGTAGGCATGGTAAGGGTGGGGCTATCAGGTGTTGTCTCCCACTTTTGCTCAGATGGTTCATGTCTCTCCTCCCAGTCAGTGGGCCATTTGTCGATGCTCAGAGCACTTATAGGTGGACTCAGAAGGTGATGTCTCTCACTTCATATGACATCAGATGGCAGTCATACCGAATGGATGTGCGGGATGTTATTATGAGTTGCGGAGAATTCCGGAACGTGCCACTTGTGGGGACCAAGGGTTGCATCAATTACAACCCAGTTCTTTCTCTTCGCCAGTTAGGGTTCGTAATGAGTAGAAGACCACTTGAAGCTGAGATAGCTGAGAGTGTGTATTTTGAGAAGCGTACTGACCCTGTTAGATTGGAGCAGATTGGAAGAGCTTGGAAGTCTATTGGTGTCAAAGATGGATCCGTCTTAGGAAAGAAGTTTGCCATTGCTATGCCTGATTACACTAATTGGGTGAAGAAGAGAGTGGAAACTTTGCTGTTGCCCTATGATAGGATGAATCCGTTGCAAGTGCAACCACCCTTGATTCTTTCTGATACTGTGCCTGCTGAGCAGTATAAGCAAGCTCTGATGGAAAATCGCCGCCTGAAGGAGAAAGAGCAAGATGCCCAGATGGAGTTGTACCAGGCCAAAGCTGATAGGCTGAATCTGTCTCATCAACTCAGAGACGCCCAGAGTGTAGGTGTTGGTGGGGTGAGGAGTAAGAAGAGATCTTATGCAGAGATGGAGACCTTGCTAGATGCAGAGCACAGAGAGTGTTTAAAATTGCAGAGAGCTGAAGCCAGTTATCTGAAGAAGATCAGAGACTTGGAGAAGCAACTCAGGGACAGAGATATCCAGTTGAAGAAAGAAGTCGACCAGAGACTTGCATCAGAGACCCAGCTTGGGGCAGAAGTTGTCGAGCTTAGAAGACAGTTGAAGGAGAAGATCACTCCATTGCCAGAATGTTCAGAGTGTGAACTGTTGATAGACCAGTGTCACTACTTGAAGGCGCTCATTCCTGGAAGTAACTTGTCTTAGCTTGTATTTCCTGATGTTTAGGTTGTGAATCACCCCCAGGCTTGTTGGGTGGGATTCCTTTGTTGTTGGATATTTGGATCTTTGTTGTATGATCCAGCTGCTCATTTATAGATGAGATTGTTGTTTCATTCTGTACTCGTTGATCAATTGTATGATGTTTCTGTATCTCCCTGTTGCTTTGTGTTGTTGCAGGTTGTCGTTTCTTGAGATGAATCAGGCTTTTTGAATGCCTGAGAGATGATCATTATCATGTGTATCATATGCATTAGCATCATAATCATAACATTTGCATAACAGGTGTTCTCGTGCCGACTTCTCACTCTGGTTCCTGTGTCAGGCAGGATAGCGGATCAGCGACCTCACCGGTACTCTACAAGACTTAATCAGCGTAGAAGCATGGATCAGGTCCAGACTGAATTAGCTGAGATGAGGGCGAACATGGCCCAATTCATGACCATGATGCAAGGGGTTGCTCAGGGTCAGGAGGAGCTTCGTGCTTTGGTTCAGAGGCAAGAAACGGTTATTCAGGCGTCTAACCGGGGTTCACCTGTTGCTCCACCTGGTTTTGAGACTGTTAATGTTGCTGCTGCTCCCGGTCATGGTTATGCTACAGGAGAAGAACTCCAAGGTATAAGAATCAATGGTCAGCCTCTTGCTGCAGAGGTCAACGCTAGAGCTACCAGGGCTCCGGTGCGTCATCCAGCCCCGCTTGTCGACAGACAAGAGGACATGTTCACAATGCTGAGTGAAGATGATGGTGATGTTGGTAGAATGGAGGATAGGGATCGGAAGGTCGATGCCCTGGCTGAGAAAATTCGTGCGATGGAATGCCAGAACTCTCTGGGGTTCGATGTCACAAACATGGGGTTAGTGGAAGGTCTGAGAATCCCCCATAAATTCAAGGCACCCACCTTTGACAAGTACAACGGTACTTCTTGCCCTCGCACCCATGTGCAGGCCTACTATCGGAAGATCTCGGCATATACAGATGACGAGAAAATGTGGATGTATTTTTTCCAAGATAGCCTATCTGGGGCATCTTTGGATTGGTACATGGAGCTCAAACGAGATGCTATCCGATGTTGGAGGGATCTGGGAGAAGCTTTTCTTAGACAGTACAAGCACAACATGGACATGGCACCGAGCCGGACTCAGCTGCAGAGTCTGTGCCAAAAGAATAACGAGAGCTTCAAAGAGTACGCCCAGAGGTGGCGTGAACTTGCTGCTAGAGTCTGTAAGACCCCAATTTTGGGCCCTAAGATCCCTCATGGCCCATATCATATCATATCATGGCCTCAAGGATCATTGCATGCCCTAGCTTCCCTCCTAGTGGGTTAGTTTGCCTTGTGGGTTGATTCTTGATCACCAAGCATACCTTGCATTTGTATATCTTTGCTTTCATATGTTTATCTTCCAAAAAGTACAAAAATATTGTCAGTCTAACCTTGTTGCTTGCAGTTGAAGCAATCATCAGCAATTAGGTCAAAGTCAGTCAACAGTCAGTCAAAGCAATGGATGGTGGCCATTCTTGCAGAATTTGGGCACCATGATCAATAATCAAGAGTTCATACATCTTGGGACACCCTTTGAAGTCAAGTTCTCAAGGAATTAGGGTTTGGAATTCATCAGAAGTGGTCCAGTCACCCAAAACCCTAGAAAAGTCAAACTTGGTCAACAATTGATTTAATCAGTAATTTGATGAATAGAATTGATCTGAAGGAGCTCATTCATGCTTGTATAAACCTCATCTATCATGTCAAACCTCATCATGGAAGAAAATCAAGTCAAAACAGAAAATTTCCAAAAATAGAAAGTGGACCTGTAATTTCAACTGCCAAAAATGGAAACTTCTTGATCCTCAACTTACATCATGATACAAGCTTCAAATGAATTTTTGCCCAACATGAAAGTTGAAGATCTTGTTCTCCCATTTTCAAAAAGTCCAAGAACTCTCAAATCCCATGTGTGGTTGTCAAGATATGATCAAATCATTTTCACCAATTTTTGAACTTCAACAAGCCATATCTCTCAAACCATAAGGCCAAATTTGGTGGGGTTTTTTTTCCTACAAACCACATTTTTCATCCTCTTTCCAAAAATATAAATTTCATTCATCAAAACCCTACCATTCAAAATGGCATTTTTGGACCTATTTCATTAAAAAGACAAGTTTGACCAAACTTTGACTTTTTGATTCTTTGACTTTTTCTTAATTTGGCCAATTGGGAAATGTTTCATATATCATTTGTGATTTGTTCCAAGCCTTAAACCATGTCCATACCATCATTCCACCACCATTTTGGACCAAAAGCACAATTTGGCAATTTTGCAAATGGGAGCATATAAGCAAGGACATGTTAACAATTGATGTGCAGACCATAAACAGCAGCTGTGAAGGTCTGTTTACAGCCTGGCCAAAGCCCATTCGACCACAAGCATACACCCTCCATTCCATGTATGTGAAAATTAGCAAAATGCAAAATGCTTCATTAAGACAAAATTGGTTTAGCATTTCATTAGTGGAGCTTAAACAGAAGCATATAAGCATTCTTCTGTCACATTTCAACCCTAGTTTTAGCAGCCATCACAGAAATATACACGATTCTCTCATTTGCATTTTTGCTCAATTGAACTTTTCTGCCAAACCCTCCAAAAACTCGAGCAGCCTTTGTTTATTCCATGACCTAGCCACCATCTAGAACCCTGTTGCAGTAGCATTTACCAGCTGAAAATCATCTTGAGTTCTGTTTTCTTCCAAATATACAAACATGGCAAATCGAGTGTTGAGGGTTTCCAAGCGCTATTGAGCCAAAAGACTTCAAGAATCCTCCATTCTAAAGCACGAGGAAGGTTTGTTTCAGGCTGCAACATCAAAACAAACACTGCATTTGGGTTTTCTTCACAACCAAGTAAAAACTCGAATCCTTTTTTTCTCTTAACCATGCTATATTTTTGATAATCCTTGCCTTGATGATTGTTGTGAGCCTGGTATCATTTGATTTGGTTGGCCATGTTGCAAGAAATCTGGAATTTCATTCTCATGAGCAAATATATTTTCCTTCGATTTGGTTTGTTTAAGTTGTTTTAATGGAAATGGCTACCATATTTGTATTGCTTGATGTTTGCTGAAGCTAATGACATGCTTGTTTAAACTTTCTGGTTTTGTTGAAATGTCATGATGAATGTGTGCTGCTGCTGTTAAACCTAAACCGGCCCAGATTTCCCATGTTTGTGTTCGATTGGTTGTTAGCTGATGTTGTTTAATGATGATGTTACATTGCTTTGTTTTGATTGTTGATGTTGGTTGCGGTTGAGGCTTTGATGATGAACATTGAATGATGATGTGCTGTTCATGTTAAATCTTGTCCTGCCCAGAAATTTGCAGGAACTTATGCTTGTCTTGTTTGTCATTTGATGTTGCATGATGACAGTGCTTCCTTGCCATGATTGATTTTTGATGCTGTTTGTTATTTGTTGTTCATGATGATGAAGTTGAATGATGAATACTGCTGGTTGAAACCCCAAGGACATTGCCCAGAAAAACCATATGTTTTGTGTTACATACTGTTGCCTGTTTGCTATATGAACATTCCCACGCCATGCTTTTGAATGATTTTTGGTTCGAATTTTGGTTACTGAAGTTGATGTTGTTGCTGCATATGCCCTGCTGTTGTTTTGAACTTGTCCAGAAAATCCGCATGTTTTGTTGTTTGCTGCATTTGGTTGTGGATGTTTGATTGTTGCATGAGGGCAATGTCGCATGGCCATTGTTTGCTTGTTGGTGCTGGTTACATCTGTTGTTCATGATTTTGTTTGAAAATGTTGAGATGCCATGGCTGCATAAACCCTAAGGGTTTCTAAAATCAGAAAAGATGAACATTCATTGGCTCGTCACTGTTCCATTGGCTAGTAGCCAATAAGAACATTTCCTGGGGCGCCCTGAAACGACGCCGTTTCAATTAGTAAGACACGGAATTACATTTGTGCCATCGGTTGACCTTGGTTTGACCCCATATGCCATGCTATTTTGCTCTTGTTCATCCAATTATTTCATCCAACTTCCACAATTAATTTCTCTTTCAATTTTCATCCAAAAATCATGAAATTTTTTCCTCATGTTCATGAATTTGTCCTCTATTTTATTGTGAATTTTAATTAATTTTCCATTGGCTGGATTTTAATTGATAATTATTTTCTTGACATGTATGCCAAAATGATACATTGTGCCATTCCTTTTGTGAAATACTCATGTTGCATCCAATGAGCCTGAAATTTTTTGTGGTGAAAATAGACACATTGACCTTTGTTTGCATATAGAGTTTGTGGATTTCACATTTGTGGATTGAGAGTTATGATTTTCTGAAGTTGTGTGTTACATTTGTTGCTACATGAATGACTTGCAATTTCACAATTTTTGTTCACATGCTTCCTTACATCCAAATGACCCCAAATTTTGTGTGAATGATCTCTTACATGTCTAGTTTGTGTATGAATTTTCTTGGAATTAATGATGCTGTTTTCCATTTGATTGTGAATTTTCTTCCATGCTTAGTCATTTGTTGACTTTTTGTGCTATGCCTTGCCAAATCGTTTGTGAAATCCTCATACCATATTGTATGTCCATGAAATTTCATATGTGATAACTAGACTCTTTGAGCTTTGCATTGGTGTTAATCTCACTCATTTCTCTTCTGTTTTCAAATTGATATGATTTTTTTGAAGTTGACCCATGCTTGTTGACTTTCATCATGCTTGCTTGAACTTGGTTCGACTTCATGATTTTCATTGACTGCCTTCCTCTCATCCAAATGCATTGAAATTTGACATGCTTGCTATGCTAGATGTTAGGATTGAATGTGATTTATTTGATGATTTTTGAAATTGTTTGGGTTGACTTTTGGATGAAGTCTTGCTGTTGACCTATTTGTGCTTTCTCTTGCCATGCTTTGCATTCTTTTGTGTATGAATTGACATTGATGCATGATTTGATTGTGAATCCAATTGAGATTGCTTACTAAATGTTTGACCTTGACTTTGGTTGACTTTTCTTTGCTGTTTCGACTTTTTTCTTTCATCTTTGACCCTAGGCTAGTCCTAGTGGTCTTTTAAGCTTACAATTGAGCTATTGTTTCAGGTTAAGCACCAATGCCTCAAAGATCATTCAAATTTGATTGAGTTGGATTATATATATTGTGCTAACCCTTGTTTTGTAGGTGTGACTCATATGAGTTTGGCTTTGTGCCTTGGCACCTCTGTTTATGGTTGACTGTTGTTTATCCATTTCTTTTGGTTTGAACTGTTGATTTGTTTACTAATGAGTTTGACTTTTTCAGGTACACTTTAGTTGCTTTAGTTGCTTGCTTTGCTTTTTAGCATTTGCTTTGAGGTATAAAACCTTTCTTCTTCATGTAGTCTGGAGACCCGGTCTGTTATTTGACCGGGCAAACTGTCTGAAGTCCTCCTTAAGAGGCAATGCCTGTGTTTGTTTAAATTTGTCCTAAGCAGGAAAAGTCCTTCAAGTAAGGCAATCGGTGGAAGGTAGGGATAAGCAATCTATCCCCCACTATTCAGTGTGTCCTCTCTTTGCTCCCATTACATGGTTGAAGCATTGAGATAAAAACCCAAGATCTAATCGAGTCAATAATGGGGAAAGAGTTCCATCTTTCTGAACTCCCCCACTTTCTATTATTTGATGCTCTCCTTGATCTGAGATAGAAGCAATGAGGTACACCCCTCATCTCCTTTTCATCTGCTTCACCTGAGCCCCTCAATGGCCAGGTTAAGAGCGACCTTCACCTATTACAGTGGACTTTCAAAGTCAAACCCTCTTGTGTGAGCCCCCATTGTTTGGCTATAGAGTGTGCTGTTTGATATTCATTGATTGATTGATTGCTTCATGTGCACTTGTTTGCCTGTATGTTATGCATTTATCATCATCATCAATTGCCATTAGTGCATGATCATACCATTTGTCTGTGTGACTTCTGTCATTGTTGTTTGCCCATTGAGGACAATTGTAAGTCCATTGCTTTGGCATTTGCTCCTATGATATGGAAGGATAGAGTGTAAGACCTCATTGGCTACTCATGTCTCCTGTCTTATCTGTTTGTATGTGAGGATACAGTTATAAGTCCCTGTAAGTTGGCATTTGTTATCCTGTGATCATAATGTGATCTGTTTGATGTTGTATGTGAGGTTGCAGTTATAAGTCCCTGTAAGTTGGCATCTGCTTTCCTGTGATCATAGTTTGTTCCATCTGTCTATGTGAGGATGCAATTGTAAGTCCCTGTAAGTTGGCATTTGCATTCCTGTGATCATATTGTTGCTTTTGTTCTTGTATGTGAGGATCCATTATAAGTCCCAGTAATGTGGCATTGGATTTCCTAGGACCATACTGTGGAGTTAACCTAAGTCCAGACAGATTGGCAGTTAATTTCCATGTTTCATCTTTGTTTTTTTTCTTTGTTTGAGGAGATTAGTGTAAGACCATTGAGTGGCATCTGATATCCAGTTTTGTTTTAGGAGATTGGTATAAGACCAGTGATTGGCATCCGATATCCGCTTTTGCTTGCTTTGCTTGTTTATTATTAATTTCCATTCCAAAGGACACACTTGAATTATCCTCTATATGATTTCAAGAAGTGAACCTTCTAAGAAGTTTTACTATCCATCCCCCATCCATTCATCATTCATTACGTCTTAGAACCTTTTCACACTTTACCTTTCAAACTTGACATAAGTGTTGTGCAAACTTCTTCATGTTTTCTAACTAAAAACCTGGACTCAAGTCCTTGACTTCTTTTCAAACTCCATTTCATAATACTTCTTTGAATTAATCTTAATCATACTTTGACTTCATTTTCATAATCACAATCAATTAACTTCACTCATTCACTTGTTTTGGCTCCGTCCATTAATCTTTTCACATTAGCCATAGGTTTCAATTATCTTTGTGGTTGATGTAAATCTTGCCTATCCTTAGTGAGTTGACTATAAGTCTTCCGTACTGAAAACAGGGTTAACCCCTCTAGTGCGTCGAAGCTATCCTCACATGGTGGATCTGTTGTTTTGGTCGAGTGTTCTCCCATTGATAATGAAAAGCCTCAGTGCTGGTGTTTAAAACTGAATCCACCAACTTTTGGAAATCTTTTAGCCGAACTACGGCGTTTTGATCCTTACCTTTGATGGAAGGTACGTAGGCAGCGGGTTCATCCGTTCAAACCCAATAATCCCAATAAAAATTGTATATTCTTTTCTCATCATCCCAATCATGTTTGCACAATGTTTATGTCATAACAAATAACAATTTTTACAACAAGTGTGAAAAGGGCTCCCTAGGAGTACCTAGGACGTGATGGGTGCCTAACACCTTCCCATTGCGTAATTTACCCCTTACCCAGAATCTCTGATCTTTTTATTAGTTTTCTACGTGTAAAACTTCTTAGGCTTTTGTTCGCTTTTTAGCCAGTCCTTCGGATAAATAAAAGTGCGGTGGCGACTCGAAAATTTCAATGTATCTCTAGCTTATGGTTTAATCGATAGATCATATAGCGACGAATACACCGTCACAGAAAAGTGGCGACTCTGCTGGGGAGAAAACGAACATCCTTGGTGGTCTTGCCTACTTTTCACCCTTGTTGTGCTATATTATTATTTGTCATTTGACATATTTTTGTACAATTTGGGATAACTGTATTGATTGTAATGTGTGAATTGCTTGATATACAATTGCTGTTTGCTTTGGTGATCTGTGAGATGAGTTCTGTACCCGAACTCGAGTGCACTCTAGGATAGGAGAATGGCATAGTCTCGTTGACTGGTGTGGAGTATTCCTTAGCCAGTTGACTTGCGAGCCCATTCACTTGGTGGAGGTCATGTTGAACTAATAATGTCACACAAGTTATTTGTGGATAGGCATTATTCTTTCAATCATGTTCCGCAGAAGCCAAGGACCTTAGTTTACCAAACCCATCTTGGCCTATTTTTAGGACCGTAGTGCGGAGGTCGTTCAGATGTCAGTTCTGATACGATTGTTACGCGATACTACACTCATAAGAGTTTCTCTTGAGAATATTCTTGGAATACGAGTATTCGTTCCTCCGATAATATTCGAAAGATGGAACGATGATTATGGGAACCTCTGATAGAACATGTCTGGCAGGTTTAAACCCTAGTACACTCCCTTTGGGTGGTTCTTAACCGAGACTCCATGCTCGTGACTCTCAACAAACCCGTGATTCGTGGTTGAGTCGTTCAAACATTGTTAATATCAATGGATCCCGGATCAGGTGTAAAACCTAAAATCCACCAAAGCGGCTGGTTGATATTAAGAATGTCTGAACCGGTTCACGTACCGTTAATATCAATGGAACTTGGGTGTCGATAAGGTGAAAACCTAAATCCACCAAAATGGATGATTGATATTAGGGATACAATGAGCTTTCCCACGACCTTTGTTTGGTGTGCCTTGCTTGATCCTTGAGTGTGTTTGTTGCATTCATACATTCACGCATTCATCTACATCCATATCATCAGAAAAAAGAAATTTTTCAAGGAACTCAAAGGAGTTTATTTGCAAAAAATTTCAAAACATGAAAAAACCGGGAAAATTTTTTCATCTGATATATCTGATGAGATATTCTCATGTATGATCAAAATGCTTAAATATTTCAAAGTTTGCAAATAAAACCCTCGGGTTCCTTTGATATAAAAACAAGCATATGCATAAACACTTCATGCATCATTTGCATCAGCAGGTGTTTTGTTCCGGTCTCCCGTCCTGTGGTCTGACCCTGCGATCTTCATTTATTTTGAAGACGCACTTTGCCGGTATTATACCAGAGCCATCTCTGCCAGATTGTTGGATCATCCTGAGCTAGAGAGTTGTGAATTCAGAGAGGATTTTGCCAGCCTTAGTGCTGTTGATGGATTTATTCCTGTTGATGGATTTATTCCTGGTTAGATCCCGGGCTGGCATTGGCTACTGTTCTGGGGCACTTAATGAGAAAGGTTTGTTCAAGTGGAGGATTCATCCATGATGATCAACCTGAAGAAGCTGCTGCTATCATTGAAGAAGAAGATGCAGAAGATCTGAACAATCTCATCATTCCTGGTGGTGTCTTGCCACAATCGGGTCGCTGTGGATGTTCCTACGGTCATTCATAAATCAGCATGATTTGTTCACTTTGTTTAAAACCCTTCTCCCATGCCAAAAGGAGAAGTGATGACATTGTTGGCAGCATTTAATACAATGATGTTTTCATTCAATTAATGCATTGTAAAACATTTGTTTTTCCATTTGTTTTCACTTTTTGCTTTTGCATGAAATCAGTGATCACAAAAAACCATGAAAAACAAAAACAACATTTTTCATCTGCATCAATGATTTGCTTGTTTAAAATTCAAAAGCTTTTCATTATCCAGAATCATTATGCAGGGATTTCTAAAACCCATTGAACATAATGATCCAACGCCATCTCCCAATCTTGAAGTCCTTGTATCTGAGGCAGAAGAAGATGATGTTGAAGGGGATTCCTGATGAGATTACCCGCCTTCTTGAGCACCAAGGAAGCTCATTCAGCTGTATCATGAGAATCAGCAAGACAGTCAAACTGGGGCATTTCATAATGCAAAAAAAAAAAAAAAAAAAAAAAAAAAAAAAAAGAGGGTGAAAAAAGAAAGAAAAATAAAAAATCAGGAAATTTTTTTTTTCAAATTTTTTCAAAAGAAAAAAAAGAAAAGAAAAGTATACCCTCAAGTCCCTAGTTGACTGATGCTGAATGGATTCAGAGTCGTTACGACCAGTTGAATTTAATCGAAGAGAAGCGTTTAACTGCCAGGTGCCATGGTCAGTTATATCAGCAGAGAATGAAGAAAGCATTCGATAAGAAGGTCAAGCCTCGTGTGTTCCGAGAAGGTGACCTTGTGCTCAAGAAAGTTTTGTCTTTCGCGCCCGATTCCAGGGGCAAGTGGACTCCAAACTACGAGGGTCCATATGTTGTTAAGAGAGCCTTTTCAGGCGGTGCTTTGATGCTTACAACAATGGATGGGGAGGATTTCACTCGTCTTGTGAATTCAGATGCAGTCAAGAGATACTTTGCTTAAAAAAAAAAGTATATGCAAATGAAAAAACAAATGAAAAAAACAGAATAGCTCGCTAAGTTGAAAACCCGAAAGGGCGGCTTAGGAAAAAATGAGCGTCTCGGTGGAGAACCCGCAAGGGTAATCCAGGCAAAAATTAGAGACTTGAAAAAAGAAATATATTTGCATCCCGCTAGATTGAGTACCTCACCCTGGGGCAATCTAGGCAAAAATTAGGGATTTGGCAAGTAACTGCATCCTGGCAAGACTTTCTGGTTCACCAGTCGTCATTTCGTCAGAAGATTCTCGATTCGTCGTCAACCGAAGATTCGGATACATCGAGATTCAAATTGGTAGAGAAAGGATCATTATGTTCAATGTAGCCCTCTTCCAATATATATCACTGATTTCAAATTTGCACAGATCTATGGAGTCTTGCCATTTGCAGGCTACCATTCCATCAAATAAATTTGAGCTTTTTATCCAATTATTTGCACTCTTATTTGTTTCAATTCAACAAATGTTTTGCATGTTTTAAATTGATAAAATGTCATTGTTTTAAACAAATCAAAATTTTCAAAAATTTTTGTTTTAAACAAAGTGAACATTCACAAGATTGAAAGGATACTCAAGAATATCTCAGTGCTCTCCCGAGGGTGACATGATTTCCAACAGGTAAGACATTTGTTCATATTCCTGGTTTGGTTGTATCTTCTTTCTTCAGATCTTTGTTGAGGTTGTCCCTCAGACAGAGTTGTTGTTGGGGTTGTTCCCCAGTATAGTCGCAAGCAGAGTGTTGTTGAAGACTTCGTTTTCTCCAGCAGCAGTTTTTCCCAGCATGGGTGTTTCCTTATAGAAGTTTCGGCGGTTGATGGTTTGTCCTCTTGGTGCCCCGTCACTTCATCCAGTGGGTCATATCCCCAGACTTTATTTATCTCCTCAGCAGTCATGAGTATAGCCATTGATTGATATTCCCCTCGAAGTCGCGAGTAGAGTTGTCATTAATATCCCCACCAGGGTTGCAAGTGGAGTTGTTACCTCTCTTCCCCATGCAGTGTGCCAGCAGGATTTGTCTGTTTCCTCAGCACGTTTGTTGTCTTTTGAAGGCTCGGTAAGTCAGTGGTTTGATACCCGGTACTTTACCTTTTCCCCGGCGAAGTCGTCTGCGGAATTGTTGCTATCTCTCCATCAGAGTTATTCTCTTTAGCAGAGCAGGATTTATTTTCCTACTCCGCGGTTGACTTGGGTTGACATCCCAGTATTGCAAATCATCTTTTCCTCAGCTTAGTCTGCAGATTGTTTGTTGTGGCAGTGTTGCCTGTTGATTACGCCTTCAATCCCCAGTATGGTCGGATGATGTTTCTAGCCTCCAGTGAACGGATTAATTTCCTGACTGTCTGTGATCCTCAGTAGAGTGGCTTGTATTGCAGAATCTACTTGTTGTGATCAGTTTGCTTTGTATATTCTCCCCAAGTGGAGTGGTTTGAATCTACTTACTTGATCTGTCCTCCCTCAGTGGTTTTGTTCCCCAAGAGAGTAGCCGACAGTTTTCCCCAGTAGAGTTGATTATGCAGTTAGATTCTATTTGGATGATATCATTCTCCCTCAGTGGGTTGTTCCCCAGTGGAGTTATGTGGATTTGCTTCTACAGCAGTTCGTGCTTATTCATGCATTTGTTGTTTCTCAGTTGACACTGGGATCCCCTGCAGATACTTTGGGACTTCTCTCGTTCCCCTACAGATTTGTCTTGGTGGCTGTTTTGCCCGTTGTGACTTTCTGTACCCTGATTGGGTCGTCTCCTGATATCTCTGATTCTCTGCTTCTTCAGCAGTACCCGCAGATCTTTGCTTTTCAGCGTGTAGATCTCCGCAGATTGGCTTTCCAGCTGGTTTTTTCCCCTGGAAGTATAATACCGGACGTTTGGTTCCTGAACCTGCTTGTGTTAGAATTGTCTGTTTTGTCAGCATTCATCAAACATAAATCACGCATATTCATGCATATTCATAAAACATTCAGATATTCATGTTGCATTTCTTGCCATATATCCTTTGATTGTTGTCTCCTGCTGTGGTGATATAGATCTCTTTATAGATCTCCCCAAGGAGATGTCGGGTGTTATAAATCTCTCCATATAGAGTCAGCCCCATAAGCAGAAAATGTCTGTCCTTCCTTCTGCAGTTCCCCACTGAGATATACCCTCGTGGATGACGGTTTCTTCCGTTCCCTCCCAACACATATATTGGGATGGATTTTCCTATTTGAGTTACATCCTCATTAGGACGTGTCTTGATTCAGTCTGTCTTTTCGGATCATTCCCGAATTGGCTATTTGTCAAAATATCTTGTGCTTCCCAGTGGGTTGTTCCCCAGTGGAATGTTTTTTGGGCCTCTGCCTACAAACCAGCAGTTGTAAGTCCTACTCTTCCTGGCTTTCTTAACAGAATTTGTGGTTATACACCTTTTATTCTCCAGCCAGAGTTTTTGGTTTTCTACCTACTACCCGGTAGTTGTAAATCCTATTTTCCTGCTCTTCAGCAGTTTGTGGTTTGTTATAAACCCTATTTTGGTTTCCCGTGCGGATTTGTGATTTGTTCTATCCCCACGCGGAGTTTTTGGTCTTCTACCCCGTATTCGGTAGATGTAAACCCTAATTTTGTGGTTATCTTCATCTAGTCTTTGATGTTGATTTTCCTTTGCTTGTATAAGTTGCTCAGATCAGCACTTATATATCCCTAGCAAGTCTTTTGTGGATAATTGCCGTATGCTAACAATTTTATCCCCAGTGGGTCCTTTCACCGTTTGCTAGTGATTTGTTCCCCGGATCATTGGT
The DNA here is from genome assembly GCF_024323335.1 of Lathyrus oleraceus. Lineage (NCBI taxonomy): Eukaryota > Viridiplantae > Streptophyta > Magnoliopsida > Fabales > Fabaceae > Lathyrus > Lathyrus oleraceus. Next base: position 372,140,606 of record NC_066583.1, on the reverse strand, counting down.
TGTATACCAATGCATCCCCAGCTAGTCCCTGTCGATAATTGCCGGATGCTTGCAAATTATCCTCAGCAGATCGCCTTTCATTTACCCTTTTGTTGGTAATGTCTGTTGCCCCTTTTGATTGGTTATCATTATATACCTATTCTGGTATCCCGATGCCTTTCTTTTCGGTTGATTTATCCTTTATTAACCCAGTAACCGGTTGTGGATAATCTTCCATGCGAGTATATTATTCACGGTCTGCCGGTAATGAATAATATATCTCATGCACTCTTCAGTCGAAGCCTTTTGTGTTTCCCCAGTCGAGTAAGATTCGTTATTTCCCTTTGTGGAGTTGAATATTCTTGTTGTTGGATAATTGCCGGATGCTTGCAATTTATCCCTTTGAGTTGTCTTTCGTTTACCCGGATGCTTGGTATCGATTGTCTCTCTCTTTTTGGTTAGTCACCTATTATATACCCAGTAACCGGTATCTCTGGTGTCTTTTCCTTTCGAGTGTATTATTCACGGTCTGCCGGTAATGAATAATATATCTCATGCGCTCTTTAGTTGGAATCCTTTGTTGATTTTCCCCAACTGAGCAAGATTCGTATTCTTTGGAGAATCGAATAGCCATCCTTTAACCAGTTTGTGTTTCGGATGATGAGTGTTTTGGAAGTGAAATCCAATTCACGTTTCGGTAGATCACCTATTATATGCCCAGTAACCGGTATCTCTGGTGTTTCTTACCATGCGAGTTTATTATCTACGTTCTGACGGTAATAGATAATATATCTCATGTGAGTATCTTATCCACGGTCTGCCGGTAATGGATATTATATCTCATGCACTCTTTGGGTTTGTGTCCCCAGTTGAGTAAGATTCGTTTTCCCGTTGTGGATTCGAATGCCCATCCTGTAAGTCGATTTGCTTTTTCAAGCCCTCCTTTCGGATGATGAGTGTTTTGGAAGTGAAAACCAATTCACGTTTCGGTAGATCACCTATTATATACCCAGTAACCGGTATCCCTGGTGTTTCTTGCCATGCGAGTGTATTATTCACGGTCTGCCGGTAATGAATAATATATCTCATGCGCTCTTTAGTTGGAATCCTTTGTTGATTTTCCCCAGCTGAGCAAGATTCGTATTCTTTGTAGAATCGAATATCCATCCTTTAAACAAGTCTGCTGTTCTAGCCTTCTTTCGGATGATGAGTGTTTTGGAACACACACCAATTCACGTTTTTGACCATCCTTTAACCAGTTTGCGTTTTGGATGATGAGTGTTTTGGAACACACACCAATTCACGTTTTTTGTCCATCCTTTAAACAAGTTTGCTTTCGCTCTCTTCAGGATGATGAGTGTCTTGGAACACAAACCAATTCACGATTTCGGATTTTATCCTTAACAACCCAGTAACCGGTTCAGGATAATTTTCCTTTTGAGTATATTATTCACGGTCTGCCGGTAATGGATATTATATCTCGTTCGCTCTTGGGTCAATCTTTTGATTGTTTTCCCCTCAGAGTAAGATTCATTTTCCTTGTGGAAATTGAATGTCCATCCTATAAACAAGTTTGCTTTTCTAGATTTCTTCAGGATGATGAGTGTTTTGGAAGTGAAATCCAATTCACGCTTTGGTCGGTCACCTATTATATACCCAGTAACCGGTATCCTTGGTGTTCCCTCCTTTCTGCTCCCTATTATGATCTCGGTCCCCCCTGTGGAGTCAGATTTTCCTGAGTTTGTTACCCGTATGCCTGGTAACATCTCGTTTTCTTTGTTGCTTCCCTCAGTGGAAATTTTTGTTGCTTCTCCCCAGGAGTCAGCTTGTGTCTCTCCAATGGATTTATTTTCCATTTGGAATTCTTTTCCCAGTGTGAGTCCTTCACTCCCCAGTGAGTTCTCCAATCTGTTTTCCGTATTCCCTAATCAGAGTCGTGTTTTGTTCACGTTGTGTCAGTTTTGTTTTTTCCCCAGTTTAGAGTCGTGTCTTGTTCACACATTTCTTTTATTATCCCCATAGAGTCTTGTCAGAGTCTCTGTTCCTGGTGAGTGTACTACTCCGATGGATCGTCTTTTCTTCTGTGTGAATCATATTCCCCACAGAATTTGTGTCTCTTGCATGCATACATCTGCATCATGAGGTCTCTTAGGGACCAAAATTTGTCTCATTACTGTTATTTAAGTCCATTCTACCGCGTCGAGATGAAGATTTCTAAACTTCACTTCTCCGGCTAGAATGACCTTAAATAGGGGCATCTGTAAGACCCCAATTTTGGGCCCTAAGATCCCTCATGGCCCATATCATATCATATCATGGCCTCAAGGATCATTGCATGCCCTAGCTTCCCTCCTAGTGGGTTAGTTTGCCTTGTGGGTTGATTCTTGATCACCAAGCATACCTTGCATTTGTATATCTTTGCTTTCATATGTTTATCTTCCAAAAAGTACAAAAATATTGTCAGTCTAACCTTGTTGCTTGCAGTTGAAGCAATCATCAGCAATTAGGTCAAAGTCAGTCAACAGTCAGTCAAAGCAATGGATGGTGGCCATTCTTGCAGAATTTGGGCACCATGATCAATAATCAAGAGTTCATACATCTTGGGACACCCTTTGAAGTCAAGTTCTCAAGGAATTAGGGTTTGGAATTCATCAGAAGTGGTCCAGTCACCCAAAACCCTAGAAAAGTCAAACTTGGTCAACAGTTAATTTAATCAGTAATTTGATGAATAGAATTGATCTGAAGGAGCTCATTCATGCTTGTATAAACCTCATCTATCATGTCAAACCTCATCATGGAAGAAAATCAAGTCAAAACAGAAAATTTCCAAAAATAGAAAGTGGACCTGTAATTTCAACTGCCAAAAATGGAAACTTCTTGATCCTCAACTTACATCATGATACAAGCTTCAAATGAATTTTTGCCCAACATGAAAGTTGAAGATCTTGTTCTCCCATTTTCAAAAAGTCCAAGAACTCTCAAATCCCATGTGTGGTTGTCAAGATATGATCAAATCATTTTCACCAATTTTTGAACTTCAACAAGCCATATCTCTCAAACCATAAGGCCAAATTTGGTGGGGTTTTTTTTCCTACAAACCACATTTTTTATCCTCTTTCCAAAAATATAAATTTCATTCATCAAAACCCTACCATTCAAAATGGCATTTTTGGACCTATTTCATTAAAAAGACAAGTTTGACCAAACTTTGACTTTTTGATTCTTTGACTTTTTCTTAATTTGGCCAATTGGGAAATGTTTCATATATCATTTGTGATTTGTTCCAAGCCTTAAACCATGTCCATACCATCATTCAACCACCATTTTTGACCAAAAGCACAATTTGGCAATTTTGCAAATGGGAGCATATAAGCAAGGACATGTTAACAATTGATGTGCAGACCATAAACAGCAGCTGTGAAGGTCTGTTTACAGCCTGGCCAAAGCCCATTCGACCACAAGCATACACCCTCCATTCCATGTATGTGAAAATTAGCAAAATGCAAAATGCTTCATTAAGACAAAATTGGTTTAGCATTTCATTAGTGGAGCTTAAACAGAAGCATATAAGCATTCTTCTGTCACATTTCAACCCTAGTTTTAGCAGCCATCACAGAAATATACACGATTCTCTCATTTGCATTTTTGCTCAATTGAACTTTTCTGCCAAACCCTCCAAAAACTCGAGCAGCCTTTGTTTATTCCATGACCTAGCCACCATCTAGAACCCTGCTGCAGTAGCATTTACCAGCTGAAAATCATCTTGAGTTCTGTTTTCTTCCAAATATACAAACATGGCAAATCGAGTGTTGAGGGTTTCCAAGCGCTATTGAGCCAAAAGACTTCAAGAATCCTCCATTCTAAAGCACGAGGAAGGTTTGTTTCAGGCTGCAACATCAAAACAAACACTGCATTTGGGTTTTCTTCACAACCAAGTAAAAACTCGAATCCTTTTTTTCTCTTAACCATGCTATATTTTTGATAATCCTTGCCTTGATGATTGTTGTGAGCCTGGTATCATTTGATTTGGTTGGCCATGTTGCAAGAAATCTGGAATTTCATTCTCATGAGCAAATATATTTTCCTTCGATTTGGTTTGTTTAAGTTGTTTTAATGGAAATGGCTACCATATTTGTATTGCTTGATGTTTGCTGAAGCTAATGACATGCTTGTTTAAACTTTCTGGTTTTGTTGAAATGTCATGATGAATGTGTGCTGCTGCTGTTAAACCTAAACCGGCCCAGATTTCCCATGTTTGTGTTCGATTGGTTGTTAGCTGATGTTGTTTAATGATGATGTTACATTGCTTTGTTTTGATTGTTGATGTTGGTTGCGGTTGAGGCTTTGATGATGAACATTGAATGATGATGTGCTGTTCATGTTAAATCTTGTCCTGCCCAGAAATTTGCAGGAACTTATGCTTGTCTTGTTTGTCATTTGATGTTGCATGATGACAGTGCTTCCTTGCCATGATTGATTTTTGATGCTGTTTGTTGTTTGTTGTTCATGATGATGAAGTTGAATGATGAATACTGCTGGTTGAAACCCCAAGGACATTGCCCAGAAAAACCATATGTTTTGTGTTACATACTATTGCCTGTTTGCTATATGAACATTCCCACGCCATGCTTTTGAATGATTTTTGGTTCGAATTTTGGTTACTGAAGTTGATGTTGTTGCTGCATATGCCCTGCTGCTGTTTTGAACTTGTCCAGAAAATCCGCATGTTTTGTTGTTTGCTGCATTTGGTTGTGGATGTTTGATTGTTGCATGAGGGCAATGTCGCATGGCCATTGTTTGCTTGTTGGTGCTGGTTACATCTGTTGTTCATGATTTTGTTTGAAAATGTTGAGATGCCATGGCTGCATAAACCCTAAGGGTTTCTAAAATCAGAAAAGATGAACATTCATTGGCTCGTCACTGTTCCATTGGCTAGTAGCCAATAAGAACATTTCCTGGGGCGCCCTGAAACGACGCCGTTTCAATTAGTAAGACACGGAATTACATTTGTGCCATCGGTTGACCTTGGTTTGACCCCATATGCCATGCTATTTTGCTCTTGTTCATCCAATTATTTCATCCAACTTCCACAATTAATTTCTCTTTCAATTTTCATCCAAAAATCATGAAATTTTTTCCTCATGTTCATGAATGTGTCCTCTATTTTATTGTGAATTTTAATTAATTTTCCATTGGCTGGATTTTAATTGATAATTATTTTCTTGACATGTATGCCAAAATGATACATTGTGCCATTCCTTTTGTGAAATACTCATGTTGCATCCAATGAGCCTGAAATTTTTTGTGGTGAAAATAGACACATTGACCTTTGTTTGCATATAGAGTTTGTGGATTTCACATTTGTGGATTGAGAGTTATGATTTTCTGAAGTTGTGTGTTACATTTGTTGCTACATGAATGACTTGCAATTTCACAATTTTTGTTCACATGCTTCCTTACATCCAAATGACCCCAAATTTTGTGTGAATGATCTCTTACATGTCTAGTTTGTGTATGAATTTTCTTGGAATTAATGATGCTGTTTTCCATTTGATTGTGAATTTTCTTCCATGCTTAGTCATTTGTTGACTTTTTGTGCTATGCCTTGCCAAATCGTTTGTGAAATCCTCATACCATATTGTATGTCCATGAAATTTCATATGTGATAACTAGACTCTTTGAGCTTTGCATTGGTGTTAATCTCACTCATTTCTCTTCTGTTTTCAAATTGATATGATTTTTTTGAAGTTGACCCATGCTTGTTGACTTTCATCATGCTTGCTTGAACTTGGTTCGACTTCATGATTTTCATTGACTGCCTTCCTCTCATCCAAATGCATTGAAATTTGACATGCTTGCTATGCTAGATGTTAGGATTGAATGTGATTTATTTGATGATTTTTGAAATTGTTTGGGTTGACTTTTGGATGAAGTCTTGCTGTTGACCTATTTGTGCTTTCTCTTGCCATGCTTTGCATTCTTTTGTGTATGAATTGACATTGATGCATGATTTGATTGTGAATCCAATTGAGATTGCTTACTAAATGTTTGACCTTGACTTTGGTTGACTTTTCTTTGTTGTTTTGACTTTTTTCTTTCATCTTTGACCCTAGGCTAGTCCTAGTGGTCTTTTAAGCTTACAATTGAGCTATTGTTTCAGGTTAAGCACCAATGCCTCAAAGATCATTCAAATTTGATTGAGTTGGATTATATATATTGTGCTAACCCTTGTTTTGTAGGTGTGACTCATATGAGTTTGGCTTTGTGCCTTGGCACCTCTGTTTATGGTTGACTGTTGTTTATCCATTTCTTTTGGTTTGAACTGTTGATTTGTTTACTAATGAGTTTGACTTTTTCAGGTACACTTTAGTTGCTTTAGTTGCTTGCTTTGCTTTTTAGCATTTGCTTTGAGGTATAAAACCTTTCTTCTTCATGTAGTCTGGAGACCCGGTCTGTTATTTGACCGGGCAAACTGTCTGAAGTCCTCCTTAAGAGGCAATGCCTGTGTTTGTTTAAATTTGTCCTAAGCAGGAAAAGTCCTTCAAGTAAGGCAATCGGTGGAAGGTAGGGATAAGCAATCTATCCCCCACTATTCAGTGTGTCCTCTCTTTGCTCCCATTATATGGTTGAAGCATTGAGATAAAAACCCAAGATCTAATCGAGTCAATAATGGGGAAAGAGTTCCATCTTTCTGAACTCCCCCACTTTCTATTATTTGATGCTCTCCTTGATCTGAGATAGAAGCAATGAGGTACACCCCTCATCTCCTTTTCATCTGCTTCACCTGAGCCCCTCAATGGCCAAGTTAAGAGCGACCTTCACCTATTACAGTGGACTTTCAAAGTCAAACCCTCTTGTGTGAGCCCCCATTGTTTGGCTATAGAGTGTGCTGTTTGATATTCATTGATTGATTGATTGCTTCATGTGCACTTGTTTGCCTGTATGTTATGCATTTATCATCATCATCAATTGCCATTAGTGCATGATCATACCATTTGTCTGTGTGACTTCTGTCATTGTTGTTTGCCCATTGAGGACAATTGTAAGTCCATTGCTTTGGCATTTGCTCCTATGATATGGAAGGATAGAGTGTAAGACCTCATTGGCTACTCATGTCTCCTGTCTTATCTGTTTGTATGTGAGGATACAGTTATAAGTCCCTGTAAGTTGGCATTTGTTATCCTGTGATCATAATGTGATCTGTTTGATGTTGTATGTGAGGTTGCAGTTATAAGTCCCTGTAAGTTGGCATCTGCTTTCCTGTGATCATAGTTTGTTCCATCTGTCTATGTGAGGATGCAATTGTAAGTCCCTGTAAGTTGGCATTTGCATTCCTGTGATCATATTGTTGCTTTTGTTCTTGTATGTGAGGATCCATTATAAGTCCCAGTAATGTGGCATTGGATTTCCTAGGACCATACTGTGGAGTTAACCTAAGTCCAGACAGATTGGCAGTTAATTTCCATGTTTCATCTTTGTTTTTTTTCTTTGTTTGAGGAGATTAGTGTAAGACCATTGAGTGGCATCTGATATCCAGTTTTGTTTTAGGAGATTGGTATAAGACCAGTGATTGGCATCCGATATCCGCTTTTGCTTGCTTTGCTTGTTTATTATTAATTTCCATTCCAAAGGACACACTTGAATTATCCTCTATATGATTTCAAGAAGTGAACCTTCTAAGAAGTTTTACTATCCATCCCCCATCCATTCATCATTCATTACGTCTTAGAACCTTTTCACACTTTACCTTTCAAACTTGACATAAGTGTTGTGCAAACTTCTTCATGTTTTCTAACTAAAAACCTGGACTCAAGTCCTTGACTTCTTTTCAAACTCCATTTCATAATACTTCTTTGAATTAATCTTAATCATACTTTGACTTCATTTTCATAATCACAATCAATTAACTTCACTCATTCACTTGTTTTGGCTCCGTCCATTAATCTTTTCACATTAGACATAGGTTTCAATTATCTTTGTGGTTGATGTAAATCTTGCCTATCCTTAGTGAGTTGACTATAAGTCTTCCGTACTGAAAACAGGGTTAACCCCTCTAGTGCGTCGAAGCTATCCTCACATGGTGGATCTGTTGTTTTGGTCGAGTGTTCTCCCATTGATAATGAAAAGCCTCAGTGCTGGTGTTTAAAACTGAATCCACCAACTTTTGGAAATCTTTTAGCCGAACTACGGCGTTTTGATCCTTACCTTTGATGGAAGGTACGTAGGCAGCGGGTTCATCCGTTCAAACCCAATAATCCCAATAAAAATTGTATATTCTTTTCTCATCATCCCAATCATGTTTGCACAATGTTTATGTCATAACAAATAACAATTTTTACAACAAGTGTGAAAAGGGCTCCCTAGGAGTACCTAGGACGTGATGGGTGCCTAACACCTTCCCATTGCGTAATTTACCCCTTACCCAGAATCTCTGATCTTTTTATTAGTTTTCTACGTGTAAAACTTCTTAGGCTTTTGTTCGCTTTTTAGCCAGTCCTTCGGATAAATAAAAGTGCGGTGGCGACTCGAAAATTTCAATGTATCTCTAGCTTATGGTTTAATCGATAGATCATATAGCGACGAATACACCGCTACAGAGTCCAACCCCCTATGCTGGAGAGGGAGTTGACTGATATGTTTATTGGCACGCTGCAAGGGGTATTCATGGACCGAATGGGGAGTTGCCCATTTGGAAGCTTCTCTGATGTTGTAATTTGTGGTGAAAGAACCGAGAGTTTAATCAAGGCCGGGAAGATTAATGATGTGGGTTCCTCTTCATCAAAGAAACCTTTCTCTGGGGCACCTCGCCGTAGAGAAGGTGAAACCAATGCTGTTCAGCATCGCCGAGGGCCGAATAGAAACCAGAATCAGTACATACAGGTTACTGCAGTGACCATTCCTGCACCTCAACAGCGTCAACCTCCGCAACAACCTAGACAACAACAACAACAGCAACGTCCTTATCAGCCGAGGCAGAGGCTGCAACCTGATAGACGGTTTGACCCGTTGCCCATGACTTATGTTGAGCTGTTGCCTGAATTGCTCAGATTGGGTTTTGTGGAATTGAGAACGATGGCTCCACCAACTGTTTTGCCACCTAGGTACGATGCAAATGTCCGGTGCGATTTCCATTCTGGGGCACCAGGGCATAATATTGAAAAGTGCCGGGCTTTTCAGCATAAAGTCCAGGATTTGATCGACTCCAAGGCGATCAACTTCGCCCCTGTGCCAAATGTCGTTAACAATCCCATGCCCGCGCATGGTGCTCATAGGGTGAATTGTATTGAAGGGGTCGAATCTGAGGATTTGGTTGTCAATGTCAGTGAGATTCAGACTTCTCTGATGGTGGTCAAAGGTCGTCTGCTGAGTGGTGGTGTTCAGCCGGGTTGTGATGAAGACTATATGGGCTATGCAGAGGCTGAGAATGGGTGTGATCTGCTGCGGGCTGGTATCCAGGGTTTGATGGATCAAGGCTGTGTTCAGTTTGGCCGGGTTGACAATAGGGATCATGGGGCAGTGTCTACTGTCACAATCTTTTTCAAACCGTCTGAAGGACGGGCACCTACGACAAGTGGTAATCCAGTTACCATATCTGCACCAGTTGCTACCAACACTCCGACAACAATCATTGCTCCGGTAAGAAGGGCTGTGGACAGTAAAGCTGTGCCTTGGAAGTATGACAACGCCTACCGAAGCAACAGAAGGGCTGAGAACAGGGTCAAGCCTTCGAATCAAGCGCCCGTAACTATCAGTGTGCCTGTCAGTAAAGCTCCTGCGGTTGTGAGTCCAGCTGTGGACAATGTGGGTGGACCGGGAGGCTTTACTCGCAGTGGTCGGCTGTTTGCGCCTCAATCGTTGAGGGATGCCAATGCTGAGGCATCTGCCAGAGCTAAGGGCAAACAGGCCGCAGTTGATGAAACGCCTGCTCAAGCGAATGTGCCTGGTGGCTCATTTGAGAAGGATGTGGAGGAATTCATGCGCATAATCAAGAAGAGCGACTACAAGATTGTAGATCAGCTCAACCAAACTCCCTCCAAAATCTCTATCCTTTCCCTGCTGTTGTGCTCTGAGGCACATAGAGACGCCTTGCTGAAGATGTTAAATATGGCGTATGTACCTCAGGAAATTTCGGTTAGTCAGCTTGAAGGTGTAATTGCTAATGTGAGTACCCGACACGGCGTGGGGTTCACAGATCTTGATTTGACACCCGAAGGTCGGAATCATAACAAGGCCTTACACATCACTATGGAGTGTAAGGGGGCTGTGCTGTCTCATGTGTTGGTTGACACGGGTTCTTCGTTGAATGTGTTGCCGAATCAGATATTGAAGAAGATACTTGTTGAAGGGGTGGTGCTGACGCCAAGTGACTTGATTGTTCGTGCTTTTGACGGATCCAAACGTTTTGTGTTTGGGGAGGTCACTTTGCCCATGAAGATAGGTCCTGAGGAGTTTGACATCGTCTTCTATGTCATGGACATCCAGCCTGCTTACAGTTGTCTTCTGGGACGTCCATGGATACATGCAGCAGGGGCAGTCTCGTCGACTCTCCATCAGAAGCTCAAGTACGTCTGGAACGGTCAGATTGTGACCGTGTGCGGTGAAGAGGACATCTTGGTGAGTCATCTGTCCTCATTCAAGTATGTCGAGGTGGATGGCGAGATCCACGAAATTTTGTGCCAGGCGTTTGAGACGGTGGCTATTGAGAAGGTGGCGTATGCTGAGCAGAGGAAGCCAGGTGCTTCAATTACTTCTTACAAACAAGCCAAGGAGGTCGTTGATTCCGGCAAGGCCGAGGGCTGGGGCAAGACGGTGGACTTGCCTGTCAAGAAGGACAAGTTTGGCATTGGATATGAGCCTCGCCGAGCAGAACAGGGGTCAGTAGGTCCTAGTACCTTTACCAGCGCTGGGCTGATGAATCATGGTGATGTCTTTGCTACTGAGGGTGAAGATGTTGACAGTGATTGTGATCTCGACTGCTGGGTCCGCCCGAGTGCACCAGGGGAAGTGATCAACAACTGGACTGCGGAGGATATAGTCCAAGTTACTCTTCAGACAGAGTAATTTTCTTTTGTTTTTTCATTCTGCACAAAACCCTACGTTCTGCCCAAGACGTAGTGGTTCATTGTAGGGCCTCATGTTTTCAATTTTTATCATTAATAAAGGACGTTTTGCAAACAATTTTGTGATCCCTGTCTTTCTATTTTTGTTTTTCATTTTTTCAAAAAAATAATAATAATGGCAATGTTTTTGTTTTTGTGACTTTCTTGAACTCTTTTTCTAAAACAAAACATTAAAACACGCAGAAATGACCTTATGGCATCCACTATGAACGAATCTGTTATGGCTCAGTATGATTTCGACAATCCCATCTATCAAGCTGAAGAGGAGAGTGATGAAGACAGTGACCTCCCGAAAGAATTGGCTAGATTGTTGAAGCAGGAGGAAAGGGTCATCCAACCTCATCAGGAAGAGTTGGAGATAGTGAATCTTGGTACTGAGGACGCCAGAAGGGATATCAAGATTGGGGCTGCTTTGAAACCTGAGGTCAAGAGCAGGTTGATCGAGATGCTAAGAGAGTACATGGAGATATTCGCCTGGTCTTATCAAGATATGCCTGGGCTGAATACTGATATTGTGGTTCATAGACTACCTCTCAGAGATGATTGTCCTTCGGTCAAGCAGAAGCTTCGTAGAACGAGTCCTGATATGGCAGTGAAAATCAAGGAAGAGGTTCAGAAGCAGTTCGATGCTGGTTTCTTGTCAGTAACAACTTACCCACCGTGGGTAGCCAACATCGTTCCTGTGCCGAAGAAGGATGGCAAAGTCAGAATGTGTGTCGATTACCGGGATCTGAATAGGGCGAGTCCGAAAGATGATTTCCCATTACCTCACATTGATGTATTGGTTGATAATACGGCTCAATCCTCGGTATTCTCTTTCATGGATGGTTTCTCGGGCTATAATCAGATTAAGATGACGCCAGAGGACATGGAAAAGACGACATTCATTACACCTTGGGGCACATTCTGCTATAAGGTGATGCCATTTGGGCTGAAGAATGTCGGTGCTACCTATCAGAGGGCAATGACGACTCTCTTTCATGACATGATGCACAAAGAGATTGAAGTGTACGTGGATGATATGATTGCGAAGTCGCGGACAGAAGAGGAGCACCTGGTTAATTTGCAGAAGTTGTTTGACAGATTGGTCAAATTCAAACTGAGGCTGAATCCAAACAAATGCACGTTTGGGGTAAGATCAGGGAAGCTGTTAGGCTTCATTGTCAGTGAAAAAGGGATTGAGGTTGACCCAGCAAAAGTCAAAGCTATTCAGGAGATGCCTGAACCGAAAACAGAAAAGCAGGTTCGTGGGTTTTTAGGGAGATTGAATTACATTGCAAGGTTTGTATCTCACCTAACTGCCACGTGTGAACCAATTTTCAAATTGCTTAGAAAGAATCAGGCGATCAAGTGGAATGATGATTGTCAGAAGGCCTTTGACAAGATTAAAGAGTATTTACAGAAACCTCCGATTCTGATCCCTCCAGTTCCAGGAAGACCATTGATAATGTACCTGTCAGTAACCGAGAACTCGATGGGGTGTGTATTGGGACAGCATGACGAGTCTGGTCGAAAAGAGCATGCCATATACTACCTTAGCAAAAAGTTTACCGACTGTGAAATCAAATATTCACAGCTTGAGAAAACTTGTTGTGCTTTGGCCTGGGCTGCTCGCCGACTGAGGCAGTATATGTTGAACCATACCACTTTGTTGATTTCTAAGATGGATCCAGTGAAATACATCTTTGAGAAGCCAGCTCTTACCGGACGTGTTGCCCGTTGGCAGATGATCTTAACTGAGTATGATATCCAGTACACATCGCAGAAGGCTATCAAAGGTAGTGTATTGTCAGACTATCTCGCCGAGCAACCAATTGATGACTATCAGCCAATGATGTTTGAATTCCCTGATGAAGACATCATGTACCTGAAGATGAAAGATTGTGAAGAGCCGCTTGTCGAGGAAGGACCGGATCCTGATGACAAGTGGATACTGATGTTTGATGGGGCTGTGAATATGAATGGTAACGGTGTTGGGGCAGTGCTGATCAATCCTAAAGGTGCTCATATACCTTTTTCTGCCAGATTGACTTTTGATGTCACCAACAACGAAGCTGAGTATGAGGCTTGTATCATGGGAATAGAGGAAGCCATTGATCTGAGGATTAAAACGCTTGACATCTTTGGAGATTCCGCTCTGGTGATCAATCAGGTCAATGGAGATTGGAACACGAACCAGCCGCATTTGATTCCTTATAGAGATTACACCAGAAGAATACTGACGTTCTTCAAGAAGGTGAAGTTGTATCATGTCCCCCGGGATGAGAATCAGATGGCTAATGCTTTGGCTACTTTATCTTCCATGATAAAAGTTCATTGGTGGAATCATGTGCCACACGTTGCGGTGAATCGACTCGAGAGGCCTGCGTATGTGTTTGCAGCCGAGTCTGTTACGATTGATGAGAAGCCGTGGTATTATGATATCAAGAACTTCCTCAAGACTCAGGAGTATCCTGAAGGCGCGTCGAAGAATGATAAGAAAACCCTGAGAAGGCTAGCTGGAAGCTTTTATTTGAATCAGGATGACGTGATGTATAAAAGGAACTTTGACATGGTCTTGCTCAGATGCGTGGATAGACACGAAGCAGACATGTTGATGCAGGAAGTGCACGAAGGTTCGTTTGGTACCCACGCTGGTGGTCATGCAATGTCAAAGAAACTGTTGAGAGCCGGTTATTACTGGATGACTATGGAATCCGATTGCTTCAAGTATGCTCGGAAATGCCATAAGTGTCAGATTTATGCTGATAAGGTGCATGTACCACCAAGCCCGTTGAATGTCATGAACTCGCCTTGGCCGTTTGCCATGTGGGGCATTGACATGATTGGGAAGATTGAGCCTACTGCTTCGAATGGACATCGCTTCATCCTGGTTGCGATTGATTACTTTACCAAATGGGTAGAAGCAGTTTCCTATGCTAATGTTACCAAACAAGTGGTTGCCCGGTTCATCAAGAAAGAAATCATCTGTCGTTACGGAGTCCCTGAGAGAATCATCACTGGCAATGGTTCGAATCTCAATAACAAGATGATGAAAGAGCTTTCCAGAGATTTCAAGATCGAACATCATAACTCTTCTCCTTATAGACCAAAGATGAATGGTGCTGTAGAGGCGGCGAATAAGAATATCAAGAAGATTGTGCAGAAGATGGTCGTTACGTATAAGGATTGGCATGAGATACTGCCCTTCGCTTTGCATGGGTATCGTACTTCAGTGCGTACGTCGACCGGGGCAACCCCCTACTCCCTTGTGTATGGTATGGAAGCAGTCCTACCAGTTGAAGTGGAGATCCCTTCTCTGAGGGTATTTGTCATACCCCAAAATTTGCCCATTAATATTTCAAGACATTTTTCAGGGCACTCCGACTCATTTTTATGACACTGATCTTAAAGGAACAAAGGCCCAGCTCACGAGTGGCCCAATCCAGAAAATGGCCCAAACTGGCCTGCTCGCTAGGCGAGCAAATCCTTCGCCTAGCGAACGTTCGCTACACGCTCGCCTAGCGAAGCTGGCAGATAACAGAAAATTCTGGGCTTCATTCTGAGCCCATTAGGTCACCACGATCACTATAAATACTGGTACTTCAGCCACGAAAATGGACAGACCAAGGGGGACGAAAAAGGACGAAAGGAGAACCCTAGCAAGCAAACCCTAGCGCTCACAGACGGAAAACCCTTGAGGCTAACCCTGAGAATTCCGAGTAACCCTAAAGGAAACCCTGAAGGAAAAGCCGGCGGCAGCAAGGTCACTTCCGCTCAATTCGATCCGATCGGCCAATTCAAGGTTACAATTCGATTACAAACAAGTTGGCATTGCTATTACTACCTTATGTTCTTAATTTGCATATGGTATCATGATTGAATTTATGAAACTATCTTAAGTTTTACATATGAATTTAAGTATGCATGAACATCTGAATGTCTAACCACATAATCTCTGTAATGGATGCTATAAGGTGTGAAGCTTGCTGACATTATGCTGTTATCAAAACCAGAATCCGCAGCCGCTCGCTAGCACATCGCTAAGCGAGCATGTAGCGAGTATTCGCTAAGCCTTCGCTAGGCGAGGCAGCGGCGACCGGGACAGTCGCTGATTTTTCTGTTCTGTCCTTTGCTAACCTGTCATGTTTTATCATAGCCATGCATTGTTTATCTGACCCTACTGCTGTTCTGGTTTCTTTTGCGGTGCAATCCTTGATTGCATCCTGACTTGGTACTCTAACCCGTTTGCTGAATTTTGTAAAGGTTCACCTTTCCCAGGAAAAGATTGTTGTCTAGGTCTTCCACTTTATTTGTGGGATACCCTTGTGGAGTTTCACCCTAAATTACCTAATTAATTTTAATGTATTAATTTTAATGTATTAATTTTAATGTATCAATTTTAATGTATTAATTTTAATGTGGAGATTCATCCTAATTACCTAATCGATTGTAAAATACGGCCTCTAAATATGTGATCTTGGACCTCTCTTTTGCCTTACGATATTACGGTACCACGGTCATGTCCCGCGAATGTGGGGATACACTTAGCAATGGCCCTTCGATTAAATCATCATAAAATAAATCATAGTCCCTCGGATGTTGCCTTCGAATATATGATTTCGTCCCTCGATGACCCTTCGGTGTAGCCTACGGTTAAATGATGATCGTCCCTTCGAATGCTAAGGTATCCTTACAACTGTTGCCTTCAATGACCTATCGATGACCCTACGATGACCCTTAAACATCCAAAGGGTAAAATTACTCACTTCTCAATAGTAAGGACAGTTTTACCCTCATAAGGATAGGAAACGTTCATAACGACCTTAGGAAGGTATAACTCTCAATTGCTGGATCATAACCTAAAACATTTCCCACCCCTCACACTTTGCAAATCCTAGAAAATCACCACTTGGTATACATTCATACTAAGTTACATTTTCCTAAACCGTTTTCAAAATCAAACGAGATAAATACTTTGTATACATTCATACGAGAATCATTACAAAGTTAAACTCTCTTTTCGAAACATTTTTTAAACAATTCACGAACACTTTTCAGACAAAAATATAAGTGATCCAGCAATTAAGAGCCCATGGATAACCATGGATACAAAGGGTGCTAACACATTCCCTTTGTATAATGTACCTCCCGAACCCAAAATCTATTGAGGTCTTTCCTGTTCTTTTCCACCTTTCCTTATTGGATAAAAGAAAAGTCGGTGGCGACTCTTGCTATCCGTGACATTGCAATAAAAAGCAAAATACCCTAAGTCAGTTCACCGTATGACAGAACTGGCGACTCTGCTGGGGATACTTTAAAAAGAGAGGTTACCTTAAAAACAAGATCACTTATTCCAAATTGTCTGATTTACTTTTAAGGGATTGCTTGGGTATTTTTGAGTGAAAGATCCTACACCCGGATCTAGTGTACCTTAGGTAAGTAGCAATAGATCATCGCGACTATCCGGTGTATACTGGAATGGTTAAAATGATGGCTACGGTTAATGTGACACTTTGGATGTCATGATGTTCCTCATGTTCACTTGAGGAAAAATTTGGCTTCCGCGTGGTGTCATTAAAGCATTAACCAGACCTTTAGAACCCTAATTGACTCATCCTGGCCATTAGAAAGTAGTGAGATAACTGACTTCGGTTCCGACTGGGGTTGGTTGAGACTCGATACTACACTCTTTGAGATTGGACTTTAGGGAAGCTTCGGTCAACCACTTGGTGTTGCACTGAAGTGGACTTAAAGGAAGGTCGGTGATTTGAGATCCTTCTAGAACCCGGTTACTATTCTAGGACAGGTTGAACCAACTAAACTTCAGTGGGGAGGGTACTTACCTATGGAACTCATGCAAGCCTTAAAACCTAGGAATGATGGTTGTGTGACTTGCTTGTGCTTGTTATTTATCATAACATCTTAACATCATTAACATCATGACATCATAACATTGTACTAACCATTTCAAGGACTTAGGGATTTAACTTTGCTCTGTTTTGTAAGGCTATGGCTCCCAGGAAGACCATCCGGATCAATTTTGTAGCAATCTCTCCTCAACTGAAGAATTTAGTGTCAGAGCTCCCCGATCATGCCCAGTTCATCAAGAAACACGGTTCTCTCCTCAATTTGGTTACCACTGGTTTCAAAGAAGATATGATGAGGGTTTTATTCCAGTTCTTCGACCCTAAACATCATTGCTTCACATTCCCAGATTATCAGTTGGTACCTACACTGGAAGAATTCTCTAGACTGCTTGGGATACCTATCCTTGATCAAATACCTTTCAGTGGTTTAGAAAAGGTTCCGAAGTCTGAAGAAGTTGCTGCAGCTTTACACATGACGAAGTCCGACATTGAAGCTAATTGGGTAACAAGGAGTGGAGTTAAGGGTTTACTTGCCAAATTCCTGACAAATAAGGCCCGAGAATTCTTAAAAGTTATGAATGTTCGTGCTTTCGAAGACATCCTGGCATTGCTAATCTATGACTTGGTGTTATTCCCTAATCCAGACCAATTCATAGACATGAATGCTATTAAGATATTTCTCACTCATAACCCTGTACCTACCTTGCTGGGAGACATTTTGCATTCCCTTCACACTCGTACCATGAAGAAGCAAGGGACTCTCATGTGCTGCATACCTTTGTTGTCTAGGTGGTTTATTTCGCACCTTCCTCAATCAGTCTTGAAGAACGAGCAGAATTTGAAATGGTCTCAAAGGATAATGTCGCTCTCCCACCCAGACATCTGTTGGTGTCCTCAGTTCAAGGAAAATGTTACCATCATTGACCGTTGTGGCGAGTTCCCTAATGTACCACTCCTAGGAATAAGAGGAGGTATTACTTATAATCCTGCTTTAGCTCTGCGACAGTTTGGTTGTGCTCGAAGAGATGGTCCACATGAAATAATCATCGAAGGCATTGTGTTCGACTATGACAACGATTCCCAAGGCCTCCGTCAAAGATTTGTACGAGCTTGGGGCATGGTGAAGAGAGGTACGTTAGGACAGAAAAATTCTATTCCTATGGAACCTTATCTCAGATGGGTACGCGCCAGAGCTCATGAACTTGTCATGCCATATCTTGCAATCGGACCTCAGATTGTCGAACCTGAAGCTGAAGGAGGTGCTCCTCAGATCATTCCTTATCCAGATATGCCTACCAATGTTGAGGAACTAAAGAGATCCTGGATCCAGTTGAGAGAAGAAAGGGATACTTTCGAGACTCAGTTCGTCGCAGAAAGGAAGAAAGTGTTAGAACTTACCAGTCAGCTTAATGAGGAACGAAGACTCAATGCGTATCTTCGCCCAAAAAGAAGCCGCCCCTGGGAGACTTGAGCTTTCATTGTATTTTTATTATTATTCCTTTTGTAATGAACATTGGTCAAAGAAATTAGCAATAAACATTTCTCTCTTATTGGTGATTTACGCAAAGTTAAATTCCAAAAGTCCTTGAAAATATTTCATACATTGCATAGCATAACATAACACTGCATAACAGGTATTCTACAAGTTCAATGTTCTCACGGTCTTCCTTCTAAACAGAAAAATGGATCTCGAACAAACTGTCAAAGATCTCCAGACTCAGAATGCTCAATTCAAGGAGATGATGCTAAGCTTATCCAAGGGGTAGGAGGAACTGAAGGCTCTTTTGCTCGAAAAGAAGAAAGACAAGAAAGCTGTGAGTTTCATTAACCCGGGAAGAAGGCGTAAAGGACAGGCCGCAGGAGTCAAGTTTGGGATCCCGAATGGTCCAGAAGAGGAGACAGAGAATGATTCAGAAGAGGAGAATGTCGATCTCTTCAACCCTGAGGACGACGATGAAGATTATGAAAATGAACAGTACTCTCCAAGAGATGATAAGTACAAGTTGCTGGAAGAACGTATGCTAGCTATGGAAGGTCAGAAGGCGCCCGGTCTGGATTTCGAAAGTTTGGGTCTGGTCTCCGATGTGACCATTCCTCGCAAATTCAAAATCCCCACTTTCACTAAGTACGATGGTGCGTCCTGTCCTCAGATGCATCTGAGAGCTTATGTGAGAAAGATTCAGCCGCATACCACTGACAGGAAGCTATGGATCCATTTCTTCCAAGAGAGCCTGTCTGGCACACAGTTGGAATGGTATTATCAGCTCGAGAGCTCTGACATCCGCACCTGGATTGATTTAGCAACAGCTTTCTATAAACAGTACCAGTATAACTCTGAACTAGCGCCTACCCGGCTACAGCTACAGAATATGACTATGGGATCTAAAGAAAGCTTTAAAGAATATGCTCAAAAGTGGAGAGATTTGGCTGGCAGAGTCAAACCCCCTATGATTGACAGAGAATTGGTGGATATGTTCATGGGCACACTGACCGGCCCATTCTACAGCCATCTACTGGGAAGTTCTTCATCAGGTTTCACTGAACTTATATTGACAGGTGAACGTGTTGAAAGCGGCATCCGAAGTGGAAAGATACAGGCGGCTGCCTCTGCAAGCACCAAAAGGTCCTATCAGGGGAGGAATGAATCAAATGCTGTGTACGGTCAAAAGGGTCGTAACAAGAAAAACCGTGACCATGACATCGGAGCAGTTACGATTGCAGCACCACCATCTCAAAACTTCCAGCCCAAACAAGACAGGCCAAGAAGGCAGTTTACCAGGATCAATATGACCTTGGCACAGGCACTGCAGGGAATGCTAAAGGCAAATTTGATCACCCTCAGAGATCCTCCTACGAATCCCAACACTACTTCTTCTCGTTATAACCCTAATGCCAGGTGTGCATATCACTCCGATAGCCCCGGGCATGATACAAACGATTGCTGATCATTGAAGAATAAGATTCAGGATATGATCGAAGCTGGAGAAATTGAGTTTGAGCCTCCGGAGACCCCTAATGTCATCACTGCTCCTATGCCTAATCATGACAAGACGGTTAATGCCGTGGATGACGACGATCACGTTTCCAATGTGGCGGACTTAACATCTCCTCTCCCGATCATAAAGAGGAATTTATTGCAAGCTGGTTTATTTCCAGGTTGTGCTGAAGATTGCAATCTCTGTATATTCCAACCAGATGATTGTTGGGAATTGAAGAATGGTATTCAACGGCTGATGGATGATCGTACAGTTCTCTTCGAAAAGATTCCTAAGGCGGAAAACCCTATTGAAGAAATATCTGTGATTGCTAGGTCCAAAGTTCCAGTGAAGATTACCGCTACTAGGGCGCCTGTGAAGATTACTGTTGAGCCCAGGTAGCTCCCCTAATCATTACTGCACCTGGCCCGATCCCGTATTCCTCAAGCAAAGCCATTCCGTGGAATTATGGAGGTGATGTTTACATCCATGGCGTAAAGCAAGTTGGTAATTCTGCTAATCCTAATGACATTGTTGGGACTAGTAAAGTTACTCGAAGTGGAAGGATCTTCTCTCCAGAAATCTCACCTCCCGACCCTGAAACTCGAGGCGAGGAACCAGTCAACCCTTCTCAGTCAAAGACACCGGTCGAAGTTACTACTGAAAATGTTGCCAAGCAGGAAATGGAGGAAATGCTGAAAATCATCCGTAAGAGTGATTTTGATGTGGTAGAACAGTTGGGGCATACCCCGTCTAAGATCTCGATGTTATCCTTGCTGTTATCTTCTGAATCTCATGCCAATGCATTGATAAAATTCTTGAAGACTGCTCATGTGCCTCAGGAAACATTTGTCGATCAGTTCGAAAATTATGTTGCTCACTTGGCTGTTGACAATGGCCTAGGCTTTTCCGATGCTGACCTGACACCAGCGGGAAAGAATCACAATAAAGCCCTGCATATCTCCATTGAGTGTAGGGGAATCACTTTGTCTCATGTGTTGATCGATAATGGCTCTTCCTTGAATGTGCTGTCAACAGCTGTGCTGGATAAGATGGACTGTAAAAGCATCGAACTAAAACCTAGTGACATTGTGGTACGTGCTTACGATGGTGCGAAGAGTGTTATCCATGGCGAAGTAGTCCTCCCTATCAAGATAGGACCTCAAGTCTTCAATACTACCTTCCATGTAATGAACATTCGTCCTGCCTATTCCTGCTTACTGGGACGCCCTTGGATTCATGGGTCAGGTGTTGTAGCTTCGTCTCTCCATCAAAAGCTGAGGTATCCCACAGAGGGCAAAATTGTCACCGTGTGTGGAGAAGAAGAGTACATTGTCAGTAGTGTGCATGCCTTCAGATACGTCGATATGGATGGTGAATTCATTGAGACTCCTTGTCAGTCATTTGAAGTAGTTCCTCCGACCAATCCTGTCCTTAAGCCAACTTCCGGTGTGCCCAAGGTTATTCGGACTCCTCCTGCTATGATTTCCCTGAAGGACGCTCAAGCTGTGGTTGAAGATGGTGGCTGTACTGGCTGGGGTCAACTGATCGACGTACCGTACAAGTCTGACAAATTTGGCCTGGGGTTTAGCTCTGAGAAGGTAGCCAAGAGTCAAATTAATGCTGTAGAAGACGCTGACAGCGATTGTGACCTGGATAGCTGGATTTTCCCAACAATTGGCGACGGACTCAATAATTGGAAGGCTGAAGACACTATCCCGATTTCCTTTAGTCAGGAGTAATTGTTATTGTCTATTTTGGTGTTGCAAATTTTTGTTTTTTTTACAATTGAACTTCTCCAAGCGTTGTGTCTATGCCCGGGGCACAATAGCTAATTTGTTAAGGGTTTTGTCATTTTCATAAGCATATTCATATTCAATAAATCAATGGACTTTTTGCATTCAAATATTGCACTCTTTGTCTTTTCTGTCATCTTCCAAACAAGCTGTGTTTTCTTACACACACTCACGTAACGAATTGCAGATCCATACCCACTCTGGATCCTGTTGATAATAGTTCTACTACTGTTCATTATGCCTTTGAAAATCCGATCTACCAAGCTGAGGATGGAAGTGAGGGAGATTGTGAAGTACCTGGAGAACTTGCCAGACTATTACTGCAAGAAGAAAGGACTATACAGCCGCATGAAGAGTCAATCGAAATTGTAAACCTGGGTACCAAAGTAGACAAGAAAGAAGTCAAAATAGGAGCAGGCTTGGAAAACAGTGTCAAAAGAAGGTTGATTCAGATGTTACATGACTATGTAGAGATTTTTGCTTGGTCTTATGACGACATGCCAGGATTGGATACTGACATAGTAGTGCATCGTCTGCCAATGAAGGAAGACTGTCGTCCTGTTAAGCAGAAGGTTCGTCGCATGCGTCCTGAAATGTCTGAGAAAATCAAAGCCGAAGTTATGAAACAATTCAATGCCGGTTTTCTAGCCGTTACTTCTTATCCTCAATGGGTTGCTAATGTGGTACCAGTGCCGAAGAAGGATGGTAAGGTGCGAATGTGCGTAGATTACAGAGATTTGAATAAAGCGAGTCCCAAAGATGACTTTCCACTCCCGCACATCGATGTGTTGGTAGATAACACCGCTCAACACAAAGTATTCTCCTTCATGGATGGATTCTCGGGTTATAATCAAATTAAGATGGCACCTGAAGACATGGAGAAAACTACGTTTGTGACGCAATGGGGCACTTTCTGTTACAAAGTGATGCCATTCGGTTTAAAGAACGTCGGGGCAACGTACCAGCGTGCTATGGTGGTTTTGTTCCATGACATGATCCATCATGAAATAGAGGTATATGTGGATGACATGATAGCCAGATCTCATACTGAAGAAGAACATCTCGATCATTTATACAAACTGTTTGAGAGGTTGAAGAAGTACAAGTTGAGATTGAACCCGAACAAATGCACCTTTGGAGTAAGATCCGGTAAACTCTTGGGCTTTATTGTCAGTGGTAAAGGAATTGAGGTCGACCCGGCCAAGGTGAGAGCTATTCAAGAAATGCCAGTTCCCCATACAGATAAAGAGGTCAGAGGTTTCTTGGGACGTTTGAATTATATTGCCCGATTTATCTCCCACTTGACTGCTACCTGCAAACCCCTCTTCAAACTACTGAGGAAAAATCAAGAGATGAGATGGAATGATGAATGTCAAGAAGCTTTCGACAAAATCAAGAAGTATCTCCAGGAACCTCCAATTCTGATACCACCAGTTGAAGGAAGACCCCTAATCATGTATTTGACCGTGTTAGAAAATTCAATGGGGTGTGTGTTGGGGCAACATGACGAGTCTGGTCGAAAAGAGCATGCCATATACTACCTTAGCAAAAAGTTTACCGACTGTGAAACAAGATACTCACTGCTCGAGAAAACTTGTTGTGCTTTGGCCTGGGCTGCTCGCCGACTAAGACAGTATATGTTGAATCATACCACTTTATTGATTTCTAAGATGGATCCTATCAAATATATATTTGAGAAACCTGCTCTCTCCGGGAGAATAGCAAGATGGCAGATGATTTTAACAGAGTATGATATCCAGTATACTACCCAGAAAGCAATCAAAGGAAGCGTGCTAGCCGATCATTTGGCTCATCAAGCGGTGGACGATTACCAATCTATGAATTTTGAGTTCCCAGATGAGGATGTCATGCTTGTTACTGATTATGAAAAACCTGGACCGGATGAAGGACCTGAACTGGGATCCCGATGGACTATGGTGTTTGATGGATCTTCTAATGCATTGGGCCACGGTGTTGGGGTTGTAATTATTTCTCCCGGGGGTTACCATACACCTTTCACTGCTAGACTATGTTTTCATTGTACCAATAATATGGCTGAGTATGAAGCATGTATTTTGGGACTCAAGGCTGCTATAGACCGGCGAATCAAGTTTTTGAGTGTGTACGGAGACTCAGCATTAGTAATCAGTCAGATCAAAGGAGAATGGGACACTAAACATTCGAATCTCATCCCTTATCGAGAGCGGGTGATGACATTAATCCCATACTTTGAAGAGATTACATTTGAACATATTCCACGGGAAGAAAATCAGTTGGCGGACGCATTGGCTACCATGTCATCTATGTTCAGAGTCAGGTGGGACAGTGAAGCTCCCAGGATCACCATTGAACGATTAGATGAACCAGCACATTGTTATGAACTTAATACTGAGGGAGTAGAGGAGAAACCTTGGTTCCACGAAGTAAAAAGATATTTAGAAGCTCAGGAATACCCTGAAGGGGCATCCATCAATGACAGAAAATTCCTGAGGAAGTTCTCCGCTAAGTTCTTTCTGAGTAATGGAATATTATACAAGTGTAATCATGACTCAACTTTGCTTCGCTGTGTGGATAAAAAAGAAGCAGAAAAGATTATGGAAGACATGCATGACGGTATTTTTGGGACTCACTCTAGTGGACATACAATGGCCAAGAAGATTCTGAGATCAGGGTATTATTGGTCTACCATGGAAGCTGATTGCCATCATCACTCCAGAACCTATCACAAGTGCCAGATATATGCGGATAAAGTACATGTGCCTCCTGCTCCATTGAACGTGTTGACAGCACCTTGGCCCTTTGCAATGTGGGGCATTGATATGATTGGAGAGATTAAACCTACTGCTTCTAACGGGCATCGTTTCATCCTTGTTGCTATTGATTACTTTACAAAGTGGGTAGAGGCCGCCTCATTCGCTTCTGTCACCAAGAATGTGGTGGCACGATTCATCAAGAATAATCTCATTTGTCGATATGGCATCCCTGAAAGAATTATTACTGACAATGGTACTAATTTGAACAACAAGATGATTACTGAACTCTGCACGCAGTTCAAAATAAAACACCATAACTCTTCTCCGTACCGGCCAAAGATGAACGGTGCCGTGGAGGCTGCTAATAAGAATATCAAGAAGATCATACAAAAGATGATGGTGACGTACAAAGACTGGCATGAGATGTTACCGTTTGCTCTTCACGGTTATCGCACTTCAGTACGCACTTCGACAGGAGCAACTCCTTTCTCTTTAGTCTACGGAATGGAAGCCGTTTTACCAGTGGAAGTCCAGATTCCCTCTCTAAGAATCATAAAAGAGGCGGGCTTAGATGAAGATGAATGGATTCAGACTCGACTCGACCAGATAAACTTGATCGATGAGAAGAGACTTGCGGCTGTGTGTCATGGACAGATATATCAGAAGCGCATGACCCAGGCATTTAACAAAAGAGTCAAGAGACAGGTATATCGAATTGGCGATTTGGTAATAAAGCGTATCATTCTACCACAGGGTGATCCCAGAGGCAAATGGATTCCCACGTACGAAGGGCCGTTTGTAGTTAAGAAGGTATTCTCTGGTGGAGCCATGATACTAGCTACAATGGACGGCGAAGACTTCCCGCATCCCGTGAACGCAGACATAGTCAAAAAATACTACGCATAAAAGAGACCTGCTAGGTCGACGTACCTAGGCAAAAGTAAGGGCATCCCGGCGAACCAAAAAGGTTCGGGCAAAAATTAGGGATAAACATAAAAAATGTGCACCCGGCAAGTCGAAAACCTGAAAAGGCGGCTTGGGCAAAAAGGGGTATCCTGGTGGATTGAAAACCTGAAAAGGCGGTCCAGGCAAAAATTAGGGACTAAAGCGTATGACTATGTCCCGTTCTCAGACAGCTTCATCCAAGTTCAAAGGACTGAACAAGCTAATCACTTCTATCCGACAGCAGGAGATGAGAGGCTTGAAGACATAATGGCAGTAGTGGAATTAAAGTCAATAGGACGTTTTCGGCATAGCTTTCTCTTTATTTTCTTGACAATTTCCTCTTACTAGGATTTTTGTCTCCTTGTACACAAATTGCCTGTTTATAGGCCCTCTTTCGAAATCAATATAATTTTAGTTTCAAAAAAAAAATGCTCTTGTTTTACTTTCTCTGTTTTGTTTGCATAAGCGTCCATTGATTTAATTCGAATTAATATATGCATTTGGATATGATCGATGTTTACCAAAAATGCGTGCATAAAATAGAAATAGCGATTACTACTAGACTTCAGGATCGAGGAGAAGGTCTAATCATGCTTTCCAATGAATCCGTTGCTAATCCTATCCCCCAGCAAAGCCAGTCATTCCCAGAAGAGAGTGGCATTACTAGACAAATGGGTCATCTCTTCCACCCCCAGCCAGGCTTCTGTTGAACATTTCTACCATCAGACAGGAATCAAGCATCCCCGGCTAAGAAAGGGTCATCGATACCAGTATCTCCCAACCAGAAGATTGAGATGTGTTTTCCCCAGTAGAGTCCTCTGGAAGAACTTTTCAGATGCATAATTCATTCATTACATCATTTCACAGCATACGCATGCATACATCGTTCGCAGTTATTTTCGAAAGCATAAAACATCTCATGCATCATGACATGGCATGAAGCTAACTTTATTTTTCAGGTTAATTATTCCCCTGATACAGTCAAAACAAAGGTCCATTCAGACGGACATCCTCATCAATTACGTTCAGGATTCAACTACATCTTTCAGATATACTCCATGTCAACATTCATTCTGACATCCTCCTAACGATGGCATCTATAAGCCCATCCCAGACATTTATTGCAAATACAACATATACAAATACTATCAGATGTAGCCTAGCGTACGGTTCATTCTGATTCAGCTCAACATATGACTCTTTCAACTCAGATGCGATCTAACGTACGATCCATTCCGACCTTCAACAACTCCAATACGGTCTAGCATACGACCCAGTTGGACCTTCAAGGCCTCAAATGCTACCTAGCGTACGGTACATTCTGAAGTGTAGTCTGGCGTATGACTACCCCCTTCATCACCAGGTACAGCCTAACGGACGGCTTAGTCTACAACTCAGATACGATCTAGCATACGATCCATTCTGATCCTTCACCCCCAGTAACGATACAGCCTAACGGACGACTCGTTCTGCAACTCAGATACGATCTAGCGTACGATCCATTCTGATCCTTTATCCCCAGCAGTGTATGACTCATTCGGATTCTTATCTCATTTTGATTCGGCACAACATATTACTCCCCCAACAAGTCCGATACGGTCTAGCGTACGACCCATTCGGATCTTCATTCCTCAGATACTACCTAGCGTATGGTACATCCCGAGGTGTAGTCTAGCGTACGACTACTTTTCGTCAGATACAGCCTAACAGACGGCCCATTCTGCAACTCAGATACGATCTAGCGTATGATCCATTCTGATATGTTATCCCCAGCGGCGTATGACCCATTCTAACTCCCCAGTGAAGTCGACGGCCTAATGAATGACTCACTATACGGTCTAGCGTATGACCCAGTGACACCCATGACTTCAGATATCTTCTAACGTACGACGTACTCTGAAGCTCTCATCATCAAACTTCCTAGATGGCATCTTTAAACCCATCTCCATCAAGACTAACTAATTGACAAGTGCAAATTTTTGGGGCATCCTAAGTGTTCAATAATCTTCCACCTCTAGACCACGAATGGCGTACATACCATTCTGACTCTCTCGGTTCAAGAATATTGAACAGGGGCAGCTGTCATACCCCCAAATTTGCCCATTAATATTTCAAGACATTTTTCAAGGCACTCCGACTCATTTTTATGACACTGATCTTAAAGGAACAAAGGCCCAGCTCACGAGTGGCCCAATCCAGAAAATGGCCCAAACTGGCCTGCTCGCTAGGCGAGCAAATCCTTCGCCTAGCGAACGTTCGCTACACGCTCGCCTAGCGAAGCTAGCAGATAACAGAAAATTCTGGGCTTCATTCTGAGCCCATTAGGTCACCACGATCACTATAAATATTGGTACTTCAGCCACGAAAATGGACAGACCAAGGGGGACGAAAAAGGACGAAAGGAGAACCCTAGCAAGCAAACCCTAGCGCTCACAGACGGAAAACCCTGGAGGCTAACCCTGAGAATTCCGAGTAACCCTAAAGGAAACCCTGAAGGAAAAGCCGGCGGCAGCAAGGTCACTTCCGCTCAATTCGATCCGATCGGCCAATTCAAGGTTACAATTCGATTACAAACAGGTTGGCATTGCTATTACTACCTTATGTTCTTAATTTGCATATGGTATCATGATTGAATTTATGAAACTATCTTAAGTTTTACATATGAATTTAAGTATGCATGAACATCTGAATGTCTAACCACATAATCTCTGTAATGGATGCTATAAGGTGTGAAGCTTGCTGACATTATGCTGTTATCAAAACCAGAATCCGCAGCCGCTCGCTAGCACATCGCTAAGCGAGCATGTAGCGAGTATTCGCTAAGCCTTCGCTAGGCGAGGCAGCGGCGACCGGGACAGTCGCTGATTTTTCTGTTCTGTCCTTTGCTAACCTGTCATGTTTTATCATAGCCATGCATTGTTTATCTGACCTTACTGCTGTTCTGGTTTCTTTTGCGGTGCAATCCTTGATTGCATCCTGACTTGGTACTCTAACCCGTTTGCTGAATTTTGTAAAGGTTCACCTTTCCCAGGAAAAGATTGCTGTCTAGGTCTTCCACTTTATTTGTGGGATACCCTTGTGGAGTTTCACCCTAAATTACCTAATTAATTTTAATGTATCAATTTTAATGTATCAATTTTAATGTATTAATTTTAATGTGGAGATTCATCCTAATTACCTAATCGATTGTAAAATACGGCCTCTAAATATGTGATCTTGGACCTCTCTTTTGCCTTACGATATTACGGTACCACGGTCATGTCCCGCGAATGTGGGGATACACTTAGCAATGGCCCTTCGATTAAATCATCATAAAATAAATCATAGTCCCTCGGATGTTGCCTTCGAATATATGATTTTGTCCCTCGATGACCCTTCGGTGTAGCCTACGGTTAAATGATGATCGTCCCTTCAAATGCTAAGGTATCCTTACAACTGTTGCCTTCAATGACCTATCGATGACCCTTAAACATCCAAAGGGTAAAATTACTCACTTCTCAATAGTAAGGACAATTTTACCCTCATAAGGATAGGAAACGTTCATAACGACCTTAGGAAGGTATAACTCTCAATTGCTGGATCATAACCTAAAACATTTCCCACCCCTCACACTTTGCAAATCCTAGAAAATCACCACTTGGTATACATTCATACTAAGTTACATTTTCCTAAACCGTTTTCAAAATCAAACGAGATAAATACTTTGTATACATTCATACGAGTAGGGGTGTTCAAAACCAAACCAACCCAATAGAAAACCGCAAACCAAACCAAACCAAACCAAAACCGCAAAAAACCGCATTTGGTTCGGATCAGTTTGGGTCATTCTCTAACAAAACCGCACGGTTTGGTTTGGTTTGCGGTTTGTATTTTTCAAACCGAACTAAACCAAACCAAACCGCATTATGTTACAACTCAAACTTCAGTTATCCCAGATCCAATCCAAAACTCAAACTTAGTATGCCTTAACCTTACAATTAAGAATGATTTTCTCTTAGTCACACTTAGGATTTCAATTTCAACCTTCTAAAATCTCTCCCAGTAGTATCGCACATTCTTCTCATCTTCTTTACCATGTACGTTTCGCTTTTTCTACTCTAATATTTCATCTCTTATGTTCTTTCTTTTTTATCTTTTTTGTTACTATTTTCTCGTCCAATTACGTTTTTATCGCACATTTCTTCTCAATCCCGCATATCATATGTTCTTTTTTTCATCTTCTATATATATATATATATATATATATATATATATATATATATATATATATATATATATATATATATATATATATATATATATATATATATATGTGTGTGTTTTTTATTCCATTTTTGTCTAATCTAATTTTGTGTATATTGAATGCGAAGTTTTTGTCTAAATATGATAAGTTTTTATGGTATTTAGTAATGTATGAATGACTAAATACAAAGTTACGTTGTTATCTATAGATGTATGTATGACTCAATAAAAATATTGTAAAAAACCGAACCAACCGAACCAATCCAAACCGCGTTGGTTTGGTTGGTTTGGTTTGGTTTTATTTCTAAAAGTCAACCGAACCAAACCGAACCGCATGCTTTTTTCTCTTGCGGTTCGGATGATTTTTATCGTCAAAACCGCCCAAACCGCACCGCGAACACCCCTACATACGAGAATCATTACAAAGTTAAACTCTCTTTTCAAAACATTTTTTAAACAATTCACGAACACTTTTCAGACAAAAATATAAGTGATCCAGCAATTAAGAGCCCATGGATAACCATGGATACAAAGGATGCTAACACCTTCCCTTTGTATAATGTACCTCCCGAACCCAAAATCTATTGAGGTCTTTCCTGTTCTTTTCCACCTTTCCTTATTGGATAAAAGAAAAGTCGGTGGCGACTCTTGCTATCCGCGACATTGCGATAAAAAGCAAAATACCCCAAGTCAGTTCACCGTATGACAGTATTATTGGATGTCAAGCTGGACGAAGCCGAGTGGATTCGTACAAGGTTTAATGAGTTGAGCCTTATCGAGGAGAGACGGCTAGCAGTTGTATGCCATGGGCAGTTGTATCAGAGAAGGATGAAGCGAGCCTTTGATCAGAAGGTGTGTCCTCGGACATTTCAGACTGGCGATTTAGTTCTGAAGAGGATCCTTCCTCCCGGTACAGATAACAGGGGCAAGTGGACTCCTAATTACGAAGGTCCGTATGTGGTGAAGAAGGTTTTCTCCGGTGGAGCCTTGATGCTTACAACAATGGATGGTGAAGATTTTCCGTCCCCTGTTAACTCAGATGTAGTCAAAAATACTTCGCATAAATTGACCCGCTGGACAAAAAGAATAAAAGAGTCCAGGCAAAAAAGGGCATCCCGGCGAACCAAAAAACAGAAAGAAAAGGTTCGGGCAAAAATTAGGGATATAAAATGAAAAGAAATTGTACACCCGGTAAGTCGAAAACCCGCAAGGGCGGCTTAGGCAAAAATGGTTATCCCGGTGGATTGAAAACCCGAAAGGGCGATCCAGCCAAAAGAGGAATTAAAGCGAAGATTACAGTCTGAGTTATCTGTACTTCATCGCGCGTTCGTCGTCTGCCCATCTCGAAAGATGTGATCGGTCCAGTCATTCTCTCAGAAAGCAAGGAAGTTGGGAGGAAAACTGATGATTTGTGAGTTATAACAGAATTGGGAAATAGTGGATGCCGTATTCACATTGCCATTAGGATAGTTATTTTTCCTTTTGTGCGCAATTACTCTTTCTAGGAATTGCTTCCCAATGTATTTGCCTTTTCAGGCACGTTTCCAATCAATAAAAGTCATTATTCAGATAAATAGCTCTCTTGTTTTTATTTTACTGTTTTGTTTGCAAAAACTCCGAATTTTTGATAAACATTGCATATAATAAAACATGAAGGCTGAAAAATAACTCGCAGAAGGATAAAACATTTGAAAAATCTTTGAATGTTGAGGATACTTGAGTGTATCTTATCCATGTATCCCCCGGGGCATTGTGTTTTGCTGTATTGCAGGTCGACATCTGGAGCTTTCCCCAGCAGGTCCTTCTCAGAGCAAGTTTGATATCCGTCAGAGTTGAGTTCCCCTGCAGAGGTGTCTGTGGATGTGACCTTCTTTCCTCGGCAGATTTAAGGATTGCCGATCCTCAGCAGGCCTTGTTGACAGGGTTCCCCAGCTAAGATCCCCGCTAAGTACCCTGGGTATTGTCCTCAGGAGGGTGTCCCCAGCGGAGTTTTTTTGAGGATGTTGTTTCCCAGCAGTCGGGTTTGTGACATTGGTATCCCCAGCATGGCTGTAGTGCTTCTCCCCAGCAGGGTTGCAATGGTTTACCTCCAGCATGACATGATGGTGTTATCGTTCCCCCACCAGAGTTGTTCTCCCCAGTAGAGATTGGAGTGGGTTTTCCTCAGCAAGTCCCCGAGTGGAGCGGGTTTTAATAAAAATATTTCTCCCAGCAGAATTATCCCACCCAGTGATCGGGCATGGTTCCCGTAGCGAATCGAATCCCCAGCTGAGTTTTATTCCAACTTGTGGATTGTGTGGGTCGTCCCCAGTGGAGTAGCAGTTATCCCAGAGCATAGTTGCCTACCTGAGTTTTGGTGGATCTTCCCCAGTGAAGTCGCTTATCATCCTGGCGAGTACTATCCCCGAAGAGGTTGCCTGGTTTACTTCCTCAGCGGAGTATTGTTTGCTTTCCCGCGCAAGTCCCCGATGATTTGATGGTGAGGATGTTCCCCAGTGGAGTTTATCTTGTCCTGTCAACATTTTGTTCCGCTCCAGCATGAGTGAGAAGTCGGTGCTTTTCTCCGCGAGGCATCCCCCGATAAGACTCTCCCCGCAGAGTATTCTTCAAATAGAGTCTCCCTGCAGAGTTGAAGTATCTGATCATTTGGCTCCTTAGCCAATGTTGCATTTGCATATAGTATTCATTGCATCCTCAAAAATGCGTAGCATTTCCATTCGATATGAGTATTACGCCATAGAAAAATTCAAACATATGCATTACATGTGTTCGAAACCCTCAAACGTATCCCCGGCAGTGGCGGATTTTTGTTTAACCTGTACGCACATTTCTACAGTTGCTCCTAATGGCGTTCTGGATTAATCCCCACAGAGTTTTTATTTCCTCATCCATTGGTGAAAGGAAAGCCTGCTTCTCTCCAGTGAGACCCCCTGCAAGTGTTCAGCCTTGCCTGTCATCTTGTAAATGTCGATCCTGTCACACCCGCGTGTGTGTTCCTTTGGTGTCGGTAAACCCATCTTTCGTGATTTCAGTCATGCATAGTGTCTGGTATTCTTTGGTGTCGGATAACACCATCTTTCGGTGATTTCCAGTCATGCGTAGTGTCTGGTATTCTTTGGTGTCGGTAAACCCATCTTTCGGTGCTTTCCCAGTCATGCGTAGTGTCTGGTCTTCTTTGATGTCGGTAAACATCATCTTTCGATGTTCGTAACGTCGTCCTTCTTCCTTAGTGAAGATTCCTCCTCTCCGTTGGTGTCGATAAACGTCGAGTTTTTCCTATGCGTCTTTGGCGTATAGTTGATATCTTTCCCCCCCAGGATCGTCCCCAGAAGAATCCTCCTCTCCTTGGTGTCGATAACACGTCGAGTTTTTCCTATGCGTCCGAGGACGTATATTTCTTATCCCTCACAGATCATTCTTAATGAGTTGATTCCCCTCAGAAGTTTCCTCCTCTCCGTTGGTGTCGATAAACGTCGAGTTTTTTCCTATTCATCCTATGACGGCTAGTTGTGCCCTTCCCCATGCGGATTTACCTCCACGTGGTTTCGATAAACGTTGAGTTTTTCTCATTCGTCCGATGACGTCTGATTGTGTACCCCATTCCCAGTCATTCATTTGTCTGGTTGATTCCCAGCCAGAACCCCAGTAGACGTCCTATTCGGTTTCTGATTGTGTGCCATTTCCCGTCGTGAAGTGCCTTTCTCCTTCTCCGTTGGTGTCGATAAACTCGAGCTTCTCCCTTTTCGTCCGATGACGTCGTGGTCGAGTTCTCCCAGTTCATCCGTCTTGCCGTTGATGTCTGGTCTCCTTCTCCGTGGGTGTCGTAAACTCGAGCGTCTCCCTTTCGTCTGATGACGTCTGGTCGAGTATTCCCATTCATCCGATGATGTCTGGTTACCTCTGCCGTTGGTCTTGGTAAACGTCGAGTTTTTCCTGGTCGTCCCAGCTGATTTACCCTCCGTGGGTGTGGTTGTAAACGTCGAGTTTTTCCCCACTATGTCCGCTGACATGGGGTTGTATCCTTTCCTGGTATCCCCAGTAGAGTTGATTTACCTCTCCGTTGGTCTTGGTAAACGTTGAGTTTTCCTAGTTGTCCGCTGGCATCTAGTTGAGATTTCTGTTCCCATTCAGCGGTGGTTGATGTCTGGATTGGTTGTACCTCTAACGGAACAAACAACAGAAAAGACAAATCCCAACAGTGTGCAAATTTCTACGGTTCTTAGTATTCAAATCCCCCGTTGACCCTGAAAGTCTGACAGCCGTTGCTCTCATCCATTCGGGTTCCAGTTCTTGAATAGGGGCAGCTGTAGCACCTCAAGGTGCACCCTACCTTTTGTGCATACATTTTCATTCTTAGGTCATGTAGCATAATAAAGTCCATTCATAGCATTGCATAGCCATTTGCCCAAGTGCAGTTCAGTGGAAAATAGGTCAAACTGGTCAGGAGATCAGTCAAACCAAAGCAACATGCTATTTCATTGGAACAAAACCCTAGGTTGATTTATCAAGTTCATATGGTCTAAGGATCATTGTAAGTGGTTTGGCCAAAGGTTGGATATCAAAGCTCATCAGTCAAGCTGAATTTCAGCTGAAACCCTAGAAAGTCAACTGTGGTCAACTGTGCCTGATTTATGGATTTGAAGGTGGGAGATGGTTTGAAAGGCTTCATTCATGTCCATATAAGTCTCATTTGACATATCAAAGACCAAGGTTTGAAGATTGGAAGTCAGACAAGAATTTCCTAAAATGGCAGGTGACCTGTAATTTAGCTGCCCAAAATGGAAAGTTTTTCTCCCCAAATCTTTCATCATACAAGCTTCAAATGGAATTTTGTCCAACATGAAAGTTGAATATCTTGTCTCACCATTCCAAAAAGTCCAAGAACTTGAAATTCCCATGTTGGTTGCAAGATATGGTCCAATCATTTTCCAAAATGTCCAATTCAAAGTGCATAACTTTTCATATGGAATGGCCAAATTTGGATGGTTTTTCTTTGAGCAAACCACATTTGATGTGTACTTTCATTAATCCATCATCACATTTTGCCAAAAAGCCTTCACATAAAAAGGTCAATTTTCAAGTGTACTAATTAAAACAAGGGCAAAATGGTCCACATCTCAAATTACTTGGATTTTCACATGGGACTTTTTCCAACACCCTCCAAAATGCCATTTAGAAATTGTGTGAACTGGTTTTGGACTGATAATTAGCTGCATCATGAAAGGTGGCATAGGGACCTACACTTGAAAATGCACTTAACACTAATCATCTCCATTTTGCTAATCATGATTAATTTTGGATTAAGGCTTGGTATATATTGCTATTGTAACTGTTTTCAATAATCACTAATCACTTTTTCAGATCCATCCAAAAAACTCAAGAATCTCTCACTTTTTCTCCATTTTTCCTAAACTTTTTTCTCAATCCATCAATATTTCACCATTGTTTTGCAAGATCTTGGTTGAATCGTCATGTGCAGGTAATGTACAAGGACTGTTGAAGCAAATTGAGAGGAAACCGATCAAGAACTCCAACTGTCCAAGCTTCACCTCCATCCATGGCAGTACAGAATTCACTTTGATCATTGGCGGATATAAGAGATATGCAATCTATCTCCCGCTATTCCGTTGAGTCGTCCCTCTGCTCACACCACTGTGTTGATGCATTGGGACACAAACCCAAGATCTTGTACAATGTACAGTTGTGTCAGAGTCTTGAGTGTAGAAGGGTTCCTCCTTTCTGAACCCACGCTCCTTGGTCTTAAGCTCTCCCTGACCAGGGATAAGAGCTGTGAAGTCTTATCTTCACTCACCTTTCATCAGCTTCACCTTAGCCCCTCAATGGCAAGGTTAAGAGCTAACACTACCCCTGTACAGATGACTCGCTCTTGCAGTCTCACCCTTTGATTGAGCCCCTTTTGTGTGCATATAGTGTGTGCTACTTGTGAATGCTTGATTTACTGCTTGTGTTGAATAGGATAGGCTTGCTTCCTGTGCAAGTTAGCTAGAAACCTTGACTTAGGGACAATCTCGCATGATAACATCTAGGCTCGAGTTAGTCTCCCTAGTTGTGTTTCCCTCTGTTATCTGGTTAGGCTAGTCCTGTGTCCCTCCGTAGGGGAACTACGTCGCCCTGATCCTCATACCAGATGAGGTACGTAGGCAGGAGATGAGCAGATCTCTCCGGGCGCCTGTGTCTTTGTTTCGTGTTGTTG
This sequence comes from Lathyrus oleraceus, assembly GCF_024323335.1. Lineage (NCBI taxonomy): Eukaryota > Viridiplantae > Streptophyta > Magnoliopsida > Fabales > Fabaceae > Lathyrus > Lathyrus oleraceus. The sequence continues at coordinate 372,104,733 of NC_066583.1, read as the reverse complement.
TGTGCTTGGAAGCTGATGTAAGTCCATCGAGTGGCGTTCGGGTTCCAGTGTGGGTTTGATTGGTTCGGATGCTGATGTAAGTCCAGTGATTGGCATTCAGGCTCCACGTTTGCCTCCTTGTGTGTGTTTTTGGTTCGGATGCTGATGTAAGTCCAGTGATTGGCATTCAGGCTCCACGTTTGCCTTTGCCTGTGTTTGTTTGTGTGCGTGTTAGCCGAGCTACGAATGCTCTGATTCTCCTTCGTCCAAAGGAGATACGTATGCATAGGATGCGACATCCTAGCGAGCATGTGTCGTTTTCCCCAGTCCGAACTACTTTGACTCTGATGTCTATGCTTGATAGACTAAGTAGGCCCAGGATACGATATCCTGCCGAGTCAGTCTTGTTTGTTTCCTTGTGTCTCTTTCAGCCTGTGTAGATGATCGTTTATGAGCAGTGTTTTAGCAACCATTTTCCTTCCTATTGTGCGTGGATCCCGTCGAGTACGACGGATGCGTAGGGGTGCTAATACCTTCCCTTCGCATAACCGACTCCCGATCCCATTCTCTTTGGTCGCGAGACCATGTTCTTTCCAGGTTTACTCTGAGCGTTTCCTTTCCCTCTTTTGGGATAAATAACGCACGGTAGCGGCTCTGTTGTTCTTGTTTTCCCGCCGGTTTTTCGTGTAATGCGACAGCTGGCGACTCTGCTGGGGACATCTAGAGAAGTTGACCTGTGCTGGTCCTTCTTCCCTAAGCGAGTCTCTCCTAGCGCTCTCTAGGTTAGGGCTTTGGTTGCCATCTGCTGTTGTTTATTCCATTCATTTCATTTACTGTTTGCATTCAATGTGTGCATTAATGTTTGCATTCATTCATTTCATTTGTTGTGCTGGCTGTGTTTCTCTGTGTGGGGTGGGAATTACTCGAGGTAAAAGGCCCAATACCCAGGCTATGAGTGCAATCTAAGAAACCTAGGAATATAGTGATTCATGGGAAGCGGGTGGTATGCGCCACTTAGCGGAACATCGATATCACGAGCAGTTCAGACCCTGGTAGGATATCATCGTTACATACTTCAGGTGTGTATATGATGGTATTCTGCGAAAGGTTATTTATGTTGCGTTTCTTTCGACCTTACCCTAGCCTAGATGACACCCGTGAGTGGGGAGGGAATGATCATTTTAACAGGTACAGATGGTGACTGTTGGTGACTCAGTGTACTCCTGTTGGTGACTCAGTTTCTCAGATTGGGTTCAGAGGACAGTTGACCAGTTGACTTTGGGGTTCAGATGATTTTGATCAGAGTTCGAGCCGAAGCTTCGATCCTGTGTTCAGAGATGCACAGCTTGCCAGTCGTGTCTGCATCATGTGCATCATAGCATGTTTATTTTTCAAAAGAAATGCAATAAAAAAAATGAAATGAAAAAAGAGAAAAAAGGAAAAAAAACTAACCCCTGCATGCATATCATTTCTCAGGTACATTCCAGAGCTTGATTCATTGATAGAGATGGCAACAGTTCCTGAGCCGAAGCGGAAGACCTGTTCCTATAGCTTTCACCGTGAGCCTCCGACGTCTCTGATTGAGTTGAGCAGTTTTGTGACCAGTGATCATCTGAGGGGGTTCATTGACCAGTATGGGGATCTGTCGACTCTGTTGAAGATGGTAGTCGACCCGGTGCCATTGCAGACTCTTCTCCAGTTTTATGACCCAGAGCTTAGGTGTTTCACTTTCCAGGACTATCAGTTGGCGCCTACTCTTGAGGAGTACTCCATTCTGTTGGGTGTCCCGATTCAGAATCAGATTCCTTTCTTGGACGTGCCAAAGGAAGTTGACTTCAGGGTTATTGCTAAGGCCTTGCATCTGAGTATCTGAGAGATCAGTGATAGTTGGAAGACCAGTGGGGATGTTGTGGGTCTACCTTTGAAGTTTCTGCTGAGAGTTACCAGAGGAGAAGCAGAGAAGGGGAATTGGGAAGCTTTTCGTGCCCAGCTTGCTGTTATGATTTATGGGATCGTTCTGTTTCCGAGTATGCCCAACTTTGTGGACTATGCTGCATTCTGCATCTTTATTGGAGGGAATCCAGTCCCTACTCTGTTAGCTGACACTTACTATGCTATCCACAGTAGGCATGGTAAGGGTGGGGCTATCAGGTGTTGTCTCCCACTTTTGCTCAGATGGTTCATGTCTCTCCTCCCAGTCAGTGGGCCATTTGTCGATGCTCAGAGCACTTATAGGTGGACTCAGAAGGTGATGTCTCTCACTTCATATGACATCAGATGGCAGTCATACCGAATGGATGTGCGGGATGTGATGATGTGTTGCGGAGAATTCCGGAACGTGCCACTTGTGGGGACCAAGGGTTGCATCAATTACAACCCAGTTCTTTCTCTTCGCCAGTTAGGGTTCGTAATGAGTAGAAGACCACTTGAAGCTGAGATAGCTGAGAGTGTGTATTTTGAGAAGCGTACTGACCCTGTTAGATTGGAGCAGATTGGAAGAGCTTGGAAGTCTATTGGTGTCAGAGATGGATCCGTCTTAGGAAAGAAGTTTGCCATTGATATGCCTGATTACACTAATTGGGTGAAGAAGAGAGTGGAAACTTTGTTGTTGCCCTATGATAGGATGAATCCGTTGCAAGTGCAACCACCCTTGATTCTTTCTGATACTGTGCCTGCTGAGCAGTATAAGCAAGCTCTGATGGAAAATCGCCGCCTGAAGGAGAAAGAGCAAGATGCCCAGATGGAGTTGTACCAGGCCAAAGCTGATAGGCTGAATCTGTCTCATCAACTCAGAGACGCCCAGAGTGTAGGTGTTGGTGGGGTGAGGAGTAAGAAGAGATCTTATGCAGAGATGGAGACCTTGCTAGATGCAGAGCACAGAGAGTGTTTAAAATTGCAGAGAGCTGAAGCCAGTTATCTGAAGAAGATCAGAGACTTGGAGAAGCAACTCAGGGACAGAGATATCCAGTTGAAGAAAGAAGTCGACCAGAGACTTGCATCAGAGACCCAGCTTGGGGCAGAAGTTGTCGAGCTTAGAAGACAGTTGAAGGAGAAGATCACTCCATTGCCAGAATGTTCAGAGTGTGAACTGTTGATAGACCAGTGTCACTACTTGAAGGCGCTCATTCCTGGAAGTAACTTGTCTTAGCTTGTATTTCCTGATGTTTAGGTTGTGAATCACCCCCAGGCTTGTTGGGTGGGATTCCTTTGTTGTTGGATATTTGGATCTTTGTTGTATGATCCAGCTGCTCATTTATAGATGAGATTGTTGTTTCATTCTGTACTCGTTGATCAATTGTATGATGTTTCTGTATCTCCCTGTTGCTTTGTGTTGTTGCAGGTTGTCGTTTCTTGAGATGAATCAGGCTTTTTGAATGCCTGAGAGATGATCATTATCATGTGCATCATATGCATTAGCATCATAATCATAACATTTGCATAACAGGTGTTCTCGTGCCGACTTCTCACTCTGGTTCCTGTGTCAGGCAGGATAGCGGATCAGCGACCTCACCGGTACTCTACAAGACTTAATCAGCGTAGAAGCATGGATCAGGTCCAGACTGAATTAGCTGAGATGAGGGCGAACATGGCCCAATTCATGACCATGACGCAAGGGGTTGCTCAGGGTCAGGAGGAGCTTCGTGCTTTGGTTCAGAGGCAAGAAACGGTTATTCAGGCGTCTAACCGGGGTTCACCTGTTGCTCCACCTGGTTTTGAGACTGTTAATGTTGCTGCTGCTCCCGGTCATGGTTATGCTACAGGAGAAGAACTCCAAGGTATAAGAATCAATGGTCAGCCTCTTGTTGCAGAGGTCAACGCTAGAGCTACCAGGGCTCCGGTGCGTCATCCAGCCCCGCTTGTCGACAGACAAGAGGACATGTTCACAATGCTGAGTGAAGATGATGGTGATGTTGGTAGAATGGAGGATAGGGATCGGAAGGTCGATGCCCTGGCTGAGAAAATTCGTGCGATGGAATGCCAGAACTCTCTGGGGTTCGATGTCACAAACATGGGGTTAGTGGAAGGTCTGAGAATCCCCCATAAATTCAAGGCACCCACCTTTGACAAGTACAACGGTACTTCTTGCCCTCGCACCCATGTGCAGGCCTACTATCGGAAGATCTCGGCATATACAGATGACGAGAAAATGTGGATGTATTTTTTCCAAGATAGCCTATCTGGGGCATCTTTGGATTGGTACATGGAGCTCAAACGAGATGCTATCCGATGTTGGAGGGATCTGGGAGAAGCTTTTCTTAGACAGTACAAGCACAACATGGACATGGCACCGAGCCGGACTCAGCTGCAGAGTCTGTGCCAAAAGAATAACGAGAGCTTCAAAGAGTACGCCCAGAGGTGGCGTGAACTTGCTGCTAGAGTCCAACCCCCTATGCTGGAGAGGGAGTTGACTGATATGTTTATTGGCACGCTGCAAGGGGTATTCATGGACCGAATGGGGAGTTGCCCATTTGGAAGCTTCTCTGATGTTGTAATTTGTGGTGAAAGAACCGAGAGTTTAATCAAGGCCGGGAAGATTAATGATGTGGGTTCCTCTTCATCAAAGAAACCTTTCTCTGGGGCACCTCGCCGTAGAGAAGGTGAAACCAATGCTGTTCAGCATCGCCGAGGGCCGAATAGAAACCAGAATCAGTACATACAGGTTACTGCAGTGACCATTCCTGCACCTCAACAGCCTCAACCTCCGCAACAACCTAGACAACAACAACAACAGCAACGTCCTTATCAGCCGAGGCAGAGGCTGCAACCTGATAGACGGTTTGACCCGTTGCCCATGACTTATGTTGAGCTGTTGCCTGAATTGCTCAGATTGGGTTTTGTGGAATTGAGAACGATGGCTCCACCAACTATTTTGCCACCTGGGTACGATGCAAATGTCCGGTGCGATTTCCATTCTGGGGCACCAGGGCATAATATTGAAAAGTGCCGGGCTTTTCAGCATAAAGTCCAGGATTTGATCGACTCCAAGGCGATCAACTTCGCCCCTGTGCCAAATGTCGTTAACAATCCCATGCCCGCGCATGGTGCTCATAGGGTGAATTGTATTGAAGGGGTCGAATCTGAGGATTTGGTTGTCAATGTCAGTGAGATTCAGACTTCTCTGATGGTGGTCAAAGGTCGTCTGCTGAGTGGTGGTGTTCAGCCGGGTTGTGATGAAGACTATATGGGCTATGCAGAGGCTGAGAATGGGTGTGATCTGCTGCGGGCTGGTATCCAGGGTTTGATGGATCAAGGCTGTGTTCAGTTTGGCCGGGTTGACAATAGGGATCATGGGGCAGTGTCTACTGTCACAATCTTTTTCAAACCGTCTGAAGGACGGGCACCTACGACAAGTGGTAATCCAGTTACCATATCTGCATCAGTTGCTACCAACACTCCGACAACAATCATTGCTCCGGTAAGAAGGGCTGTGGACAGTAAAGCTGTGCCTTGGAAGTATGACAACGCCTACCGAAGCAACAGAAGGGCTGAGAACAGGGTCAAGCCTTCGAATCAAGCGCCCGTAACTATCAGTGTGCCTGTCAGTAAAGCTCTTGCGGTTGTGAGTCCAGCTGTGGACAATGTGGGTGGACCGGGAGGCTTTACTCGCAGTGGTCGGCTGTTTGCGCCTCAATCGTTGAGGGATGCCAATGCTGAGGCATCTGCCAGAGCTAAGGGCAAACAGGCCGCAGTTGATGAAACGCCTGCTCAAGCGAATGTGCCTGGTGGCTCATTTGAGAAGGATGTGGAGGAATTCATGCGCATAATCAAGAAGAGCGACTACAAGATTGTAGATCAGCTCAACCAAACTCCCTCCAAAATCTCTATCCTTTCCCTGCTGTTGTGCTCTGAGGCACATAGAGACGCCTTGCTGAAGATGTTAAATATGGCGTATGTACCTCAGGAAATTTCGGTTAGTCAGCTTGAAGGTGTAATTGCTAATGTGAGTACCCGACACGGCGTGGGGTTCACAGATCTTGATTTGACACCCGAAGGTCGGAATCATAACAAGGCCTTACACATCACTATGGAGTGTAAGGGGGCTGTGCTGTCTCATGTGTTGGTTGACACGGGTTCTTCGTTGAATGTGCTGCCGAAGCAGATATTGAAGAAGATACTTGTTGAAGGGGTGGTGCTGACGCCAAGTGACCTGATTGTTCGTGCTTTTGACGGATCCAAACGTTTTGTGTTTGGGGAGGTCACTTTGCCCATGAAGATAGGTCCTGAGGAGTTTGACATCGTCTTCTATGTCATGGACATCCAGCCTGCTTACAGTTGTCTTCTGGGACGTCCATGGATACATGCAGCAGGGGCAGTCTCGTCGACTCTCCATCAGAAGCTCAAGTACGTCTGGAACGTTCAGATTGTGACCGTGTGCGGTGAAGAGGACATCTTGGTGAGTCATCTGTCCTCATTCAAGTATGTCGAGGTGGATGGCGAGATCCACGAAATTTTGTGCCAGGCGTTTGAGACGGTGGCTATTGAGAAGGTGGCGTATGCTGAGCAGAGGAAGCCAGGTGCTTCAATTACTTCTTACAAACAAGCCAAGGAGGTCGTTGATTCCGGCAAGGCCGAGGGCTGGGGCAAGACGGTGGACTTGCCTGTCAAGAAGGACAAGTTTGGCATTGGATATGAGCCTCGCCGAGCAGAACAGGGGTCAGTAGGTCCTAGTACCTTTACCAGCGCTGGGCTGATGAATCATGGTGATGTCTTTGCTACTGAGGGTGAAGATGTTGACAGTGATTGTGATCTCGACTGCTGGGTCCGCCCGAGTGCACCAGGGGAAGTGATCAACAACTGGACTGCGGAGGATATAGTCCAAGTTACTCTTCAGACAGAGTAATTTTCTTTTGTTTTTTCATTCTGCACAAAACCCTACGTTCTGCCCAAGACGTAGTGGTTCATTGTAGGGCCTCATGTTTTCAATTTTTATCATTAATAAAGGACGTTTTGCAAACAATTTTGTGATCCTTGTCTTTCTATTTTTGTTTTTCATTTTTTCAAAAAAATAATAATAATGGCAATGTTTTTGTTTTTGTGACTTTCTTGAACTCTTTTTCTAAAACAAAACATTAAAACACGTAGAAATGACCTTATGGCATCCACTATGAACGAATCTGTTATGGCTCAGTATGATTTCGACAATCCCATCTATCAAGCTGAAGAGGAGAGTGATGAAGACAGTGACCTCCCGAAAGAATTGGCTAGATTGTTGAAGCAGGAGGAAAGGGTCATCCAACCTCATCAGGAAGAGTTGGAGATAGTGAATCTTGGTACTGAGGACGCCAGAAGGGATATCAAGATTGGGGCTGCTTTGAAACCTGAGGTCAAGAGCAGGTTGATCGAGATGCTAAGAGAGTACATGGAGATATTCGCCTGGTCTTATCAAGATATGCCTGGGCTGAATACTGATATTGTGGTTCATAGACTACCTCTCAGAGATGATTGTCCTTCGGTCAAGCAGAAGCTTCGTAGAACGAGTCCTGATATGGCAGTGAAAATCAAGGAAGAGGTTCAGAAGCAGTTCGATGCTGGTTTCTTGTCAGTAACAACTTACCCACCGTGGGTAGCCAACATCGTTCCTGTGCCGAAGAAGGATGGCAAAGTCAGAATGTGTGTCGATTACCGGGATCTGAATAGGGCGAGTCCGAAAGATGATTTCCCATTACCTCACATTGATGTATTGGTTGATAATACGGCTCAATCCTCGGTATTCTCTTTCATGGATGGTTTCTCGGGCTATAATCAGATTAAGATGACGCCAGAGGACATGGAAAAGACGACATTCATTACACCTTGGGGCACATTCTGCTATAAGGTGATGCCATTTGGGCTGAAGAATGTCGGTGCTACCTATCAGAGGGCAATGACGACTCTCTTTCATGACATGATGCACAAAGAGATTGAAGTGTACGTGGATGATATGATTGCGAAGTCGCGGACAGAAGAGGAGCACCTGGTTAATTTGCAGAAGTTGTTTGACAGATTGGTCAAATTCAAACTGAGGCTGAATCCAAACAAATGCACGTTTGGGGTAAGATCAGGGAAGCTGTTAGGCTTCATTGTCAGTGAAAAAGGGATTGAGGTTGACCCAGCAAAAGTCAAAGCTATTCAGGAGATGCCTGAACCGAAAACAGAAAAGCAGGTTCGTGGGTTTTTAGGGAGATTGAATTACATTGCAAGGTTTGTATCTCACCTAACTGCCACGTGTGAACCAATTTTCAAATTGCTTAGAAAGAATCAGGCGATCAAGTGGAATGATGATTGTCAGAAGGCCTTTGACAAGATTAAAGAGTATTTACAGAAACCTCCGATTCTGATCCCTCCAGTTCCAGGAAGACCATTGATAATGTACCTGTCAGTAACCGAGAACTCGATGGGGTGTGTATTGGGACAGCATGACGAGTCTGGTCGAAAAGAGCATGCCATATACTACCTTAGCAAAAAGTTTACCGACTGTGAAATCAAATATTCACAGCTTGAGAAAACTTGCTGTGCTTTGGCCTGGGCTGCTCGCCGACTGAGGCAGTATATGTTGAACCATACCACTTTGTTGATTTCTAAGATGGATCCAATGAAATACATCTTTGAGAAGCCAGCTCTTACCGGACGTGTTGCCCGTTGGCAGATGATCTTAACTGAGTATGATATCCAGTACACGTCGCAGAAGGCTATCAAAGGTAGTGTATTGTCAGACTATCTCGCCGAGCAACCAATTGATGACTATCAGCCAATGATGTTTGAATTCCCTGATGAAGACATCATGTACCTGAAGATGAAAGATTGTGAAGAGCCGCTTGTCGAGGAAGGACCGGATCCTGATGACAAGTGGATACTGATGTTTGATGGGGCTGTGAATATGAATGGTAACGGTGTTGGGGCAGTGCTGATCAATCCTAAAGGTGCTCATATACCTTTTTCTGCCAGATTGACTTTTGATGTCACCAACAACGAAGCTGAGTATGAGGCTTGTATCATGGGAATAGAGGAAGCCATTGATCTGAGGATCAAAACGCTTGACATCTTTGGAGATTCCGCTCTGGTGATCAATCAGGTCAATGGAGATTGGAACACGAACCAGCCGCATTTGATTCCTTATAGAGATTACACCAGAAGAATACTGACGTTCTTCAAGAAGGTGAAGTTGTATCATGTCCCCCGGGATGAGAATCAGATGGCTGATGCTTTGGCTACTTTATCTTCCATGATAAAAGTTCATTGGTGGAATCATGTGCCACACGTTGCGGTGAATCGACTCGAGAGGCCTGCGTATGTGTTTGCAGCCGAGTCTGTTACGATTGATGAGAAGCCGTGGTATTATGATATCAAGAACTTCCTCAAGACTCAGGAGTATCCTGAAGGCGCGTCGAAGAATGATAAGAAAACCCTGAGAAGGCTAGCTGGAAGCTTTTATTTGAATCAGGATGACGTGATGTATAAAAGGAACTTTGACATGGTCTTGCTCAGATGCGTGGATAGACACGAAGCAGACATGTTGATGCAGGAAGTGCACGAAGGTTCGTTTGGTACCCACGCTGGTGGTCATGCAATGTCAAAGAAACTGTTGAGAGCCGGTTATTACTGGATGACTATGGAATCCGATTGCTTCAAGTATGCTCGGAAATGCCATAAGTGTCAGATTTATGCTGATAAGGTGCATGTACCACCAAGCCCGTTGAATGTCATGAACTCGCCTTGGCCGTTTGCCATGTAGGGCATTGACATGATTGGGAAGATTGAGCCTACTGCTTCGAATGGACATCGCTTCATCCTGGTTGCGATTGATTACTTTACCAAATGGGTAGAAGCAGTTTCCTATGCTAATGTTACCAAACAAGTGGTTGCCCGGTTCATCAAGAAAGAAATCATCTGTCGTTACGGAGTCCCTGAGAGAATCATCACTGGCAATGGTTCGAATCTCAATAACAAGATGATGAAAGAGCTTTCCAGAGATTTCAAGATCGAACATCACAACTCTTCTCCTTATAGACCAAAGATGAATGGTGATGTAGAGGCGGCGAATAAGAATATCAAGAAGATTGTGCAGAAGATGGTCGTTACGTATAAGGATTGGCATGAGATACTGCCCTTCGCTTTGCATGGGTATCGTACTTCAGTGCGTACGTCGACCGGGGCAACCCCCTACTCCCTTGTGTATGGTATGGAAGCAGTCCTACCAGTTGAAGTGGAGATCCCTTCTCTGAGGGTATTTGTCATACCCCAAAATTTGCCCATTAATATTTCAAGACATTTTTCAGGGCACTCCGACTCATTTTTATGACACTGATCTTAAAGGAACAAAGGCCCAGCTCACGAGTGGCCCAATCCAGAAAATGGCCCAAACTGGCCTGCTCGCTAGGCGAGCAAATCCTTCGCCTAGCGAACGTTCGCTACACGCTCGCCTAGCGAAGCTGGCAGATAACAGAAAATTCTGGGCTTCATTCTGAGCCCATTAGGTCACCACGATCACTATAAATACTGGTACTTCAGCCACGAAAATGGACAGACCAAGGGGGACGAAAAAGGACGAAAGGAGAACCCTAGCAAGCAAACCCTAGCGCTCACAGACGGAAAACCCTGGAGGCTAACCCTGAGAATTCCGAGTAACCCTAAAGGAAACCCTGAAGGAAAAGCCGGCGGCAGCAAGGTCACTTCTGCTCAATTCGATCCGATCGGCCAATTCAAGGTTACAATTCGATTACAAACAAGTTGGCATTGCTATTACTACCTTATGTTCTTAATTTGCATATGGTATCATGATTGAATTTATGAAACTATCTTAAGTTTTACATATGAATTTAAGTATGCATGAACATCTGAATGTCTAACCACATAATCTCTGTAATGGATGCTATAAGGTGTGAAGCTTGCTGACATTATGCTGTTATCAAAACCAGAATCCGCAGCCGCTCGCTAGCACATCGCTAAGCGAGCATATAGCGAGTATTCGCTAAGCCTTCGCTAGGCGAGGCAGCGGCGACCGGGACAGTCGCTGATTTTTCTGTTCTGTCCTTTGCTAACCTGTCATGTTTTATCATAGCCATGCATTGTTTATCTGACCCTACTGCTGTTCTGGTTTCTTTTGCGGTGCAATCCTTGATTGCATCCTGACTTGGTACTCTAACCCGTTTGCTGAATTTTGTAAAGGTTCACCTTTCCCAGGAAAAGATTGCTGTCTAGGTCTTCCACTTTATTTGTGGGATACCCTTGTGGAGTTTCACCCTAAATTACCTAATTAATTTTAATGTATTAATTTTAATGTATCAATTTTAATGTATTAATTTTAATGTGGAGATTCATCCTAATTACCTAATCGATTGTAAAATACGGCCTCTAAATATGTGATCTTGGACCTCTCTTTTGCCTTACGATATTACGGTACCACGGTCATGTCCCGCGAATGTGGGGATACACTTAGCAATGGCCCTTCGATTAAGTCATCATAAAATAAATCATAGTCCCTCGGATGTTGCCTTCGAATATATGATTTCGTCCCTCGATGACCCTTCGGTGTAGCCTACGGTTAAATGATGATCGTCCCTTCGAATGCTAAGGTATCCTTACAACTGTTGCCTTCAATGACCTATCGATGACCCTACGATGACCCTTAAACATCCAAAGGGTAAAATTACTCACTTCTCAATAGTAAGGACAGTTTTACCCTCATAAGGATAGGAAACGTTCATAACGACCTTAGGAAGGTATAACTCTCAATTGCTGGATCATAACCTAAAACATTTCCCACCCCTCACACTTTGCAAATCCTAGAAAATCACCACTTGGTATACATTCATACTAAGTTACATTTTCCTAAACCGTTTTCAAAATCAAACGAGATAAATACTTTGTATACATTCATACGAGAATCATTACAAAGTTAAACTCTCTTTTCGAAACATTTTTTAAACAATTCACGAACACTTTTCAGACAAAAATATAAGTGATCCAGCAATTAAGAGCCCATGGATAACCATGGATACAAAGGGTGCTAACACATTCCCTTTGTATAATGTACCTCCCGAACCCAAAATCTATTGAGGTCTTTCCTGTTCTTTTCCACCTTTCCTTATTGGATAAAAGAAAAGTCGGTGGCGACTCTTGCTATCCGTGACATTGCAATAAAAAGCAAAATACCCCAAGTCAGTTCACCGTATGACAGAACTGGCGACTCTGCTGGGGATACTTTAAAAAGAGAGGTTACCTTAAAAACAAGATCACTTATTCCAAATTGTCTGATTTACTTTTAAGGGATTGCCTGGGTATTTTTGAGTGAAAGATCCTACACCCGGATCTAGTGTACCTTAGGTAAGTAGCAATAGATCATCGCGACTATCCGGCGTATACTGGAATGGTTAAAATGATGGCTACGATTAATGTGACACTTTGGATGTCATGATGTTCCTCATGTTCACTTGAGGAAAAATTTGGCTTCCGCGTGGTGTCATTAAAGCATTAACCAGACCTTTAGAACCCTAATTGACTCATCCTGGCCATTAGAAAGTAGTGAGATAACTGACTTCGGTTCCGACTGGGGTTGGTTGAGACTCGATACTACACTCTTTGAGATTGGACTTTAGGGAAGCTTCGGTCAACCACTTGGTGTTGCACTGAAGTGGACTTAAAGGAAGGTCGGTGATTTGAGATCCTTCTAGAACCCGGTTACTATTCTAGGACAGGTTGAACCAACTAAACTTCAGTGGGGAGGGTACTTACCTATGGAACTCATGCAAGCCTTAAAACCTAGGAATGATGGTTGTGTGACTTGCTTGTGCTTGTTATTTATCATAACATCTTAACATCATAACATCATGACATCATAACATTGTACTAACCATTTCAAGGACTTAGGGATTTAACTTTGCTCTGTTTTGTAAGGCTATGGCTCCCAGGAAGACCATCCGGATCAATTTTGTAGCAATCTCTCCTCAACTGAAGAATTTAGTGTCAGAGCTCCCCGATCATGCCCAGTTCATCAAGAAACACGGTTCTCTCCTCAATTTGGTTACCACTGGTTTCAAAGAAGATATGATGAGGGTTTTATTCCAGTTCTTCGACCCTAAACATCATTGCTTCACATTCCCAGATTATCAGTTGGTACCTACACTGGAAGAATTCTCCAGACTGCTTGGGATACCTATCCTTGATCAAATACCTTTCAGTGGTTTAGAAAAGGTTCCGAAGTCTGAAGAAGTTGCCGCAGCTTTACACATGACGAAGTCCGACATTGAAGCTAATTGGGTAACAAGGAGTGGAGTTAAGGGTTTACTTGCCAAATTCCTGACAAATAAGGCCCGAGAATTCTTAAAAGTTATGAATGTCCGTGCTTTCGAAGACATCCTGGCATTGCTAATCTATGACTTGGTGTTATTCCCTAATCCAGACCAATTCATAGACATGAATGCTATTAAGATATTTCTCACTCATAACCCTGTACCTACCTTGCTGGGAGACATTTTGCATTCCCTTCACACTCGTACCATGAAGAAGCAAGGGACTCTCATGTGTTGCATACCTTTGTTGTCTAGGTGGTTTATTTCGCACCTTCCTCAATCAGTCTTGAAGAACGAGCAGAATTTGAAATGGTCTCAAAGGATAATGTCGCTCTCCCACCCAGACATCTGTTGGTGTCCTCAGTTCAAGGAAAATGTTACCATCATTGACCGTTGTGGCGAGTTCCCTAATGTACCACTCCTAGGAATAAGAGGAGGTATTACTTATAATCCTGCTTTAGCTCTGCGACAGTTTGGTTGTGCTCGAAGAGATGGTCCACATGAAATAATCATCGAAGGCATTGTGTTCGACTATGACAACGATTCCCAAGGCCTCCGTCAAAGATTTGTACGAGCTTGGGGCATGGTGAAGAGAGGTACGTTAGGACAGAAAAATTCTATTCCTATGGAACCTTATCTCAGATGGGTACGCGCCAGAGCTCATGAACTTGTCATGCCATATCTTGCAATCGGACCTCAGATTGTCGAACCTGAAGCTGAAGGAGGTGCTCCTCAGATCATTCCTTATCCAGATATGCCTACCAATGTTGAGGAACTAAAGAGATCCTGGATCCAGTTGAGAGAAGAAAGGGATACTTTCGAGACTCAGTTCGTCGCAGAAAGGAAGAAAGTGTTAGAACTTACCAGTCAGCTTAATGAGGAACGAAGACTCAATGCGTATCTTCGCCCAAAAAGAAGCCGCCCCTGGGAGACTTGAGCTTTCATTGTATTTTTATTATTATTCCTTTTGTAATGAACATTGGTCAAAGAAATTAGCAATAAACATTTCTCTCTTATTGGTGATTTACGCAAAGTTAAATTCCAAAAGTCCTTGAAAACATTTCATACATTGCATAGCATAACATAACACTGCATAACAGGTATTCTACAAGTTCAATGTTCTCACGGTCTTCCTTCTAAACAGAAAAATGGATCTCGAACAAACTGTCAAAGATCTCCAGACTCAGAATGCTCAATTCAAGGAGATGATGCTAAGCTTATCCAAGGGGTAGGAGGAACTGAAGGCTCTTTTGCTCGAAAAGAAGAAAGACAAGAAAGCTGTGAGTTTCATTAACCCGGGAAGAAGGCGTAAAGGACAGGCCGCAGGAGTCAAGTTTGGGATCCCGAATGGTCCAGAAGAGGAGACAGAGAATGATTCAGAAGAGGAGAATGTCGATCTCTTCAACCCTGAGGACGACGATGAAGATTATGAAAATGAACAGTACTCTCCAAGAGATGATAAGTACAAGTTGCTGGAAGAACGTATGCTAGCTATGGAAGGTCAGAAGGCGCCCGGTCTGGATTTCGAAAGTTTGGGTCTGGTCTCCGATGTGACCATTCCTCGCAAATTCAAAATCCCCACTTTCACTAAGTACGATGGTGCGTCCTGTCCTCAGATGCATCTGAGAGCTTATGTGAGAAAGATTCAGCCGCATACCACTGACAGGAAGCTATGGATCCATTTCTTCCAAGAGAGCCTGTCTGGCACACAGTTGGAATGGTATTATCAGCTCGAGAGCTCTGACATCCGCACCTGGATTGATTTAGCAACAGCTTTCTATAAACAGTACCAGTATAACTCTGAACTAGCGCCTACCCGGCTACAGCTACAGAATATGACTATGGGATCTAAAGAAAGCTTTAAAGAATATGCTCAAAAGTGGAGAGATTTGGCTGGCAGAGTCAAACCCCCTATGATTGACAGAGAATTGGTGGATATGTTCATGGGCACACTGACCGGCCCATTCTACAGCCATCTACTGGGAAGTTCTTCATCAGGTTTCACTGAACTTATATTGACAGGTGAACGTGTTGAAAGCGGCATCCGAAGTGGAAAGATACAGGCGGCTGCCTCTGCAAGCACCAAAAGGTCCTATCAGGGGAGGAATGAATCAAATGCTGTGTACGGTCAAAAGGGTCGTAACAAGAAAAACCGTGACCATGACATCGGAGCAGTTACGATTGCAGCACCACCATCTCAAAACTTCCAGCCCAAACAAGACAGGCCAAGAAGGCAGTTTACCAGGATCAATATGACCTTGGCACAGGCACTGCAGGGAATGCTAAAGGCAAATTTGATCACCCTCAGAGATCCTCCTACGAATCCCAACACTACTTCTTCTCGTTATAACCCTAATGCCAGGTGTGCATATCACTCCGATAGCCCCGGGCATGATACAAACGATTGCTGATCATTGAAGAATAAGATTCAGGATATGATCGAAGCTGGAGAAATTGAGTTTGAGCCTCCGGAGACCCCTAATGTCATCACTGCTCCTATGCCTAATCATGACAAGACGGTTAATGCCGTGGATGACGACGATCACGTTTCCAATGTGGCGGACTTAACATCTCCTCTCCCGATCATAAAGAGGAATTTATTGCAAGCTGGTTTATTTCCAGGTTGTGCTGAAGATTGCAATCTCTGTATATTCCAACCAGATGATTGTTGGGAATTGAAGAATGGTATTCAACGGCTGATGGATGATCGTACAGTTCTCTTCGAAAAGATTCCTAAGGCGGAAAACCCTATTGAAGAAATATCTGTGATTGCTAGGTCCAAAGTTCCAGTGAAGATTACCGCTACTAGGGCGCCTGTGAAGATTACTGTTGAGCCCAGGTAGCTCCCCTAATCATTACTGCACCTGGCCCGATCCCGTATTCCTCAAGCAAAGCCATTCCGTGGAATTATGGAGGTGATGTTTACATCCATGGCGTAAAGCAAGTTGGTAATTCTGCTAATCCTAATGACATTGTTGGGACTAGTAAAGTTACTCGAAGTGGAAGGATCTTCTCTCCAGAAATCTCACCTCCCGACCCTGAAACTCGAGGCGAGGAACCAGTCAACCCTTCTCAGTCAAAGACACCGGTCGAAGTTACTACTGAAAATGTTGCCAAGCAGGAAATGGAGGAAATGCTGAAAATCATCCGTAAGAGTGATTTTGATGTGGTAGAACAGTTGGGGCATACCCCGTCTAAGATCTCGATGTTATCCTTGCTGTTATCTTCTGAATCTCATGCCAATGCATTGATAAAATTCTTGAAGACTGCTCATGTGCCTCAGGAAACATTTGTCGATCAGTTCGAAAATTATGTTGCTCACTTGGCTGTTGACAATGGCCTAGGCTTTTCCGATGCTGACCTGACACCAGCGGGAAAGAATCACAATAAAGCCCTGCATATCTCCATTGAGTGTAGGGGAATCACTTTGTCTCATGTGTTGATCGATAATGGCTCTTCCTTGAATGTGCCGTCAACAGCTGTGCTGGATAAGATGGACTGTAAAAGCATCGAACTAAAACCTAGTGACATTGTGGTACGTGCTTACGATGGTGCGAAGAGTGTTGTCCATGGCGAAGTAGTCCTCCCTATCAAGATAGGACCTCAAGTCTTCAATACTACCTTCCATGTAATGAACATTCGTCCTGCCTATTCCTGCTTACTGGGACGCCCTTGGATTCATGGGTCAGGTGTTGTAGCTTCGTCTCTCCATCAAAAGCTGAGGTATCCCACAGAGGGCAAAATTGTCACCGTGTGTGGAGAAGAAGAGTACATTGTCAGTAGTGTGCATGCCTTCAGATACGTTGATATGGATGGTGAATTCATTGAGACTCCTTGTCAGTCATTTGAAGTAGTTCCTCCGACCAATCCTGTCCTTAAGCCAACTTCCGGTGTGCCCAAGGTTATTCGGACTCCTCCTGCTATGATTTCCCTGAAGGACGCTCAAGCTGTGGTTGAAGATGGTGGCTGTACTGGCTGGGGTCAACTGATCGACGTACCGTACAAGTCTGACAAATTTGGCCTGGGGTTTAGCTCTGAGAAGGTAGCCAAGAGTCAAATTAATGCTGTAGAAGACGCTGACAGCGATTGCGACCTGGATAGCTGGATTTTCCCAACAATTGGCGACGGACTCAATAATTGGAAGGCTGAAGACACTATCCCGATTTCCTTTAGTCAGGAGTAATTGTTATTGTCTATTTTGGTGTTGCAAATTTTTGTTTTTTTTACAATTGAACTTCTCCAAGCGTTGTGTCTATGCCCGGGGCACAATAGCTAATTTGTTAAGGGTTTTGTCATTTTCATAAGCATATTCATATTCAATAAATCAATGGACTTTTTGCATTCAAATATTGCACTCTTTGTCTTTTCTGTCATCTTCCAAACAAGCTGTGTTTTCTTACACACACTCACGTAACGAATTGCAGATCCATACCCACTCTGGATCCTGTTGATAATAGTTCTACTACTGTTCATTATGCCTTTGAAAATCCGATCTACCAAGCTGAGGATGGAAGTGAGGGAGATTGTGAAGTACCTGGAGAACTTGCCAGACTATTACTGCAAGAAGAAAGGACTATACAGCCGCATGAAGAGTCAATCGAAATTGTAAACCTGGGTACCAAAGTAGACAAGAAAGAAGTCAAAATAGGAGCAGGCTTGGAAAACAGTGTCAAAAGAAGGTTGATTCAGATGTTACATGACTATGTAGAGATTTTTGCTTGGTCTTATGACGACATGCCAGGATTGGATACTGACATAGTAGTGCATCGTCTGCCAATGAAGGAAGACTGTCGTCCTGTTAAGCAGAAGGTTTGTCGCATGCGTCCTGAAATGTCTGAGAAAATCAAAGCCGAAGTTATGAAACAATTCAATGCCGGTTTTCTAGCCGTTACTTCTTATCCTCAATGGGTTGCTAATGTGGTACCAGTGCCGAAGAAGGATGGTAAGGTGCGAATGTGCGTAGATTACAGAGATTTGAATAAAGCGAGTCCCAAAGATGACTTTCCACTCCCGCACATCGATGTGTTGGTAGATAACACCGCTCAACACAAAGTATTCTCCTTCATGGATGGATTCTCGGGTTATAATCAAATTAAGATGGCACCTGAAGACATGGAGAAAACTACGTTTGTGACGCAATGGGGCACTTTCTGTTACAAAGTGATGCCATTCGGTTTAAAGAACGTCGGGGCAACGTACCAGCGTGCTATGGTGGTTTTGTTCCATGACATGATCCATCATGAAATAGAGGTATATGTGGATGACATGATAGCCAGATCTCATACTGAAGAAGAACATCTCGATCATTTATACAAACTGTTTGAGAGGTTGAAGAAGTACAAGTTGAGATTGAACCCGAACAAATGCACCTTTGGAGTAAGATCCGGTAAACTCTTGGGCTTTATTGTCAGTGGTAAAGGAATTGAGGTCGACCCGGCCAAGGTGAGAGCTATTCAAGAAATGCCAGTTCCCCATACAGATAAAGAGGTCAGAGGTTTCTTGGGACGTTTGAATTATATTGCCCGATTTATCTCCCACTTGACTGCTACCTGCAAACCCCTCTTCAAACTACTGAGGAAAAATCAAGAGATGAGATGGAATGATGAATGTCAAGAAGCTTTCGACAAAATCAAGAAGTATCTCCAGGAACCTCCAATTCTGATACCACCAGTTGAAGGAAGACCCCTAATCATGTATTTGACCGTGTTAGAAAATTCAATGGGGTGTGTGTTGGGGCAACATGACGAGTCTGGTCGAAAAGAGCATGCCATATACTACCTTAGCAAAAAGTTTACCGACTGTGAAACAAGATACTCACTGCTCGAGAAAACTTGTTGTGCTTTGGCCTGGGCTGCTCGCCGACTAAGACAGTATATGTTGAATCATACCACTTTATTGATTTCTAAGATGGATCCTATCAAATATATATTTGAGAAACCTGCTCTCTCCGGGAGAATAGCAAGATGGCAGATGATTTTAACAGAGTATGATATCCAGTATACTACCCAGAAAGCAATCAAAGGAAGCGTGCTAGCCGATCATTTGGCTCATCAAGCGGTGGACGATTACCAATCTATGAATTTTGAGTTCCCAGATGAGGATGTCATGCTTGTTACTGATTATGAAAAACCTGGACCGGATGAAGGACCTGAACTGGGATCCCGATGGACTATGGTGTTTGATGGATCTTCTAATGCATTGGGCCACGGTGTTGGGGTTGTAATTATTTCTCCCGGGGGTTACCATACACCTTTCACTGCTAGACTATGTTTTCATTGTACCAATAATATGGCTGAGTATGAAGCATGTATTTTGGGACTCAAGGCTGCTATAGACCGGCGAATCAAGTTTTTGAGTGTGTACGGAGACTCAGCATTAGTAATCAGTCAGATCAAAGGAGAATGGGACACTAAACATCCGAATCTCATCCCTTATCGAGAGCGGGTGATGACATTAATCCCATACTTTGAAGAGATTACATTTGAACATATTCCACGGGAAGAAAATCAGTTGGCGGACGCATTGGCTACCATGTCATCTATGTTCAGAGTCAGGTGGGACAGTGAAGCTCCCAGGATCACCATTGAACGATTAGATGAACCAGCACATTGTTATGAACTTAATACTGAGGGAGTAGAGGAGAAACCTTGGTTCCACGAAGTAAAAAGATATTTAGAAGCTCAGGAATACCCTGAAGGGGCATCCATCAATGACAGAAAATTCCTGAGGAAGTTCTCCGCTAAGTTCTTTCTGAGTAATGGAATATTATACAAGTGTAATCATGACTCAACTTTGCTTCGCTGTGTGGATAAAAAAGAAGCAGAAAAGATTATGGAAGACATGCATGACGGTATTTTTGGGACTCACTCTAGTGGACATACAATGGCCAAGAAGATTCTGAGATCAGGGTATTATTGGTCTACCATGGAAGCTGATTGCCATCATCACTCCAGAACCTATCACAAGTGCCAGATATATGCGGATAAAGTACATGTGCCTCCTGCTCCATTGAACGTGTTGACAGCACCTTGGCCCTTTGCAATGTGGGACATTGATATGATTGGAGAGATTAAACCTACTGCTTCTAACGGGCATCGTTTCATCCTTGTTGCTATTGATTACTTTACAAAGTGGGTAGAGGCCGCCTCATTCGCTTCTGTCACCAAGAATGTGCTGGCACGATTCATCAAGAATAATCTCATTTGTCGATATGGCATCCCTGAAAGAATTATTACTGACAATGGTACTAATTTGAACAACAAGATGATTACTGAACTCTGCACGCAGTTCAAAATAAAACACCATAACTCTTCTCCGTACCGGCCAAAGATGAACGGTGCCGTGGAGGCTGCTAATAAGAATATCAAGAAGATCATACAAAAGATGATGGTGACGTACAAAGACTGGCATGAGATGTTACCGTTTGCTCTTCACGGTTATCGCACTTCAGTACGCACTTCGACAGGAGCAACTCCTTTCTCTTTAGTCTACAGAATGGAAGCCGTTTTACCAGTGGAAGTCCAGATTCCCTTTCTAAGAATCATAAAAGAGGCGGGCTTAGATGAAGATGAATGGATTCAGACTCGACTCGACCAGATAAACTTGATCGATGAGAAGAGACTTGCGGCTGTGTGTCATGGACAGATATATCAGAAGCGCATGACCCAGGCATTTAACAAAAGAGTCAAGAGACAGGTATATCGAATTGGCGATTTGGTAATAAAGCGTATCATTCTACCACAGGGTGATCCCAGAGGCAAATGGATTCCCACGTACGAAGGGCCGTTTGTAGTTAAGAAGGTATTCTCTGGTGGAGCCATGATACTAGCTACAATGGACGGCGAAGACTTCCCGCATCCCGTGAACGCAGACATAGTCAAAAAATACTACGCATAAAAGAGACCTGCTAGGTCGACGTACCTAGGCAAAAGTAAGGGCATCCCGGCGAACCAAAAAGGTTCGGGCAAAAATTAGGGATAAACATAAAAAATGTGCACCCGGCAAGTCGAAAACCTGAAAAGGCGGCTTGGGCAAAAAGGGGTATCCTGGTGGATTGAAAACCTGAAAAGGCGGTCCAGGCAAAAATTAGGGACTAAAGCGTATGACTATGTCCCATTCTCAGACAGCTTCATCCAAGTTCAAAGGACTGAACAAGCTAATCACTTCTATCCGACAGCAGGAGATGAGAGGCTTGAAGACATAATGGCAGTAGTGGAATTAAAGTCAATAGGACGTTTTCGGCATAGCTTTCTCTTTATTTTCTTGACAATTTCCTCTTACTAGGATTTTTGTCTCCTTGTACACAAATTGCCTGTTTATAGGCCCTCTTTCGAAATCAATATAATTTTAGTTTCAAAAAAAAAATGCTCTTGTTTTACTTTCTCTGTTTTGTTTGCATAAGCGTCCATTGATTTAATTCGAATTAATATATGCATTTGGATATGATCGATGTTTACCAAAAATGCGTGCATAAAATAGAAATAGTGATTACTACTAGACTTCAGGATCGAGGAGAAGGTCTAATCATGCTTTCCAATGAATCCGTTGCTAATCCTATCCCCCAGCAAAGCCAGTCATTCCCAGAAGAGAGTGGCATTACTAGACAAATGGGTCATCTCTTCCACCCCCAGCCAGGCTTCTGTTGAACATTTCTACCATCAGACAGGAATCAAGCATCCCCGGCTAAGAAAGGGTCATCGATACCAGTATCTCCCAACCAGAAGATTGAGATGTGTTTTCCCCAGTAGAGTCCTCTGGAAGAACTTTTCAGATGCATAATTCATTCATTAAATCATTTCACAGCATACGCATGCATACATCGTTCGCAGTTATTTTCGAAAGCATAAAACATCTCATGCATCATGACATGGCATGAAGCTAACTTTATTTTTCAGGTTAATTATTCCCCTGATACAGTCAAAACAAAGGTCCATTCAGACGGACATCCTCATCAATTACGTTCAGGATTCAACTACATCTTTCAGATATACTCCATGTCAACATTCATTCTGACATCCTCCTAACGATGGCATCTATAAGCCCATCCCAGACATTTATTGCAAATACAACATATACAAATACTATCAGATGTAGCCTAGCGTACGGTTCATTCTGATTCAGCTCAACATATGACTCTTTCAACTCAGATGCGATCTAACGTACGATCCATTCCGACCTTCAACAACTCCAATACGGTCTAGCATACGACCCAGTTGGACCTTCAAGGCCTCAAATGCTACCTAGCGTACGGTACATTCTGAAGTGTAGTCTGGCGTATGACTACCCCCTTCATCACCAGGTACAGCCTAACGGACGGCTCAGTCTACAACTCAGATACGATCTAGCATACGATCCATTCTGATCCTTCACCCCCAGTAACGATACAGCCTAACGGACGGCTCGTTCTGCAACTCAGATACGATCTAGCGTACGATCCATTCTGATCCTTTATCCCCAGCAGTGTATGACTCATTCGGATTCTTATCTCATTTTGATTCGGCACAACATATTACTCCCCCAACAAGTCCGATACGGTCTAGCGTACGACCCATTCGGATCTTCATTCCTCAGATACTACCTAGCGTATGGTACATCCCGAGGTGTAGTCTAGCGTACGACTACTTTTCGTCAGATGCAGCCTAACAGACGGCCCATTCTGCAACTCAGATACGATCTAGCGTATGATCCATTCTGATATGTTATCCCCAGCGGCGTATGACCCATTCTAACTCCCCAGTGAAGTCGACGGCCTAATGAATGACTCACTATACGGTCTAGCGTATGACCCAGTGACACCCATGACTTCAGATATCTTCTAACGTACGACGTACTCTGAAGCTCTCATCATCAAACTTCCTAGATGGCATCTTTAAACCCATCTCCATCAAGACTAACTAATTGACAAGTGCAAATTTTTGGGGCATCCTAAGTGTTCAATAATCTTCCACCTCTAGACCACGAATGGCGTACATACCATTCTGACTCTCTCGGTTCAAGAATATTGAACAGGGGCAGCTGTCATACCCCTAAATTTGCCCATTAATATTTCAAGACATTTTTCAAGGCACTCCGACTCATTTTTATGACACTGATCTTAAAGGAACAAAGGCCCAGCTCACGAGTGGCCCAATCCAGAAAATGGCCCAAACTGGCCTGCTCGCTAGGCGAGCAAATCCTTCGCCTAGCGAACGTTCGCTACACGCTCGCCTAGCGAAGCTGGCAGATAACAGAAAATTCTGGGCTTCATTCTGAGCCCATTAGGTCACCACGATCACTATAAATATTGGTACTTCAGCCACGAAAATGGACAGACCAAGGGGGACGAAAAAGGACGAAAGGAGAACCCTAGCAAGCAAACCCTAGCGCTCACAGACGGAAAACCCTGGAGGCTAACCCTGAGAATTCCGAGTAACCCTAAAGGAAACCCTGAAGGAAAAGCCGGCGGCAGCAAGGTCACTTCCGCTCAATTCGATCCGATCGGCCAATTCAAGGTTACAATTCGATTACAAACAGGTTGGCATTGCTATTACTACCTTATGTTCTTAATTTGCATATGGTATCATGATTGAATTTATGAAACTATCTTAAGTTTTACATATGAATTTAAGTATGCATGAACATCTGAATGTCTAACCACATAATCTCTGTAATGGATGCTATAAGGTGTGAAGCTTGCTGACATTATGCTGTTATCAAAACCAGAATCCGCAGCCGCTCGCTAGCACATCGCTAAGCGAGCATGTAGCGAGTATTCGCTAAGCCTTCGCTAGGCGAGGCAGCGGCGACCGGGACAGTCGCTGATTTTTCTGTTCTGTCCTTTGCTAACCTGTCATGTTTTATCATAGCCATGCATTGTTTATCTGACCTTACTGCTGTTCTGGTTTCTTTTGCGGTGCAATCCTTGATTGCATCCTGACTTGGTACTCTAACCCGTTTGCTGAATTTTGTAAAGGTTCACCTTTCCCAGGAAAAGATTGTTGTCTAGGTCTTCCACTTTATTTGTGGGATACCCTTGTGGAGTTTCACCCTAAATTACCTAATTAATTTTAATGTATCAATTTTAATGTATCAATTTTAATGTATTAATTTTAATGTGGAGATTCATCCTAATTACCTAATCGATTGTAAAATACGGCCTCTAAATATGTGATCTTGGACCTCTCTTTTGCCTTACGATATTACGGTACCACGGTCATGTCTCGCGAATGTGGGGATACACTTAGCAATGGCCCTTCGATTAAATCATCATAAAATAAATCATAGTCCCTCGGATGTTGCCTTCGAATATATGATTTCGTCCCTCGATGACCCTTCGGTGTAGCCTACGGTTAAATGATGATCGTCCCTTCGAATACTAAGGTATCCTTACAACTGTTGCCTTCAATGACCTATCGATGACCCTTAAACATCCAAAGGGTAAAATTACTCACTTCTCAATAGTAAGGACAGTTTTACCCTCATAAGGATAGGAAACGTTCATAACGACCTTAGGAAGGTATAACTCTCAATTGCTGGATCATAACCTAAAACATTTCCCACCCCTCACACTTTGCAAATCCTAGAAAATCACCACTTGGTATACATTCATACTAAGTTACATTTTCCTAAACCGTTTTCAAAATCAAACGAGATAAATACTTTGTATACATTCATACGAGTAGGGGTGTTCAAAACCAAACCAACCCAATAGAAAACCGCAAACCAAACCAAACCAAACCAAAACCGCAAAAAACCGCATTTGGTTCGGATCAGTTTGGGTCATTCTCTAACAAAACCGCACGGTTTGGTTTGGTTTGCGGTTTGTATTTTTCAAACCGAACTAAACCAAACCAAACCGCATTATGTTACAACTCAAACTTCAGTTATCCCAGATCCAATCCAAAACTCAAACTTAGTATGCCTTAACCTTACAATTAAGAATGATTTTCTCTTAGTCACACTTAGGATTTCAATTTCAACCTTCTAAAATCTCTCCCAGTAGTATCGCACATTCTTCTCATCTTCTTTACCATGTACGTTTCGCTTTTTCTACTCTAATATTTCATCTCTTATGTTCTTTCTTTTTTATCTTTTTTGTTACTATTTTCTCGTCCAATTACGTTTTTATCGCACATTTCTTCTCAATCCCGCATATCATATGTTCTTTTTTTCATCTTCTATATATATATATATATATATATATATATATATATATATATATATATATATATATATATATATATATATATATATATATATATATATATATATATATATGTGTGTGTTTTTTATTCCATTTTTGTCTAATCTAATTTTGTGTATATTGAATGCGAAGTTTTTGTCTAAATATGATAAGTTTTTATGGTATTTAGTAATGTATGAATGACTAAATACAAAGTTACGTTGTTATCTATAGATGTATGTATGACTCAATAAAAATATTGTAAAAAACCGAACCAACCGAACCAATCCAAACCGCGTTGGTTTGGTTTGGTTTGGTTTGGTTTTATTTCTAAAAGTCAACCGAACCAAACCGAACCGCATGCTTTTTTCTCTTGCGGTTCGGATGATTTTTATCGTCAAAACCGCCCAAACCGCACCGCGAACACCCCTACATACGAGAATCATTACAAAGTTAAACTCTCTTTTCAAAACATTTTTTAAACAATTCACGAACACTTTTCAGACAAAAATATAAGTGATCCAGCAATTAAGAGCCCATGGATAACCATGGATACAAAGGATGCTAACACCTTCCCTTTGTATAATGTACCTCCCGAACCCAAAATCTATTGAGGTCTTTCCTGTTCTTTTCCACCTTTCCTTATTGGATAAAAGAAAAGTCGGTGGCGACTCTTGCTATCCGCGACATTGCGATAAAAAGCAAAATACCCCAAGTCAGTTCACCGTATGACAGTATTATTGGATGTCAAGCTGGACGAAGCCGAGTGGATTCGTACAAGGTTTAATGAGTTGAGCCTTATCGAGGAGAGACGGCTAGCAGTTGTATGCCATGGGCAGTTGTATCAGAGAAGGATGAAGCGAGCCTTTGATCAGAAGGTGTGTCCTCGGACATTTCAGACTGGCGATTTAGTTCTGAAGAGGATCCTTCCTCCCGGTACAGATAACAGGGGCAAGTGGACTCCTAATTACGAAGGTCCGTATGTGGTGAAGAAGGTTTTCTCCGGTGGAGCCTTGATGCTTACAACAATGGATGGTGAAGATTTTCCGTCCCCTGTTAACTCAGATGTAGTCAAAAAATACTTCGCATAAATTGACCCGCTGGACAAAAAGAATAAAAGAGTCCAGGCAAAAAAGGGCATCCCGGCGAACCAAAAAACAGAAAGAAAAGGTTCGGGCAAAAATTAGGGATATAAAATGAAAAGAAATTGTACACCCGGTAAGTCGAAAACCCGCAAGGGCGGCTTAGGCAAAAATGGGTATCCCGGTGGATTGAAAACCCGAAAGGGCGATCCAGCCAAAAGAGGAATTAAAGCGAAGATTACAGTCTGAGTTATCTGTACTTCATCGCGCTTCGTCGTCTGCCATCTCGAAAGATGTGATCGGTCCAGTCATTCTTCTCAGAAAGCAAGGAAGTTGGGAGGAAAACTGATGATTTGTGAGTTATAACAGAATTGGGAAATAGTGGATGCCGTATTCACATTGCCATTAGGATAGTTTATTTTCCTTTTGTGCGCAATTACCTCTTTCTAGGAATTGCTTCCCAATGTATTTGCCTTTTCAGGCACGTTTCCAATCAATAAAAGTCATTATTCAGATAAATAGCTCTCTTGTTTTTATTTTTACTGTTTTGTTTGCAAAAACGTCCGAATTTTTGATAAACATTGCATATAATAAAACATGAAGGCTGAACAATAACTCACAGAAGGATAAAACATTTGAAAATCATTTTGAATGTTGAGGATACTTGAGTGTATCTTATCCATGTATCCCCCGGGGCATTGTGTTTTGCTGTATTGCAGGTCGACATCTGTGAGCTTTTCCCCAACAGGTCCTTCTCAGAGCAAGTTTGATATCCGTCAGAGTTGAGTTCCCCTGCAGAGGTGTCTGTGGATGGTACCTTCTTTCCTCGGCAGATTTAAGGATTGCCGATCCTCAGCAGGCCTGTGTTGACAGGGTTCCCCAGCTAAGATCCCCGCTAAGTACCTGGTAGATGTTGTCCCTCAGGAGGGTGTCCCCAGCGGAGTTTGTTTTGAGGATGTTGTTTCCCAGCAGTCGGGTTTGTGACATTGGTATCCCCAGCATGGCTGTAAGTGCTTCTCCCCAGCAGGGTTGCAATGGTTTACCTCCAGCATGACATGATGTGTTATCGTTCCCCACCAGAGTTGTTCTCCCCAGTAGAGATTGGAGTGGGTTTTCCTCAGCAAGTTCCCCGAGTGGAGCGGGTTTTAATAAAATATTTCTCCAGCAGAATTATCCCACCAGTGGATCGGGCAGGTTCCCGTAGCAGAATCGAATCCCCAGCTGAGTTTATTCCAACTTGTGGATTGTGTGGGTCGTCCCCAGTGGAGTAGAAGTTATCCCCAGAGCATAGTTTGCCTACCTGAGGTTTGGTGGGATCTTCCCCAGTGAAGTCGCTTTATCATCCTGGCGAGTACTATCCCCGAAGAGTTGCCTGGTTTACTTCCTCAGCGGAGTATTGTTTGCTTCCCGAGCAGAGTCCCCGAGTGGATTTGGATGGTGAAGGATGTTCCCCAGTGGAGTTTATCTTGTCCTGTCAACAGTTTTGTTCTCTCCAGCATGAGTGAGAAGTCGGTGCTTTCTCCGCGAGGCATTCCCCGATAAGACTCTCCCCGCAGAGTATTCTTCAAATAGAGTCTCCCTGCAGAGTTGAAGTATCTGATCAGTTTGGCTCCTTAGCCAATGTTGCATTTTGCATATAGTATTCATTGCATCCTCAAAAATGCGTAGCATTTCCATTCGATATGAAGTATTACGCCATAGAAAAATTCAAACATATGCATTCATGTGTTCGAAACCCTCAAACCGTATCCCCGGCAGTGGCGGATTTTTGTTTAACCTGTACGGCACATTTGCTACAGTTGCTCCTAATGGCGTTCTGGATTAATCCCCACAGAGGTTTATTTCCTCATCCATTGGTGAAAGGAAAGCCTGCTTCTCTCCAGTGAGACCCCCTGCAAGTGTTCAGCCTTGCCCTGTCATCTTGTAAATGTCGGTATCCTGTCAGCACCCGCGTGTGTTGTTCCTTTGGTGTCGGTAAACACCATCTTTCGGTGATTTCCAGTCATGCATAGTGTCTGGTATTCTTTGGTGTCGGTAAACACCATCTTTCGGTGATTTCCAGTCATGCGTAGTGTCTGGTATTCTTTGGTGTCGGTAAACACCATCTTTCGGTGCTTTCCCAGTCATGCGTAGTGTCTGGTCTTCTTTGATGTCGGTAAACATCATCTTTCGATGTTCGTAACGTCGTCCTTCTTCCTTAGTGAAGATTCCTCCTCTCCGTTGGTGTCGATAAACGTCGAGTTTTTCCTATGCGTCTGTTGGCGTATAGTTGATATCTTTCCCCACAGGATCGTCCCCAGAAGAATCCTCCTCTCCGTTGGTGTCGATAAACGTCGAGTTTTTCCTATGCGTCCGAGGACGTATAGTTTCTTATCCCTCACAGATCATTCATTAATGACTGTTGATTCCCCTCAGAAGTTTCCTCCTCTCCGTTGGTGTCGATAAACGTCGAGTTTTTCCTATTCATCCTATGACGGCTAGTTGTGCCCTTCCCCATGCGGATTTACCTCCACGTTGGTTTCGATAAACGTTGAGTTTTTCTCATTCGTCCGATGACGTCTGATTGTGTACCCCATTCCCAGTCATTCATTAATGTCTGGTTGATTCCCAGCCAGAATCCCCAGTAGACGTCCTATTCGGTTTCTGATTGTGGTGCCTTTCCCTCGTGAAGTGGCTTTCTCCTTCTCCGTTGGTGTCGATAAACGTCGAGCTTCTCCCTTTCGTCCGATGACGTCTGGTCGAGTCTTCCCAGTTCATCCGTTGTCCGTTGATGTCTGGTCTCCTTCTCCGTTGGTGTCGATAAACGTCGAGCGTCTCCCTTTCGTCTGATGACGTCTGGTCGAGTATTCCCATTCATCCGATGATGTCTGGTTACCTCTCCGTTGGTCTTGGTAAACGTCGAGTTTTTCCTGGTCGTCCCAGCTGATTTACCTCTCCGTTGGTTTTGGTAAACGTCGAGTTTTTCCCACTATGTCCGCTGACATGTGGTTGTATCCTTTCCTGGTTATCCCCAGTAGAGTTGATTTACCTCTCCGTTGGTCTTGGTAAACGTTGAGTTTTTCCTAGTTGTCCGCTGGCATCTAGTTGAGATTTCTGTTCCCATTCATCGTGTGTTGATGTCTGGATGTGGTTGTACCTCTAACGAAGACAAAAACAAGAAAAGACAAATCCCAACAGTGTGCAAATTTCTACGGTTCTTGGTATTCAATCCCTGTTTACCCTGAAAGTCTGACAGCCGTTGCTCTCATCCATTCGGGTTCCCAGTTGATTGAATAGGGGCAGCTGTAGCACCTCAAATTTGCACCCTACCTTTTGTGCATACATTTTCATTCTTAGGTCATTAGCATAATAAAGTCCATTGCATAGCATTGCATAGCCATTTGCCCAAGTGCAGGTTCAGTTGACAAATTAGGTCAAACTGGTCAGGAGAATCAGTCAAACCAGCAAGCATGTGCTATTTTCATTGGAACAAAACCCTAGGGTTGATTTATCAAGTTCATATGGTCTAAGGATCATTGTGAAGTGGTTTGGCCAAAGATTGGATGATCAAAGCTCATCAGTCAAGCTGAATTTCAGCTGAAACCCTAGAAAGTCAACTGTGGTCAACTGTGCCTGATTTTATGGATTTGAAGGTGGGAGATGGTTTGAAAGGCTTCATTCATGTCCATATAAGTCTCATTTGACATATCAAAGACCAAGGTTGAAGAATTGGAAGTCAGACAAGAAGTTTCCTAAAATGGCAGGTGACCTGTAATTTCAGCTGCCCAAAATGGAAAGTTTTTCTCCCCAAAATTACTTCATCATACAAGCTTCAAATGGAATTTTGTCCAACATGAAAGTTGAATATCTTGATCTCACCATTCCAAAAAGTCCAAGAACTTGAAATTCCCATGTGTGGTTGGCAAGATATGGTCCAATCATTTTCCAAAAATGTCCAAATTCAAAGTGGCATAACTTTCATATGGAATGGCCAAATTGGATGGTTTTTCTTTGAGCAAACCACATTTGATGTGTACTTTCATAATCCATCATCACATTTTGCCAAAAGCCTTCACATAAAAAGGTCAATTTTCAAGTGTACTAATTAAAAAGCAAGGGCAAAATGGTCCAAATCTCAAATTACTTGGAATTTTCACATGGGACTTTTTCCAACACCTCCAAAATGCCATTTAGAACTTGTGTGAACTGGTTTTGGACTGATAAATTAGCTGCATCATGAAAGGGCATATTGGACCTAACACTTGAAAATGCACTTAACACTAATCATCTCCATTTTGCTAATCATGATTAATTTTGGATTAAGGCATTGGTATATATTGCTAATTGTAACTGTTTTCAATAATCACTAATCACTTTTTCAGATCCATCACAAAAAACTCAAGAATTCTCTCACTTTTTCTCCATTTTTCATAAACTTTTTTTCTCAATCCATCAATATTTCACCATTGTTTTTGCAAGATCTTGGTTGAATCTTCATGTGCAGGTAATGTACAAGGACTGTTGAAGCAAATTGGAGAGGAAACCGATCAAGAACTCCAACTGTCCAAGCTTCACTCCATCCATGGCAGTCACGAATTCACTTTGAATCATGCACGTTTGAGCTGAAATCTCTTCACCATTCACCTTCTACATCATTCCTCTACATCTGTTTGCACGAATTGGAGCAAGAAACGCAAGGATTCCACAACTGCCATCATCCAAGGTTGGAATTCGACTCTAACCATTTTCAAAATTGTGATGTGGATATTGTAGAACGAAGTTTGTAGAGTGTGTAGCAATTTGTAGAATCAAGAATCATTGGATATTCGCTGAGAAATCATGAATTGAAGTTTTGTTGTAAAACCTATTTTGGATCGATCCGCTCTGTACAGTAGGAATTAGGAAATTTCGTTTGCATATATTGTTGATGTACGTACTCATACGGTTCCAACGGTACCTCATTTGTCCGTTTTGGTTGAGTTTCGATCATGATGAATTCTGGAATTGACGAGCTTGAAGAACACGCGAAGAACTGTGAAAAATCTGGAAAATAAGCGTGTTAGATCCGTCTCCATGCGTTCCTGTTTGAATTTCGCGTTTGCCGCCAAGACGGACCAATCACACAGTGCCACGCAAATTATTGAAGCTCCGCGTTTTGGACTGGATGAGGATTATTACAACTTTGCCACTGCGTTTTAAATTAATCCATCAATTCATTTAAATAAACATTTCATTTTTTCAATTAACTTCAAAAAATCCAAACGAATCCAATTTTAATCCAATTTGAATGGGACTTTTTTTGTTAGATTCCAAATTTCATCTAGTTTTTTATAGGCATAGTAACTCAAGTTGTGCTTGGTGATTTTGCTGACTTTTTCTATTGCCTTTGACTTGTGTGCATTTTGAGTATGTTTTACCATTTTTAACATGAAATGATCATGCATTATCCAAATTGAATGAAATTTCACATGCTTGTTCTTGACTCATTGATGGTTATTTTGATGTATAGTTTGTGAATTTTGGATTTATGGTTTGCAAGTTATGATGTGTGCAAGTTGAGTGTGACAATTTGTGTCACACTAGGTTAGGTCAACTTCATGATTTTATTTGATATGCCTATGATTTGCCAATTGACCTCAAATTTTGCATGTGATCTCCTTTGTATGTCTAGTTTTGCCATGATTGTTTGTAGGAATTGTTGAGCCATTTCCTATTTGATTGGGATTTTTGTTTGCTGTTTAGACATTTTAAGGTTTTGTTTGGGTGATTGACTTCCAAGTCTTGTGAAATGCTCATACCATATCATATGAATGCGAAATTTGATGGAGTGATTCATAACATGTTCATTGTTACTTTGGCTTTGGTCCCATTCATTTCTTAATTGTTCTCACTGTTTTGCATTTGATTGAAGTTGATGCTCATTTTGCAACCATGTGTTGGGTTGTTTGGATTTCTGCTGACTTTATGATTTTCATTGACCTACTTCCTCTTGTCTAAATGGCATGAAAATTGATGTGTAGCTCATTGAATGTGTCCTGTTTAGGCTGGAATTTTTGGGGAATTTATTGAGCTGTTTAGGTATTTGTTTGAGTGAGATCATTCTGTTTGATCATATATGATTCACATTTGCCTAGCTTGACTTAAATTGTGCATGAAATAAATTTAGTGCATAGTTTAGATGTGAGACCAATTGGATTCTCTTTGTAATTGATTAATCTTGATTTTGATCATGTTTCACTTGCTGTTTTGACTTTTTCACTTCCTTTTGACCCTAGGCTTGTCCTAGTGGTCTTGTATCTCATGTTTGAATGTGATTTTCAGGTTAAGAAGCAAAATACCTTAAGGAGGTGGATTCACATTTGATTGAGATGTCATTTGATATTGTAAACTAACTTGGTTTATGTTGTAGGATGCTTGGCTCCTTTGAGTTGGCTTGCACTTTAGTGCATTGGATTGTATTTGACTGTGTATAGCTAATTGTGAACCATTTGCTGTTTAATTCTGTGATTGGTATACTGATGATATTTGATTGATTGCAGGTACATTAGTTGCTAATATTGTTTTGCTTTGCTTGATAAGCAATTTGCACTGAGGTATAACATTCTTGTCTCCATGTAGTCTGGAAGACCTGGCCTGTTACTTGGCCAGGCACCTGTCTGAAGTCCTCCTTAAGAGGCAATGTTTGTGATTGTTTACTTTTGTCCCCAAGCAGGTAAAGACCTCAATGAGGCGATTGGCGGATATAAGAGATATGCAATCTATCTCCCGCTATTCCGTTGAGTCGTCCCTCTGCTCACACCACTGTGTTGATGCATTGGGACACAAACCCAAGATCTTGTACAATGTACAGTTGTGTCAGAGTCTTGAGTGTAGAAGGGTTCCTCCTTTCTGAACCCACGCTCCTTGGTCTTAAGCTCTCCCTGACCAGGGATAAGAGCTGTGAAGTCTTATCTTCACTCACCTTTCATCAGCTTCACCTTAGCCCCTCAATGGCAAGGTTAAGAGCTAACACTACCCCTGTACAGATGACTCGCTCTTGCAGTCTCACCCTTTGATTGAGCCCCTTTTGTGTGCATATAGTGTGTGCTACTTGTGAATGCTTGATTTACTGCTTGTGTTGAATAGGATAGGCTTGCTTCCTGTGCAAGTTAGCTAGAAACCTTGACTTAGGGACAATCTCGCATGATAACATCTAGGCTCGAGTTAGTCTCCCTAGTTGTGTTTCCCTCTGTTATCTGGTTAGGCTAGTCCTGTGTCCCTCCGTAGGGGAACTACGTCGCCCTGATCCTCATACCAGATGAGGTACGTAGGCAGGAGATGAGCAGATCTCTCCGGGCGCCTGTGTCTTTGTTTCGTGTTGTTGTGTGCTTGGAAGCTGATGTAAGTCCATCGAGTGGCGTTCGGGTTCCAGTGTGGGTTTGATTGGTTCGGATGCTGATGTAAGTCCAGTGATTGGCATTCAGGCTCCACGTTTGCCTCCTTGTGTGTGTTTTTGGTTCGGATGCTGATGTAAGTCCAGTGATTGGCATTCAGGCTCCACGTTTGCCTTTGCCTGTGTTTGTTTGTGTGCGTGTTAGCCGAGCTACGAATGCTCTGATTCTCCTTCGTCCAAAGGAGATACGTATGCATAGGATGCGACATCCTAGCGAGCATGTGTCGTTTTCCCCAGTCCGAACTACTTTGACTCTGATGTCTATGCTTGATAGACTAAGTAGGCCCGGGATACGATATCCTGCCGAGTCAGTCTTGTTTGTTTCCTTGTGTCTCTTTCAGCCTGTGTAGATGATCGTTTATGAGCAGTGTTTTAGCAACCATTTTCCTTCCTATTGTGCGTGGATCCCGTCGAGTACGACGGATGCGTAGGGGTGCTAATACCTTCCCTTCGCATAACCGACTCCCGATCCCATTCTCTTTGGTCGCGAGACCATGTTCTTTCCAGGTTTACTCTGAGCGTTTCCTTTCCCTCTTTTGGGATAAATAACGCACGGTGGCGGCTCTGTTGTTCTTGTTTTCCCGCCGGTTTTTCGCGTAATGCGACAAATGGTTAGTACAATGCCATGATGTTATGATGTTATGATGTCATGATGTTATGATGTTAAATAAGTAACAAGCATAAACAAGTCACACGACAATTATTCCTAGGTTTTAAGGCTTGCATGAGTTCCATAGGTAAGTACCCTCCCCACTGAAGTTTGGTTGGTTCAACCTGTCCTAGAATAGTAACCGGGTTCTAGAAGGATCTCCAATCATTGACCTTCCTTTAAGTCCACCTCAGTGCAACACCAAGTGGTTGACCGAAGCTTCCCTAAAGTCCAATCTCAAAGAGTGTAGTATCGAGTCTCAACCAACCCCAGTCGGAACCGAAGCCAGTTATCTCACTACTTTCTAATGGCCAGGATGAGTCAATTAGGGTTCTAAAGGTCTGGTTAATGCTTTAATGACACCACGCGGAAGCCAAATTTTTCCTCAAGTGAACATGAGGAACATCATGACATCCAAAGTGTCACATTAACCGTAGCCATCATTTTAACCATTCCGGTATACGCCGGATAGTCGCGATGATCTATTGCTACTTACCTAAGGTACACTAGATCCGGGTGTAGGATCTTTCACTCGAAAATGCCCAAGCAATCCCTTAAAAGTAAATCAGACAATTTGAATAAGTGATCTTGTTTTTAAGGTGACCTCTCTTTAAAGACTCCCCAGCAGAGTCGCCAGTTCTGTCATACGGTGAACTGACTTTTTGTGTTTTTGCTTTGGAAAGCAAATGTCGCGGTTAGCAAGAGTCGCCACCGACTTTTCTTTTATCCAATAAGGAAAGGTGGAAAAGAACAGGAAAGACCTTAATTAGATTTTGGGTTCAGGAGGTACATTATACAAAGGGAAGGTGTTAGCACCCTTTGTATCCATGGTTATCCATGGGCTCTTAATTGCTTGATCACTTATGTTTGTCTGGAAAAAGTGGTTGTGCATTGTTTAGAAAGTGTTTTGAAAAGAGAATTTAACTTTGTAATGATTCTTGTATGAATGTATACAAAGTGGTTATCTCGTTTAGTTTTGAAAGTTGTTTAGGAAAATATAACTCGGTAATGATTCTAGCATGAATGTATACCAAGTGGTGATTTTCTAAAAGATGTTTTGAAAAGGTGTGAGGTGTGAAAAGTATTTCGATTTGTGAGTAAGCAATTAAGAGTTATACCTACCCAAGGTCTTGATGGGCATTTCCTATCCTTGTGAGGGTAAAACCGTCCTTATTATTGAGAAATAAGCAGTTTTATCCTTTGGATGTAAAAGGGTCATCGTGGGGTCATCGATTGGTCATTGAAAGCAACGGTTGTAAGGATACCTTAGCATTCGAAGGGACTATCATCATTTAACCGTAGGCTACACCGAAGGGTCATCGAGGGACAAAATCATATATTCGAAGGCAACATCCGAGGGACTATGATTTATTTTATGATGATTTAATCGAAGGGTCTTTGCTAAGTATATCCCCACATTCGCGGGACATGACCGTAATACCGTAATATCATAGGGTAACAAAGAGAAGTCCAAGATCGCATATTTAAAGGCAAAGTTTTACAATTATTTAGATAGCCGTAATCGATTAAGTAATTAGGTCCACATTAAAATCGACGAAATCAATACATTAAAATCAGCTAGGGAATTTAGGATGAATCTCCACAATCCATCTCCATAAGGGTATCCCACACATAAAGTGGAATACCTAGCCGGCCGTTTCCTCGGGAATATGTAAGCCTTTACACAATTCATCACACGGGTTAGAACATCGAGATAAAGTACAATTGAAAATTGCACCGCAACATAAAAACAACAGTCATAAAGTCAGGCCAAATGATGCAGAATTATAATAAATCTTGATTAGATAAACATAAGGCAGAACAGAAAAGAAACAAAACAGCCACTGTCCCGTTCGCTCCTGCTTCGCCTAGCGAAGGCTTAGCGAGTGCTCGCTACAGGCTCGCTTAGCGATGTGCTAGCGAGCGGCTACGGGTTTTGAGTTTGACAGCAGCGTGATATCCGGAACCCTGAACTTTATGGCATTTAATTACAGGAATAGCATGGACAAACATTCAGGATATTCAGGCATACTTAAATTCACATATGAAACCAAATTACACATCCGAAAACTTAATCATGATGCCTTATGCATGTAGAGATTACCGATTAACAGCATAAAACAGTAGAGATGCGCAAACCTGTTTGCAATGGAATTGCAGCTTTGGATTGGCAAATCGGGTCGAATTGGGCGGAGGCAACCTTGGTGCGGATGAGCGGCCCTCAGGGTTTCCTTACTCGGAATTCTCTGAGTTGGTCTCCAGGGTTTCTATGCCAGGGTTTCTGTCCGTCTTCCTCCTCTGGACCATTCGGAATTCTAAACTTGACTCCTGCGGCCCGTCCTTTAAGCCTTCTTCCCGTGTTAATGTAACTCACAGATTTCTGGTCTTTCTTCTTCTCGAGCAAGAGAGCCTTCAGTTCCTCCTGCCCCTTGGACAAGCTCAGCATCATCTCCTGGAATTGAGCATTCTGAGCCTGGAGATCTTTGACAGTTTGTTCGAGAGCCATTTTTCTGTTTGCAATGGAATTGCAGCTTTGGATTGGCAAATCGGGTCGAATTGGGCGGAGGCAACCTTGGTGCGGATGAGCGGCCCTCAGGGTTTCCTTACTCGGAATTCTCTGAGTTGGTCTCCAGGGTTTCTATGCCAGGGTTTCTGTCCGTCTTCCTCCTCTTTCGTTTTTGACTGAAGTGTCGGTATTTATAGTGATTGTGGTGACCTAATGGGCTCAGAATGAAGCCCAAAAATTCTGATATATCGCAAGCTTCGCTAGGCGAGCGTTGTAGCGAAGGGTTCGCTAGGCGAAGGATTTGCTCGCCTAGCGAGCAGGCCATTTGTGACCTAATGGGCTCAGAATGAAGCCCAATAATTCTGGTATTCGCAAGATTCGCTAGGCGAAGGAGTTGCTCGCCTAGCGAGCGAGCTAGTTTGGGCCTTTTTCTGGATTGGGCCTGTTGTGAGCTGGGCTTTTGTTCCTTTAAGGTCAATGCCTTGCAGAATAAGTTGGAGTGCTTTAGAAATGCCTTGTAATATTAACGGGCAAATTTTGGGGTATGACACCGTCCATAAAGGAGAAGACTGTGAACTTAGCAGTGTTGTCTACCAGAGTGTCAATATGTGGCAGGGGGCAGTCGTCCTTTGGACTAGCTTTGTTTAGATCCCTGTAATCAACATACATCCTGACTTTGCCATCCTTTTTGGGTACTGGCACAATATTGGCTACCCATTGAGGGTACTTTGCAACTGCTAGAAAACCGGCATCAAATTGACGTTTCACCTCGTCACAAATCTTTAGAGCCATGTCGGGTCTTGCTCTTCGGAGTTTCTGCTTTACTGCCGGACAATCTGGCTGTAGTGGTAGCTTGTGGACAACAATATCAGTATCTAAACCTGGCATATCCTGATACGACCAAGCAAATACATCTACATACTCTTGTAGAAACTTGATCAATCTTTCTTTGATGCTTGCCCCAAGCGTAGTCCCAACTTTGACCTCTTTCTTGTCTTCCTCAGTGCCAAGGTTGATTGTTTCCACTGGTTCTTGATGCGGCTGAAGGGCCTTTGACTCGTGCTCGAGCATCCTTTCCAATTCTTCAGGGAAATCACAATCTTCCTCACTATCCTCTTCCGCTTGGTAGATGGGGAGTTCAAAATTATAGGAAGTAGTGGGGTCATCGAATTCAACTGGTTTATTGGTCATTCTGCATGTTTTTTAATGATGGTTTTTTAGAAAAATGGAAGTAAAATGCAAAATAAATAAAAAATATTTTTGTAGTTTTTGAAAGGATTGCCATTTTAAGGAAAGAAAAACAAATAAATGAACGATAAGAATTTGAACAAAATGCTTTTTATTTGTCATAATGATTTTTAAAATTTAAAAGGGGCCCTACAAATGATTCATTAGCCTTGAGCAGAGCTAAGGATTTTCAAAAACGCAAAGGAAAACACAATTACTTTGACACGGGAAAAACTTCTGGAATCTCAACCGCTTCCCAATTTGTTAGGGCTGCTTCACACCGGTATATCAGGTTTGATGTTTCTCCATCTTCAGTGTCATCTTCCACTGCACCAACTTGATCTCCATGGATAAATCCTGTGCTCAGGAAAACTTCTTGTATGCTCCGCACACGGTCCTTTGCAGGGAACAGGGCTCCTCCATTAGCAGAAGGCTTGTACCCCAAACCAAAACGATCATTTTTCTCACTGACATTGATGACTTGCCCCCAACCTGCAGGGCCTCCACTTTCAACTGTTGATCTCGCACTATTCAAAGAGGCGAACGACAAACTGGTTTTCTCAATAGGATCCTTAACCTCTTCAAGTGTGGCATTGGATATTTCAAGTGCTTGGAAAGAGGTCTCTAAGGCATCCTCATCATCCTCGATATAACGGAAAGAGGAGAGTTGACTGATGATAAAATCTTCTTCACCCGAGACAATGACGAGCTTGTCATCGACAACAAACTTCATCTTTTGATGCAGAGTAGAAGTTACTGCCCCAGCAGCATGTATCCATGGGCGTCCCAAAAGGCAACTGTAAGCGGGATTTATGTCCATGACTTGGAAATTGATGGGGAATACATGTGGTCCGATCTGTATTGGTAGCTCTACCTCCCCAACTACTGTCCTTCGAGAACCATCAAATGCTTTTACCACAAGTGCACTAGGTTTCAATTTCGAACCTTGGTAAGACAATTTAGCAAGTGCCCTCTTTGGTAGAACATTGAGGGATGATCCAGTGTCAACTAAAACTCTGGCCATAGCATCTTCTTGGCACTTTATGGATACATGTAAAGCGCGGTTGTGATTCTTCCCTTCTTTGGGTAGCTCTTCATTGCTAAAAATTAGAGTGTTGCAGGCTGTGATATTGGCGACCACCCCATCGAATTGGCCAACCGTTATATCTTGGGTAACATGAGCCTAAGCAAGCACTTTCAGTAGAGCCTCCCTATGAGCTTCGGAATTCAGAAGCAAAGACAAGATAGATATTTTTGATGGTGTCTGATGTAACTGATCAACTATCTTATAATCGAATTTCTTTATTATTCTTAGAAACTCACTCGCTTCACCTGCTTGCACTGCCGGATGTGCCTCTCCATACTCTGGGGTAGGATTTGCAGTTGCAGATTCCCTTGTTGGTTCTTGAGGGTTTACATTAACATTGGGAGTATAAATCCGACCACTGAGGGTCATCCTGCTTATCCCTGCGATGTTAGTGATATCGGTGTCAACATTCTCCAAGCCTTTCTTACTTTCAGCAGCTTTGGGTTTTTCATCTACCACCCCATCCACCACCGTTATGTCATACTTCTAGGGTACCGCTTTGCTGCTTTCAAAGGGAAAGGGGGTAGGCATACAAACTACCACGGGTGATGGATGAACAACATCTTTTCTATGATAAGTTATCTCAAACGGTTCTGGTATATTGAAAACGGGTTCAATGACTGAAACTTCCTCGTTTGTTGTAGGACCACAAATTTGTAAAACACCTTGATCCATCAAGTTCTGAATGTCATTTCGTACCACTTTACATCCCCTTGGATGAATGACACATTCTTCACAATTGTCGTGGCGTGTATCAATCAAACTAGCTCCCACCAATCTTGCATGAAGTGCTAGCAACGGAGTTTTAACATTTTCCACGTTTTTGATTATACACACATCAGAAGCATCCTCAATGGCATTAACATCACCATGCACCGGCAGAGGGTTACTTTTTACGTTGGGTCCGATATCTCGAAATGAAAGAATCTTCTTCTCAACCAGGTCTCGCACAATATGCTTCAAAGCATAACATCCCTCTAAATCATGTCTAGGGGCACCCCCATGGAGAGGACAATGGGCATCTGGATTGTACCATGGAGGTAAAGGATTTGGTGGAGGACCCAAAGGTCTGGGAGTCACCAACCCTTTTCGTAGTAACGATGGGTACAATTCAGTGTATGTCATAGGGATTGAAGCAAACGGAAGTCTACCTCTTTGTACCCTATTTTTATTTGGAGGATTTTGTGGACGAGGAGCCTGTGCCCTTGGTTGTTGATAAGCAGGTGGCGCGGGCGCTTGCTGGTATACTGGTGCTTGTTGAATAGGTTGATAGACAGGAGCTTGTGACTGGTTGAAATTTGGTGTGACTGCTGCCACATACGGTTGTTGAACATACTGCACTGGATAAGTTGGTTATTGTTAAGCAAATTGATGTTGCTTCTTCCATGAAAGACTCCTCCTTTGACTGGTTGACGCTGCATTTGTTTCACCCTCTTTCTTTCTTTGAAAACCTCCGGGAAACTTTTTGGCATTATTACCAGATGTTTCAGAGGTGGTTATCATTTTTCCATTCCTAAATCCAAGCTCGACCTTTATGCCCACGGCGACCAGGTCAGAGAAGCTTGCAGATACACTACTCACCATTCTTTCATAGAACATAGGTTTGAATGTATCCATGAACCAATCTGCTAACTCTTTCTCAGCAAGGGGTGGTTCGACTTGCGAGGCCATTTCCCTTCATCGTTGTGCATATTCCTTAAAAGACTCATTATCTTTCTGG
Source organism: Lathyrus oleraceus (assembly GCF_024323335.1). Taxonomy (NCBI): domain Eukaryota; kingdom Viridiplantae; phylum Streptophyta; class Magnoliopsida; order Fabales; family Fabaceae; genus Lathyrus; species Lathyrus oleraceus. Next base: position 372,063,644 of record NC_066583.1, on the reverse strand, counting down.
GACATGCTGAGAAATTGCCTCCTATCTGGGGCCATATCCATGTTATACTTATAATGTTGGATGAAAGCATCAGATAAGTCTTGGAAACAACGAATCCTACTTTGATCAAGGCTTAAGTACCACTTAGAGGGAGCACCCCTCAAGCTGTCTTGGAAGCAATGTATCATAAGTTTGTCATCCTCTACGTGCGCAACCATTTTTCGATAGTACATAATAAGGTGACTTTTAGGACACGAGTGGCCCTCATATCTATCGAAATCTGGGGTCTTGAACTTCGCAGGAATCACAAGACCTGACACTAAGCACATCTCCTTAGCAGTAGCACCAAAAACTTGGTCACCTTCCATAGCCCTTAACCTTTTCTCAAGAATTTGGAAATTCTCTTTCATCCCTCTAATGTCCTCCCGCCTCTCATCATCTTTGTCTGAAAAGTCCGGAGCATGTTGTTGATCCTCAAAATAAGGTTGCACATGTGCACGAACGAGAGGTGGTGCGAACGTGTGGACCACTGGGTGAGTTTCATTGATGGTTGGTAGAGGAACCATCTGCTGAGTGGATTGTGCAAAACCAGGGGCGCCTTCAACTGGAGGTATGAAACCGGGAGGTAAACCGTAGGCTGGCCAAGTGGTTGGTACTGTTCTTGCAGGTTGGGGTTCAACCGTGGGACCGACGATTTCTGAAACGACCGTCGTTTGGGTGTCCAACTTTGCCCTGATGACCTGTAGTATCTCCATGACTTGACCCATGTTTCCTCGTAGGTCTTCGAGTTCTGAGCTTACTCGCTCCAATTCATGTTCTTGGTCCGCCATTCTTCGACGAGCGCTGACTCTTGTGTTGTAGTGGTGTTGAGGACTCAGTGTGTAACAACTGATGGAGAAAACGGAATGAGTTTTTATTTATTTATATGGATAATGCATGAATGTATGTATGAATGCATTTTATGTTTATTTATTTTTAGGGATTCTTATAAACTTCGTAGTTGTTGAGCACGCACTTTGAAAGTAATGTGAACAGAAACAGAAAACAATAGTCGAAAGCTGATTCAAAAATTCAAATACCCATTCATTTAATGAAGCCAAAAAGTACGAAGTACACGGTCAAAGTGTGTACAAAACATTAAGCAAAATACAAAAATTGGAAATAACACGAAGCAAACAACTTAAAGAGTCCTCTTAGTAACTCGCTCTTTGTGTGCCTTCAATTCTTCTTTGAACCTTCGCATCATCCTTTCGCAAAGAAAAACAAGGTCACGAGCCGATGGATGAGTGTTATTTTCATCCATGTCCTCTAGAGCATTTTCTAACTTCCATGGTAAGTCTATGGCCACGACATTACAAAACTCTATGAGGTTAGCCAACTTTGTGCGGTATGCATCAAGACTTGGCTGCAGAAGGTTGATGGTGCATTCATACTCATCCAATATCTCATTCAAATGCTTCTTATGATTTATCCAATCCATGCTTTGGCTCTTCAGAGACTCATATTGTTCCTTCCAATAACTAGCTAGCTCCTTGTTAGTATTCACCTCATCACACTTCTCCTCCCAGGCTTTAGGACATATTTGAGAGGTTCTTTGGACTTGTTCCTTAAGACGTCTTTCACGCACCACTTCGGCTTCAGAGCTTCGAAGTTGTTCCTTCAGTTCTTGTATTTGGGCTTCAAGCTCCTCTCTTACCTCCTTATTTTGGTTAGTGGCTAGGTCCCACCAACACTTCCACTATTGTCCATCTCTTTTGGCCTTAGCTAACTCATCACGGAGTGAATCTAATCCACTATCAGCCTGATCTAGGCACTCCAAGACTCTTTCCTTGAGATCTTGCTCAATTCTGTTCTTCTTACGACTCTCCTCCAAAAGTCTTACTTTGGTTACTATTCCTTTTGAGAATCATATTTTTCCCAGTTTCTTTGTAGAGTTCAAATTGCTGATCATCTTTTTCCTTTCCAAGTTTAGCTACCATGGCTCGAAGTTCTTCCACCTCTTCAAGAGAAACAGGGACTGGTTCTGGTGAGGTAGACCTTAGAGGAATCTCTATATAAAAAGGGAGCTTCACAATTTTGATCCTCTCCGAGAGCCATTGCTGATAAGGAACCCTTGTTGCATCGTTCTTCTTTACTATTTTTGTTCCTTTGGTATGCACCTTTTCCCAGGATCGAATGATCTTACGAAGGAGAAAAGGATCATTGGTTCCCATATCATTCAAAACCATCTCTTCTAACTCTTTATCATCGGGCTTCCCACGCATATGATATCCAAACTGCCGCAAAGCTAACATGGGGTTGTAACTGATGCACCCTTTAGATCCTATTAGTGGTACATTTGGGAAACTACCACAACTGATAATGATTTCTTCAACATTCAGCTTGTGTCGGTACCAAATGATATCCTTACTAGACAAAGACACCAGGGTTCTTGCCCACTCCCCATTGGACATTTAACTGATGTGAGCATCAAGCTTGAACACATACGAGATAAGCCAATTATAGAGCAATAGAAGGCAACATATCAACATTCCATTCTTCTTTTGATGTCGAGTATGCAAAGTATGGAAAGTGTCAGCTAGTAGTGGAGGAACCAAACTTTGTTTATCCTTCCAAAAGGCCCAAAAGATACTTATGGAAGCTGAATCTATAAAACCTTCATGGGTTGGGAACAATACTAGCCCATATATGAGAAGAGCTAGCATATTTGCCAATGCATCCCAATGATGTATCTCAAACAACCTTTCTGCTTCTTCTTCTAGGTAAGCCCTCCAAAAACCAAAGAGATTCTCCCTTTTCTTCCAATTAGCCAATACATCAGATATGGGGATGTGGAGCGCAAGGGCTAGCATCTCTACCTTAGGTACCTGACCAATCCTATTATACGGTGTCCTTCCTTTCATAGAAAATCCCAAGAGTCGGTCGAATTCTTCCAAGGTTGGAGTCAACTGAAAGTCTTGGAACAAGAAACTTCAAAGCGGAGGATCATAGAACTGAGCTAAAGCGGTGATGGCTGGTGTTTGAACATCCACTGAGAGAAGATCTAAAATGTGGCCAAACTTTCCTTGCAAAGTAACCCTGAAGCAGGCGGGAAGTTCATTCAGAAGTCTTGATATGTTGGCAGTATCTGGCATTTTGGCTTTGAATGGTAATGCTTTCCTTCTTTCTGAACCCATTACAAAACTTTTTGTGCTTAGCAACTGCGTGTTCAAAGATTCCCTGAAAATAAAATTTTGTATGAGTGTCATGATGTTATGCAAATGATCATGAATGCATGGTATTTGGTTTTGGGATAAGGTAACTCAAAACATCCTATTTGGTAGGCTTCTTAATAGATAGTTCTAAGTTGGTTACCCATAAACCCACTCACATGATAGCTTTTACGTTTTTGATAAGGTTCCCAAAGTCATGGACCATAATCGTATCAACATCATGCAACAGGCTAGCCTCTTTATGATAAGAGTGACGAAAGGTCTCTTCTGAGCGGAGTTTTCATGTTCGGTGCAACAAGGAGAGGCCCTTGGAATCCAACATTAAGCGACCACCAAAGAAGGAACTGGTTCTAAGAGGGGCTCCTAGAGTCATGGACCCTTCATGAATCAACGTCATGCAACAGGCTAGCTGTATTATAACGAGATCTACAAACATGTCTACTCTATGGGAGTCTTCATGCTAGACACGCAAGGAGTGGCCCTTGGGGACTAACACTACACAACTTCCAATTCTAAACTTATGTGTTCTCTCTTCTTTTTCCAAAGCTCGGGTGTAGAGCTTTATTCATGATATTAAAATCTCAACACCCACACATAGATATATATATATACATATATAAAAATGCGATAAAACAGAGATAAAGAAAGCATATAACAAAGGAAAAAATAAACAAATAAAGCTAACACACATACAAAAACCTAACTAAACTAGGGTTGACTTACTTAGGGATGTTCCTGTCCCCAGCAGAGTCGCCATCTATCGCACCTCGAAAAATGGGGATACGACTTTAAAGCGAAGCGCAATCGCACGCTCGCAATGATGGACTGAACAGAGTCGCCACCAAACTTTATTTATTCCTAAAAAGGAAAGGGGAAATATCGATAAAACCCAAGAAAGAACGACAATGATTATGGTCGTCGCAACCAATATCAGGGTTCGGGAGTCGGTTACGCAAGAGGAAGGTATTAGCACCCCTCACGTCCGTTGTATTCAACGGGAACCGTTTAGTTAGTTTCGTTTTAAATGTTAGCTTATGTTAGTCTTCTCAAGTTATTATAAGGGAGAGAAAGAATAGAAGAGAGAAGAAATGTTTTTGGATTTTTGACGAAGGACTAAACCTAAGTTTTTTATTAGTGGGCCTGACAAGATTTACAAATCCTGCTCCTACGTATCTCAAAAGAGAAATCAAGACTTACGTAGTTCTGGGTAGAAAATGTTTGTTTGTTGATCGATTTTAGCGAAAGCTATATTGTATTAATCGACAAAAACATTGTTTTACCCAAAACAGATGAGTAGTGGACGCATACCACACATCGAACGGATTTATAAATCTACATTCGGAAAAGCGTCACTTATCTCGACTCAACAATCGTGGCCGAAACATTGTTTTGCATCACCTTAAGACAATATATCTTTCGTTTATGAAAAATGTTTTTGATTAGTCGCACGACGGCGAGAAAAAAGTTTGATTGGTTGGATTTATTTTGAGTAATGGCGAGAACTTGGATGAGCGATATATCCATCTCGAATCCCAGTCTCAGGAGTGCATGGTATACACCATGTTCCACTTCCATCTTTATTGAAAAGGTGTTGAATAAAGATTAAGTATTTTCAGGTTTAATTGAGAAAGGGTTTGAAGAAACCGCCTTGACAGTTTTAGACGATGGCGAGAGCTAAGATAGGCAAGGCATCCACCTTGAATCTTAATCTCAGGAGTGCACGGTATACACCATGTTCCATTTCAATCTTTATTGAAAAAGTGTTAAGATAGGGGTTAAGTATATTTTCTTGTTTTGAAAGACGAATATTTGATGAGAACGAGACATGAGCCCTAAGATCAAAAATTCAGGGTTCCACTGGAATGCTAGATTCTAATGGTCCTTTTCTATTCGAATTATTTAAGAAAATTATTTCCTGGACAACGAACACTTGATGAGAATCAAATGTTCAAAGGGTTACGCCAGAATACTTGATCTCAACGGCCCTTATTTTGTCCAAATTAATTATTAAGCGTTTTAAGAATGAAAGAAAAGAATGAACGGTTAATCCAAAACGTGAGGCTCGGGACGGATTATTCGAGGGTTCCCACCGGAATGCAAGATTCGAATGATCCTCTTCTTTCGTGTTTAAAAAAAGGAATTTAATCGGGTTGTAAAGATAGTTTGAAAATAAAATTATATTATAGGGATCAAATTATTTTTTACAATTTTATATGTATATCGAATTAATTTTATATATAATCGAGTTCCCACCAGAATGCTAGATTCTAATGGGAGGAAATGGAATTAAATGTCGAAACTATGGAAAGTTAGTGAAATTTAAAATCAAAAGTTTAGTGAATTGAATATAATTATTTGCATGTGTAAAGGTATGAACATAGATGTTAATAACCTAATTAAATTAATTAACACATGGAAATCAATTAACCGTACCAAATCCCATATCAAAAAAAAATCAATAATTAAGAAAATCTAAAAAAAACTAAACATTTAAAATCAAACAACCAATTAACAATTAAATTAAATTAATCCCATAAAATATTAAAAGTAAAATAAATAGAAAAAGTGATAAAAAAATTTAGACGAAATAGCAAGCATAAAAATATGAAAGATATGCTACTCCCAAGTATCAAACCCATCCCACTAAAGCAAGTGAAACTACTCTCTCTCCACTAGGCTATTTATGGTCATTTGTTATCTTAATAATAATTTGAATATGTAAACCAGAATAGATTAAAATAAAAATTAAAATAAAAAACTAAAATGAGGTGGTCTGTTAATAGACAACCAATTAACGATGGAGGAATCCAAAAAATAAACCCTAGCCGCCTGGTTGTTGGGTTTCCAAAGGAGAGATTAATGGGTAGGGAACACAACACAATATACTAACAGACTCTTGTTAATAAAAAAGATGCAATGGAAGACTAAATAGTATTAAGTTTTAAAATGGCTTAAATGCTTTTTTTTTAAAAATAAATAAAGGAGGAGTACTGGGAACGTGAGAGAAATACATAGCGAAACCCAGAAACCCAAAGATCTTACTCACGAAGAATCTCAGGCACCCTCACTCTCACTCGTCATCTCTCCATCTCTTCATCTCTCGATCGCCCTCACTTCTCAAACTCGCGTCTCTCAACCTCGTTTTCCCTACTCTGAATCTAATCCTCAAACACTCGTCACTCTTAATCGCTCACACTAACCTCACGATACACTACTCCCAATCTCACTCTAAACGTGAATGCCATGGTTTCAAAAGAAGATCCGGTAAGAAAGCTCACCTTTGGCGGTGATTCGGCGGCGGTGGTGAGCTTGTATCTTCCTCTCCTCGCTAGGTTCTTTCACGCCGTCACCAAAATCAGGTTTTGTTTGGAAAATTAGGGTTGTTTCGTGGCCGCCCAGATTTAGGGTTTTTTCTCCTCTCTTTCTTGCCTCCGCTTCGCCCTTTTTTTATACTCACTACCTTAGGATTTCGGATTGGCCTATGGAGATCAAAAGGGGTCTCTGCGAAATCCCCTTTAGTGTGCTCAGATTTTTTTGCCCTATTTGATGTTTGGTCTGGAACGGTAATGCAACTCTACATTTTCTTCTTCTTACTTTGTCCTAATCCTTTTTTGGGATATTTCTTGAAATTTTAGTGCCTTTGCTAATTACTTTTTTTTTTACCGCAGTGAAGACTGGTGAAAATTCATGGGTAGTTTCAATTTCTGTTTTTTTTTCCTGTCGTGGCCCCTGTGTGAGTGTTGTTGCAGGGGTTAAGCCTTGGTGAAATTGGTGTGTTCTAGCCTATTGGTTTTGCTGCAACATGTGAGCAATTGGGAACACCCCTCTTTGCAGGTTTGTGTCATGGAATTTTTTTAGCTAATTATTTTGAGTTATAATATAGGAACACTTGTGAGCTTATTGGAAGGATTATGGAATTGATTTTTGAATTCCTATCCTTTATATCTACATGTATGGTTTGGTATGATTAAGGTTTTGGAGTGTTACAAACTGGATTTGCAATTCGTCTACACAGGACACGATGCCAAGGTTAATTGTCGACGCCTTGCAGCTTGGATCTTTTGCATTGCCGACATATTGCTGTTGCTGCAAGTTGTGATGGTGTTATCAGTTAGGATTGTTATTTGGAAGTTAATGAAGTTGGTTGGTTCTCTTCTGATGCAGGTATATTGTCTATGTCGGTAACATCAAATCCACTATGAAACATGTCCTTCTGTTGCCAAGTAGATGTAATAAGATGAATTGCTTAATTTACTCCATGGTTTCCTAGGACTTGTTGGTTTGATTGTTAGTGTTAAATGAATGTGGTTGTTTAGAAAATGAAATTATATGTTTTGTGGTTGTCAAATGAGTTCTGCTATCCTTTGAATGATATCGTGTGATGCTTCTAACTTCCTTTCCCATGATTCTTTTGAATTAACAGTGTGTTTCCCATTTTCTATAGGTTTTGCTATTGACCCAAACTAAGGAAAGAAACAAACAATTCCTAAATTTTGCTACTCAAAGAACCAATACCTTCCGTATCAAATTTGGTTAATGTATGGCTGCGATTAGAAAGTTGATTATTCATGAATCAAAATCTTAGTGCAACTTTGAGGTATCTGGCTTATGATGAATCCCACAACGCTAAATTGACTTGGGAATATAGAAGAAACTAAATAGATTATGGTGTTGAACCGCACAACTCATTAATATGCTGTTTCTTTTGTAGGTATCTCTATGGAACGGAAAGCAGTTTGGGATAGAAAGAGATGATGACATGAAGCATGGTGGCGGTGGAAGTTAATGCGTAGGAATTATATGCTAGAACTTTAGGTCATAAATTTGTACCTTTGGAATTTGATTCTTGTGTAAGGTATTGACATGATTATGTACTTGAGCCTTGAATTTGAATGGAATGTTTGGATTTGTATATGGAAATGGGTTGTTGGTTTATGAAATTGTAAATATTATGTAAGTTTGGAATTCTTATAGTTTTGGATTGGAATTGTAAAATGTATGTGAATAGGTGAATGTGATGAATGATATAATTTGAAATTATTATGGAAAGTTTATTTATGAATGTTTGAATATTAAGATTTGGAATTTGAATGAAATTGAAATTGAATAGTTATGGAAAATTTCTATTGAGATTTGCATTATGATTGGAATTACTGGTTTTAACCAAAATTGGGAACTAACTGTGATTGAAAAATTATTGGACATTATTGTTAAATATGAATTTAAACATGAATGTGGATTGATGAAAAGTTAAGATTTTGAGTGTCATTCATTGACTTAAAGTCTAGAAATGGTGTAGTGGATTTTGATGGACATGGTTGTTAAAAGGGTTAATGGATAAATGGATATTTGGTTCTAAAAATGGATATGGATTTTAGAAATAATCCAAGACTAATCTAAATGTCAATTTAAAATCAAAAACCAATAAAACCAATTAAAAATCAAATTAATCTATAATTTGTTAAAATTAATTTGATATCAATTCTAACATTTATTTGAAAATTAAAATCAATTAGAGTTTGAATCATTAGTAAAAAAACAATTAAGATTAAATTGAAATTTGAAATTAGACTTAATTTGAAATTGAAATCAAATAACTTAAATTAGAATCCATTTTGTAATTAAAAGCACCATGATCGAAAAGACCTAGATAATGACCAATGTTTATCAAAATCGAGACAATATGGATTTAGGAATGGACGGTTGACTTTGGTCAACTAATTGACCAGAAAGTCAACGATTGACCTCAAACGTGAATTAGGGTTTATATTAAAATGAATGCATGATGCATAGTGGATGAATGCAGGTGGATCTAAAATCGGGGTATGACAGGTATCACACCCCAAAATTTGTCCTCCCCCTTTCACTTTTCATCTAACATTTGCCTTGAGATTCATCTGAACTCACTCATGCCTCATACATGTGCACCATTCATTCATGTTAGCACTTTCTAATAATCATCCTAGATTCAAAGTTTGTGGTTATGAAAGCTAGGGTTTGCTTATGGATCAAGCCCTATGATTGTGGTATTGCTCATCATATGAGGTGAAACCCTAGTTTCTTGATATTTACGACTTTGGTTAATGGAGATCACATCGTGGTATTCATATGTGCATCCAAATCCTAATTCTTGAATTTTATATTATTGGATCATATGGTTGACCTTATGAGCATTGATTGGATCACCAAACCCTAATTTTTGGCACATGTGTTTGGAATTTGATAATGGAGTCTTTATGCTTGGTTTGAAGACCTTGAGTTGATGGTTGACATCTTGAAACCCTAATCAGGGAGCCTTGGTATTTGTGGCCCATGTTGGTTTGACTTTTGACCCTAGGATTGACTGAAACCCTAGTTCGTTGGGAGGAGGTTCTTGACCATCATATCATGCATCATCAATCATCAAATGTACTAGTTGATCATGGAAATAATTCATCAAGTTGATCATTTGACCTACATGTCCACATGCTTGGGGATTCATCTGATCCAAGGCCTTGTTTAAGCATCCATACATGTTCATTCTACTTGGCCATCCTTAGCCCATTGATTCTAAGCTTGTGGTTCTTTCAAGTTCATAGGTCCATGATCATTGGTTAATGGTTCATAATTAATTCAAAGTCCTCATCCTAAGGGGCATGTTTTCATTCAAATATCCAAGTGCATTTGGTCAAGTCTTGCATTCATTCATTACCTCATACTTCATCGTATTCTTGGTTCATTTGATCCATGTTGCATTATAAGCCATTGACTTAGGTCCCTTGGATCATTCAAATGCATTGGTTCTTGATCTTGTGGTCCATTATTTTCCATTATTCCATTGCGTTTCATAGTGCATTGTAGGCCATTAACCCTTGATTCATCCATTTGTTTTAGTCCATTTAATTCATGTGTTGTCATGCATTCATGATCTTTTGTGTTTCAAATGTTTTAAAGACCATGGATCAAATTTGGTTTTTAGGGTAAAATTCATTTTAAAATAAAATTTTGTTCACATTCAATCATGGTCATTTTATTCAAATAAAGGAATTTCATTCATAAAATAGCATGTACACAGTCCAATACAAAAGAGATATCAAATTTTTCATTTTTTACAAAAGTTGAGTTTTGGTATGTTGTTGACTTTTTGGTCAACTAGTTGACCAAAGTTAACTATTACATTTTTCATCCTAAAATCCTAATACTAATCACATCTTCATCATTACATCATTTCTTGATTTTCCATTGTCACACTTTCTTCATATGCAAGAATTCCATGTTTTGCAAGTTTGGTCATGCCTTGGTTGGTTTCACCTTGCCTTGCCTTTCACAAACCAAGCCTTGCAACCTTGCCTTCCACAAACCATGCATTGCAATCATATGCCATCATACCATGACAAACCAGCCCTGCACTCATTGCAACCAAAATCCTTACAACCATCATAGAAACAAAACATCCATGATACATTCAACCGATGCACATTATTACATTTGCAAAACTTACCATAGCATAAGCAACCAAATGACATAGCAAGCATCTCACAAGCATTGCATCATCACATAATCTTATAGACATGAACCTTGGCCTTGCCTTGTCCTACATTCATGACCATGGCAGCAGTACATTGCACAAAACCTACAATGTTGGGTTCATTACCATGCCACATTCATGGCCATGACATATGCCGCAACCTAACATTACCTTGCAACCTTGGTATACCATCATCATGCAATCCAACATAATTCTAAATCCTGCATTCATGGCCATGAAAGCATCTTTCAATAACGCATTCCACATTCAATATGGCAGCAGATCCATCACATTGCAGTACATCTCAACATCAGCAGCATAACATCAAAACACAAATCGAGCACCAAGATTTTGAGATACCATTTCATTTTTAAAAAAATCATTTTTAACACCTAATAAATTAACCTGCATCATCTAACATTTTCCAATCAGTTAGTTTCACTTTCATTCCACTAACAGAAATTGGATTAACATTGAACTCGATTCAGTTACTTATAACAACAAATTCAGTTAACCATATTTAACTCAATTACAACCTTCACTTAACTTTAACAGATTCCACAATCTAACTAACATAACTAACTAATTTGACATTGTGTTAACTCCTAACTAACATCTGATTCAATGATCTAACATAGCTAATATAAACGGTTAATTCATTGCCTATAAATGTTTTCACTTTCACTCATTCATGGATCCTGATTCATTCATCTCGATTCAATATTCTCGCATTCAAGTATCGGAGCTCTCTCTCAATTTCACCTTCCATTAACATGATTTCTCAAGTTCGTCTCAATATTTAGAAGAATAAGAAGATTAAGAAGGAGAGTATTGAAAAAGGAAGAGCTTCAAAGGTTGCTGATCGGAAAAATAGCAAGTGTACTATTTTTATCGATGTAGTAATAAGGAGTTTTATTTCCAAGTATCGATCTCAAGGATTGCGTAGGAATTACTTGTTTTAATTTGATTCTATTAGAACAAAAAGATAATGGTTTGTTTGTTTTGGAATTTATAATCGTCAACACAGAAATAGTAAAAACAATTGAATTAGATAAAAGATGCTAGGGTGAGTGGTTGAAGTAACCGGTTATGAATTCCATCCCGATTTCTTTAATACATATGAAACCTTCAATCACCTAACCTCTGGTATGTTCTTGCTTAAGTCCTTAAGGAAGAAACTATTAAACTACCAATTCTCACTCAAATGTCCATTCAATTAAGCATTGGTTTTAATCATACAAAATATCAAGGTTTACGGTGATTTACGAAAGTTACTAGTCCTAGATGATGCATTCATAAACCCAATTGTGTGAAAACCCTACCAATCACAATCCTGTTATTGGAAGTCATAGATCAATTTGTATTTGTCCGATACAAAAGCATAATAACATCACACAATTGAATTGAAATACGTAACATAGTAAGTAAGAAATCATAGGTTCAAATTCATAACATGTGATAACATCAGGACCACCCCCTAGCATCAAGGGGTTTAGCCTCTCATAGTACTTAAAGAACTCATAAAGTAAAGATTAGACATTACAAAGAATTAGGAGAGTTTGATCTTCAATGGTGGCTACCCTTGAATCTCGCCGTCTTCGAATCCGTCGTATTCACTATCTTCTCCACTGTAATGCTTTCGTTCGTCTATCCAAAGGTCTGTTCTTCTTTCTCTTCCAAGCCTTCTTATAGCTTCAGATGACTCTCTTCCAAGCTAAAGGTCCAAACTACCCTTAATGAGCAGAATCGGTTCACACAGCAAAAATTAGGTTTTCCAAGCTGCGTTCAATCAACACGGCCGTGTTGTGGCACACGGGCGACCGTGTTGTTCTTCAACATTAATTATTTTCAGCATAAGTTACAGTGGCAACAACACGGGCTGTGTCCCTACACACGGGTGCCCGTGTTAATGCACTGTTTTAATCAACACGGCCATGTGGTGGCACACGGGTGGCCGTGTTGATCTCTGTTTTCTGCTCCCTCTCTACTCTGCTTGATCAACAACACGGGCAATGTTGTGGCACACGGGTGCCCATGTTGACCTGCTATTTTCTCATATTTTTGTCCTTCAGAGTGTCCAGAACTTCACCATTCTTGCTTAACAATAACACTACCAAACGAAGCATAAACGAGATCTTTTTGACATAAACTCGTAATCAAATGCAATGCAATACCAAACCAACAAAACATGCTAATTGACTCAAATGCAACTAAAAACAACCATAAATTTTACCAAGGTGATGAAAATATGTCGGATTAGCGGCGGGAATTCAATGGAAATGGTGACCGATCACAACCCCAAACTTGTCTCATTGCTTGTCCTCAAGTGATGTCTTGAGTCCAAACAAAGGTCACCCCCGAATTTGCTTTCCACAATGCAACCTAGTCTTTCACCCTTTGTGTTCTTCCTTTCCAATCGAGTTTCAGGTCTCTCCGATTCAGGCAGTTTACCATATTTCCACATCAGAAACCTCTTCACCTGCAAGCTTTTCACACACTCACAATATCTCTCAGGGTTAGGTGTGTACACTCACAGCACAGTATGCAATACCAACTCTTAACTTTGAATACATTCTAATGTCACTACCACAGCAGATTCCACACACTTTTTGAGGTTTTTTTAGGTTGTAACGGGGCTTGGGTACAGTGGGATAAACAAAAAAAAATTGGATAACAAAGGGTTTTGAACTCGGTAGTCATGTTGTGTGATTTTTCTTTTTCTTTTTCTGTGCATCACATATACTCTGGGGGTTAATTTCACTTCTCTTGATTCTTTTTCTACTCAACTTTTCCGAGCATTTTATATCTGTTAGACTCTACGGTCTCGACAAGTGTATTTTTCTCTTTTGTTTTTCTTTTCTTTTTTTTCTTCTTTTTTTTTAAAGAAATTACATACTATTTTCTTTTTGTATGATCTCATCTTATGCACTTGCCTTCCCTTTCAAGATTTCCACCCCAAACTTAGTTTTATCGCACATCTTGCAATTCACACAATCATACCGAGTTATGACATAAAAGGAAATAGATGATGAAAAGTTAACAGGGGGTTCATGATGAATAATGCTTAAACGTTAACATGGGGTTTACAATGAATAAAATGGCTAAGGCTCAACGGAGTTTACGAAGGGAAACATACATATAGGGATGGCTAGAAAGGCCCTGGCTAAACAAACAACTTGCCTCAGTGTGTGTTGTCATGCTGTGACGTGTCAACAGAACATACGCAAAATCAGAGTGATAAAGTCATACCTGGCTGAACTCTCATGTTGATATTTCGTGTTTGGATTTTTGTGATCTCACCATGTTGGTTAGCTTGCAAGCTCTGAAGTCTCTTCGTGTTATGTGGTTCTTTCCTGACTTGGTCTTTCCATACCGCTTTCTTGGTTCGGTGTCCCCAAAATGTGTCCGACTTCTTTTCTCAAGGTTGCATCAACTTCCGGGGTGCCTTATCAGCCTTAGTTTGAGGGGTGTCATTCATCCACTACCATTGACCCCGGGCTCGTCCAACCGTTTCTCATCACCCTGTACACACAGTAGGTCCAAAAGAGCAGAAAACAACCAAAACAAACAAACATATTAATATAATGATAACATAACAAAAACAAAACAAATTGAAAGAAAATAAAACATGAAAGGAGAACCCCCCCCCCCCACACACACACTTGAACTAAACATTGACCTTAATGTTTAAATTCAAACACGAAGGAGACTTACAGTGCTCACTGTTAAGGAGGAGGCGGAGGATCGTGCGGGAAATGCAACATCAGACGTTGCATCATGGCCTGCATATCATCCATGACTGTCCCTTGCCGGAACAGTTCCACACTCTGTCTATCAAGTTCCGCACCTTGCCTGGTCTGCTCGGTGCGGAGAGTTCCCATCTCCGTCTGGATCCAACCCCACTGATCCTGCGACATAAAAGAGGAGCCTTCACCATGTAGGCTCGAATCATGTGGGGGAGGTATACCGTGGGTCTCATCTTCTTCCATGTTCTCACCTGAAAGATCATGGTCAAACTGTGCATCTTCCCCTCCCGCTTGGGCTGAACCTGTGTATAACCAATTAACAGCATTGGCAATGCCAATGGACCCGGGTGCCGGAAGTGCGAGCACTTCCACATTGTGGATCATCAGCGCGTAATGAGTCGGCCTGATGGCAATCATTTGTTGATTGACTAGCATGTGCATGTCAATCCTATTCTTGCCCATTACTGCAGTCTCTTCCATCAGCAGTTGATCATACCCGAAGTGGCCCGTAATCTGCGTGATCATCCCACCTACAGAAATATCCCCAGTAGTTGCATGGCCAACCTGTTTCAGATGATTGGCGGTGAAAGTTGCTGCATTTATTCGCTCATTGTGAGCCATGCAATACAGAAAATATAATTCTCTCTTTGCCGCAACCCCAGTACTATCACCCCGTCCGAACAGGGTGTATGCTAACCCTTTTTGTGCATACCTAAAGCACGGATTGTGAATTCCAAAAGCCTTTCCCGAGCTGGGGTTATACCCAGTTTTACCTGTAATAGCTTGCCAGAAATCAACAGCAGAAAAAGTGTCCGGTGGGGATCCGGGTCCAGACACCGGGAGTTTCAGAATACTCCTCAGTTCCGCAACCGATAACTCATGATCTTCATCAAACAGGCGGAAAGTAATTTGTCCCTAAAACTCCAACTCCGACCCTTTCCACCTTCTCCGCATCTTGAACTCGACCGTACTCAAAAATTCAAGGGTTATCCGAGCGAATGTCGGTGCCTCAAATTGCATGTATTCCAACATACCAATGTTATGGAACATATGGTGCACCTCTTCTTTCAAACCTAACTCATCCAGGGTGGCATCACACATATATCTGGTTGGGATAAGCTTACGTTTGGCTAGAATGACATACCTCTCTTGATGCTCTTGTTGGTCAAACAAAATGCCATGATTGTTTGTAGAGCGTCTAACTCGTTGCTTCGGTCGAGACGACGTGGCTACCTCCTTCTCCTTGCTTGCACGCTTTGGAGGCATAATGTACCTGACAAAAATATCTCCAAAAATCCAACGAAAAGGTTAGTGAAAACTGCAACCGTCACTGTGTAGAGGACGACGAGGGGAACACTTTTTGTGAAGGTGAGTGGATATGAAAGTGAGTGGAGCTAGGAGAAAATTGAAGCTTAGCTTGAGGAAGGCTAAGGCAACAATGGAGGAAGTGGGAGAGAGAGAGGGTGCCAAAATCAGAAAAAGTGAGAATGAGTGGTGAGGAAGAGAGATAATAGCAAGTGGGGCCCATTACTTAAAAGACCCAAAATCCAAAATTTTGAAAAATTTACCCGTTACAAACAACACGTCCGTGTTCCTGCACACGGGCACCCGTGTTAATTTTCTGTTTTAATTAACACGACCGTGTGACAGTACACGGGTGTCCGTGTAAACTCACTGTTTTAATTAACACGGCCGTGTTCCTGCACACGGGCAACCGTGTTAATTTTCTGTTTTAATCAACACGGCCGTGTGTCAGCACACGGGTGGCCGTGTTGATGCCCCTGTTTTTCACATTTTCTGAATTCGGAAATGCTTCTTTTGTCTGGCATCCTGTCACTGCGACGCTAGTATGATTATGGTATCCTTTCTCCTTACTTGCAACAACATGTCACACCCATACAGAAGAGAAACGGAAAAAAAAAAACAAAATAAGTTAGCAATCGAACACGTGGGTTGCCTCCCACGAAGCGCTTCGTTTAACGTCGCATGGCTCGACGGTTGCCCACCTCATTAGGTGAGGCGCATCTGGTTAATCAAACCCGGTTGTTGGCCTCTATAATATGGCTTCAGCCTCTGGCCATTCACCTTGAATATATCTCCATTGTCTTGGTTCTTAATCTCTATTGCTCCGTGTGGAAAAACCTTATGCACGACAAATGGCCCGGACCATCTGGACTTTAATTTCCCAGGAAACAACTTGAGCCGCAAATTGAACAACAATACCAGTTGTCCTTCCCAGAAATCTTTCCTGATGATTCTCTGATCATGCCACTTTCGTGTTTGCTCCTTGTACATCTTTGCATTCTCATATGCCTGATTACGAAATTCTTCTAACTCATGAAGTTGAAGAATTCGGGATTCACCGGCTTTTGCAAGGTCATAATTTAAGAACTTGGATGCCCAAAAGGCTTTGTGCTCTAATTCCAAAGGAAGATGACAAGCCTTACCATAAATTAGCTGATACGGAGACATGCCAATTGGTGTTTTGAAAGCGGTTTGGTACGCCCATAGCGCATCATCCAATTTGATTGCCCAATCTTTCCGTGAAGCACTGACTGTTTTTTCCAAAATCTTTTTAATTTGCCGATTAGACACTTCAACTTGCCCACTCGTTTGGGGATGATATGGTGTGGCAATCTTGTGTTTCACATTGTATTTCTTTAATAAGTTCTCCATGAGCTTATTCAAGAAATGTGTTCCTTCATCACTGATAAGTGCTCGAGGCACACCAAACCTGGAGAAGATATTTTGTTTAAGGAAGCTTACCACTGCTCTAGCGTCATTAGAGGGGAGAGCTACGGCTTCCACCCATTTGGAGACGTAGTCCACAACCACTAGAATATAATTCTTCCCAAATGAGGGTGGAAATGGTCTCATAAAGTCTATTCCCCAGACATCAAATAATTCCACCTCAAGCATGCCCTTTTGAGGCATCTGATTCTTTCTAGAGATATTTCCTGTCCGTTGGCATTTGTCACATTCCTTCACCATGACTTGTGCATCCTTAAACAACGTGGGCCAGTACAACCCGGATTGGAGGACTTTTGCGGCTGTCCTGTCTCCACTAAAGTGTCCCCCATAATCTGAGTCATGACAAGCCTTTAAGACTTCATTTTGTTCTTCCTCAGGGACACATCGACGAATTAGTTCGTCTACCCCTTTCTTATACAAGAATGGTTCGTCCCACAAATAAAACCTGCAATCATGAAGAAACTTTTTCTTTTTGTTATAATCAAAGTCGTCAGGAATTATACCACCTACCAGGTAGTTTGCATAGTCCGCAAACCAAGGAACACCCACCACCGCGAGGATTCTTTCATCTATAAACTCATCCTTTATGGGATGGTCCTCTTCCGTCTCTCCAATCGGAGACATTCGAGACAGATGGTCAGCAACGGTGTTCTCACACCCCTTTTTATCTCGAATTTCAAGGTCAAATTCTTGCAACAGCAAGATCCATCTGAGCAGCCTTGGCTTCGAGTCCTGTTTAGAAAAAAGATATTTCAACGCAGCATGGTCAGTATAAACAATTACCTTTGTTCCCAACAAGTATTACCGAAATTTGTCAAAGGCATAAACCACAGCCAGTAACTCCTTCTCTGTGGTTGCATAATTCATATGGGTTGGATTCAACACATGGCTAGCATAGTAGATGACGTGGAGGCGTTTGTCTTTTCTTTGCCCCAAGACAGCCCCTACTACTATATCGCTCGCATCGCACATTATCTCAAAGGGTAGAGACCAATCAGGCGAGATCACTATAGGAGCACACACCAATTTATTTTTCAGAGTCTCGAAGGCTTCGTTACACTTCTTATCAAACAAAAACGGAGTATCCTTCACAAGCAGGCTAGTCAAAGGTTTTGCGATCTTGGAAAAATCTTTGATGAACCGCCGATAGAATCCTGCATGTCCCAAGAAACTCCGTATACCTTTCTCGTTCACAGGATGAGGGAGATTGGCGATCACTTCAACTTTTGCCTTGTCAACTTCTATCCCTTGATGGGAAATTTTATGACCTAGTACGATCCCTTCTCTCACCATGAAGTGACACTTTTCCCAATTCAGAATTAGATTGGTTTGTTGACACCTTTCCAACACAAGTGACAGATTATACAAACAATTTTCGAAGGAAGATCCAAAAACCGAAAATCATCCATAAACACTTCCATGTGCTTTTCCAGCATATCGAAAAATATGGATGTCATGCACCTCTGAAATGTTGCAGGTGCGTTGCATAACCCAAATGGCATTCTTCTATAAGCAAAGATTCCGTATGGGCATGTGAATGCTGTTTTTTCTTGATCCTCAGGTGCCACCGCAATTTGGTTGTACCCTGAGTATCCATCCAAAAAACAGTAGAAATCGTGACCTGCCAATCTTTCCAACATCTGATCAATAAAAGGTAAAAGAAAGTGGTCATTCCTTGTAGCAGTGTTCAGTCTTCTATAGTCTATGCAAACTCGCCATCCTGTAACAGTACGGGTGGGGATCAACTCATTTTTTTCATTTTTGATCACAGTTGTCCCTCCCTTCTTTGGTACCACGTGAACTGGGCTCACCCATGAACTGTCAGATATGGGGTAAATTAACCCCGCATCTAAAAGTTTCACGACCTCCTTGCGAACAACTTCTTTCATAGCTGGATTCAGTCTTCTTTGAGGTTGGACGACCGGTTTCTGATCATCCTCCATTAAAATTTTGTGCATACACATTGTCGGGCTGATTCCTTTTAAATCGTCCATCGCCCACCCAATAACACCTTTGTATTTTTTTAAGACTTTGATTAGCTCTCCTTCTTGTGTCTCTCTCAAACCTGAATTGATGATTGCTGGACATTTTTCCTCATTCGGATTCCCTCCAAGTACTCCAGCTAGCATACCCAGAGCCTCAGCAATCGCAGCATCGTCTCTACCTCTTCCAGCCATCTCTATTCTGAAAACCCAACAAGCTAAAACAATAAGTACTGATAGGGTTACACAACACCTATCACGTACAGGGAAACAGAATAATTACGACTCGACTCGACCGACTATGCTCTGATACCACTAATGTAACACCCTTCTAAAATACCCCAATAATTAATTAAAACAACAAAATATAAATCAGAGTAGATATGCAATTTCAGGGTGTCACACTTGACACTTCACACCATTCACCCAAATAACTGGTCATGCTCATTTATTAATCAAAATAAAACATTGCACAATACGCAGCGGATAGAAATCTAACAACATGCAAACCATGTAACACATTACATGTAAAGTTGTTCAACAACCAAAATGAAAACAAGTAAAACATCCCATCCCGATGTTACATAGACCAGAGCATGACCCACTAAGGAACTACACTAGTCTCCAAGCACTAGCTTCTACTCAATCACTGCTCGTTACCTGAAACATAGTTGTAAGGGTGAGTTCCTCAATCGATATAATAAGCATTATAAAATATCATGTAATGCTAAGTAAATTAACACATTCATCACCCTAATCAGATCACACATTCAGCAACGACAACATCAACTCATAATCATACTCAAAACAAACACAAAACACACGTATAATATTGGAATACATCCATTCATATTATACGCCATACATACATTATGAAATGAGACTCCATGCATGCGGTACCGACTATTCGTGAACACATAGTTCAACCTCACCGATCAAACCCAGATACGGCTACCAAGCTCACTAGTCCCACTCATTTGAGACCTAGTGACTCACTCACTAATTCCTCACCATGGGAATTAGCTACCACCATAAAGGCCATGCTATGCACGCTAAATCACCTAGCATGCAAACATCAACAACAATCCACAATCGACATATGCTCACACTCTAAGCCATAAACAACTCACTAATTCCTCACCATGGGAATTAGCTACCACCATAAAGGCCATGTTGTACATGCTAAATCACCTAGCATGCAAACATCATCAACAATCCACAATTGCATACATATTCACAGCATTATGCATACCATCACACCTCATCAGCATATTTATCACATAATCATATCATGTCATGCCAAATAATAAATCACAGTATTAGCACACTCTACTAATACCTACACTACTCAAAACAACGGGAAATGATCCCTACTATATCATACACCAATATAGGCCAATCATCAAATATGTCCACAATATTTAAATATCAATTTTTCACTTTTCAAACAGTGTTAACCGGTTAACGCCCTGGTTTAACCGGTTAACGCAACACAGAACGCGCTTCCTGGCAAGTTTTAACAGTGTTAACCGGTTAACACCCTGGGTTAACCGGTTAACGCAAGACAGACTTTAATTTTTTTTAATTATCATAACAGTGTTAACCGGTTAACACCCTGGGTTAACCGGTTAATGCAAGACAGAAAGCTGTTCCTGCGCTAACACGAACAGAATGCAGAATTACCCGCATTTTTCGCCGTTGGAGGACTTCCGGACCTCCGATTTCGATTCCGTAAACGGCTACACGTCCAGAAAATCACAACTCATCCAAATATAGGTTCATTCACAGTTTTAACGTAACTTATTCATCACAATTTGCAGCATTCATCATCCCAATTAGGGTCAATTCAATGGCTTATTACTACCCATTACATGTTAATCCATAATACCCATTAAACGACGATAAACCCCCCTTACCTGAGTTAATCCGGCAATCCTTCTTTGACCTTCAACAATCGTGAATTCTCCTCTGAGCCCTAGCCTCTTCTTCTCCCTTTCTCAGTTTCTTCTCTTTTCTCCCTTTCTCCACTTTTCAGTCGCTTCCTCCTTTTCACGTGAAAAACCCTTTTTATATATGGGACTCTTTTCTGATTCCAACTTTATTATTCCAATAATAATAATCCAAATAATATTCCAATTATTTAAATTAATAAATATATTATTAAACTTAATTTAAATAATTATCATATTTTATCGGGGTGTTACACGTTGCATAACCCAAATGGCATTCTTCTATAAGCAAAGATTCCGTATGGGCATGTGAATGCTGTTTTTTCTTGATCCTCAGGTGCCACCGCAATTTGGTTGTACCCTGAGTATCCATCCAAAAAACAGTAGAAATCGTGACCTGCCAATCTTTCCAACATCTGATCGATAAAAGGTAAAGGAAAGTGGTCATTCCTTGTAGCAGTGTTCAGTCTTCTATAGTCTATGCAAACTCGCCATCCTGTAACAGTACGGGTGGGGATCAACTCATTTTTTTCATTTTTGATCACAGTTGTCCCTCCCTTCTTTGGTACCACGTGAACTGGGCTCACCCATGAACTGTCAGATATGGGGTAAATTAACCCCGCATCTAAAAGTTTCACGACCTCCTTGCGAACAACTTCTTTCATAGCTGGATTCAGTCTTCTTTGAGGTTGGACGACCGGTTTCTGATCATCCTCCATTAAAATTTTGTGCATACACATTGTCGGGCTGATTCCTTTTAAATCGTCCATCGCCCACCCAATAACACCTTTGTATTTTTTTAAGACTTTGATTAGCTCTCCTTCTTGTGTCTCTCTCAAACCTGAATTGATGATTGCTGGACATTTTTCCTCATTGTCAAGAAAAACATATTTGAGATGTTCCGGTAATTGTTTCAACTCTATCCCTTTTTTTTATATCCTGTTTTGATTCTGAAGGTGTTTTAGGTCGAAGCTCCTCCCAACGTTGCGGTCGGGAACGGACCCAAGGCGGTTGGTCCTTTAACATTACTACCACTTCGGATTCTTCCTCATCAATTCCTTCAGTATCCTCCATAATAGATAAACTCAAAACTCTCTCCAAAGGAAGCCTGGATGTTGTAATCTGCATAGATTGAGCAAAAAATGTATCTAACACTTCAATACTTTTACTCGCCCATTCGTCTTCCTTGAATTTCATAGTTTCCCTCACATCAATTTTGAGCTTTTCATCATAAACTTTGAGGGTCATGGTTCCTTCCTCAATATCTATCATGCATCTGCCGGTTTCCAGGAAAGGTCTTCCCAGTATGAGAGGAATCTCCTCATCTTCTGGCATCTCGAGTATCACAAAATCCACCGGGAATACAAATTTATCAATCTTTACCAGAACATTTGTTGCTATACCATAGGGTCTCTTCATAGAATGATCCGCAAATTGCAGTGTCATGCGAGTATCCTGCACCTCCCCTAACTCAAGTTTCTTGTAAATTGAGAGGGGCATTAGACTCACACTTGCTCCCAAATTGATCAGTGCCTTTTTGAAGGATCTATCTCCAATGCTACAAGGAATAGTTACTGCACCTCTATCTTTTTTCTTCATCGGAATTTTTAGGCCCTGCAAAATAGCACTACAGGTTTCCGTTAGCATGACTGGCTCGCTGTCGAGCGACCTTTTCTTTGATATGATGTCTTTCATGAATTTGGCGTAGATTGGCATCTGTTCCAGAGCTTCAGCAAAAGGTATGTTGATCTCGAGCTTCTTGAATAATTCTAAGAATTTCTCAAAAAAAAATTCATTGAGATCTTTCTTCTTTGTTCTTGTCGGAAAAGGAAGAATGATCTTTGGTTTTTATTTCTCTTGCTGGCTTGTCGGCTTGACTACCACTTCTTCAGTTTGTTTTGGCTCTTCTCTAATCTCCAAGTCAACTTCCAACAATCCTTCTTCTTCAACCTGTTCGTCAACTTGTGGTTCCTTAGCCTTTCCTTTTCTGGTGACCACAGCTTTAATGTGATTTTGATCACGGGGATTAACGATTGTTCCACTAGGAAGTGTGCCAGGTGCATGAGAGTTTGAAGCTAACTGTTGGGCAATTTAACCCATCTGAATTTCAAGATTTTTGATGGATGCTGTAGTGTTTTTCTGATTATTTCGAGTCTCCTCTTGGAATTGGATGTTGTGAGCTGCCATTTTTTCAATTGCGATCTCCCAATCTGCCTTCTTAGGTACCTGTTGTTGCTGCTGCTGATATTGATTTTGATATTGACCCTGTGCCTGTTGTTGCACGTTCCCTCTTTGATCTTTCCATGCAAAGTTGGGATGATTTTTCCACCCCGGATTGTATGTGTTTGAATAGGGATTGTTCTGCTTCAAAAATTTTATATCTTCGATCTGTTGCGGTGTTGCAAAACAATGAACAATATTGTGTGGTCCATTGCAAATGTCACACACTTCACTCGGTGCCTGTTGCACTTGAGCCACTTTCTGAGCACCTATGTTTAGTGCTTTCAACCTTTTCTCTACCTCTGCAGCAACAGCTTCTTCAATTTTCACCTGTTTATTTGTTTCAAGCTTCAAGTCAATAACTGCCGATTTGCTTGATACCCTGTCATATAACTCTAAATGCTCGTTCGAGGCAATAACTTCAATTATCTTCTTCATACCGGTGGCTGTTGCAAAGTTGGCTGAGCCACCAACTGCTGAATCCAGGATTTGTCTTGTTTGAATTCGAAGACCATTGACAAACATTTGCATTTGTTCAGTTTCATCCATGTTGTGAGTAGGACAAGCCACTAGGATCCTCTTGAATCGTTTGTAGGCATCTCCTAGTGACTCACCCTCCTTCTGTTTAATTTTGGGATCTCATATCTTTTCCGCAATGACACAGATGCGGGAAAATACTCCTGCAAGAATGTTGTTTCCATGTGCTCCCATGTAGTGATACTGCCAGCAGGTAAGGAATAGAACCACTCTTCAGCCTCATCTGCTAAAGTGAATGGGAACATACGAAGTCAGACTGCTTCTTCGCTATGTCCTGGCATTTTCAGTGTTGTACTCATGGTTTAAAAATCTTTGCAGATGCTTGTTGGTATCTTCAATCACTCTTCCAGAGAAGGACCTTCTTTCGAGTTGATTTATGGTGTTGGGATGCAGCTGGAATTGTTCCACAGTAACTGGTTGGTTGACAATTGTCATACGACCACCCGGGGTGTTGGTTCCCCCATAGTCACCGAGGAGTCTCTCTGGTGGTGGTGGATTAGCAGCCATGATTTCAGGAACTGTTTCCGTGTCTGAATCTGAATTCTCTGAGTGCACTGAAACAACTTCTTCCTCCTCTTTCTCTGCTAATTCCAGTTTCTTTCTCTTAGCTTGTCTGAGTCTCCCGCGAAGAGTTCTTTCTGGATCTGCGTCAAAAGGAAAATCCGCTGAGGCCTTACCTCGCATAAACAAGTTAACAAAGATTAGAATTGAATAACAAAATTGTCACAGATAGAATTTTGGTTGGCAAGCAACAAAATTTCGATAGAATAAAAATTAAAATATGTAGTTTGGCAATCCCCGGCAACGGCGCCAAAAACTTGATCGGAAAAATAGCAAGTGTACTATTTTTACCGATGTAGTAATAAGGAGTTTTATTTCCAAGTATCGATCTCAAGGATTGCGTAGGAATTACTTATTTTAATTTGATTCTATTAGAACAAAAAGATAATGGTTTGGTTGTTTTGGAATTTATAATCGTCAACACAGAAATAGTAAAAACAATTGAATTAGATAAAAGATGCTAGGGTGAGTGGTTGAAGTAACCGGTTATGAATTCCGTCCCGATTTCTTTAATACATATGAAACCTTCAATCACCTAACCTCTGGTATGTTCTTGCTTAAGTCCTTAAGGAAGAAACTATTAAACTACCAATTCTCACTCAAATGTCCATTCAATTAAGCATTGGTTTTAATCGTACAAAATATCAAGGTTTACGGTGATTTACGAAAGTTACTAGTCCTAGATGATGCATTCATAAACCCAATTGTGTGAAAACCCTACCAATCACAATCCTGTTATTGGAAGTCATAGAACAATTTGTATTTGTCCGATACAAAAGCATAATAACATCACACAATTGAATTGAAATACGTAACATAGTAAGTAAGAAATTATAGGTTCAAATTCATAACATGTGATAACATCAGGACCACCCCCCTAGCATCATAGGGTTTAGCCTCTCATAGTACTTAAAGAACTCATAAAGTAAAGATTAGACATTACAAAGAATTAGGAGAGTTTGATCTTCAATGGTGGCTACCCTTGAATCTCGCCGTCTTCGAATCCGTCGTATTCACTATCTTCTCCACTGTAATGCTTTCGTTCGTCTATCCAAAGGTCCGTTCTTCTTTCTCTTCCAAGCCTTCTTATAGCTTCAGATGACTCTCTTCCAAGCTAAAGGTCCAAACTACCCTTAATGAGCAGAATCGGTTCACACAGCAAAAATTAGGTTTTCCAAGTTGCGCTCAATCAACACGGCCGTGTTGTGGCACACGGGCGGGCGTGTTGTTTTTCAACATTAATTATTTTCAGCATAAGTTACAGTGGCAACAACACGGGCCGTGTCCCTACACACGGGTGCCGTGTTAATGCACTGTTTTAATCAACACGGCCGTGTGGTGGCACACGGGTGGCCGTGTTGATCTCTGTTTTCTGCTCCCTCTCTGCTCTGCTTGATCAACAACACGGGCAGTGTTATGGCACACGGGTGCCCGTGTTGACCTGCTGTTTTCTCATATTTTTGTCCTTCAGAGTGTCCAGAACTTCACCATTCTTGCTTTTAAACCTGTAACAATAACACTACCAAACGAAGCATAAACGAGATCTTTTTGACATAAACTCGTAATCAAATGCAATGCAATACCAAACCAACAAAACATGCTAATTGACTCAAATGCAACTAAAAACAACCATAAATTTTACCAAGGTGATGAAAATATGTCGGATTAGCGGCGGGAATTCAATGGAAATGGTGACCGATCAGTTACAGATAGGTTTACCTGAATTTCTGGTGCCTGCTCCGGTTAGTGCACCCTCTAACCTTCATCGTTTTGATTCAAATGAGTTACCACGATGTAGAGCTCGTTGAGATGGACCAAAGCTCTAACCTCTATGGCTTTGATTCCATATATCCATCATTTAATTTTTGTTCTTAGTTCTAGGGTGTCACACCCCAAAGTTTACCCTTTTTTTCCTACCTTTTGTTTTGTTTCATTTGCATACATGGAATCATATCATGCATCATCATGTCATTAGAATGACCATTTCATTTAGTCATGGATTCACAAGCATGGCCATATTCTTTTGTTTAAACTTAACATTAGAGTTTTTCACTTTGTTTCACTTATCAACTAATCAAAGCATCATAAGAGATGGTATTTGTTTGTTCCCTTATTCATGTAGGTGATCATGTCTAAATTCAAGACAAAATAATGGCCATTTTGGTCAAGAAAGATGCAAGTTTTAATCCATTGATTCAAGGTTGGTTCATGTGCCATATCATCCAATCTGCAAGTCATCCTCAATATCATTCAAGCTTTAATCATGTTTTCTTCAAGGGATGTTCATTTCATCATCATTTTGGCTTGGGATGCAAGAAAACTTCAAGTTTGCACAAGATAGCACAAGTTTGGTTGACCTAATTTGCAAGTATGGCTCACCTCTGGTCCAAACCCCATAAATCCTTAAATTTTAAACCATTTGACAAGCTTTTTTGAGCCAAATGTTCCTAAGGAGTTCTTGTACAACTTTGCTTCAAGGATCAAGTATTAATTCAACCCTTAAGGACCTTAATTTTGGAAGGGGCTAAGTTGTCAAAGTAGGTCAAAACCTTGTCATGACCCTCACTTGGCATCCATGCCATTTTCAGCTTAAGTATCCTTTTGATCCCATTCCTTTTTCCTTTTGTTAAGATTATATCAGAAATAGTTTGGCCCAAATTTGACTCAAAATGAACGAGGGAATAAAAAGTTTTGGTGTCTTGAACTTGAGGCCTCAAGATGCCCAAAATGTGCCAAGACAGCTTGACTAAATGCCTGACCTAGAAATCATGTCACGACCTCAACTTTCAACACTTTCCATTTTCACCTCAAGCCTCCTTTTTAGTTGGTTCTTTTTGCTTTGAATTCATGGCAGTAAAGTGAACAAAAGGCACAAATAAAATCACAAAACGCATGAGTGGATTCCATTTGGCCTAGCTTCAAGCATGGCATGTTGAACTCTGTTTTGCCTGATGCGCAAAATTTGCAATTACCGGTGATTTATCTTCTTGGGACCACTTTCACATGTGCAACTTGTTTCTGATGTTAAAACTTGTGTAACCCAACACAAAGCGGTCGTGTTTCACCATCAATTCACACAATCCATGCTTCATCTCACACGAGCACTATTTACCAAAAATATCAACCCTAATTCACACGAATTCAAATCTGTTTTGCATGTGTGAGCTTCCCATTTCATTTCCTATAAATAGAGGATCATTTTCCTTGATTTGCAAGCTTTAATAGCAAAAAAATCCATGCCTCACTTGAACCCGATATTGCTCCAAATCCAGTTTATGGTTCCTTCAATTCAAGCTCTTTCAACCTTAAATCTTTGCCCAAAAAGCTTCATCGGCATCCTCTGAAGCTAACTGCATCATCATTTTGCCTTGAAACCTCTTACATCATGCTCCCCATTTCTGCCATTGTTGACCTTTGAAACTTCAACTGGAAAGGTAGCTACGAGTTAAATCCTTGAGCAAACAAGTTACCACTCTCTTCGCATTGTTCCACTGATCAAAAGCCATCTTCTACCATTAATATATCTTTCATATTAGTCATTTAATTTTACTTTGAACACTTAGGATTCTTCGTGTTCTTAAGCAAAATTCTCCCTGCTCAGAGTCAATCAATGACTCTGATGCAGAGAGACATGAACGATGAAATGTTGCGAAGCTAACTCCATGCTTGGGTGTGCTAAAAATACGAGTTCATGATTTGCGGAAATCGAATCCAAGGTTGAAGATGAAGTTGGTTTTGCGCACATTTTGGTACCAAATTTCAAATGCAACAATCACAGCTAGCCAACGCATTTTTTTCAAATGTTTTGACCGTTGGCGCCCTAATTCTATTTTATTTTCTTTTCTTTTATTCATTTTATTTACAAATTAATTTCTCCCTCATTTTTAAACATTTTTTATCCAAATTTTTTACACAAGGTCTCTAAAAATATTTTGCATCAAATACATTTTTCTCCCATTTTTAAGTCATTTTGGCATTTTTGGTTATTTTAATTTCCGTTTCTTTTTAATTTCCTTTTATGATTTATATTTTTATCATTTTCAAACATTTTTACATCCAACTTTCGAGATCTATTCATGTGTAATATTTGAGACTTTGTATAATTTTCTTTGCCATTATTTCATTGTTTGATTATAGTTTGGAATTTTCTCTTTAACTTCCCATTTTTAATCATTTTAAAAACCTTTTTAATTAAAATCTTGTCTTGCTTTTGACTTTGTTTGACTTTGGTTACTTGGTTGACCTAATCTTCAACATTTCATATCATTCATAGACGGTCTCTTGGTTGATTCAATCTTCTCTAACTCAATATGTTGATAGATGGTCATTTGACCATATTTTGGACACTTTTAGTTAGTGATAAATCATCTCTTGGTATAACATATGTTTGAGTCCTTTTAATTATTGATAGATGATCCCAATGTAATGAGTTGAATTTGATTTCTAACATCTAACACCTAACATCTAATTGATAAACCTCTAACACTTTACATTCTTGCAACTTACCTTATGTAATTTACTTGATGCAATTTAGTTTGATGTCTCATTCATCATATCAATTCATACATTATTCTAATCAATCATATTCTTTTGCCTTCAATGGTTCTTGCTTTCAGTCCTAGTGGGCTGAGCTACGAAAGCTTTAATTTTCTTATTGCACTATAAGGATACGTAGGAAGGAGAACCCAATTTCTTCGCGAGCTACCCTATTTATCAATTAATCATTCTTCATTAATTCAATCTATACCATCTTTTGAGATCAATCATACTTCTCCTTGGACTCCTTATCTATTCCTTTTAGGACGTCTTAACGACAGTCCACCTCAATCGAGAGTTGTTTGGGCTACACCCTAAACATTTAATTCAGTCTTTTTTTTGGCTTTACCTTATAGTGGCGACCTGCTGGTCCACGTATTGGTAAATGCCTACCTTGCTCATCGATTCAGAGAATATCTCCTTCTTGGATCCAAGATACTATCCTTATTTGATCTTGAACTGTTTGTTTCCCTAGCAAGTGATACTATTCCTTATATTGTCGTACTATAATCATTCTTTGAAGTGGTGTTTGTCTTGTGAGCCCCCGTTGCTTAGATAAATGTCTTTCCCTCTATTCTCGTGGTTCCGAACTATGATTTCTCTGATTTTCTCATTGCACGATGAGAATACGTAGGCACGAGGATGCGAATCCTTGGCGAGCATACTTCTAATTATTCCTCCTTCGCCTTAGGGCACCATTCATATCTTTCACTATTCATTGCCTACCTTCGATCATAAATCGTTCACCCAGTGACATACTATTCCTTTGACATCGAAATACACTTTCTTTGGAATTCCATATACATCCTTTTAGGACACTTAATGTAGTCCACCTTTCTACCTAGAGTTGTTTGGGCTACAACCTCAAACACTTAATTCCTTATTTTTTTACTATACACCCTATAGTGGCGACCTGCTGGTCCACGTATCGGTTAAAGTTGTTTTCCTCTATGGTATGAATCTCATTTCTTTTGTGGATTCCAATACACTTTCACCTTTCGGTTTCAAACAATACTTATCCAGTCAGTTATCAACAAATATCCATTTCTGTGACTTCGGTCACTTCATTTCGTTCATCTCCGTGATACCTTCATATTCTACCTTCCTTCACTCCATGTGATCTACCCTATTCTTTGAGCCACATACACTACCTTTTTGTGCTCCTTCTTGTGTCACCTTGTGAACCAAGAGATGTTTGGGACTGTGCCCAAACACCTATTTCTTCGTCTTTTTGGCTTTACCTTACAGTGGCGGCCTGCTGGTCCATGTATTGGTAATAGCCACTTTACTTTTGGGTTCATCTTTTCACCCTTGTTGGAGTTCAAAACACTATTCTTTGGTTCAGACCATATTCCTATCACACTATTTTTCACCTCCTGCCTCTAGTTCCTTGAACTACGAAGCTCTGAATTCCTCATTGCACTATGAGGATACGTAGGCATGAGGGCCCCAATCCTCACCGAGCAATTTATCTATTCCTTTCCTTTCCCTCAATTCTTTTGCGAGTAATCTTTAGCTATCACACCTATTCGAGCGAGAACAATCAAAACGGTTCCCATGGAGTACCATGGATGTTTGGGATGCTAATACATTCCCCTTGCATAACCGACTTCCTTACCTAGCATATCTCTTTCCCCCAGGTTTTATCAATGTTTTCCCTTCCCTTTGGGGGATAAATAAAGTTTGATGGCAACTTTGTTGTATGTTCGAGCGTGCGATACGTTCGGGTATATTTCTGCTAACTTCAATCATAACCATATTCAGGTTCAGGAGTCAATTAAGCAAGGGGAAGATATTAACACCTCTCACTTACGATGTATTCAACAGGAACCTTTTAGTTTTATTTGTGATTGAATGTTATCTTATGTTAACTGTTTCTTTCAAGTGATAAAAAATGCAAAAGGAAAAGAAAAAGGGTCGTAAAAAGGTTTTTATTAGGGTGCTTGACGAGATTGCGGGTCTCGCTCCTTCGTATCCTCGGGTACAATGAGGAACTTAAAGCTCTGTAGTTCGGGGGGAATGTTACATTTTGTTGGTTTGTTTTATTTGGACAAGTGTTTAGATCGTATTCTAACGATTAAACATTGACTTGTTTGCTCGCGGTGAAGACTTAAACGCTAGTTTGTATTCGCATTAGAATGGACTAAACAATGTCATTTGCAAAAAAAGGTGTTTGATGGCACGAGGGCGAGTAATTAGGTTTGATTTGTTTAAGTAGATTTTAAACTTGGAAGACGAACATTCATGACCTGCAAGTAATTACTACTTGAGTCTAATATTCGGGACTATGACTGGACCTTTTACCTAGGTAGTCTTTTTCTTTCAATTTGTTGCGAAAGTGTTTGAATAGTTATAAGTATTTTGAGGGAAATAAAAACACTTGAGATTGCAAGAAATTATTACTTGGGCTTGGTGTTCAGGACTATGACTGGACCTTTCACCCATGTAGTCTTTTTCTTTCAATTTGATTATGAAATTGTGACGCGTTTGTATTTTTTAGACAAAGATGAAGTATTTATAACTTGCAAGCAATTACTACTCGAGCCTAACATATCAGGATTATGACTAGATCTTTCATCCATGTAGTCTTTTTCTTTCGTTATTATGAAATAGTCAAAGTATGGAGTAATTTTTTGAAGTGGATAATGAAAATCGCTTAATGTTAGATCAAACGTTTAGTTTGCGTTTGCGGAGTGAATTGTGAAATGATTTGAAATATGGATGAGTTTGAATGAGTTTGGTTGAAAATGATTTGAATCAGCGATGAAATGAGTTGTGAGATAAGTCGATCAATATTTAATTAACAAAATCAATTGATTAAAGTTTGATTAAATTACTTAATTAAGCTATCAAAATTAATTATCAAAATTGTTTGATTAAAAATTAATGTAATCAAATAATCAAGTTAGTTAAAATTGATTAAAAAAACTATCTAATTAAACAAAAATTTAATTAATTAATTAATTTAATTAAAGAATAAGCAACAAGATCAAGTGTAAAATAATCAAAACGAGTTAACCGTAATATGCTCAAAGTCGGTTTGTGCGTAACGACAATAAAATCAGAATGTCGTACACAAGGATCATAACGCGCTAAAATTAAATCAATATATTGAAACTAAATTCCAACAGTATAACAACATGAAATTTCTGAATCCACGGATAAAAGTCCGAGTAACACAACGCGATGAAAACCAAAACAATAGCAACTCAGAATTATCTACATAATACAAATTATGCACACTATCCAAAATAATAAAACAAACAACAATATCGCAACAAATTTGAATCGAAATCAAAAATCAAGGCAACACAACACAATATAATAGAGTAATCGGTTCAGAATGCTACCACCATTTTGAGTTAGTTATTATCGCTAATCAGAGGGAGATGCTTTTGTGGAAGTCTTACTGAAAGGATACTTGTAGGAACAAAAATCACTAGGAGTTAACTCTACCTTTTCAAAAAAACTAAGACCAATCAAACGAAACAGGGCTGGAAGAGGATGAAACACTTATTCATCTATTGAATTTGTAGCATCCTTAAGAGAAACCTGATGTTGCTTAACAAACATTGACATATTGATGAACACAATAATTGAAAAAGCGATAGTATCCATGATGCACAAAACATTAGGTGCAAATTCACATTTCCATGGTTTTATGATCTTCCCTTTACACTGACAACTTTGTCAATTCGCCGGAGCCAATAAACCACCAATCAATAGATTCAAACTCAACAGAGCATTTCTTGTTGTCAACTTTGCACTTGATGCAAAGGTGACCAGGTGCAGAGATAATTTCGGAGGAGACACCCACCATTTATTGATATCATATGTGGTTGTTGCTATGATGGATGGGTTTGTTTTTTCACTGCTGTGTTCTCATGTTTTTGGATGTGCAATTACGAAAATGAGGTTATATAGGTCTGGTGCACCGACGACCAGAGTTTCGTAGTGGTTGTTGTTTGGGCTGTTAATGATGGAGTGGGGTTGTAGGTAAGAGGGTTTGATGATGTTGAAAGTGGTTAGGTGTTAATATGTGAAGAAATTTATGTGGATAGATGGTGGTTAGCGGCGACGCTCGAAGGTTAAGACACTTGGAATGAGAGGTGGTATGATGTTTTGAGTGAGGTACATATGTTATTTTTGTAGGTTTTATTGAAGAAGGGAGTTTTTAGAAAAATATTCTATCAATTGAGAGAGAAGAAGGAGAGGGAAAGAGGTGAGATTCCCCTCATCCTGAAAAAGTGAGTCTTCATTTTCTTTCATGAAGGTGGCGTGTCATCAGGCTAATGGAAGAGAGAAAGTATTCAATCTTATCTCCTTAGGGGCGCGTGACTTAATATTATTGGAGGATGTATATGTTAACCTCCTTTTAAAATGTGAGACAGGGGTTTCTTTGAAAAGCGTTTTTCTTTTTCTCACTTACTGATAGAGGGGGGTGTGGCATGAAGGAGCCCCCATAATCACGTTTTTCCTATTATAATATAGTCTCTTTTTCTTCATTTTCTTTTTATTATTTTTTCTTAATTGTCATTGGTGGATAAATATGGACATGTATTGCAATTGTAAGCCTTTGATGACCTTGATCAAATGGTTTGAGATTAGCACAAAGAAACACACATTTATCAATTAATTTAAAATGTCAACATTGCTCTAACTATATGTTTTAATAAATTAAAATCAATATAAATCAATTTAAATAAATAAAATTCACATATTTTAAAATAGATACAATAAAATAAAAATGAAAATATAGTAAATTCTATTTATTTTTATGAATAATTTGACAAAAGGATCAAAATGAATAAAAATCGAGCGTAAAAGTGCTCGAAAAATTATATTGAATGCACTAAAATGATCATAGTGAAATAAACTTCTCAGAAACATACAAGTTTTGATCAAATTTTAAAGTACAAAACACTCGGTTACAAAGGCTCAAGCTAGTCAGAATGTGACCGAAAAAGGAGTCAAAAAATGAAACGAGCACACCAAATTAAACTACACAAATTATAGGTCAATAAACAGACGTTTGCAGACCCGATCTTTAAATTTTTGTTCGTTGATTTTATGTATATTTGAAAATTGATTCAACCAATCTATCTGTAGATCTGAAAATTTACTTTGGTCGATATTTTAGACATTATACATGATGAAAAACATGTTATGCTATGTAGATGATATACGATAAAATAAAGTCGGATATATGAATTTTTTTTAAATGTTCGAACAAAATTGAGGTATGATAGGAAATTAGATGGAATGGAATATAACAGATTCCATCATGTTCAATTCCATTCCATTCCATTCCATTCATTATTTACAAATCTAAATAATAAAATCAGATTAATTACCACTTCACTCTATTCTATTACATCCCATACCATCAATCTAAACATACCCTTATATTCATATATTTTTTAAAAAAACATATCACTATTGTCATCAATCTATTATCATGACCTATCATTCATTGATTTAAATTTTAAAATGTTATTATCAATTTCAAAAAAATAACTTGAAAAGTAGAATTTTATGACAAATAAACACATATTTATTAAATTTTGATGTAAAATTTATTTATAATGAACTTTTAAAATAAGAAGAAAAAAAAATAAAGAATAATATTTTTATAAAAGAATAAAATTCCAAATATGTGATCCTAGTCGGTTAGTTTAAAACAAAATATTTTATCTAAAAAAAAAGAGGGTTATCCTAATTGATCGATTTTAATATATTTAAAATAAATTTCTGTAAATTATATGTTTTATTTTTAATTCTTAAGTTTTTTTTGGAATTGTTTATATTAAAACTATTTTTATATTTTAGGTTCTAAAGTGAAAATATGAAGTAGAAAAATCCGTAATATATTTTAAATCTATAAAAGAATTTAAGAGAAAATCCATAATAAAACTGCAGATTTTCTAATAAATTTATAT
Organism: Lathyrus oleraceus; assembly: GCF_024323335.1. Taxonomy (NCBI): domain Eukaryota; kingdom Viridiplantae; phylum Streptophyta; class Magnoliopsida; order Fabales; family Fabaceae; genus Lathyrus; species Lathyrus oleraceus. The sequence goes on along the minus strand of NC_066583.1, from coordinate 372,028,725 downwards.
TTTAAGAACTAAAATAAAAGAATTTAAAATTTAGAGACTATTTCAAAAAGAAATTAAGAATTAAAACCAAAAAAACACGTTAACTTATTTAAGCCTTTGAAAATAATCATAATAATGATATAAGTAGTACTGTATAATTTTGGAAAGTGTATAATGAATTGAAATGATTAGAATAAATAGTCCCGTCAAGTTTCATTTCTAACACTTTTTACCTGTCAGAGATATACACAACACAACAAACAAAAATAACCCGTGTAAGCGTAGCGCAAAGGTGGTATACACTACACCATAAACGACGCTGCGTTCAACGACTTTTTTCGTTCCCTTCAGATTTCGTAATCGACGGCAGCGTCAGACTAACGGTGCCGCTTCGTGGTGCCGTCGTTACGCTTCTATCTGTTACCTTCCTTATACGCCATCGTATCGATCCATCTCATCAACGATCGTTCCTCTTTCATCTCAATTACCAAACCCTAATTCAGACGAAGTTATTTTCTCCTAAATTTCCAGGTAAAATCTGATGAGATCCCTCTTTACGGTCTCGTCTTTCAATTGTTTGCAGTTTTTCGTTCTGAATTTTAATTCTGGAGCTGCTGAGTTTGACTTTTTTTTTTCGTTTTCGGTGAATTGTGTGTTTTTTTGTGTCTGATTTTGATGTTATAGGTGGTTGATTTTTTGGGATCTCATAGGTGGGAATTTTGTAATTTTTCATTGTTTATGTGATCATGAATCATATAATCATGAATTGCTTCTTTTTGTTTCTGGTTTGTTTTGTTGTTGGAAATTGTTAGAATTCTAAGGCACTGTTTGGATATATAATATAGTTAAGCGTGTTATCGTATAACCGTTTATGTATATGCTATTTTTTTATAACAACATATAAAATAAATCAAATTGTTTTCTTATCAGCTGTATAGCTATTTTCACAAGTTATAGAGTATTTGGAAATAAGTTGAAGACAACTTATGCCATAAATTCTCCCTAACTCTTTCACAAGTGCCTAAGCATTAATTCTCCCAAACTCTTCCACAAATGCTTATGCCGGTAAATAAACTCATATAAGTCAATCCAAACATGCCTTATTATTACTTATCATTTGAATATTTGAGAAAGTATCAGATTTGAACATGTTGATAGAGAAGGCTTGGCTGTTGCTTTAATCCTTTGTTTAAGTGGTCTGAATATCTTATTTTCGTTCCTTTGTTCGGTCAAAATTGCGGACTAGAAACCCGGGAGCTTTTGTTGATTTGTCTTTTTTGTCAGCCATTGATTTCAACTTATTTAGAATAGTTTTTATTCTCTCTATTTAGTAACATCCATGCTTTCCTAGGTTTGTAATTTTCCTCTCACTTAGTAGGTAATTGCAACAACGAAAAACCCTCTCATGCTATTTGGATCAATGTTGCTTACACAGACATTGTGAATTTGCGACTTCTCTTCAAGATATTAGTTGGCCATATGTTTTTCTTACTATGTTGAAAACCTTTTCTATTTTCTAGTATGCTATGGAATTCAATTGTGGTGAATTAATATTTTCTCACGTGGACCGCTATCCCCCATAGACAACACTGCAGTGTATGTTTATAGAATGTAGCCAATTGTTATAATGTACAATATTTTGTCAGGATGTTTTCAGTGTCTTTGTTTCTACATTGTTCTCCCCTGTGACGTTTTCCATTATCTCTTTTGTATCCTTCGTCATTTCTCAATTTGGGGAAAAATCGTAAGCTCTATTTTTGAAACATAGTTTTCATTTTTTAAGGGTATGTTGGTCTTTCCCATCCTTTTATTGGTCTATTATTTAACCCCATGTGTTATGCTTCTTTAGTTCCACCGTTTTTTCCTTTTTCTACATTGTTTTCCCCTGTGACGTTTTCTATCATCTCTTTTGTATCCTTCGTCATTTTCATTTGTTTTTTCACCGTTCTCCTCTCATTTACATTGTTTGCCTCTGCTCTGCACCATTTTCTTTTGATTCATTGTTCTGCTTCACCTTTTCTCCTTGTTGTGTTTCACTCCTACAACATCTATTATGTTTGCCTTGCCTTGTTTCTCTTTTGATAACCATGTCATCATCATAACCATGTCATCATCATCCTCTGTCATTGCAAGAGTAACACCAACCTCTAACAATAAAGGTTATTTTAAATCTGTTGACAATCTTGATATTGGTTGGCAGTGGAACTCTTATAAGGACCAGAGCAAGAAAACAATTGTTTGTGATTTTTGTGAATACCATTCAACAGGAGGAATAACAAGAGCTAAGAAACATCAGTTTAAGTGGACGATAAGGGAAGAAGTAAAATCTTGTAGGCTAATACCAGGTGATATCAAACATATACTGCAGGAGAGTTATGATAAAAAGCAAGACGCAAGTGATGCATATATGTTTGAGGTTAATATCAATGAGGATGATGATGATGTTGTGCAGGAATACTTTTATAATTTGATTTTGATGGGAACTCATTTTGATGGGATATGTATTCTATTGCAATTTCTATTTTTAAGTATTTATGTATGTTGTTGGAATTTATAAGAGAAGACTTAGAAAACCATAAGAGAAGTTATTAAGAAAGATTTCGAGATTAATGATTTGGATAGAAGCATGGTCTTTGATAGAACATTACGGCGAAAGTTGCTCCATGTCGCCGACCCCACTTAGTGGGATAAGGCTTGGTTGTTGTTGTTGGAATTTATGTTTTACTATGTACATTGTTTTTTAGTCTTCACAATGGCGGTCATCCCGCTATGCCTCTAGCATTTTAGGGGTTCGGCGCTCGAGATAAACAACCTAGATTTTAGTGCACTATTGTACGCCGGCAGGGAGGGCTGTTTTGATTCAACTGAGTAGGTTGCAACCTCTTCACATTTACTCATTATTAGTGTAAGTTATTAAGTACGTTACTATATTTTATGAGTTTCTCTAGCCAGGTAAAATTCATCCTATGTTAAGCGTGTGAAGTGGGATAGTTTTTTATATTAGTCAAAACTACTAAAAGGTTTTGGGACTTTCTAAATTATTGATTATATGGAATATTTCTCTTGTTTCATTTTTGGTGTCATTCAATGTAAAACCTAAAAAGTATAAGTGTAGAACTTCCATTTATAATTTCTTCAATATAATCACCATAGGGTGGATCTCATTATTACTTTTTCTTTCTTTTTTATCTAATTTCAGGCCAATGGCATCTTCTTCAGACTCATGGATGAAGGAATATAATGAAGCAATGAAACTTGCCGATGATATCAGTGGCATGATTTCTGAACATAATTCATTTCCTTCATCTGGACCTGAAACACAGCGTCATGCATCTGCTATAAGAAGGAAGATAACAATATTGGGGACCAGACTGGATAGCTTGCAATCCCTTTTGTCAAGGGTCCCTGTAAAGTGAGTATTCAGCTGGTGCTTATCCTGATTAAGAAAGGGCCGTACTATTACAGCATAGCAATGAGGACCAGAACTCAATGTCCTGTAGTAATATGATGTTTTTTGTTGGAAAAATGTTTATTGGAGTCTTCCACATCTATCTTCTTCTTACCATTTTCACATCATTGTAGTATAAAACTTTTTTGTGATAATACTGATAAGAAAACATGTGATCAGTATAAGAGTCACTGTCTATTTCTAAGCTCCAAAGGTGTGTGATGTAATTTGTTACATGTTTCTTTGTCAATGATGAACAGGTCCGAGAAGGAGATGAATCGTCGCAAGGACAACCTTGCAAATTTGAGGTCAAAGGTTAACCAAATGGCTTCAACATTGAACATGTCAAACTTTGCAAATAGGGATAGTTTGCTTGGGCCAGAAATAAAACCAGATGCAATGAGCAGAACCGTTGGCTTGGATAACAATAAACTTGTTGGTCTGCAACGGCAAGTTATGAAAGGTCACTTAATTTTGAATTGCGTGAACATTGAACCATATAACTTGTAGATTGTGCTTTTGATAATGATTTGGGAAACTGTTTTCAAACAGAGCAAGACGAGGGCCTTGAGAAATTGGAGGAAACCGTATTAAGTACGAAACATATTGCGTTGGCAGTGAATGAAGAGCTGACTCTACACACTAGGCTCATTGTTTGTTCCCCTCTTATGTTAATATTCCATGCTCATTTTTTGCGGTCCATTTTTTTTCTTCTGAAAATTGAATCCTTTCTTTTTTTTTGCTTCTGCTAGGATGACTTGGACGAACATGTTGATGTCACAGATTCTCGGCTGAGGGTAACATCTTACCACAACTTTTATATTGGAACCATTACTCTTGTTTAGGCATATACGAAAATTAAACTTTAAGTTTGGAGAAGTATACAATATGCTTAATTAGTCCATATCATGTAGAATCTTCTTTGAATTCTATACTGTTCATTTTCTTAGTTTCATAGTTCCTTAATTCTGAGAGGTATTTTGTCTGAATTAAGATACCCCAATTACTCATCAATTTAACAATTCAAATAGATGTACAATATTCTCGGTTAGTTGGTCTTTATTTTGGTACGCCATTTTGAAACAGAAACTTATCTATTTGGGTAAAATATATAATTACATTACTGTCTGCCTTGTCATACGAGGATCTGTGGGGATATCTGCTAATAATGTTACTTTTTTTATCAGGAGATATAATTTAAGTAAATTTACTACAAACATAAATAATCCATTTCCGTTGTCTGGAGTTAAAGTATAATCTGTTAAATATCTGTGGATGCTTTTTGCACGAGAACATGTATAAGTATTACCTATAACTGTCATCTTTTTGTAAAAAAGGTGATGGGTTAATTTTTTTAAGCTTCAGATCCTTCTGATATAATTTCAAATAATTAAGTTGTTATCTTTCCCATTTAAGTTTTAACTATTGAATAGCTATATGTTAATATTGTAAAAGTTGCTTGCAACTAACTTTCTCTGTTTCTCGTGTTAACAGAGAGTGCAGAAGAATTTGGCCATTTTAAATAAACGTACAAAGGGTGGTTGCTCATGCTTGTGCATGCTATTATCAGTGATTGGTATAGTGGTCTTGGTTGTTGTCATATGGCTTCTGGTCAAATATTTGTAGTTACGAAAATACTCAACTTGGGAGCTGTTTCCCTTTTGTTTATGTTTCTGAATGTGTGCCATGAAACATATCATATATAACCTGGTTTCTTTGATTGTTCTTTTGCTTTGCCAATGACATGGAATTTATTAAGGTCTTCAAAGTCTATGATTTGTAATTGCAGATCTTTATTAAGTGTTGATATCTTTGTGCTTTCCTTTGTTAAAGTATGGAGTTTTAAGTGAGTTGTGATAATGCCTCAAGTCACCTGTTAATATTAGTGAGAATAGTGAGAAGAGCATTTTATGCCATTGTATATGAGATGCTCTCTAGGTTGCAACCAATGTTTTAAAACCTGGCTCTGCCGTTGACCCGGCAAATGAAGGGGTCGGTGGTCAAACCAGAAAGTCACTAATTGAATTGCATAAGGGGTGGTAAATGGACATGTGCCCATTTTAGGCCTGCCGAGCAAAAGTCCATAAAAAATAGGATGGGGCGAGCATAGTTGAGGGTGCGAAAGGTAAGTGTTTTCTCTTTACACGTGTGGTTTCCCTTGCTGGATCAGGATCTTCCTTCATTATTGTTGTATTTTTGTTGTGGTTCCTTCTATTCTTTTGGATTAAGGGGAATAATTGAAACAGGTCGACACGAGTAAGTAAGTAAAGTATAACGTAAAGGAAAGTTCAAAATTTTCCTAGTGGTCTTGTATTTCACCTTTTGAGATAGTTTCCCAGACTTGAACATGTTGGACACCAACATTAAGATGACTTCTATAATTATCCATGTGATACTTAGTCGATTATCACTTTATGATGAAGTTTTTCCCGTTTATTATTTAAAGATAATAAAGGCTCACATGCGAGCCAGTATGGAATTGGTGGTAGAATGGTCAAAACAAATTCTAAGGTTGGCAATGGTGGAAGTTTAAAAAATTAAAATTTTAAAGCAAAATTATACCTATCTTTGACATAGGGAGGGATTTTCAAATTTAGAAGTTTTTCGAAGTATCTTTAGAAGACTTGAATTTATTTGAGCAGAAATGAAAATGCATCAGTTAGACGTTGGACTGCGACCAAAGGATTTGTTACGCCTCGATAGTAGGCGAGAATTTGAAAGGATTGAGGTATACAACCTTTTTCTTGAAGAACTTTATACACTTATGGAGCCATTTTTCATTTGAATCATCAATAACAACGAAGACATATTCTATTTTTGGAATAAGGGATTTTGTCAAGAATTGGCTAAAGCCAAATTGCCTAGGTACCATGTTTGGATGATAACCATTCACCCTAATACCTGATCGAAATGAATAAAGTTTGGTTGACACGATGGAGGGTTGAAAAAGTTATATTCAAATGACGTCAATTTCTCTTTGCTCCTTAGGTGAGGAAGACGGGAATGGTTGTTTGAACCAGTCTGGTACATGACTTTGATTGAAGAACATAGCTATGGTCGAATTGAATGTTTTGCAATCATAAAACATGTAAAAGTGGGTTTTGAAGGTTGCCTTCGATGCATGATTTCCTTCATCTGGCGTAATCTTGGCAAGCCTTAAACCTTCGACTCTCCTGTCTAGGTCATGTACAACGTTAGTCATGAGGGAAAGTTCAAAGGTGGCATTTAGCCACAATCGTAAGAGTCAAATGACGCCTAAGATAAGGAAAGGTATCTCATCTTAGGGTCTACTTGTGCCTTGAGGTCTCGAGAGGCAATTTCTAGAGATTCATATAGACCATACAAAGTTAGCTTACTGAGATGGATATTCATTCTCTCATGAAGCTGAGTAGCCAGAGGTATAAATTTATTGGCCACTTGAAGGGAGTTAGAGAAGAAAACATAGTGATATATCCAATAGGTAAGGAATTATATGTGTTCTTGGGTGCTCACATTGTCAGTCGAAGCATAATGGTCTTTACTGTACGTGTTATAACTATGGTGAGCAAATGTGAAATTAGGCTTGGTTTTGTTGATCCGAGTGGGGTTGAAGGTTTCCACAGTTGGTCGAAGACCAACAATTGCTACTATGTCAAAAAGCATTGGAGTTATCATTCCACATGGTAAGTTAAAGGATTATACCTAGGGCCAACTCTTAAGAGCTGTATCAGGTCGAAGATACCTTGATCTTTCCATACATTTTCCTTCTTTTGTTTGACCCTATCTGACCACTTGATGTAGGAAGGATTGTTGGTCGAAGGAGATCACTAAAATCTTCATGAAGCCGGGATCAAAAGGCTCGTCCTTAAACACCAAGGGTTCACACAAGGGGATACTGGGGAAGAAATGATCCAAATTCAGGGGTTTCTTAATTAGCCTAGGTAGAGGACCCACACAAGTAGGAGTAATACCTGCAATGGAATATGAGATTAATACGTTAGAATGCAGTCTTTCCCTCTTGCATATGAGGTTCTGGGACATAAGTGCAATCATCCTTGAGAATATGGCCTGAGATGTTAGCAACAGAAGGAACTTATGGTGCATGCTTAGGAAGATATTTGGAAGCCGTTGTTGATTCTTAAGAACTTTTAGAAAAAAATGAGATTTTTGAAAGACGAGAATAAAAGTTGTAGAAATCTCAAAGGAATTTCTAGGATCTTGGAGAAGAAGATGGTGGAAAAGGAAAAGAGACATTGAAGAAACGTATAAATAACCACAAAGAGGAAAAAAAATCAGTTTCCCTCTAAAAAATTATTGACAAGTGTCGTTTCGAGATAGACACGTGGCATTTATTTTTTGGGAAGAAATTAAATTAAACTATTTTTATAAATATCATTTACTTCCGTGCCCATAATTATCCTAGGAAATTAGAGTGATGATGACAATCTGCTCGCATGTATGTGACGTGACGTGACAGTTTGGTGAAAAGTAGTCGTGATGGCTAAAAACATCTAATTAATGTGACATGTGAAGGATATTATGAACAATGTCGAGTAGTTACTAAAAACGTCACCTTTCTTCCATCTGATACATATGATCGAAAGTGACATTTTTTGGGGGCATCTGTTAGCCTGAAAATTCTAGCTGAAGAAAGTCAACAAATAATGGTAGTAACTACATTGAAAAATGCTAAGTGTCAAGAGCTTCAATCAAAGGCTTTGACATACTAATTATGTCGACTAAGGTGGTTCGACTAACTTATCAGATGAGTCGATGCAAATGCTTGTTTTGAGGAGTCTCTGAAACATATCCACAAGATTAGGATCACCCTCTCTTCTAAACATATCCAAAATATCAAAGAGATTTATATAAATCAGCTCTTCTACAAAGGTCGAGATCGACACGTCCATAGATGTTAGAGACTTAGGATATTCTTAAGTCCAAAGACTATGTGATATGGAGATGCCTCAACTATACTGTAGTAGTCGACCAAATAATCTCGATAGAAGCAGTTAAAAGGTTCAAGGCATTTACCAACATAGTTATCTACATAATGGTTGGTTTTCAATAATTTTATATTTGAAGACGCGTGGAAGCAAGTTATAATGATGAAGCCTACGTAGTGGGATACATGTCAGATCATGGGATTTACCCGTTGTCTAAGACTACTATTGTATTATTATATAAATCAATCTCAGTGTATGGGATCGAGGTCTCAAATTTTCACTCATTCTCTATAGGATGAAATTATGCAGGTCACAAAGAGAAACGATTTGTGAGAAATATATGAGTCTGCATCCATCTTTTAAATTTCTTTAAGCCTTTTCAATTAAAGCATTTATTTTATGACATTTATTATGTTTTTTCTTTACTTTTTTCTTCAAATCAATTCTGCTTTTACATTCAGTTTGTTAATTTTTAAGTATTTAAGTATCAACCACAAACACTTTTCTTTGCATTTTTCTGCATCTATTGTCTTTAAGATTTTTTCAAGTTTAATCTCTTAAGTGAATCAAACTCGTGATTGTTTACTAAAAATATCAGTAAATAGGTGGATACTAAAGTACACGTACCCACGCCCATACCCGTTTACTTTAGTGGATAATTGTCCTTGCCCATGCTCATGCCCATTTTGTAAGTTTTTACCATATTCATTATGGATAATTTTTGCGGACATCCATTGGGGATGGATGATTGTCATCCCTAATACTATTGTATGCTACTTTGCTTGTCTTACACACTACCATTTCATTTTCTTTAACAAACTAGATCACACATGCCTAGTTATTGTTAATTGTTTGCATTATTATATTGGGTTGTATTCAAATTCTTAAGTGAAAATATATAAATTTTATTTTGAAAAAATATGATGGAGTGGTCACCACCTTCCTTAAGGATGATGTGGCTTCACCACTAGGTATTGATAGGAGCCAAGTCATTGGCACATGGTTCTCTTATATCTTCATATGATCCTCCTAATGTTTGAATTAACTTATGCATTTAGACACATGACACAACACACATATTATTTATATTTTTTTTATCATTAGTGTGATAACTATTCCATTTGTTGATGAACATGTTCATTGTCCCATGGTTGTTGTCGTCCACTCGTTAATAAACCAGATTATGTGGTGTATATCTCAAAATGTTTGAAAAATCTAGATTGAAATACCCTTGGCCAAATGGTTAAGGTCAAATGACAAGTTTATCGACTCATTAATGAAGTTCTTAGACGTTCAAAATACTTGGTTTAATCATCAACGAAAAACTACTAGAAGTATACAAAAGAAAGTTCGTTAATGACACTATATTTTCCACATCATAGTCTGGTTATGGTCGGCTACTGACTCGAATGAGCAACTTGAAATGACCTATCATACATGTTGGAAGAATCCAGCGTGTTAGATGAAGGCGAAATAATCGCATTCACTACAATGGTAGTCATCATGCTCACTTGTGGAATGCTTACAATAGTAATGGAAAATGCAATGATTATCGTGTTGGAAGTTCCAATATTTTATGTATTAGACATGTTATTATTATTTCTAAAATGATTAAAAGACTCAGGTCAATGATCGTGACAGTTGTCTTTGATGATCATTTTTCCTTTTGTCGATTTATTTTTATATAAGTTACTTCAATTTCAACATTTTATCTTCGTCAACCTAAATTTGCATTTGACATATTTTTAATTTTGTCAATACAAAAGACATATATTTAATAAATAGAGACAACATAATACCATAATGATGACTTATATTTCTTATAAATATTACACAAAATTTATTGATAAAAATTCAATAATATTTCGTAGGGTATTCAAATCTAGGCCGATTTAAAATAAATTCAAAAATTCCAAACAACTGCATAAATAGAATATTATTAAATGGGAATGAATTCTATTTTGTAGAATCTTAGGATTAGATTGAATTTAGATTAAATTTTCATAATCAAACTAAATTGTGTATATATATTTTAATATTTTTTTAATATTAGTATGATATATTATATTAATTTATTATTAGTTAATTTTCAATTTTGAATATAATTTATTATTTGATTTGATTTGATTCTATAATATTAAATTTAATATACTAAAATTATTATTAATTAAAAAAGTTAAAATATATAAATTTAAATATCCAAAAATTAATATGAAAAACGAGTTCAATTATATCGATTTAAATTGATTTTTTGTTTTGTTTAAAGAAATTAGTTAAACTCGATTATGAGTTTTTGTATCAAGATCAATCAAAATTGCACAACTACAAGAGTATAAAATATTCATTCTTAATTCGCGGAAAAACACTTCATCAAAGCTTAGTTCAACACCACTTTGAATCAATTCCTTGAAAAAGTTGAATGCATCATGAGCGCGATTCCAAAGGAAACAATTGAAGTAATTGCACAAACAATTGGCATCACCAATTTATCTTCCGATGTTTCCCTCGCCGTTGCCCCCGATCTTGAATATCGCATTCGCGAAATCATTCAGGTAAACTAGTCTTCTTCTTAAACCCCATTTCCCCCAATTTTCAATTTTTCATCAATGATTTTGATTTTTGAATTTTACTTGTAGGAGTCTATTAAATGTATGCGCCATTCCATGAGAACTTTTCTCATTGCTGAGGATGTTGATAGTGCACTCGCATTGAGAAATTTAGAGGTAAATTGATTTTTATTTAGGGTTTTAATTACGCGGTAATGGTTGATGTCGCAATTGTTGCCGTTTAAGTTTTATCTTGGATTGTATTGTTTATGTATGTTTCAGCCGATATATGGTTTCGCTTCTAATGATAATCTGCGGTTCAAAAGAGCTCCCGGGTATAATGGTTTGTTCTACATTGATGACAGGGATGTGGATATTAAAGATGTAAGAATTTTGTAGGTACTTATAGTTATGGACTTTTTTTTTGTGTTAATTGAGGTGGTTGAAGAATTGCTTGATATGTATTTTTTTTTCTCATGATTTTTCTTGATGTTAATAGCTGATTGAAGAACCTTTACCAAAAGCACCTCTTGATACATCGATTACTAGTCATTGGTTGGCTATTGAAGGCGTGCAACCTGCAATACCTGAAAACGCTCCAACTGAAGGTGATTATTTAGATTTAAGTGCGACTTAGTATATTATTGGGTTCGCGAAATCTCGTTGCCTAGTTTATATTACCGTTATTGATTTCTGCCTATTAAGCCTACATGCTATAGTATTGAAGATTATATTTAGCGTGAATTTTATTTTGTCATCTGAAATGAAAGATCTCGAGATTAGAGAGTGTCAGGGTAGTATCTATAGTAGAAAAGATGGTGGAAAATAGACTTAGGTGGTTTGAGTATGTATAGAGAAGATCTATAGATTCTGTGGTAAGAAGAGTAAATCAGATGGAGAGGAGTCAAACACCTTAGGATAGAGGAAGAATTAGAAAAATTATAAGAAAAATTATTAAGAAAGATCTCGAGATTAACGATTTGTATAGAAGCATAGTCCTATATAGAACATTATGGCGGAAGTTGATCCATGTAGCCGACCCCACTTAGTGGGATAAGGCTTGGTTGTTGTTGTTGTATCCGCATGATTTAACTCCTTTTTATTTTGTTCCACACAATTGGGAAGTTTGATTTTCCAACTATTAAAATTTTTGTTTCCGTGTATTACTTGCAGCTACCCCTGAGATAAGAAAAACTGAATATAAAGAAGATGGGCTTCCTGTTGACGTTAAATTACCTGTTAAACATATAATAACGACAGAGCTTCAGGTATACACATCATATGGGATGCATTATTCTTGAAGTAGTTTCTTGTTTACTGATCAGCATTAATGAGCCGCCTTGTTTCCTCTACAGCTTTACTACGAAAAAATAATAGAGCTGATTTTGAATAAGCCTGGGTCCGTTCCTTTCAGAAGAGCACTGGTCACCTTGGCAACTGACTCAGGGCTCCATCCTTTAGTTCCTTATTTTACACGCTTTGTTGCTGATGAGGTATTGGCAAGTTTATGTATATTATCATTTCGGTTAAGTTTTTAAGGCTTAAAGGTGCGTTTGCCCCCTGCCATTTCGCCCAGTTTTCCTCTTTATAGCTTTTTATTTTGCGACTCTACCCTTGTAATATAAGACTTTTTAGTTTTACCCCCTATTGGCATCTGACTTTACAAAGAATCTAAAAAAGTAATAGTATTGTCCCCTACCATTTGGACAATTCTACTTTTGCCCCCCTGCCATTTGGAATGAGTTCTGTATTTTTTCCCAGCCACATCATGTAATTTGTACAGTCAGGGTGTAAAACTAAAAAGTCTTACATTACAAGGGTGGAATCACAAAAAAATTTACAAGGGTGGAATCACAAAAAAATTTACAAGGGAAAACCAGAACTCGGAATGGCAAGGGGCAAAAACACCTTTAACCCAACTTTTTATATATAGTGCGAGATTGACTTTATTAGTACTCATTTTATCTTTTTTCCCTTGTCCTATCAGGTGGCACGAAATCTACATAATTTAAATAATTTATTTGCCTCGATGCGCCTTGTGCGGAGCCTTTTGCAAAATCCTCACATACACATAGAACTTTATGTAAGTACGGTTCTATTTTAATCATCTTTGCATGTTTCCTTCTATAACAATGTCTATGAGGTTGTAAGGCTGATCATTGGTCTATTATATTGTAAATAACATAATGACTCAATCAAAATTTTGGATATATCTGATTTTCTGAAGCAAAGACGGAAGAGCAGTTGTAGTTTACTGAAACTTGATCTTTAATACATGTCTTCTGAATTTTAGTTTCTATCTAATTTTTTGTCAAATTCTATCAGTTGCACCAATTGATGCCGCCTATCATTACCTGCATTGTTGCAAAAAGGCTTGGAAACAGACTGTCCGATAATCATTGGGAGCTTAGGGATTTCAGCGCTAATCTTGTTGCTTTGATATGTAAAAGGTGTGGACCTTCTTTCAATAGATGCTAAGAGTATAAATTAATGCAGAGCTCGTTCAATTATGATTTAATTTGATAGTTCTCAGCTTTTTTTTACTTCCTTAAATGGGAATTTAATGCATATTTGAGGTAATAGGTCAAAAAAGAGGAATGAGAGGTCCATTTGTACTGCTCTGTGCAATATGCTTAACGTTAAATGCTGGCTGTTGAGGCTGTTACTTATATCATATGTTATAGTAGAAGGATTAAATTCGATAAAAGACAAATATATCTTGTTTTAAATACCTTATTTAAATTAATTATAATTAAATTTTAATATATATTGGTGTCGATGCCTTTTGTTTGTCAATGTCAGACTCCATGCTTCATAAGCCCCGTGTAATGAGGATATATGAAATTTATCAAAATTATAACTATAGAAGAATTGGAAATTCTAATCTTGTATGCATCAATTGGTTACATTTTTTGTTTTCTTATGTTCCTAGTCTGAATTTTACAGATTTGGGCATATGTATCACAATCTTCAGCCCCGTGTAACAAGGACATTTCTTCATACTTTCTTGGACCCTACAAAAGCTCTGCCTCAACACTATGGTGCAATTAAAGGAATAGCAGCTCTTGGATCAAGACTGGTATACATCTTCTAGCCTCTGTGTTTTAATATTAGCAGGACTGTTAGATAACGGCTTGTGGTTTTAAAATTGGTTCCATTAATTATATGATGCTCTTCTGAGGTTAGTTGCTCAATGAAGGTAGCTATCAGCTACGACTAATTTTAATACAAGCCGCTCTTCCGTTTTTCCCCTAAACTTTGGTGTTACTATCTCAAATCTATGCATCTGTTGTTAACACATTACTCTTTACATCCTTAATTTGTCTTTTTTGGAGTTCTTGGGTGGCTTTTATGCTGTGATTTAGAACATCTAATTGTGTATGCCAACTAATTCCCGATGTTCCTTCATTTGAGTAGGTTCGCTTGCTTATAATTCCAAATCTCGAGCCATATTTGCATCTTCTTGTGCCAGAAATGCAACTTGAGAAGCAAAAGAATGAAATAAAAAGGCAAGAAGCATGGCAAGTCTATGGAGCCTTGCTGGTGAGTTGTAACTTTTGTAATTGAGTTAAATTTTGTTACAATCTAGAAAAAAAGTACACTGTTTTCCAATGATGTGTTGTCAGAGTCATTTTGACAGTGTTCTCAATTTTCATTGAATGACTTGGCAGCATACCTAATTTTAGTTATGCTTCAATCTATTTGTTTTTTCTGAACATCTTGTACTTAACTATTACTGAAATCATAGACCTTTCAGTGTGCTGTAGGCCAAAATATGCATGAAAAGGTCAAAGGAATCAGCAGTTTGCTCTCCCCTCCAACTCGCGCAGCATTAAGTGGCAATGGAAAAGCCATGATTGCAGTGCCAGGTATTATTTTATTTTGATGCATAAGAGAGTTTACTTGTGACTTAACCCGTTTTTGTGATAAGAATTGTTAACCCCTGAAAGCTTAAGAGTTAACTTGATAGTTTAGCCATCTCTTAATTTGCAACAGGTGTTACTGGGGTTGTGGTACCAATGAATTCCATGTCAGTTGACAACACGCAGGGGTCGACAAGTGGGTTTCCACCCATGATGGGCGCACCATCATCAATAGGTCGTCAATTGTCCAAAGAAAACTCTTCCGTTCTAGCTCAGGCTTGGAAAGATGACATAGATGCAGGACAATTGCTGCCACCAGTGTTTGAATTATTTGGCGAAAGTTTGTTATCATTTATACCAAAACCTGAAGCATCTATATTTTTGTAGTACTGATAGATTTGTTTCGCAGATGAAAGTGCATACATGTAACTCGGTCACTGTTTCTGTGGCCGAATAAATTGGAAGTTAGTATAGATATGACTTAATTCATCTTTTGGTCCCTTAATTTATTGTTTTGATTTAATCTCTTAATTAAAAAACGTTACGCTCTAATCCCTTACGCCCTAATCCCTCAAGTCCCTTATGTTAAATTTTATAGAAAAAACGTGGCAGTTAAATTTTAAAAATCACCTACGAGGCAGTTGTGCAGTATTTTTAAAATAGGTGATTTTTAAAATATGACATGGCATATTGTGCAGTATTTCTAAAGTAATTTTGAGGTTCTGATTGTGTAGCACCTTGTATGTAGCATTCTAATAAAAGAGAAAGAAAAATAGATCTATCTATCGGTGGATTTAGAAATGTCGAACATAGACATTGAAGGGAACATGAACCAACTCCCTAATGATTCCCGCCTTCCTAAAACCAAAATCGTCTGTACTTTGGATTTTCAGATCTGTTGAAATGATCCAAAAGCTTTTTAAAGCTTCCAAGAATGTTGCTCGTTTCAATTTTTCACATGGAACTCATGAATATCATCAAGAAACCCTCAACAATCTCAAGTCTGTTATGCAATCCACTGTTATTCTCTACGCCTTCGTGCTCTGATGGAACAATCACTCTCATTGTTTTGTCTTGTGATCAAGAAGCCGGTACAATTAGATGTCGCTGTGAAAGGAAAAATGTCAATCTTCCTGGTGTTGTGGTGGATCTTCGCACTCTTACTGATAAAGATAAGGAAGATATTCTTGAATGGGGTGTCCCTAAAAATATTGATGTGATTGCTCTTTCATTTGTTCGTAAAAGATCGGATCTTGTTAATGTCCGCAGGATTTTAGAGCCACATGCAAAGCATATTAAGTTGATGTCAAAGGTAGTGTTTTTATTGCATTCTTCTGCAACTTTAATAATGTAAATGATTACTTTTTTTTCCTTTCATTTTGTTTGTGTTTGTTCTATATAAGATGATGTGAAAAGAAAGGGATGATTTTCCCCTTGCTTGTACTTGTCTACTTGTTGATACCATCTTCTTAAGTTGAATGTAATTTACTATTATTCTTTTATGTTTTAATTGATCAAGTCAGTACTTACTTTTGTGTCTACATTTCTTCCATGTGCTAAGGATTTTCCCCAATTCGGAAGTCTTGTTTTGATATATTTATGTTTTTTAATTAATGATTTTGTGGAATTTCATTTCAAGGTTGAGAATCAGGAGGGAGTCATGAACTTTGACAAAATCCTGCGTGAAATTGACGCATTCATGGTGGCACGTGGTGATCTCAGTTGAGAAGATATTCTATTGGGCATTACCTAATTGTTATGTTGGTAATTTCTTTTAAAATTTTCTTGCAAAATTAACGGAAAAGACCAATAATATTAACAAAATTAATTTTAAAGGATCAAAGTGTAATATTTTTTTTTTAAAAAACTAAAATACAACTCTAAATTAATTTAAGAAACCTGATGACTAATTATACCTATAGAAATTAATATGTATTTTACTCTCATAAAATTCATAAACAATGAGATTTGTTTCAGAAATGATTAGTTTCGTAAATATTCTCTTGCAAAAGCCTTGGTTTTAATTTAAAATAGGGTTAATATGCATCGAGTCCTCGTGAATATCTCAATATTTAATTTTAGTCCCTAAAATTTTTTCCTTCAAACAATAGTCCTTTTAAAAATTTTCGTTCACAATTTTGGTCATTGTCATCTATTTGATTTAATGGAAGCTGACGTGGCATGCCACATTGAACACCATATCATTTAAAGTCAACATAATTCTTGACCGCATAAAAATGCTTTAGACTATGGGGTTCCAAAAAAAGATCTAGGTTCATGGAACAGAGGTCGTTGACACTGTCATTGTTCTATCTTCAACCTTTCATCAAAGCCACTTTCTTTTTCAAATAAAACTTTTACAACAGAAAAAAAACAGGTAGAGATAGCTAATGCATATATTAGTGAGCAAAAGTTTCAAGTTCTTAACTTGATTTTTGGTGGAAGTTATGATACTAATAGGGAGATAAGTTGGTTTTTGGTGGAAGTTATGATGCTAATAGGGAGAGTAAACACAAAAGCTAGAGCTCAACATATTTAATTATATATTTTTCTCATTCAAAACTTTGCATACCAACAACAGTTTTTGCATCTAAGTAGTGTTAATACGTATATGATCATCTTTCTTGTTCTCTTATCAAGATGGTGTTGAGCAAGCACACCACGTGTTTGATGATATGACTCAAAGAAATGTTGTTTGGAATTCTATACTTGTTGAATTCAAGTTGGAATTACCTTAGTAAGAGCAATTATAGAAAATATAAAAATTAATAATTCTAACTCTAATTACATCGATCTGTTTCACATAGATAATATACTCATCCAGCACCAACAACATTTATGTGTTTTTCATAAATATACTAAAAGAAATAATTTATATTTCGCTTTCTATCTTGCTGTTACACTAAAAGCAAGCTGCATGTTAACATGCATCCATAATTCAACGCTTGATGAAGAAGAAAATTATAACATAATTTAACTAGCCACCCAAATGGGAGATACCACTGTACATTGAAGTTTCATTATAATCATGCACATTTAAGTTTTAAGCAATAGAGAAAATGGCGAACCTTTTTACTAGATGGACAAGAAAATTGTAGAAACTCACCGATATTTTGAGATACGTTACCAAAAAGTGAGGTTAGAGAAATCATGTATGCTTTTCTTTTTCATTGAATCCTTCATTCACTAAATAAAAAAAAGAAAAGAAGTTAATGTGTATCACTGATAGATACATGTGGTTTTGGGTTAAAAGAGTATCACATCTCTTTATCTATTATCTATATATTACTAGAAACAAAAAAAAAAAAAAAGAGAAAAGTTGCAGAACTTGATGATTGTTTTGTCCCTGTTCGTGTTCAAACAAACATTCAACACATCATAACTATCCTCCTTTCACTCTTCTATACCCCCTCTGTTCAAATTTTAGATCCATGAACTGTGCACTTTAATTATCAAATTTTTAAACAAATCTTAAAAAATGTTTAAGCATTGTGATGGGTAAAACTGTAAGAGGATTTACACGTGTGACTTGAAGTTATAATTAGTTTACCATTGTTAACACAGAACTCAAAAACAAATTTGGATACAATATTATAAAAGAAAAAGTTTAACGAAGCCCTTGAACAATCGTTTTTCAATGCAAAATGGAAATAATATATTTTATTGGTTTTAGAATCACAAAGCTAGATAGTGACAGAAGTAAAAGCAAGAAAAATATATACCCGAGTTAGAGGTGGTGGCGGCAACATCAACAAGCGGAGGATACGCTCGTGATGGCTATAAGATAAAGCGACCAAGGGAGAGTTACAGTGATGTCGAGAAAGTTGCGGATGATGGAAGTGTTGATGTAAGCTCTAGAGACCAATATTTTTGGTACTTGTATCGAATTATTTATTAATAATAAATGGCTTTTTCTTTATTATGTTTGTTTAATAAAGTCCATAGAATAGCTAGTCCGTTTAATGTATCAAGTGTGACTTGATCATGAGATCACATTAAACATAAAGACACTATTCTTAAAGTATCCGTAGTCGAGTTTTATTGTGAAATGAGATAACATTAAAGCATTAAGACTATTATGTATATAGACTGATGATCACATCTCATGGATCATGGATAAGGAGTTATCAAGTCTTAAACATAGGTATGAATATTAAGAGTAATATTTATACCGGATTGACCCGCTATGAGAATACTATATAGAAAGTTATGCAAAATGTCATAAGTTATTCTCATGGTGATAATGATGTATACCACTCTTCGACCTGAAACCACTATGGATCCTAGATGTAGAGTCGAGTGTTTTATTGCTGATCAAACGTTGTCTGTAACTGGATAACCATAAAGACAGTTGATGGGTACTCTACGAAGTATGCTGAGGGACATGAGTGACCTAGATGGAATTTGCCCATCCTGCGTAACAGGATAAATGTATATGGGCCCAATATTGAACTGGACAAGGATGACACGATCTATGCCTTGTGTTCAATATAGACATAAGGGCTAAAAGGTAATTATGCACATAAGTATTATCACAGAAGGATTTGTCAGATCACATGACATTTTCGTGTCTTGGATAGTAGTGATGTGTTGCTAGATACCGCTCACTGTTTATTATGTTAAATACATGATTTAATATAATTGCCAATGCCGCGAAAACCTACAGGGTCACACATAAAGGACGGATTGATGAGAGATAGAGCAACTAAGGAACACCGTAAGGTACAATGCACTTAAGTGAGTTGTAGAACATCGTAAGGTACAGTGTACTTAAGTAGAATACGAAATATGGTAAGGTACCATGGGCTTAAGTGATTTTGGACATATTATAAGATATGGGCCAAAATACACTTAAGTGGACTTCTTAGCTTGAAGCCCACACAAGTGGTTCTATAAATAGAACCCTTGTGCAGAAGCATTCATCGCGGTTGCATTATTTTCGTTTCTCTCTCTCTCTCTCTCTCTCTCTCTCTCTCTCTCTCACACACACACACACACACACACACACACACACACACACACACACTCACTCACTCAAAGCCTTCATTCGTACCAGCTAGCACTGAGATTGAAGGAATCCGTTCGTGTGGACTGAGTAGAGACGTTGTCATCGTTCAACGTTCGTGATCGCTCCGTGGATCTGCATCAAAGGTTTTGATCGTCACAAGAGATCTGCACCAAAGGTTTCAATCGTCACAAGAGGTAAATATTCTATCACTGATCATGACCATTTGTAAGGATCTCTAAAGGAGAAAATTTTAATTTCCGCTGCGTTTTGGATCGTAATTCTCCTTCAGTGGTATCAGAGCCACTTACGAAACCATGAATCAGATAATTGTTTATTTTCTGTATTAATATGATTAAAAGACAGAATGAATCAATTAATTAAACGGGTAATTAAATTTGGCATCATGAGTGTACGAGTTGGATGATTGATGTTGACTATGCTTCAGAACCGACATTAGTATGGTGAAACAGTGATACATCGATCGTCCATAGGTTACGCAATTGAGACCGATCAACTTATATATGATATAAGTAATCCTAATGCAAAGTACGGTATATATGATATACTGTTTCTGTTTCGTTCATTCAAACACTAAATGGTTGTTTTCCTTTGAGCGATCAATGGTCATTTGCTTCGGAATCCGACATTAGTATGGTGAAGCAATGACCTGTTGATCAATCATACTGAATCAACAATCGAGGTGTGTTTGACGGTCTGAAATTGGTGCATTAGGGTTAGTGACGGCGCAAGGGTTGTGTCGTCAAGGAGTTGTGGATTGAGGGCTTGTTGGAACACGTTTGCTGACTGTTTCAAAGCGTTGGTTTTTTTTGGCCGCGTGACGATCGTCATGGACCTGTGACGATCGTAACAAGCTAGACGTGACGGTCGTCACATGCTTTGTGACGGTCATCACATTCACAGATCCAGAATTCTAGGCGTTTCTGTTATTTTGGCCGCGTGACATTCGTCATGGGCCTGTGACGGTCGTAACAAGCTGGGCGTGACGTTCGTCATGGGCTTTGTGACGGTCGTCACATTCATAGAGTCAGAATTCTCGGGGTTTTCCGTTTTGTGATTGCGCAAGAGTTGTGTTAATGCAAAACGATGCTGGTTTCAAATGAATTGTTCATTAAAATTTCGGACAGGGGCACTGCCCCTACAACCCCGCAAGGGGCGCTGCCCTCTTGACCCCCGGCTAACTCTGCGTAGTGTGATCGGTCGCCAAAATTTAATTTGGTTTTAAGTCATTAAAGGAATTAAAATTAATAATAATAATGTGTTTATTATTATTGCCTTGTGGTGATCAGTTATGGCCTTAGTTATCCTTTTTGTTTGTTTTGGGTTTTAAAATACGACCTGCGTCTCGTGTCTCTCCTTTTAATCTCTTAATGTAACTTCTTTTCTCATCTCAATCCCTCGTATGTAAATCTGTGTTCATGGTAGCTAGCATGAGACAAGCAGTTTCATATAAGAACTCTTTATTGGTTTGCTGTTGAGAAGCTATGAAGTTCTCCATCATGATTTCCAAATTGGATTTCCTAGGAACGTTATTGTTAGGTGTAGATGGGATCGGCTTTTGATATCCAGGAGGTATAGCTGGAGCTTGACTGGGAGCTTGACCTGACACGTATAAAACGTTGTTACTTTTATATGAGAAATTAGGATGGTTCTTCCAGTTTTAGTTATAGGTATGCGAGTAAGGATTTCCTTGAGCATAGTTCACCTGCTCTGCTTAGATTTCTGTTAGGAGTTGACAATCTGTAGGAGTGTGACCTTGAATTCCACAGACTTCGCAATTCTGAGTTACGGCAACCACGGTGGCTGGAGGTGATACATTTAAACTTTCAATTTTCTGGGCAAGAACATCCACTTTTGCATTAACATGATCAAGGCTACTTCTCTCGTACATGCCCCCTTTTGTTTGAGGTTTTTCTACCATTGTTCGATCGCTTCCCCATTGATAATGATTTTGGGCCATGCTCTCGATAAGTTGATAAGCGTCGGTGTAAGGTTTATCCATAAGCGCACCACCGACGGCGGCGTCTATTGTTAACCTTATGTTGTACAAGAGACCATTGTAGAAGGTGTGAATTACTAACCAGTCCTCTAAACCATGGTGTGGGCAAAGTATCATCATGTCCTTGTATCTTTCCCATGCTACGAAAAGAGACTCGTTGTCTTTTTGCTTAAATCCATTTATCTGGGCTCTCAACAATTGCTGTTTTGCTTGGGGGAAAATATCGGGCAAGAAAGACTTTCTTCAACTCATTCCATGTGGTGACTGAGTTGGAAGGAAGAGACTGAAGCCATCTTCTAGCTTTATCTCTTAACGAGAAAGGAAAGAGACGAAGTCGAATTGCCTATGAAGTGACACCATTAGCTTTAACAGTGTCAGCGTATTGGACAAATACGGATAAATGAAGGTTTGGATCCTCGGTAGGATTTCCAGAAAATTGATTCTGTTGCACTGCCTGCAACAACGAAGGTTTAAGTTCGAAGTTGTTCGCTTCGATTGCGGGTGGAGCAATACTCGAATGCGGCTCATCTTGCGATGGAGCAGCGTAATCTCGAAGAGCACGAGCTGGTTCGGCCATCGCTGGTATTGTCGAAGGAAGAAGATTTTTGAGATCAGGAATTTCGATTGGAGGAAGATTGTTTCTAGCACGATACTCCCGAATTCGTCGTAATAATCGGAGATATCGTTCAACGTCGTTGATTCGTAAGTAGTACGGTTCGCCTTGTGAGCGAGTGTCTGGCATACTAATCAACGAAAAAGGGAAAAATAAAAATTGCCTTAGTCTCTACAGCGTAACAGAAGAGTTACGATAT
Source organism: Lathyrus oleraceus (assembly GCF_024323335.1). Taxonomy (NCBI): domain Eukaryota; kingdom Viridiplantae; phylum Streptophyta; class Magnoliopsida; order Fabales; family Fabaceae; genus Lathyrus; species Lathyrus oleraceus. The sequence continues at coordinate 372,006,127 of NC_066583.1, read as the reverse complement.
CGACTAAATAGAAGTCCCCGGCAACGGCGCCAAAAACTTGATCGCGACTTTATGAGTCTATCGGGGTACTAACTGCAAGTGCACAGTCTAATCGTGTAGTTTTAAAAGATATCGATCCCACAGGGACTTAATGAATCGATCTACCGTTTTTCTAGGGTTACTGCGTAAAGCTAAGGAGGATGATACTTTGATGATTAGGGGGAAAAGTAAAACAAAATTTGGATCTAGATTAAATATCAAATAACACAGATATCGGTATGTAGTTCGTCGTAATTAGGGGATCAAATCTTCGTTGGTCTTTTTCTTAATTTTAAAATAAGTCTTTTCAGTAGACACTAATAATTAAAAGTCTTCTCCTCAAACTCTCGCTCTGTTGAATTAGGCTGTGATTTTATATTTTAACATACGCTCTCACTATTTCGTCAAATCTAAAATCACTTTTTGAAAATAATAGAGTCTATAGAAACTCTTTTTGAGAAAACACTAACCGTTTAAACACCCTCGTCTCAAACTCTCGCTCTGTTGACTTAGATCATATGTTTAAACTTAAATGCTTAACTCTCGTCCTCACATTTAACTTTTAAAAATAATTTTTGAAAATGATTAGAATTTAATTAACCTTAAAAATTGCTTTCGCCCTGATTTAAAGTTAATGTTCAATTTACACTGTCCAGTTAAAAGCTCAAACCGTCGTTCTATTGATTTTAACTTCTTTATGTCTTTTACTCTCGTACAAAAACCTTGGTATTAACTTTGTAAATTGAGACCAGAAAAAGAGTGACTATATTTTGAAATAAATTTAAACCAACTCAGTTTTGATTCCTTTATTCCGCTTACTTTACATACCGATATCTAAATTACTTAGCCGGACATGCTAAACACGCATAAACAATAATCATGCATAAATACGGCCATATCAAACAAACAATATATATAAACAGCGGAACAAAGCATATGTAAATTAAAACTATAAATCAATTAATTAATGAACCTGTAAAAATACTAGAATTCTGGATTTCAACTCCTAGCTTCGATGCTTGAACACTCCACCACAAGTCGGTTGGATTTGTTCTTCACAATTCGCGATCAGATAGGCAAGTAAAGACAAAGAAATAAAATACTATGATCTAACGTAAGGTTAGATCCAGTAAAAATTACACAATAGTTTCCGGTGTAGAAACTATCGTGAGAAAATAAATTGAATGCTTCGGAAATTCAACTAGAAAAGAAAAGAAAAGAAAATGCTTGGAAATTAGAAAGCAGGAAAAATATTGCACGGAGAAGAGAGTTCAATTGGCTTTCTTTTGGTTTATTTATATTCACCCCTCCAAATAACCGTTTCCTTGAATTGGTATTCCGTCTGGTTCAAAGCGTGCATGAGAAAATTTAGGGAAAACGTTCCTTCCGTTACGCACATAAAGGCCAAAAAAATAGGAGTGGGATGCGTGACGTCCGTCACACTATGTGTTACGGTCGTAACACTAGGTTTAGGGGCGTGACGCTCGGCACGTACTTGTGGCGGTCGTCACAACCATTTTCCTTGTTCCAAGCGTGGGCTGGGCTTTGGTGAGATGCTTTTCCTAGAAAATCCTCTTTTTGCACCGTTCTTCTTTCTTTTTCACACGTGCTTTAAATAATGATACCTGAAATAAATAAAAAGAAAATACCGAGTAATATCGAATAATATAAAATAAATTGAATCAAATAACGATATAATTTAATTAAATCAAGTCCAAAAATGTGATATAGTTTCATGTTATCAAACTCCCCCACACTTAGACTTTTGCTTGTCCTCAAGCAAGATACAATGTAGAAATCGATTTAAAATATTAGCCAGATGAAATTTCCAAACACACATCAATTCGCAGTAGGTTGCAAGTAAATCACGTTTAGAAATAACCTGAGTTTAATCTTAACATCAAAAACTACCGTAACAACACTAGATAACCTCACATTTCGCAAACCAATTCGAGTCATGCTATTATAGCTCAGCCTAGTTCTTTTACTCTTATTTCACCCGTTTTCATTCTAGCGAAATCACATTAAGCCCTTTATCTTTTCGCGCACATAGTGGAGTAACCGGTTAGCGATTTTGATCCCCTTTTAGTTAGAAGTTCTGGTACATAAGTTGGATAACTTCTTTATTTAGTCCATTGCAAATTGCGGGGGATCGGACCGTAGTCCGCCCTACCAAGTTCAGCACCAGAAACCGCTGAACCAACTCACAATGGATCGTTCATACCATGTTTTTGTAGGCTCCGCAACCTTTAGATTAAATGATCGGGTAAGGATCACCTAACTTAATTAGTTCATTTCCTGATTTTTAATATGTTGTTTTGGGAATCATTCACTTGTATTCATCGGCCCTCCACGTAGTTTGCTATTAAGATGGTGTCGACTTCTTGTATAAACTACTCGGGGTTACTATAGAACTAAAAGTTCAAGGAATTGGTATAATAGGTACTTAGCCTGATCTAACATGCTGAGGTTTTTAGAGTGTTGGGGCAGTAATAATTTTGTCTTAATTTCACTCAAGTTTTATAAGATAGGCAACCTTTATACTTATTGAGTGTGTTAAATTTTGTTATGGCTCAAGAAAATTGAGGGGAATAGATAATAACAATTTTCACACTAGGGGCTTGACTTAAAATAATTTTTTTTTTTTTAATGAAAGGGAAATAACATACTTGAAAGGGAAATATTGAAAGGGAAATAAACATAACTGAAAAGGAGTTTTCCCCCCTACACTTAAATGAAACATTGTCCCCAATGTTTCAAGAAAAGCGAAAAGAAAGGAAAAATAAATAAAAATGGTACTCAAACTCAATTCTGCCTGCGTCCTCGTGTTCTCGGACCCGGTGATCGTTGACGTACTTCCAAGTCATCAAACCTGTTAAGCAAGTCAGTGAACCTCTGGTCGGTTAATGCATTCCTCTCTTGTTGTTGGTGTTGCATCTGGCGCATCAGTTGCATTACTTCGTTATTCTGCGCATACATGGCATCAATCCGTTGGGCTTGATGTTCAATAGCATCCATGATGTCATCATTTGTTGCGGGCCTTCTTCTTCGACGACGTCGGGAGGATGGACCAGCCACATTATCGGAAGGATTATGTGGGACCAAATGTTGTTCAGGACCTTGATCACCTTGCTCCATTTCATCAAACTCGTCTGGGGGCGGGTTTGCTTGTGTAGGCTCGGTAGGTTCGGGAGCATTCAAATCGTAGATGAATCTGTTGGGGTTAGTTACATCGATGAGCGTAATGTTGGGCATAACGATGCTTGGGACTTCGTGGTTATTCACCATAAGATAATACTTCCCGCCTACCCTATTTTTGATTAAGCGGCTGGAGCGACAATAACTTATATCCATAAACAGGGGTGGCAAAGATTGCAAATTCTGAAGTCGGTCCCCTAGATTTAAACTGAGTGCGATGGTGGTTATTAATCCCCCAATCACAAAAGGTTGACTGCCTCGAGCACAAAGGGTACGGATATGGTGAAGTAAGAAAGAGGCGGTGTTTACCTTTGTATCGGCTGAAAAGATGCAGTGTAGGAAGAATAATTCTTTCGCGTTGACTTTGCTGTTGTTGGCTCTTCCGAAGATGGTATTTTGCAAAATACGAATAAAATACCGGATAATGGGGTTGTGTATGTGCGAAGCAAGTAAGACATCCCAATTGGTGGTTTCCACACTGGATATTTTTCCAAAAAGGTCGAATGCGTTCGTGTTCCACTCTGAGTTTGGAGGGATTCTTGTGTGGACGTGGTCTCCTACAGGAAAATGTAGCATGGCACTCAACTGGTCCTGAGATAGTGAGTACTCAGTGTTGAACATACGGAATTTCGCGGTACCAGTTAAGTACTCGTCCTCACCGGTTGGAGTGGAGTATAAATAAGAGCTTAAAAACTCCAAGGTGAGTGATGGGTATGTTGGGTGATTTTGTGTGCAAAGAAAAGTTAAATCGGATAGCCTAAGCAGCCAATGCACACCTTGAAGTAATCCTAATTCTTGTAAGCAATTGAAGTCTGGGTACCTGGTAGATATGACACCGCGTTGTTGGAACCGAACGAACTGCTCCCGTTGATAGTTACTATCTTCAGATCGGAAAATAATATTTCTGAATTGCACTTCTTGATGTTGGTTCTCCGTCATATTGATTGGTAGGTAGAAAGAAGGAAAAGAGGATGAAATATATTTGTATAGAATGGTTTGTTGGAATGATGTGGTGTAGGAAGAAATGTATTGTAGGTATTTACAGGAAGAGTTTTGAGATTGGGAAGAGGAGTGGGTGAGAGAAAAATTAATGTGGATGAAGGTGAGTGGAATGGAGTAAAGAGGTGAGTTGAATGGGGATAAAAATGAAAAAATGGGGAGTAACGGTCATGACCATAACGGTCAACAACATTTACGAGGAAACAAGCTGTCACGCTCGTGACAGCAAGCGTTACGGGCGTCATGGGTTGCGTGGCGACCGTGACAGCATGTGTGACGTTCGTCACACTTCTGAGCATGCAACGGTCACAACGTTCGTGACAGCATGTGTGGGTGCTTTATAATTTATTATTATTATTATTATTATTATTATTATTATTATTATTATTATTATATTTTTATTTTAGTTCTGTTTATTATATTTGCTATTGTTTTCTTTTTGAATTGCCATGAATGCTACTTTACTACACCATAGTGTATATATATTTTTTCTAATAAGCCATGTAAGTAGTAGCATGCAATATATATCATCATTGGGGATTTTAGACAGTGCATAAATCAAAATAAAATTTAATTTAATCAATAATGCCAATAGCTTCATAAAAATAAACATAATGTAATATTTGACTGAAAAATAAAACATGCGAAAATAAATCCTAAGATTAAAAATACTGTCAAACGAAACTATAAATTTCCTAAGACTAAAACTAGTTAATTCCAATTCTTCTAGACACTTGTAGAATCTCTCGTTGGAGGAGCAAAGGAATTGACACGGTGTAGCAACTCGTGAAATTGATTTGTCATTCTACTCATGTATTCCATAAATTCATGTCCCATCTTAGTTAACTCTTCTCTAATGGCATCTTGTTCTGACATCAAGGCTTGAATAGCGGTATTATAATCAGTTCCGGGCATATGATGTCTAAGATTAGGTATTGCCGATTCTGCGGACGGGATAGGATGAGGTGGAGAGGCAGCATCATGGTAACCAGTTGGTGTCTGCGGATCAAACTCAACATAAGGAATCTGGTTGTCAAGAATCTCATAATCTTGGATGGTTTCAACAGATCTAACAGGAGAAGGTATTCCATCCAGGTTGTAAAGCCAATTATTTCGGTTATGGACACTAGTCATCGGGCTAGGCATGATGAATAGGTAAAAAGCTTGGTTGTTAATTAATAGTTCAAACTCTTCAGGTCCAAGGTTTCCTATAAACATAGTGTTGAAAAGGAAAAGTATATTCATAGGCTGAATACCACAAAAAGGGTCCAAATCAAGCATGGGTTGGCGCAATCCAATGGCATTAGCAATCATAGTTATCAATCCTCCTATTTGAATCGGTGCACGGTCATCTTGAATAAGGAGGTCAAAACTCGCCAACATATAAGTGGCACCATTCACTGGACGGTTCTGGGAAGCACAAAATATTATGAAAAGTTCATCACGTGATACTGTGGTGATGTTTGATCTTTTCCCAAAAAGAGTGTGTGCTAGGATCTTGTGGAAATAACGGAACGCTGGGTTATGTATGTTTCCAGAAAGAAACTCATGTTCCTCAGGGTCTTCATTTCCCGTCAAACTTCCCCAAAAATGCTCAAGCTCTCGATATTCAAAGAGGTCTTCTTGGCTCATGGTGAATGTGTCAAAAGAAGTAGGGAACCCTAAGAGGTTAGTAAATTCTTGAATGTTATACTGATACTCCATATTGAACATCCTGAATTGAATGAAACCTCAGTTTATTCCTTTTCCATGGTTGGGTAAATAAATCAGGGAGCTAAGGAATTCTAGAGTTAGCCTCCGGTAAGTAACAAATTGTCTCTGAATAGGAGTGGTTTCCCACCCTATTTGACTCAGCAGATATAGGACACTATCTCTTAGCCCAAGAACGGTCATTGCACAATCATCAGCATAAAAACTTGGGTGCATCTCTCTCTCAGCAAGCTCTTCAAATTTTTGTCTCTGAGCTCTCCCTCGGAATTTTATACCCATGCGATCAATATGTCCCATCAGGTTAGTGTTAACTAAAGAAAAGAAAAACAAGAATTTAGTCAGGATTTGGCCAGATGTCGAAGGAAGAAAAGAAGAAAAATTTAATAAAATAAAGAAAATGAAGAATGAAAACTGAGTAAAATCAAAAATAATAATCAAAGAAAAATAAAAATTTGTGGGTTGTCTCCCACGAAGCGCTTTGTTTAATGTCGCAAGCTCGACATAAAACTATTAAATGTTAATCTATTAATTTTGGAGACAATACGTCTAAGTGCAGGACTTGCGAGTCTTCATTATTTTCAGCATAATGATAATGTTTTAGACGCTGCCCGTTTACGATAAATGATTCAATAGATTTTCCTTTAATTTCTACAGCTCCACTAGGAAAGACATTAGTGACTTGGAAAGGGCCTGACCACCTAGAGCGTAGTTTTCCTGGGAATAACTTAAGTCTAGAGTTAAACAATAGGACTACATCGCCTTGTTTGAAAGTTTTTCTTGATATACATTTATCATGCCATTTTTTCGTTCTTTCCTTGTAGATTCTGGCATTTTCGTATGCATCTTGTCTAAGTTCCTCTAATTCGTTTATATCTAGAATTCGCTTTTCATCGGCGGCCTTATAGTTTAAATTTAAATTTTTAATAGCCCAATAGGCCTTATGTTCTAACTCCACCGGGAGGTGACACGATTTACCATAAATAAGCTTAAATGGGGTTGTTCCTATGGGAGTTTTGTAAGCGGTTCGATATGCCCATAAAGCTTCGGGTAATTTTGATGACCAGTCTTTCCTCGATGTAGCGATAGTTTTTTCCAATATCTGTTTAATTTTTCTATTAGACACTTCCACTTGTCCACTAGTTTGAGGATGGTAAGGTGTTGCTACTCGATGTTTTACACCATACTTAAACAATAATTTTTCGAGTATCTTAGATATGAAATGAGATCCACCGTCACTGACGACTATTCTTGGGACACCAAATCTTGGAAAGATTATATTCTTAAAGAGTTTAATTACTACTCGTGTGTCGTTTGTTGGAGAAGCTATAGCCTCAATCCATTTTGATACGTAGTCAACCGCTACGAGTATGTACTTGTTACCAAAAGAAGGTGGAAAAGGTCCCATGAAATCTATTCCCCACACATCGAAAATTTCTACTTCCAAAATGCCTTTTTGTGGCATTTCATCACGTCTAGATATGTTTCCTGTGCGTTGACACCTATCGCATTTCTTGATAGCGGCATGCAGATCCTTCCATATGTTTGGCCAATAAAGACCGGCTTGTAGGATTTTAGAGCAGGTTTTGGATGTACTTGCGTGTCCACCATAAGAAGCGGAATGACAATGTTGGATTATACTTTCTACCTCTTGTTCAGGTATACAGCGACGAAAAATACCATCGGGGCCTCTTTTGAAAAGTAAAGGGTCGTCCCAGTAATAATGTTTTATGTCATGGAAGAATCGTTTCTTTTGTTGGTAGGATAAATCAAGTGGAACCGCTCCGGCGGCTAAATAATTGACAAAATCAGCGTACCATGGTGTAACGCATACAGCCAAGGTGGTCTCTACCTGTTCATCAGCTCTATTTTCTTCCAAATTAGCTATAAGTTTATCGTACGAGAAATCATCGTTGATCGATGTTCTTTCCGGTTCCAGGTTTTCAAGTCTAGAGAGGTGATCTGCTACTACGTTTTCGGTTCCTTTTTTATCTTTGATTTCCAAATCAAATTCTTGTAGCAACAAGATCCACCTTAGGAGTCTAGGTTTAGCGTCCTTTTTTGTTAACAGGTACTTAATGGCAGCGTGATCAGTGTAAATGATTATTTTAGCTCCGACCAAGTAGGAACGAAATTTATCTAGTGCAAATACTACTGCTAAAAGTTCTTTCTCGGTCGTGGCGTAATTCATTTGCGCTTCATCTAGAGTTCTACTCGCATAATATATGTGTCGCATCACGCGAAAAACCGGCGGGAAAACAAGAACAACAGAGCCGCTACCGTGCGTTATTTATCCCAAAAGAGGGAAAGGAAACGCTCAGAGTAAACCTAGGAAAGAACATGGTCTCGCGACCAAAGAGAATGGGTTCGGGAGTCGGTTATGCGAAGGGAAGGTATTAGCACCCCTACGCATCCGTAGTACTCTACGGGATCCACGCGCAATAGGAAGGAAAATGGTTGCTAAAAACGCTGCTCACACACACATAAACTGGCTGAGAGAGACACAGGAAAACAGACTGAAACTGACTCGGCAGGATGTCGCATCCTGGGCCTACTTAGTCTATCAGGCATAGACATCAGAGTCGAAGTAGTTCGGACTGGGGAAACGACACATGCTCGCTAGAATATCGCATCCTATGCATACGTATCTTCTCGGACGAGAGAAGAATCAGAGCATTCGTAGCTCGGCTGACACGCACACAAACAAACGCAGGCAAAGGCAAACGTGGAGCCCGAATGCCAATCACTGGACTTACATCAGCATCCGAACCAAAACACACACAAGAGGGCAAACATGGAGCCCGAATGCCAATCACTGGACCTACATCAGCATCCGAACCAAAACACACACAAGAGGGCAAACAACAAGACAAAACAAAGACACAGGCGCCCGGAGAGATCAGCTCATCTCCTGCCTACGTACCTCATCTGGTATGAGGATCAGGGCGACGTAGTTCCCCTACAGAGGGATAAAGGACTAGCCTAACCAGATAACAGAGGGAGACACAACACTAGGGAGACTACGACTCGAGCCTAGATGTTATCATGCAAATCATCCCTAAGTTAAGGTTTCTAGCTAATTGGCACAAGGGCCAACCTATCCTAATCATGACTTGCACAGGAAGCAAGCCACACACACACTTAACTTGCACAGGAAGCAAGCCAAGCAAAACCTAACTTGCACAGGAAGCAAGTCTAAACTAACCCTAACTTGCACGGGAAGCAAGTCAAACAATCCTAACTTGCACAGAAAGCAAGTCAAACAATCCTACAAGCACAGATAGCACACACTATACACAAGCAAGTGGCTCAAACAAGGGTTAGGTTTTAGTCGAGGGGTCATATCAACCTCAACAAACAAACCTCTGGAACTGGGTGAATGTTGCTCTTAACCTTGCCATTGAGAGACTAAGGTGAAGCAGATGAAAGGTGAGTGAAGATAAGACTTCACAACTCTTATCCCTGGCCTGGGAGAGCTTAAGACAAGAATGTGTGGGTTCAGAAAGTGGGAACCCTTCTACACATTTGATACTGACTCAACTGTACCATTGTACAAGATCTTGGGTTTGTATCTGCAATGCATCAACACAGTGGTGTGAGCAAAGCAGAAGACACACTGAATAGCAGGGGATAGATTGCATATCCCTTGGGTTCTGCCAATTGCCTCTTCACTTAGGAGGTCTTTGACTCTATGCAAGGACAAAATTAAACATCCACAAACATTGCCTCTTAAGGAGGACTTCAGACAGTTGCCTGGCCAAGTAACAGACCAGGTCTTCCAGACTACATGAAGATTAGAAGTATACCTCAATGCAAATTGCTTATCAAGCAAAGCAAAGCAAAGTTCACAAGGAACTAAAAGCAACTAAATTACCTGAAATCAGTCAAGCACAGTTAGTATACAAGTCAAAGTTAAATCAAAATGAAACAGATATCAACCAGTTAATCAGGAGCAAATGGATGTGCAAGGCACAAGGCTCAAGGCATGTGAGCCAAGCCACCTACAAAACAAACAAGTTAGACAATGATATTTCAGCAAGCTCAATCAAAAAGAATTGGTCTCATTGGTCATTTGTTGGTCAACCTGAAAACATGAGCTCAAAGGTGAGTAACAGGACCACTAGGACAAGCCTAGGGTCAAAAGAGAATAAGAAAGTCAAAACAGCAAAGGGCAAGCATCCAAAATCATGTTCAAACAATCAAGAATCAATGCCAATTGGGTTCACATGCATATCAACCATCATCATCATTTCATGAACAATTTAGGTCAAGGTATAGCAAACAGAAGCTCATAGAAGTCAACAGCAAGACTTAACTCAAAAGCAATCTTAAACATTTCCAAAAATCACCAAATAAATCATGATCAATCACAACCCACAGCATGGTATGCATGTCAAGTTTCATCTCATTTGGACAAGTGGAAGGCAGTCAATGAAAATTAGAAAGTCAAAGCAGTTTTGAACATGCTCAAAGAAGTCAACCAAACATGCATCAACTTGAAAAATTCATAAATCATAGATGGCATATGATAAATGAATGGGACCAAAACCATGGCAAAGATGAGGATGTCTAGTTATCTCATGTAAAATTTCATGTCCATCTAGTAATGTATGAGAATTTCACAAATGAAATGGGAACAAGTGTCACAAAAAGTCAACATTTGACTAGACAGGGGAGAAAATCTCAAACAATTAGGAAATGCCACAAATAATTCCAAGAAAATTCACATGTAAACTAGACATACAAGAGTAGGTTCATGCAAAAAATCAGATCAATTGGAGGTCAAGAAGCATGGTAATGAAAATCATGAAGTTGGACATCAATGGTGTGACACAAATTGTCACACCCTAATTCAAAAAATCATAACTCACAAACCACAAATGATAAATTCACAAACTCTACACCAAAATCACCATGAGTGTGTCTAGTTTAAGCACAAAAAATTTGGGAGCCATTGGATAAAGTATCACCATTTCACAAATGTTTTGGCAAGATGTACAAAAATTGGTCACATGTCACAAACCCTAGCACCATTTAAAATTCGACCATGCAAAAATTCTGGAAAATATATGACAAAAAACTAGAGATCAAGATGGACATGATGCAAAAATTCCCAATGAATTTGGAATTAAAATGAGGAACTTATGATTTTTCAAAGTTTGAGTAATTAAATGAAATAAATATTGCCAAATAAAATGAAAAAAAGAATTAATTTAGATTTTAAAGGACCGGTGGCAGAACCGTAATTAAATGAAGAAACTGGGGGCCAAAACAAGTCCAATCCGCTTGCTGATGTGGCGACCACTTAAGTGGTCTTGTCCCGCGTGGCCTGGTCAACCATGGCACCGCCAATAGCGCGCCCGCGTGATGCTCCGCTGGACCGAAGATACGCCAGCATGGACGAAGCGCTGGGCCAATCAGCGTGTTTCTTCAAGAAACAACACGCTGCACTGTAGCGAAACCAGAATGGCAGCGGCAGAAGAAAAACAGCAACAGTAACACGCGTCCCTCATGTAATCTCCAGCAGAAAAAATAAATTTGCAACCAAAATCAAAAACAAATATATCAAAACGTTCATCTCTTAATGCTCATCAATATTCCAAGATCAATTTACCCTAATACGAACTAACGAGGATGAACCGAGCCAAAACAAATTCACACATCAAACTTCAATCCAACATAACTTTCAAAATAAACAACCATTTTCAATCATTCAAAGTGCAGTGTGATCAGGGAAAGGTGATCTACCAAGTGTGCATCATGGTTTTGCAAATGAAGAAGTTCGAAATTTTACCAAATTGGAGAGCAGATGTCGATTCGGTGGTTGTTTGGTCTTTTGGGCCTGAAACAGATGCTCCTTAGGTCTTCCAATGATGAATGATGATTGATGTTTGGTTCAGCAACCCTCGAAATGGCCCAGAACTTGAACTGCCATTGATGAGTGCTTTGTGAAAACAGTCGTGTGCTGTGGTTCCAGTTGGAGAATGGTGGTAAAAACAGTTTCACAATGATGCTTGGATGGTGAAACAATGTTAGCCAGGCTTGGTTCTTTGGAGTTTTCTGACTGGTTTTGGAAAAGTGTGAAAAAAATGAAGTTTTTTAGAATGAGTGATTTTTTTGTGTTGCAATGTGTTTGATGGCTGCTAGTTTTGGGTTTCCTTTGACTTAAAATGAGGAAAAGATCTGCTGTTTTTGTGGTACAGATCATGGTCCATGGATTTGTGGGATAGGTTTGGTGAAAATTGTACTTTCTTTCCAAGTTTCAAGCAAGTTGGCATGGGCTATGTGTACTGCATAATTTTGACTTTGTAACATGACCAAAACCACATTTCTGAACATATTTGATTGGCCAAATGTTTAAAAGATGATTATTTTGAAAAGTCAAAATTCCACTCACTTGAATTTAATTAATGCAAGTCAAAAAATGCCATTTTGATTGGTGAAGTTTTGGTACATGAAAGTTACATTTTTGGAAAGAGGGGATCAAATGTGACTTGTAGGAAAAAACCCCACCCAAATTGGCCAAATGGTTTGAGAGATATGGCCTTTTGAAGTTCAAGAATTTCTGAAATCGATTCGATCATAACTTGCCAACCATACATGGGAATTGAGTGTTATTGGACTTTTTGGAAATAGGAGAACAAGATCTTCAACTTTCATGTTGGGCAAAAATTCATTTGAAGCTTGTATCATGATGTAAGTTTGAGGATCAAGACTTTCCATTTTTGGTAAGTTTCAGTTACAGGTCCAGTTTCCATTTTTGGAAATTTCTGATCTGGCTTCAAATTCTTCCATGATGGTGTTTGACATGATATATGAGGACTATTTGGACATGAATGAGACCTCTCAAACCAATTTCCATCATCAAAACCACTGATTAAATGGACAGTTGACCAACAGTTGACTTTTAGGGTTTCTGACTGACTGTGCATTGACTGATGACTTCTGAACATCCAACCCTTGACTTAAACACTTCAAATGGATCCCCAAGTCATGTGAACATGTTGGACCAACCCTAGGGCCTTGGCTCCTTGAGAATTGTGCTTGCTTGCTTGACTGACTGATCTCCTGACCAGTTTGACCTAATTTCTTGATTGGCTTGCACTTGAGGCAAATGGGACAATGCAATGCTATGCAGTGGACCATGATATGCTATGACCTAATATGAAAATGTATGTATAATGATAGGTGCAAATTTGAGGTGCTACAATATGACGTGAAGTTTTTTATCCTTTCGTTGTCCTAAAACAGCGCCTACGGCGTAGTCACTTGCGTCACACATTATTTCGAAGGGTTCATTCCAATCCGGGGTCTGCATTATGGGTGCGGAGATCAATGCTTGTTTAAGTGTTTGAAATGCTTCTAAACATTTATTGTCGAAGATGAAGTCAACATCTTTCATTAATAATCCGGTTAAAGGTTTAGTTATTTTAGAGAAATCTTTAATGAATCGTCGGTAAAAACCGGCATGTCCTAAGAAGCTTCGTATTTCTCTCACAGTTTTCGGAGGTTGAAGGTTTTCGATTACTTCTATTTTGGCTTTGTCTACTTCAATTCCTCTATTTGATATGATGTGTCCTAAAACAATTCCTTCTTGTACCATAAAGTGACATTTTTCCCAATTAAGTACTAGGTTTACTTTTACACATCGTTCTAGAACTCTTTCTAGGTTTTCAAGACATTCTTCGAAACTTTGCCCGCATACGGAAAAGTCATCCATAAAGACTTCCATGATGTTTTCGAGAAAATCGGCGAATATTGCCATCATGCACCTTTGGAAGGTTGCAGGAGCATTGCACAAGCCAAACGACATTCGTCGATAAGCGAAGGTACCAAAAGGACATGTGAACGTTGTCTTTTCTTGGTCATCAGGATGAATTGGTATTTGGAAGAAACCTGAGTAACCGTCTAGATAGCAGAAATGAGAATGCTTGGCTAGTCGTTCTAACATTTGGTCTATGAATGGTAAAGGAAAATGGTCTTTTCGGGTTGCTTTGTTTAGCTTTCTGTAGTCAATGCACATTCTCCATCCCGATTCAATTCGTTTGGTTATAGTTTCTCCTTTTTCATTTTCGATCACTGTTATACCTCCTTTCTTCGGTACTACGTGTACAGGACTAACCCATTTGCTATCGGATATAGGATATATGATACCCGCCTCTAATAACTTCGTTACTTCCTTCTTCACTACCTCACTCATGATCGGGTTTAGTCTCCTCTGATGTTCCTAGAAGTTTTACAGTCTTCTTCTAGCATGATGCGGTGCATACAAATAGAAGGACTTATCCCTTTAAGATCGGTGATGTTGTATCCTAGTGCGGTTGGATGTTTTCTTAAGATATGTAGGAGTTTTTCGGTTTCAAGTTTTCCTAGGTCTGCATTGACTATCATTGGTCGTTCAAGTTCTAAGTCTAGGAATTCATATCTCAGATTTTTGGGAAGTGTTTTCAGGTCGAGGGTTGGTTTTTTAAGGCATTGCGTAGGATCCGATGTTATTGCTAAACATTGGTTCAGTCTGTCTTCTACACGATAGTCGGATAAATCGTCATTTTCTAATTCTGTTTCTTTTATGCATTCATCGATGATATCCATGAAGTAACATGTGTCTTCTATTGCAGGTGCTTTCAAAAATTTGGAAAGAATGAACTCAATTTTCTCTTCTCCTACTTCGAAAGTGAGTCGTCCTCGTTTTACGTCTATGATAGCACCGGCGGTTGCTAAGAAGGGTCTTCCCAATATAATGGGGGTAACTTCATCTTCTCTTATGTCCATAATTATAAAATCGGTGGGGATGCAGAATTGACCTATGCGCACGAGAACGTTTTCAAGAATTCCTACGGGATATCTAACGGAACGATCTGCTAATTGCACAGAAATTTTAGTTGGTCTTAATTCTCCCATTTCAAGTTTCTTGCATATGGACAAGGGCATAACACTGATACCGGCTCCTAAATCGCATAAAGCTTTATCTATGACAAATTTTCCTATATGACAGGGTATAGAGAAACTACCAGGATCTTTAAGTTTAGGAGGCATATTTTGGATTATTGCGCTACACTCAGCAGTGAGTGTAACGGTTTCACTATCTTCAAGTTTCCTTTTATTAGATAAAATTTCTTTTAAGAACTTAACATATGAGGGCATCTGTGTAATAGCTTCTGTAAAAGGGATCGTGACGTTTAATTGTTTCAGTAGGTCGACAAATTTTTTAAATTGGCCCGCGTCTTTGGTTTTAATTAGCCTTTGAGGATAAGGGATAGGTGGTTTGTAAGGCGGTGGAGGTACACAAGGTTCTTTTTTTTCTACGGTTTCCTTATTACACTCTTCCTTTTCCTTAGGTTTACTTTCTTCCTCAGTTGACTTTTTAGAGTTTTGGTTCTCAATCCTTGGGTCAGATGGTCCTTATACCTCTGTACCACTTCTTAATATAATTGCATGAGCGTGGCCTTTCGGATTAGGTTGGGGCTGTCCAGGAAATGTACCAGTTGGGGCAGCAGTAGGCACTTGTTGTTGAGCTACTTGCGAGATTTGTGTTTCCAGCATTTTGTTATGGGTAGCCAGGGCATCCACTTTACTTGCTAGTTGTTTAATTTGTTCGCTAGTGTGTACATTCTGGTTTAAGAACTCTTTATTGGTTTGCTGTTGAGAAGCTATGAAGTTCTCCATCATGATTTCCAAATTGGATTTCCTAGGAACGTTATTGTTAGGTGTAGATGGGGTCGGCTTTTGATATCCAGGAGGTATAGCTGGAGCTTGACTGGGAGCTTGACCTGGCGCGTATAAAGCGTGTTACTTTTATATGAGAAATTAGGATGGTTCTTCCAGTTTGAGTTATAGGTATGCGAGTAAGGATTTCCTTGAGCATAGTTCACCTGCTCTGCTTGGATTTCTGTTAGGAGTTGACAATCTGTAGGAGTGTAACCTTGAATTCCACAGACTTCGCAATTTTGAGTTACGGCAACCACGGTGGTTGGAGGTGATACATTTAAACTTTCAATTTTCTGGGCAAGAGCATCCACTTTTGCATTAACATGATCAAGGCTACTTATCTCGTACATGCCCCCTTTTGTTTGAGGTTTTTCTACCATTGTTCGATCGCTTCCACACTGATAATGATTTTGGGCCATGCTCTCGATAAGTTGATAAGCGTCGGTGTAAGGTTTATCCATAAGCGCACCACCGGCGGCGGCGTCTATTGTTAACCTTGTGTTGTACAAGAGACCATTGTAGAAGGTGTGAATTACTAACCAGTCCTCTAAACCATGGTGTGGGCAAAGTATCATCATGTCCTTGTATCTTTCCCATGCTTCGAAAAGAGACCCGTTGTGTTTTTGCTTAAATCCATTTATCTGGGCTCTCAACATAGCTGTTTTGCTTGGGGGGAAATATCGGGCAAGAAAGACTTTCTTCAACTCATTCCATGTGGTAACTGAATTGGAAGGAAGAGACTGAAGCCATCTTCTAGCTTTATCTCTTAACGAGAAAGGAAAGAGACGAAGTCGAATTACCTCTGAAGTGACACCATTAGCTTTAACAGTGTCAGCGTATTGGACAAATACGGATAAATGAAGGTTTGGATCCTCGGTAGGATTTCCAGAAAATTGATTCTGTTGCACTGCCTGCAACAGCGAAGGTTTAAGTTCGAAGTTGTTCGCTTCGATTGCGGGTGGAGCAATACTCGAACGCGACTCATCTTGCGATGGAGCAGCGTAATCTCGAAGAGCACGAGCTGGTTCGGCCATCGCTGGTATCGTCGAAGGAAGAAGATTTTTGAGATCAGGAATTTCGATTGGAGGAAGATTATTTCTAGCACGATACTCCCGAATTCGTCGTAATAATCGGAGATATCGTTCAACATCGTTGATTCGTAAGTAGTACGGTTCGCCTTGTGAGCGAGTGTGTGACATACAAATCAACGAAAAAGAAGGGAAAAATAAAAATTGCCTTAGTCTCAACAGCGTAACAGAAGAGTTACGATATCGACTAAATAGAAGTCCCCGGCAACGGCGCCAAAAACTTGATCGCGACTTTATGAGTCTATCGGGGTACTAACTGCAAGTGCACAGTCTAATCGCGTAGTTTTAAAAGATATCGATCCCACAGGGACTTAATGAATCGATCTACCGTTTTTCTAGGGTTACTGCGTAAAGCTAAGGCGGATGATACATTGATGATTAGGGAGAAAAGTAAAACTAAATTTGGATCTAGATTAAATATCAAATAACACGGATATCGGTATGTAGTTCGTCGTAATAAGGGGATCAAATCTTCGTTGGTCTTTTTCTTAATTTTAAAATAAGTCTTTTCAGTAGACACTAATAATTAAAAGTCTTCTCCTCAAACTCTCGCTCTGTTGAATTAGGCTGTGATTTTATATTTTAACATACGCTCTCACTATTTCGTCAAATCTAAAATCACTTTTTGAAAATAATAGAGTCTATAGAAACTCTTTTTGAGAAAACACTAACCGTTTAAACACCCTCGTCTCAAACTCTCGCTCTGTTGACTTAGATCATATGATTAAACTTAAATGCTTAACTCTCGTCCTCACATTTAACTTTTAAAAATAATTTTTGAAAATGATTAGAATTTAATTAACCTTAAAAATTGTTTTCGCCCTGATTTAAAGTTAATGTTCAATTTACACTGTCCAGTTAAAAGCTCAAACCGTCGTTCTATTGATTTTAACTTCTTTATGTCTTTTACTCTCGTACAAAAACCTTGGTATTAACTTTGTAAATTGAGACCAGAAAAAGAGTGACTATATTTTGAAATAAATTTAAACCAACTCAGTTTTGATTCCTTTATTCCGCTTACTTTACATACCGATATCTAAATTACTTAGCCGGACATGCTAAACACGCATAAACAATAATCATGCATAAATACGACCATATCAAACAAACAATATATATAAACAGCGGAACAAAGCATATGTAAATTAAAACTATAAATCAATTAATTAATGAACCTGTAAAAATACTAGAATTCTGGATTTCAACTCCTAGCTTCGATGCTCGAACACTCCACCACAAGTCGGTTGGATTTGTTCTTCATAATTCACGATCAGATAGGCAAGTAAAGACAAAGAAATAAAATACTATGATCTAACGTAAGGTTAGATCTAGTAAAAATTACACAATAGTTTCCGGTGTAGAAACTATCGTGAGAAAATAAATTGAATGCTTCGAAAATTCAACTAGAAAAGAAAAGAAAATAAAATGCTTGGAAATTAGAATGCTGGAAAATTAGAAAGTAGGAAAAATATTGCACGGAGAAGAGAGTTCAATTGTCTTTCTTTTGGTCTATTTATATTCACCCCTCCAAATAACCGTTTCCTTAAATTGGTATTCCGTCTGGTTCAAAGCGTGCATGAGAAAATTTAGGGAAAATGTTCCTTCCGTTACGCACATAAAGGCCAAAAAAATAGGAGTGGGATGCGTGACGTCCGTCACACTATGTGTTACGGTCGTAACACTAGGTTTAGGGGCGTGACGCTCGGCACGTACTTGTGGCGGTCGTCACAGCCATTTTCCTTGTTCCAAGCGTGGGTTGGGCTTTGATGAGATGCTTTTCCTAGAAAATCCTCTTTTTGCACCCCTCTTCTTTCTTTTTCACACGTGCTTTAAATAATGATACCTGAAATAAATAAAAAGAAAATACCGAGTAATATCGAATAATATAAAATAAATTGAATCAAATAACAATATAATTTAATTAAATCAAGTCCAAAAATGTGATATAGTTTCATGTTATCAAAGAAGCATGTCGATGATGCCAATGAAACTGCTTGTCTCATGCTAGCTACCATGAACACAGAATTTTAAAAGCAACATGAGAATATGGAAGCGTTCGATATGACCGAACACCTGAAGATGCTCTATCAAGAGCAAGCAAGGCATGGAAGGTTTGAAGTTTCAAAATCCCTTTTTCAAGGCAAGTTAGCTAAGGGAGCCCCTGTAGGTCCCCATGTGCTCAAGATGATTGGGTATGTGGAAAACCTTGAAAGGTTGGGTTTTCCCCTCGGAAAGGAACTTGCGACTGAATTGATCTTGCAATCGTTGCCAGATAGATTCAGTCAATTTGTCCTAAATTTCAATATGAATGATATGGACAAATCTCTTTTCGTACTGCTAGCCATGTTAAGAACTGTTGAGCAGAATCTGAAGTCAAAAGAGAATTCCATTCTGATGATCGGAAATGGAAAGAGACAGAACAAAAGGCCCACCAAGCAGGGTGATAAATGGAAAGGCAAGGAAGTTTCCAAACCTAGACCCATTGTTGCTGCTTTGAAGCCTAGTGGAGGCATAGCAAAGGCAGGCACCTGCTTCCATTGCGGTAAGACCGGACACTGAAAGAGAAACTGCCTAAAGTACCTGGAAGAAAGAAAAGGATGAAACCTAACGAGTTAAATCCAACTTACCTTGGCATTGTCGATTAGGCCACATAAATGAGAAACGCATTTCCAAACTCCATAAAGATGGACTCTTGGACTCTTTTGATTATGAATCATATGAGACATGCAGATCTTGTTTAATTGGAAAGATGACAAAGTCTCCATTCACAGGAAAATGTGAAAGAGCGAATGATCTTTTGGGCCTCATACATACTGATGTATGTGGACCACTGAACATACCAGCCAGAGGAGGTTTTCAGTACTTCATCACATTCACTGATGATTTCAGTAGATATGGTTATGTGTATTTAATGAAACACAAATCTGAGTCCTTTGAAAAGTTCAAGGAATTCAAGAATGAAGTACAAAACCAACTAGGTAAGAATATTAAAACTCTTCGATCAGATCGAGGTGGTGAGTATTTAAGCCTAGAGTTTGATGACCATCTGAAAGAGTGTGGGATCCTATCCCAACTTACTCCTCCTGGAACACCCCAATGGAATGGTGTATCTGAGAGAAGAAATCGAACCCTGTTAGACATGGTCCGATCCATGATGAGTCACGCCGATCTTCCAAACTCTTTTTGGGGACATGCACTATTGACAGCAGCTTACACACTTAACCGTGTTCCATCCAAAAAGGTTGAGAAGACACCATATGAGATATGGAGTGCTAAGAAACCACATATGTCTTACATGAAGATTTGGGGTTGCGAAGTTTATGTGAAACGACAAATTTCAACTAAGCTTGAGCCCAAATCTGACAAATGCTTATTTGTGGGGTATCCTAAAGAAACAAGAGGGTATTATTTCTACAATCCTTCTGAGGGCAAAGTGTTTGTCGCTCGAACTGGAGTTTTCCTAGAAAAGGATTTTATTTCCAAAGGAACCAGTGGGAGGAAAGTAGAGCTTGAAGAAATTCAAGAGTCACAAAGCATAGATACACCTATGGAGGAATTAGAGCAGGAAACACAAGTAGTTGTGGAAGAGCAACCTGCTCAAGTAGAACAAGACCAGCGTAGGTCAAGCAGGATACATCAACTACCTGAGAGATATGGATATCTCATAACTGATCAAGGTGATGTATTACTCATGGATCAAGATGAGCTTGTGACCTACCAAGAGGCCATAACTGGTCCCGAGTCTGAGAAGTGGCTAGAAGCCATGAAATCTGAAATGGATTCCATGTACACAAACCAAGTTTGGACCTTGTAGAGCCTCCTGTAGGAGTTAACCCTATAGGATGCAAGTGGGACTTCAAGAAGAAGACTGACATGGATGGTAAGGTACATACCTATAACACAATACTGGTTGCAAAAGGATATAAATAAATTCATGGGATTGACTATGATGAAACCTTTTCAATAATTGCAATGCTTAAATTTGTTCAGATTTTACTTGCTATCGCTGCATATCATAATTATGAAATATGGCAGATGGATGTCAAAACTGCTTTCCTTAATGGAAATCTTCTTGAGGATGTGTACATGACACAACCTGAAGGATTTGACATACCAGAGGAAGCCCAAAAGATATGTAAGTTACAAAGATAAATCTATGGATTCAAGCAAGCTTCCAGAAGCAGGAATCTTCGTTTTGATGAAACAGTAAAACAATATGGATTCATCAAGAACGAAGATGAGCCTTGTGTCTACAAGAAGGTTAGTGGGAGCATCATCGTTTTCCTGGTATTATATGTAGATGACATATTACTCATTGGAAACGATGTCCCTACCCTGCAACAAGTAAAGTCTTGGTTGGGGAAATGCTTTTCTATGAAGGACCTAGGTGAAGCAGCCTACATATTAGGAATCAGAATCTATAGAGATAGATCACAAAAACTGCTTGGCCTAAGTCAGAGTACATACATAGACAAAGTGCTGAGACGCTTTAATATGCATGATTCTAAGAAAGGATTCATACCTATGCAACATAGTCTGTGTCTATCAAAGACACAATCCCCTTCAACTAAGGAAGAAAGGGATCACATGAATAAGATTCCATATGCATCTACAATAGGATCTATCATGTATGCCATGTTATGTACTCGACCAGATGTCTCGTATGCTTTAAGTGCAACGAGTAGGTACCAATCTGATCCTGGTGATGCTCACTGGGTAGCTGTCAAGAATATCCTTAAGTATTTAAGAAGGACTAAGGACTCATTCTTGATATATGGAGGTCAGGAAGAGCTGGCTGTAATTGGATACACCGATGCTAGCTTCCAGACAGATAAGGATGACTTTAGATCGCAATCTGGTTATGTGTTTTGCTTAAACGGTGGCGCTGTGAGCTGGAAAAGTTCAAAGCAAGATACAATTGCTGATTCTACAACCGAGGCCGAGTATATTGCTACCTCAAGTGCAGCAAAGGAAGCTGTTTGGATCAAAAAGTTCATTAGTGAACTTGGCATAGTTCATAGCATTGTGGATCCCATTGGTCTCTACTGTGATAACAATGGTGCTATCGCACAAGCCAAGGAGCCTAGATCTCACCAACGATCCAAACACATACTTAGGCGTTATCACCTCATTCGAGAGATAATAGATAGAGGAGATGTGAAAATATGCAGAGTACCTACACTTGACAATATTGTTGAACCACTGACAAAGCCTCTTGCGCAGCAGAAGCATGATGGCCATACTAGATCTATGGGGATTAGGGGTATGCCTGATTGGCTCTAGTGCTAGTGGGAGATTGTTGGTGTAAGCCCTAGAGGCCAATACTTTTGGTACTTGTATCGAATTATTTATTAATAATAAAAGGTTTTTTCTTTATTATATTTGTTTAATAAAGTCCCTAGAATAGTTAGTCCGTTTAATGAATCAAGTGTGACTTGATCGTGAGATCACATTAAACATAAGGACACTACTCTTAAAGTATCTGTAGTCGAGCTTTATTGTGAAATGAGATAACATTAAAGAATTAAGACTATTATGTATATAAACTGATGATCACATCTCATGGATCATGGATAAGGAGTTATCAAGTCTTAAACATAGGTATGAATATTAAGAGTAATATTTATACCGGATTGACCCGTTATGAGAATACTATATAGAAAGTTATGCAAAGTGTCATAAGTTATTCTCATGGTGATAATGGTGTATACCACTCTTCGACCTGAAACCACTATGGACCCTAGATGTAGAGTCGAGTGCTTTATTGCTGATCAAACGTTGTCCGTAACTGGATAACCATAAAGACAATTGATGGGTACTCCACGAAGCATGCTGAGGGACATGAGTGACCTAGATGGAATTTGTCCATCTTGCGTAACAGGATAAATGTCTATGGGTCCAATATTGAACTGGACAAGGATGACACGGTCTATGCCTTGTGTTCAATATAGACATAAGGGTAAAAAGGTAATTATGCACATAAGTATTATCACAGAAGGATTTGTCAGATCATATGATATTTTCGTGTCTTGGGTAGTAGTGATGTGTTGCTAGATACCGCTCACTGTTTATTATGTTAAATACATGATTTAATATAATTGTCAATGCCGCGAAAACCTACAGGGTCACACACAAAGGACGAATTGATGAGAGATAGAGCAACTAAGGAACACCGTAAGGTACGGTGCACTTAAGTGAGTTGTAGAACATCGTAAGGTATGGTGTACTTAAGTAGAATACGAAATATGGTAAGGTACCATGGGCTTAAGTGATTTTGGGCATATTATAAGATTTGGGCCAAAATACACTTAAGTGGGCTTTTTAGCTTGAAGCCCACACAAGTGGTTCTATAAATAGAACCCTTGTGCAGAAGCATTCATCGCGGTTGCATTATTTTCGTTTTCTCTCTCTTTCTCTCACTCAAAGCCTTCATTCGTACCAGCTAGCACTGAGATTGAAGGAATCCGTTCGTGTGGACTGAGTGGAGACGTTGTCATCGTTCAACGTTCGTGATCGCTCCGTGGATCTGTATCAAAGGTTTTGATTGTCACAAGAGATCTGCACCAAAGGTTTCAATCGTCACAAGAGGTAAATATTCTATCACTGATCATGACCATTCGTAAGGATCTCTAAAGGAGAAAATTTTAAATTCCACTGTGTTTTGGATCGCAATTCTCCTTCAGGAAGAAGGTGAGCAAAAATGAAGGAAAGAATAAGTTTTGTGTTTATTTTTGTGTTTTAGGGAGGTTTAAAATCCCCACAATCTGAAGCATTTTTTGTAATTGAGTTTAAGTGATGTGACGGCAACGTGGCGTGCAATGTCAACTTTCGTTAGACCAATAGATGTAGAGACGAAAATTGTGGACGAGAAATTTAGGATGATCATTTTTTGAAAAAAAAAAATTTAGGTATTAAGATATTTATGAGAATTAAAAATATATTTAATCCTTTAAAATAATTCAAAATAGAGCTTTTTAATTCTCTTCGCGGTAAGAAAATAGAGATCATTTGTCGAATTTTTTACAAAAGTAACTCAATTTTTCAAAAAAAAAACCTGTTTTCAAAAAATTTCCCAAACTATCCCACTTTTAGGTGGAGGCGCCAATCCAATTGACGCCTCCTCTTAGAATTAGAGTGTAGGCGCCAATTGGATTGGCTAGGGCACGTGGTGCAACCAATTCAATTGGCGCCCATGTGTATTTTTTCAAAGGAGGCGCCAATTGGATTTGCACCTCAGTGTATTTTGCAATTTTTTTTGTTAAACAGTCTACGTGATACATAATTTCGAAATAGGACCAATTCATATTAATATAAATTTCCGTTTACACAAAAAAGCCTAATGTTGATGACCGGGATCACCTAACCGACCTCCGGTCCCACATCCCCTAGCTACCCTAACCCGTGGCCCTAACCCATGTTGATGGTTCACCACTAGTGTTTGAGCATCTGAGGGGCCAGGAACATCACTACCAACTACAGGAGATGACCTGTTGAGATAGTCAGACAAATCAACATAGTCTTCAGTATGCATCGAAGGTGTACCACCATAGCTGAGTTTATGATCCATGCCAGAGTAATTGGGTTGTGTTTGACTTATTGGTGGGCGACCATGACTGTTGAAGGGAGACATGGGTGTGAATGATGCGTCGAGGAAAGGTTGGGAAGATTGTTGTGTTTTTTGGTAGAGATAGAGTTGTTAAAGGTTTCGTTTTTGTGAGGTTTGGGCTTCTTGGCTATGGTAGGAGGATGGACGATTGGTGTTGAATGATCGTTGACTGTTCTGGCTAAGGCGACTTTGGTAGGGTGATGTGTTGGGTGCGGAGCGATGTTGGGTCTCTGGTTGATGATCAATTTGTTGTTGGTGGTATGGGGTATGCTCTTGGTATTGTGGTTAGGTGTATGGCATGTTTGGGTTGTATATTTGTGTGTTTGTGGAACGGAAAGTTTGACGGATATGGGGTTGTGCGTATCCGGTTTGACAATGTTGTTAGGGGTTAGATGTTGAGGCGTCTGGTGTGTAAGTTTGTTGGCGTGGTTCGTACAGGTACATATCCTCGGCATTGAACTTAAAACCAACCGATCTGTACCAAGCCATATAAGTATGACTTGGTTTTTCTTCATTTGGCATCATTGCGTCAGTTAAGACATGGTCATGGGGTGCTTCCATTTGTGACACTCAGATCTTACGAAGCTTTGCCATGGATTGAAGTTCCATTGGTCGTTAACTTTGCGCAGATGCCATTCTCCTAGGCTTGGTGGGGGATTTGGGATGTGTTAAAGCATACCGAACTGCAACTTCACACGATCACTGTTGTGCATCTCCACAGTTGTGAATCTTATTATCGGTGTGCATGCGGTCCATACGACTGCGTCTTCTTTGTTGACTTCATGGTCATGATCCAAATTTAGGTATGGACGCCAAATAAACTGAAATGTGAAAGTAACTTGGATTATAAACTTGGTAGAAAAAGTTAACAAATTATAACGAAATAACGAGGTTATTATCCATACATATGTCGGTCGAAGATGATCCAAGAGATTGCAATACTGGGTAATACAGTGTCTAGGACATCTGTTATAACTCATACCACGTGCCGATCATTTGCACCATAAAGGTAAAAATATTAGTTAGATATAATAATCATTAAAGTAAGTAAATATATAGCATTTTAAACAACTTATTTCCGTGCATACGGGAATGTGAAAGGGTTGTTGTTGACGGGTGTCGCTCCCCGGATTTCCCGAATCCAAGTACAAATGCGAAAAGAGTGGCGCAGAAAAAGAGTAGATTCGCCAACTATGTACTTTTATCCCAAGAGGAGGGAAAGGTAGTACTGCATAACCAAGAGGGAACGGATAAAACAAAGTCTCAAACCAAAGAAAACCGAGTAAGGGGGCCGGTTACGTGAAGGGAAAGTTATCGCACCCCTTCACGTCTGTGGTACTCCACAGGATCCACGCTTGCTATTTATATCTAAAGTGTGTGTATAAAAAGTCATATATGCGATGCGAAAGAGAGAAAATCAAAGTAGGGAAAGGAAAGAGTTATTGCTCGCACATGCCCTACCCTGCTGCATACGTATCTCAAGAAGGATTGAGAATCAGAGCACCGTAGCTCGGTTAACCTATTTTTGTTTGTTTTGTATTTTTTATATGAACGACGTTACTACGCAATCTACCGGATGCTCGACCTTTGGAGACTTACTCACCTGTAGTAGAAGGAGTTAACATGTTCTTAAGAAAAGAAAATCAAAGAGTTTGTTTGTGTTTTAGGAATGCTCATGCAAAAAGGAAGCCCTAGACGAAGGAACCGTGCTACCTAAATTGACATGCAAACGAGAGACTATACGAAGCCTAGCAGTCCTATGGGGAGACGATCACACCACACAAAAACATATAGCATAAAGTAAACGCATCAACAAGGGGGCTCAAACATACATGGGTAGGGCTTTAGTCAAGAGGGGTCATATCAACCTCGACAAACAAGCCATGGAAAGGTAATCAAATGGGCTCTTAACCACTGACATTGAACGTCAGGGTGAGCAGATCAAAAGGGTAATGAGGATAAGACCTCATAGCTCTTAACCCTGGACAGGGTGAGCTCATGACAAAGCGTGGGGGTTCAGAAAGATGGAACCCTCTCCACTGACTGACCGAACAAAAGATCTTGGGCTTTTGTTCTGAAGCATCGACACGTAGTGATAGTTACTGGAGCATTAATAATCACGGGAACACCAACAGTCATCAGAGCAGATATGGTCACAGGCGCAGCTACGGTCACAGGAGTACCAATAGTCACAGGCACACTAATAGTTCTTGGAGCACGTACAGGACCTTCTGACGGTGTAAAGTAAATGGTAACAGTCAATACCTCTTCACGGTCTTTCACTACTCGATCAAACTGTAAACAACCTTCATTCATCAATTCCTGGATACCTTCTTTCAATTTCACACAGCCGTTTTCATGATTACCACGATCTGAACAATTCTTGTCACATCCCAGGAATACTCCCCCTCTAAGCAGACGTTCCTTCACTACAAACAACGAAGTCTGAACATCATTAATATTGACTACCAAGTTCAAATTTTCCCCATCTTCCACACCATTTACTCTGGGGCCTCCATGCTGAGGCATAGGATTATTCACCACATTTGGAGTAGGAGCAAAGTTAATCGTCTTGGCATCAATCAAATCTTGAATTTTATGGTGAAAATCCCGACAATTCTCGATGTGGTGCCCTGGCGCACCAGAATGAAAATCACAACGGACATTAGCATCATAACCAGCGGGAATCCTTGTTAATGGAGCCATAGTGCGAAGTTCAACAAACTTTAACCTGAGCAGTTCAGGGAGTAGTTCAGCATAAGTCATTGGCAATGGATCAAAATAACGATCTGGCATTCTTTGTCTTGGTTGGAATTGGCGTTGTTGTTGTTGTTGTGGTTGTCCTCTTTGTTGTTGTTGAGGTTGGGTTGTTGGAATAGTCACAGCAACAACTTGACGATATTGTTGTCCTCTGTTTCCATTTCTCTAATTATATATAGCATTTGTCTCACCCTCTCTCCTTCTGGGTGCCCCTGAAAATGGTTTCTTAGCACTTAAAGAACTTGAAGAACCAGGGTCTTGGATTTTTCCCGCTTTGATAAGACTTTCAGTTCTTTCTCCGCAAATCACAACATCCGAAAAACTACCAAATGGGCAACTTCCCATACGATCCATGAATACACCTTGCAGGGTTCCAATGAACATATCAGTCAATTCTCTCTCCAACATCGGAGGTTGTACTCTCGCAGCTAGTTCACGCCACCTCTGGGCGTATTCCTTGAAACTCTCACCGGTCTTTTGAAACAAACTCTGCAACTGGGTTCTGCTGGAGCCATGTCCATGTTATGCTTGTACTGCCTCAGAAAAGCTTCACCTAACTCTCTCCAGCTTCTGACAGATTCTTTTTTCAAGTCCATGTACCAATCCAAAGATGCTCCAAACAAGCTGTCTTGGAAAAAGTACATCCACATTTTTTCATCATCAGTATAAGCGGATATCTTCGGGTAGTAAGCTTGCACATGAGTTCGGGGACAAGAAGTGCCATTGTACTTGTCGAAAGATGGCGCTTTGAACTTGTACGGGATCCTCAACCCATCAACTAAACCCATGTTAGTAACATCAAAGCCCAAAGAATTTTGGCACTCCATGGCGCGAATCTTTTCAGCAAGGGCGTCAACCTTTCCATCTCTCTCTTCCGCCTTTCCAAATTCATCATCATCACTGAGAATAGTGAACATATCTTCTTGCTTGTCAACCAAATGAGAAGGATGGTGAACTGGAGCACGTGCCGCTCGAGCATTAGCAGCCTCTGTAATGATGGGTTGTCCATTGATTCTAATACCTTGCAATTCGTCACCAGTAGCATAGTTGTTGACAGGGCTGGTAGCAGCAGCGGTGTCATTGACAGGGGTTCCTTCTGGCGGATTCTGACCGACAGGGGGAATCACAGTTTCTTGTCTCTGGGCCAAGGCTCGGAGTTCCTCTTGCCCTTGCACTACCCCTTGCATCATACTCATGAACTGGGCCATGTTGATCCTCATCTCTGCTAGATCTGCTTGAACTTGATCCACGATCTTCTGTTGATTCTGCCTTGTTGCGTAATGGTGCGGACGATACTCAGCAATCCTGCCTGAAACGGGAACAAGAATGAGAAATCCTCTTCAAGAACACCTGTAATGATGCAAGAATGATATGTGTATGATGCGTATGCTATGTTTTATCATTTCTCAGGTATTCAAGAGTCTCGTCCACCTTTGAAAAATGGCAACCTGCACCCGTAAGCGGAACATAAACAACAAAGAAGCAACATACACTGGACGGCAAAAGTGAAACATCAAGAATCTCATCCATAGACATAAGAAATAAGGTTCATACAAACATAGTTCAAGCAAAGATTTAGTTCATCAGTGTAGAACAAGGAATCCCATCCAGCAATCCTGGAGGTGATTCTCAAAATAAACAATAAGACAAACTAGGGAAGTCGTCCTTCAGGAATGAGAGTCTTCAAATACTGGCACTGATCCATCAATCGGTCACACTCTGAACACCCAGGTAGAGGGGTGAGCTTCTCTTTCAGTTGCACCCTGAGTTCAACAACTTCCTCTCGGAAATGAGATGCACGGATGTCACTTCCTCTGAGCTGGCTCTCTGCTGCATGCCTCAGATCTACCTCTTTCTTCAACTGAGTATCTTTGTCCTTAAGCTGTCTTTCCAAGTCTCGTATCTTCTTTTTGTAATTGGCTTCCGCTTTTTGTAATCCCAAGCGTTCATGGTGTTCTTCATCCAACATTGTTTCTATCTCATCATAGGACCTCTTTTTTGTTTCTTGATCTACTAGAACTTTCACCTTGCACTCCTTTGAGTTTATGAGCCAAATTCAGCCTATCAGCTTTTGCTTTGTAAAACTCCATTTGGATCTCTTGTTCATTTTCTTTCAACTGGCGATTCTCCATTAAGGCTTGTTTGTAATACTCAGCAGGCACACTCTCAGAAAGGATCAAAGGCGGTTGCTCCTGTAATGGTTCCATCCGGTCATATGGTAGCAACAAAGCCCCAACTCTTTCCTTGACCCACTCAGTGTAAGCAGGCATAGCAATTGCAAACTTCCTCCCTAAAACAGATCCATCTTTTATACCAATATTCTCCCAAGCTTTTCCCACTTGCTCCAATCTTGCTAGATCGCTCCGTTTCTCAAAGTACACATTTTCATCTATCTCGACATCTTGCGGCCTTTCATTCATGACAAAACCCAACTGACGGAGAGAAAGAACCGGGTTGTAGTTGATGCAACCCCTAGTTCCTATGAGTGGAACATTGCGAAACTCTCCACAACTCATAATGACGTTGCGCACATTAATCCTATAAGCTTGCCATTTGATATCATAATATGTGAGCGACATGATCCTCTGAGTCCATTTGTGAGTATTCTGAGTATCCACAAACGGTCCATTGGTTGGTAGAAAAGACAAGAACCACTTGAGTAGCAACGGGAGACAACACTTGATAGCTCCACACTTACCATGCTTGTTGTGTATCGCATAATAGGTGTCAGCTAACAAGGTAGGCACCGAGTTTCCTCCAATGAAAATAGTGATTGCTGCCAGGTCCACGAAACTAGGCATACTAGGGAACAAAATAACTCTATAAATCATGACAGCCAACTGAGCGTTGAAAGCTACCCAATTTCCTTTCTTTGCTTCTTCCTTAGCCATTGTCATACCCCAAAATTTGCCCGTTGATATTACAAGGCATTTTTCAAGGCACTCCGACTTATTCTGCAAGGCACTGATCTTAAAGGAACAAAAGCCCAGCTCACAACAGACTCAATCCAAAATGGCCCAAACTAACTTGCTCGCTAGGCGAGCAATTCCTTCGCCTAGCGAACCCTTCGTCATGACACTCGCCCCAGCGAAGCACCAAATCCAGAAAAAGCCCAAACTAGCTTGCTCGCTAGGCGAGCAACTCCCTCGCCTAGCGAAGCTTGCGAACATCAGAATTTTCGGGCTTCACTCTGAGCCCATTAGGTCACAACAAGAGCATTATAAATAGCCAAGCTTCAGTCAGAAATAGGGGGGAGGAAGACAGAGACGAAGACGGACAGAAACCCTGGAGGCTACCTTAGAGAGTTCCGAGTAAAGAAACCCTGAAGGCCGCTCCTCCGCTCCTCCGCTCCGAAGCTACCGCCGCCCAATTCCATCCGATACCAAGAGTGGTCAGTCCCTTCAACATCGCAGCTCGGTTGCAAACAGGTTTGCGTATCTCTAATGTTTTATGCTTTTAATCGATAATCTCTACATACATAAGGCATCATGATTAAATTTTCGGATATGTAATTTGATTTCACATGCGAATTTAAATATGCTTGAATATTCTGAATGTTTGTCCATGCTATTCCTGTAATTCAATGCCACAAAGTTCAGGGTGCCGGAGATCATGCTGCTATCAAACTCAAAACCCGTAGCAGCTCGCTAGCACATCGCTAAGCGAGCCTGTAGCGAGCACTCGCTAAGCCTTCGCTAGGCGAAGCAGGAGCGAACGGGACAGTGGCTGTTTTGTTTCTTTTTTGTCCTGCTTTATGTTTATCTAATCAAGATTTATTATAATTCTGCATCAGTTGGCCTGACTTTATGATTGTTGTGTTGTAGTGCAATTTCCAATTGTACTTTATCTCGATGTTCTAACCCGTGTGCTGAATGGTGTAAAGGTTTACATATTCCCGAGGAAATGGCCGGCTAGGTATTCCACTTTATGTGTGGGATACCCTTATGGAGATTCACCCTGAATTACTCAATTAATTTTAATGTGGAGATTCATCCTAAATTACCTAGCTGATTTTAATGTATTGATTTCATTAACTTTAATGCGGACCTAATTACCTAATTGATTACGGCTATATAATTAATTGTAAAACTTTGCCTTTAAATAAGTGATCTCGGACCTCTCTTTGTTACCCTACGATATTACGGTATTATGGTCATGTCCCGCGAATATGGGGATACACTTAGCAAAGACCCTTCGGTTAAATCATCATAGTCCCTCGAATGTTGCCTTTGTCCCTCGATGACCCTTCGGTGTAGCCTACGGTTAAATGATGATAGTCCCTTCGAATGCTAAGGTATCCTCACAAATGTTGCCTTCAATGACCAATCGATGACCCTACGATGACCTTTTTACATCCAAAGGATAAAACTACTTACTTCTCAATAGTAAGGACAGTTTTACCCTCATAAGGATAGGAAATGCCCATAAAGACCTTGGGTAGGTATAACTCCTAAATGCTTGCTCACAATTAAAACTACTTTTCACACCTCACACTTTTCAAAACCTCCATTAGAAAATCACCACTTGGCATACATTCGTACTAGAATCATTGTCTAGTTATATTTTTCTAAATAACTTTCAAAACTAAACGAGATAACCACTTTGTATACATTCATACAAGAATCATTACAAAGTTAAATTCTCTTTTCAAAACATTTTCTAAACAGCTCTCACACACTTTTTTTCAGACAAGAAAAACATAAGTGATCAAGCAATTAAGAGCCCATGGATAACCATGAATACAAAGGGTGCTAACACCTTCCCTTTGTATAATGTACCTCCCGAACCCAAAATCTAAATTAAGGTCTTTCCTGTTCTTTTCCGCCTTTCCTTATTGGATGAAAGAAAAGTCGGTGGCGACTCTTGCTAACCGCGACATTTGCTTTCCAAAGCAAAAACACTCAAAGTCAGTTCACCGTATGACAGCCATCCTTACCAAGAACTTCAAGGATAAGCCCACAACATCACCGCTTGGTTTCCAATTATCGCTCACTTCCTTGATGCTCAAGTAAAGAGCCTTAGCGACAACTTTGAAATCCACCTCCTTTGGCACATCCAGGAAAGGTACTCGATTTTTGATTCGGACATTCATAAGGATGGAATACTCTTCAAGAGTGGGAGCTAGCTGGTAGTCCTGAAAAGTAAAGCAACGAAGCTCCGGATCATAGAACTGTAAGAGAGTCTGCAGAGGTACCGGATCAACCACCATCTTCAACAATGCCAAGATATCCCCATACTGATCATCAAAAACTTTCTGATTACGGTCGGTCACGAGATTACCCAATTCTTCCAAAGATGTCAACGGCTCACGGTAAAAGCTGTAGGTGCAAGTCTTCCTCTTCAACTCTGGAATGGCAGTCATCTCTCGGTGTGAACAGACTCCTGAATAAACCTGAAAAATGATATGCATATGCGGGTTAACTTTTTTTTCTTTTTTATGCATTATTTTTTTTGAAAATAAACATGCTATGATGCAAAATGATGAAACAATGGTTGGTTGGCTGTGTATCACAAGGCACAGGATCAGAACTTCAGCATGAATTCGGAACCGGGAACCATAGAACACAATCATCAACTTAGAACCCATACTTCAGAACCAACGGTCACCAACAAGAACCAAACAAAAGTCACCAACAGGACACGGTCACCAACAGAACAAGTCACCATCAAAACAAGTCACCATCAGAATAAGTCACCAGCAGTACCTGTAAATGATTCATTCCCGCCCCACTCACGGGTGTAATCTAGGTCAGGGTAAGGTCAAGAGAAACGCAGGATAAAAAATCCTTTCAAGAATATCATCATATGCACAGCAGGTGTATGCAACGATAATACCCCATCAGAATCTGAACTACTCGTGATACCATGTTCCGCTAAGTGGCGCCATACCACCCACTTCCCATGAATCACTCTATTCCTAGGTGTCCTAAAGTTCACTCATAGCCTGTGTATTGGGCCTTTTACCTCTTATGACTCCCACCCAACAACGAAACAGATACACAACCAGCACAGTATGCATGAAACAGTAAAGCGCACATAGGATGCAATGCAAGCAGATAAGTATGCAAAGCAATAAATAAATAACACATAATAGACAATAAACAAACAAACGCTAGGAAAGGCCCACTAGGGAAAATAAATCCCCAGTGGAGTCGCCAGGTGTCGCTCCCCGGATTTCTCGAATCCAAGTACAAATGCGAAAAGAGTGGCGCGGAAAAAGAGTAGAGTCGCCAGCTATGTACTTTTATCCCAAGAGGAGGGAAAGGTAGTACTGCATAACCAAGAGGGAACGGATAAAATAAAGTCTCGAACCAAAGAAAACCGAGTAAGGGGGCCAGTTACGTGAATGGAAGGTTATCGCACCCCTTCACGTCTGTGGTACTCCACAGGATCCATGCTTGCTATTTATGTCTAAAGTGTATGTATAAAAAGTCCTATATACGATGCGAAAGAGAGAAAATCAAAGTAGGGAAAGGAAAGAGTTATTGCTCGCACAGGCCCTACCCTGCTGCATACGTATCTCAAGAAGGATTGAGAATCAGAGCACCGTAGCTCGGCTAACCTATTTTTGTTTGTTTTGTGTTTTTTAGATGAACGACGTTACTACGCAATCTACCGGATGCTCGACCTTTGGAGACTTACTCACCTGTAGTAGAAGGAGTTAACGTGTTCTTAAGAAAAGAAAATCAAAGAGTTTGTTTGTGTTTTAGGAATGCTCATGCAAAAAGGAAGCCCTAGACGAAGGAACCGTGCTACCTAAATTGACATGCAAACGAGAGACTATACGAAGCCTAGCAGTCCTATGGAGAGACGATCACACCACACAAAAACATATAGCATAAAGTAAACGCACCAACAAGGGGGCTCAAACATACATGGGTAGGGCTTTAGTCAAGAGGGGTCATATCAACCTCGACAAACAAGCCATGGAAAGGTAATCAAATGGGCTCTTAACCACTGACATTGAACTTCAGGGTGAGCAGATCAAAAGGGTAATGAGGATAAGACCTCATAGCTCTTAACCCTGGACAGGGTGAGCTCATGACAAAGCGTGGGGGTTCAGAAAGATGGAACCCTCTCCACTGACTTACCGAACAAAAGATCTTGGGCTTTTGTTCTGAAGCATCGACACGTAGTGCGAGCATAAAGAACGACACACTGAATAACAGGGGATTGACTACTAATCCCTTTTATCCGTCAATTGCCTCTTCATGGAGGTCTTTAGCACCGGTGCCTCCTCTTGGAGGTCTTTGGGCACAAAAGTAAACACACAAAAACATTGCCTCCTATCGAGGTCTTCCAGCTAAGAAAGCGGTAAAATGCTGGAAAGATGTAAAAGGGATCAAGAGATCTACCACACGGATAAAGATCCAAAGCAACAACAACTAAAGAAACAAGAAACCCAAAGATCTCTCAAGCTAGCACCATCAAAGAAAGCAAGTCAGCAAAGCAATCAGAATAAATCTCCAAATGGTATCCCACAAATAAAGTGGAATACCAAGCAAGCTATCTCTTCAAGAGTCATGTGAGCCCTCACAAAAACTCAACAAACAAGTTAGAATAACAAGATGGGGTGCAATCAAGAGTTGCACCAAACAAAAGAATCATAGCAACAACAGTGTCAGGTAAACAGTGCACGAATGCAATAGAAAGCATGTCATAACAAAGCATGAATGATGAAAGGAGGATACAATAGCACCAAGTCATAAGTGACATCAATTCAATAAGTGTCTCAAGAACTCAACTCAACAAGATCAAAGCAAAAACACTAAACATCCAAAGATGCATCAAAGTCAAACAAGTCAACATACAAGTTCAAAGTGCTTCAACTTCAACAATGAGTCATAAAAAGTAAAGGCATGAGGCAAGGGTCAAGGATTAGACAATCAAGCACACAAACAAAACCAAATGACTCTTAAAATATCAATCAAAAGTCATTTAAATCCAACTTAGCAAAGTGAAAGTCAATCATGTCCAAAGCACCTCAAAATGCAACAAAAGCATTATAGACAAGTTCATGCAATTATGTGTCAAGATGAAATGAACATGGCAGCAAGGTATGCACATCATAAGCATGTCAAATGAGCTATGTAATAAATATGCAAACCTCCAAGTTCATATCATTAGCATAGAATCACTTTTGGATCAAAATCAAACAAAGTGTATCATGAAACCCTAATGCGTCTTTCATGCTCAAATGAATACAAAAAGGAGCTCATTATGAATAAATGCACAAAGACTTGATAGAAGCATCGTAGAACAGGGGAGAACACATGTGCAAAGGCACTAAACTAGAATCAAAGTGTAACCACATGAATCATGCTATTAAAGTTCACAAAAGTTCACAAAAACAACCAAGGATAGGAGGCCTAAACCTCTTGTCAAATAAATGCATCAAAAGGGTATCAAAACTCAAAGTCAGGGGGCAAGGCTCCACACATCAAGACATGACATACATACTAAAACATGTGCAAAAGGATTGGTTTCAACATTCAAAGGAAGTGGCACAAGTGCCTCATGCTAAGCAAGCATCAACATAGGGACTAAAATGCAAACATCAATTTCAAAAATCCAAATCAAATTGAAAATGCATCCTAAATTCATGGGAATTTAACACAAGGTTCCACTAAGCATATTTAAACATCATGCAAAAAATCAAGAGCATCCAGATTCATTTGATATGAAAACAAAAATTGAGAAATTGAGAATGCAAAAACATGTCCTAAAATGAAACATTTAAATTCATGTGTCAAACCCTAGCAAAATGACATATAAAATAACCAAACCAGTTACCACATCTTAGTATCATGTATGAGGATGGTATGTGCAAAGGCTTGGGTCAGAATGATTAAAATATGGGATTTCATGAAGGTTTGAATGCAAATGGTCAAAAATGCACATGAATGAATCAGAAATTCATATTAAATTCCACGTGTCATGAAATAATTGGGCAATGGTACCAAAAAATCAAGGACTCATCATAGATCACTCACAAAAAATTTCAGATTTTTTTAAGTATTTTTTCTATTTTTAAAAAATAAAATAAAACAGGGTAAAATATGTACATGACATGTGACACATATGTAACAATATCAATTGGTCACACAAGTCACTTAAATGACTAATAAAAATAAATAAAAACGAAAATCAGAAAATATATGGGCTTTTGGATCAAAAAAAAGTTAACAAGTCAAACATGTAATGGATGGATGAGATTGGTCCAAGCAAGAAAACACATGGATGAATCTTGAGCATCCATTTCAAATAAAGTCAAAGCGATCCAACGGCCATGGGATTGTCTTCTATCTCAAGACAATCCGGCCATGAATAGTGACACCGGTAGGGTTCCGGCCACCCACGGCGGCGGCCACCTCCCACGCGCGGCCAAAACTCCACGAAAATGGGGCTACCCCCCCTAAACCACATGCTAGGAACTCAAAAATCATATTAGTTTTTCATGAATCTTCACCAATCTCTCAAATCACAAACAACAAGTTTGAATATCAAAACTTTAAATCAAGATTTCTCACTCAATATTGCATCATTTTAAAAAGTAAACACATTTACATCATCACCATAGCATGTAGTTTCATTTAGGCATAAAAAATGAGCAAAATAAGAGAGTCGAAATTTGAGTTACCAAAAATGGCACCTTCTGAAACTTCAGTATGGTGATGAGATAAGCTCCAGAATACCTCCCTTGAACTTCTATGAATGTTTTCTACCTTTGGTTGTGCTTGAAACGGTCCAGATCTTGAGATTCAAGAAGCAACCTCCATTAAAGCTCTGTTTAGAAACTGCTTGGAATGGCTCAAATCGTGGGTGGTTTGTGATCCTTAGAGTGTGTAGATTAAGAATATGCTATTGGTTTTCATTTTCCATGGATGTATGGAGAGATTTTATGAGAATAAAGTATGATATTATTTTTGGAAAGTGAGATTTTTAGTGTGTATGGAGGTTGCACCAATTAGGGTTTTGCTCAATGATATTTTTAGAGTTTATACTCTGATTTTTGTGGCTTGGTGGGCTCAAATGAAGGAGTTTCAAGTTCATGATTATTTTGGTTATTTTTGGAAATGCCCCCCTTATTTGCACATGAACAACCTTGTTTAATGCATTAATCCTCTCTTGAGACTTGATTAATCATGATTATATGAAAGAAATAACACAAAATGATGTTTAATGACAATTTTACAAAGGTGTAATTTTTGTGCATGTATGACTTTTCCACACATGTGGGAATGCATGGGCTCAAATTCCAAGGTGGATTTGTCCCAAAAAACAATGCTGAATAAATTCCCAATGATTGGCACGTGAGAATATTCCATGATGTCATCTTGTGTCCTTTTGACTTTTCATGAAAGAAAGCTTGAAAAATGACTTGTACCATTGATGAATCATGCAAAATTATAGGTCATTTTGCATGCCATTTTGAAGTACTTCTCAAAACAAAACCATAGCAAAAAGAGCCACACCAATTGGACTTGTCAACCTCAAGTTATGCCTTTTTAAAGCCTTCATGCACACTTCGTCATTCAAGAACCATAACTCTTCAACCATTCATCATATGGCCTTGAAATAGAACTTTTTGGAAAGGGGAGACAAAGATCTATAACTTTCATATTTGAGAAAAAATTCATTTGGAGCTTCCTTGGTGATGAAAAATCAAGTTGAAGCTAGGTCAAAATCCTTCCAAATTTGGAAACTTCACAATATAGGTCATCTTTCCAAATTTGGTAACCTGTGCACTGGACCTTTTTTCCTTCAAGATTAACATTTTGAATTATGAATATACCCCATTTGAACATGTTGGAAGTATCTCAAGTCATTCCCTAGCCATTTGACCCCCAGTTGACCAACAGTTGACTTTTGACTTCACAGTTGAATTTTGAACTGTACCGAGCCCATTAAGCTTGATCCTTTGAAGAAAACCTATGAAAATGAAACCCTAGCTCCCAAGAGCTCTACACAACATCCATAAGACCTTCAAACCAAAATTACATCTCAATCCTTGAGGAACCCTACTTTGACTGCTTTAGTAGACCAAAGTTGACCAGAGGTCAAACCCTAATTCAGATGAACTTTGCTGATAAGAAATGAAAATTTGAGGAAAGAAAGATCATGAAGATGGTGATGCACCCTTGATACCCAGATGAATACAAATTTCCTTGAGTATTGAGAAAAACCCTAGTTGATGCACAATTTCCCTTGTGTTGACTGATCATTCAGATAGAACCCACAAAGTGACTTGGATGATATCCAAACTTCTTGGAAGACAAACTCTTGGAGCTAATTCTAATTGACATGATGAAATGCAATATGAAATGTTAAATGACCTAAAATGAATGCATGAATGAGGAGGGCAAATTTGAGGTGCTACAACGGGCACTAAGGACGGTAGTCTTGACTAACCCCATGCTTGGAGCAAAACAACACATCTAGAAAAGGTAGGTGTGTCTTTGTGTGAATTTTTATACAAAGAGCTATAAAGATAGGCCAGACAAGCGGATTCCTAACTATATTTTCCTATTCTATCTACATATCTTAGTAAAGTTAAATACATAATATGCATACTAGAACCACTACCTTCTGGAAATAAAAAAGAACCAATTAAAAGCATAATGTAACACCTAGTTTTTATTATTCGAGCCTCTTCGGTAGAATGCTCATCTAAATGTAAACTGTTATAATATGACTTAAGGCGTGAAAGGAGTATACCTTGACCTATTGAGTTATCATCTAACAAATCAGTATCCAAGAGGTCCATGCAAATTGAATTCACATAGTTGGTTTTATCATTTACAGCTTTACCTTCAATAGGCAGTCCCAATAACATGTAGACGTCTTCTAACGTCACGGTACACTCACTGGTTGGAAAACAAAATGTGTGTGTCTTGGGACGCCATCTTTCGCATAATGAAAGAATGAATTTATTATCCATCGACCAAGACATAATTTTGCTTATATGTCCAAAACCGGCGAGTTCGACATACAGTTGAATCATCGGGTCCATGTGGACATATTCATGGACCCGAGTACGGAACCTTGAAACATCCTATAAAATAAACAAGAAAATACCTTACTAAGTTGATATGTTATTAAAAGGTACTCTGGACAAATAACAAAAGAATAAAACGCTTACATAAGTTGTTATGTTTGCAACTGTTCCTTTGTGCGTTTCGCCCATTGTGAGGATATACATCTTGTCGGAGATGAAAGAGGTTGGTGCAGATGAAAGAGGATGTTGCAGATGAAAGATTTGATGTTGTAGAGGAAGTAGTGAGTGATGGTGTGGAAGAAGTGTTAGAGTTACCTTCCTATTTATAGACAAAATTGTGGAGCATAGAAAAATGTGTTTGCATGTGGTAGCCAAATGAATTGGCGCCCATGTGCATTTCTTATATGGTCTCGCCATTCAAATTGGCGTCTCCATAGGCTCATGCATGACACACCTAGGTCTGAATGCTTGGTTACGAGGTCTGCATGCATGCAAGACATGGTGTAGCTAAATGGATTGGCGCCCATGTGCAAGGATTGTAAGGAGGCGCAAATTCATTTGGAGCTAGTGCTTGAATGTGTGACACATGGCTTTCCTCTCTCTTTCATGCTGGGCACATCACTTTAGACTAGCTTGCATGTTTGACACATCATTTTGGACTAGATTACATGTTAGACACATCACTTCGGACTAGCTTGCATGTTAGAAAAATTACTTACCTATTTAAAAGTGTCTTACTATCAACATCCAACAATCAACACACATTCATCTGCAACAAGAAATTAATTTTCATCTGCACCAGAAATATTACAATGTCATCTTCACTGAAATATAGTGTCAATGTTCACTGCAATGGTGAGGCATACGAGTCTGAGTTATACGGATTTTGTTTTCGAAACACCGATACCATTTGACTTACGATCAAGAGAAATGCGAATTTCTTGCATTTGAAAAAAAGAATACAATCCTGCATAGGATCTGGTATTGTGTCAAAGATCACGTATCAAAATCCAATATTTTTTTAGAACAGTCAATGTAAGTTTTTCTCGCTTAAGGTACGGTAGATGAAGATGTTGAATACATGTTTGTTAGTCATGAACATTTTGGCTGCAATTTTATTGAGTTGTATATTACTCTTCAACCATGTATACCATCTCAGTAATCTCAAATAACCAGCCAGGATGAATCTGATGATGTCGATTCACAATACTCAGATGACGTTGACCTAAAAGCATAAGCATAAGTCAACGTCGTTGATGAAGAAGAAGAGGAGTCCGAGATACAGGTCGATCATATGTTGAACAACGACATTGAAGATAATGATGAACCATCGCCAGTACCTCTCAGTCATGTCTACAATCCGCCTCAACATATCAGAAACATGGATTTGCATGACGATGAAACATACAACAGTGTTTTCTATAACCCATCTAACCAACGAACCAGCTCCATCTTCAGTTGATCGAATATTGTGATGTTCCAGAAGAGCATCAACATCTGAGGTTTGTCTCTCGCATAAATCACCTTTCCATAGAGGCTATGAATACCAAACATGATTTCCAAATGATGAAATGAGATGTGGAAAAATGATTCGCATAACACCTCTATTTATAACAAAAAGAATTGCAAAATACATTGAGGTGGCAATCCAATTGGCGTCTCCTTTGGAAAAATACACATGGGCGCCAATTGAATTGGCTGCAGCATGTGTCCTAGACAATCCAATTGGCGTCTGCACTCTATTTTTAAGAGGAGTCGCCAATTGGATTGACGCCTCCACCTAAAAGTGGGGTAGTTTGAGATTTTTTTTTAAACAGGATTATTTTGGGATTTTTTTTAAAAAATTGGGTTATTTTGGTAAAAAATTCTCACTTGTCTTGTGCAAAGTAAAACAATTGAAAAAAAAACTTTAAGCCCCTTCAATTTGTACTTTCCTTTTAGCTATATCAACTTAGCTTAGTGTTTGTAGCAATATTTTCTTCCACCCTTGGGACTGGGTTAGGTTAGTATCATCTCTATTTTATGATAGAAATATAAAATTTCATTTTGAGAGTGATAAATATATAAAAATGTAGAAATATTAATGGTTTGTTAAGAATAAAAAATTACATAGAAACAATAGAAAGAATAAAGAACAAATTAGGAAAAAAAAAGATTGTATTATTTAATGAATTTGTGAAAGAAATTTATAGAACGGGTCACGCCTACTTATGATACATAACTAAGCTTTTTATAGGATAGCTAAAGCCTTCAAAAAAGGGATTTTTTTCACATTTAGAGTGTAATTCACATATTTGAAAACTCAAAATTGTCTTCAGATGTTTTCGAAGATGCATCTCCGAACGCACCTTAAATCACCTCATACTTCGTAAATCAAGCAGTCACCCCAGTTTTGCCAAAAATTGATATGGAGATGCATCTGCAAAATTTTCTGGGGTGTATTCAGTGATGCTTCTCCAAAAACACCACTGAGTGCATTTTAAGATATTTAAACAACATTATTTCAGATACGCATCTCTAAAATCTTACCTACATGCATCTTGGACATAAACATCTTGGGCATAAACATTGTTTTGGGCAATACATACGTGGTCAATCCTCAGTATAGTCTACCACATGATCCAACTCGTGTATACGGTGAAAGTGAAATAAGATTCATCCTCGAAAATGAATAAGAAAAAAAATATTAGTAACAAGTGTAAAAAAAGTGCTTTTAAAATTAATAGTGGTTATGGAGATTATTGTCAGTAGAGTGCAGTAGTCTATCATTTGTCTTGTCATCTAAAGAGAAACTTCACTCAGCCTGAAGTACATGTATACCAAACAGGTGGCCCCCAGTTCCACTCGTGAATGGTCGACAAGTCGATGAAGTACTTCAAATATGTCACATCGACATAGGTTGCACTTTGGTCTACAAACATGGACGTGCCAACCAAGAATAGGAGGAAACACCTAAAAGCACACTCATACTAGTAGGTAACTTGTAGATCATCGTCTTTGGCATCTTTGGCCAACTCTAATTTTTCTTCATAAAGCTTTTTCAAGTATGAAAAGTTGGCATGATCATCTTTGGTGCTCTCACACTTGATCAAGGCATCCATTGGGTCAACTCCCAAATAAATGACCATCATCTCCTGGGCTTCATCATGTTTAATCTTGGAATGATCAAGTAACTTCCCCCTGATGGGAATATGTAAAAGGAAAGCGACGTCATCTAGTGTAATCGTCATCTCACCAACGGGGAAGTGGAAATGTGACATTTCTTTATTCTATCTCTCAGCAAAAGCCCCCTACATGCCATGGATAATGGTCTTGTACCAGAAGTAACACATGTCGGCAAGACTGGAGTATTGGATGACACTTTGGAACCAATCATCCCCAGGCTAATAAAGCTACAAAATCTTTCTGCTGGGTTAACAGATTACAAACATTGCACTCCTATTAAAAGAAATTATAATAATATCAGTTGTAGGGAATTCGTTTAAAACATATAAATAATATTCGTTAACAAATATACCTCTCTGACCCAGACATGCCAAACAAAATGATCTCTATAGTATACCAGTAAGGAGGTGTCAAAGGACCCTCATGGATAAGGGTCTGCAGGTGCAAGGACACCATCATGTGCAACAAGAGCTTCCTCCAAATCTTCCTAAGCAGGGGAGGCATGCCTCTGGGATGAGGACCCCTCTGATAGGCGACTCCTAGAATTCAATGCTTCTCCATCAAGAGGCCTAGTGACGGTTCCCCACCTAGCCATGGTCTGCTTATTCTGAAGTCTAGCCATCTCACATCAAAAAGACGCGTGCTAGGTTTCACGACCGAGTCTCAATTTGTCAGTGTTGTTTGCAACCATTTTTCCTGGAAAAAAAGAGAATATGACATATTATAAAATTTTCAGATATGCATCTCCGAAAACCAGTAAGGACACAATTCGGAGATACATCTTCGAATAAGTTCGTGTTTCTCAACAATGGCAGAAACTCAGACTAGTCTTGCCTTAATAACCCAAAATGCAACAAAATGAAGTGCATGTATCTAACATCTACCTATTTGAATGTGACTACTACCTAATGCATTTAAAATAACCTAGTTTACCTAATACATTAATCAAAACTTAAAAAAAAGTTAAATGAGAAACTTACTCAAAAAAGTGTTTGAGGATGAAAATGTTGAATGTAGTAAGTGGAGTGAGTTGGGATTGGAAAGCTTGAAGTAGAGGTAATGTTGATTCTTGAAAACTCCTCTATAAGAATATTACTCACGAGCTCTAATAGGGGTATCTCAAAAGTTCCAGAAAATGAAGAAGGAGAAGAGGGAGGGCGTGTCAACATGTTATATAATAATTAAATGCGTCCGGAGATG
Organism: Lathyrus oleraceus; assembly: GCF_024323335.1. Classification (NCBI taxonomy): domain Eukaryota; kingdom Viridiplantae; phylum Streptophyta; class Magnoliopsida; order Fabales; family Fabaceae; genus Lathyrus; species Lathyrus oleraceus. Next base: position 371,962,680 of record NC_066583.1, on the reverse strand, counting down.
CATCTCTGAATAAACACCTGAATTTGAAAATAAGGGTTAATTCAGAGATACATCTATAGACAAACCCTAAAATAAATTCAAAGATGCATCCCCAAATTAAATTTTGGCAAAGTGAGGGATGCTCGCCCTTTTGCGCTTATTTTGTGGAAAAACGATGCATCCAGAGATGCATCTCCGAAAACTAGGGACATTTTTTACTTTTCGTCAATGATTAGGGGAAACCTATAGAGGTGGGAAAATAAGTCCCCCAAACTAAATCCTCTATGATTCTGAATGGTTTCTCCGGGCTGTTAGTTTCTTCATATATTTAGGAATGTTATTGCAATCTCTAACCAATTAGTTTCCTTAGTAAACTAACCATTCTTTGTTATCATACCCCTCTTTTTACTTGAGTAAAAAATCCATTATTTTGGTCCATTATTTTTCTGAATGGCCAAAGGTTCATTGTGCCCAATGGCTTCATTGTCATTCCTAACAATACCTCATAAAAAATCTACCTTGTCCTAAAGGCTAAACTTTGGAAATTAAATTTTGATCATAAATGTGTATTTAAAGTTGCCTCTTCAGCCCCTTTCCCTTTCCATTGTATCAACACTTGCAATAACTCTCCCCCGTTAAAAATGACATGTGAAAAGCGAGGTGTACCTTTGACTTTATATGAACCCTGATATGGACCACAATACCTTGCAATAAGCTTAACATTAATACATGCAACCAAAACTTGTTGAAAATGCATCCTTAATTTGAAGAAACCTTACTAACCCACCTTAAAACTCCTCTCACTCCACCTAGAATCTGCTTGAATTTTCATTCGTTGTGCATGTTGTAGTTATGTGCGCAAATATCTAATTGTTTCATCCCTATCCAATAACCCTCGCTACACTGACTCTATTTTGGTTTCTCCCTATGTCCACTGAGGGATAATCGAGGGGCGCGCTCATAGACAATTTCAAAAGGATTATTCCATGTAGAAGCATGGAAAGATGTATTGAACCAATATTCAACACAATGAAACCATGCAACTCATATATTTGGTTGATCAGAAATGAAACACTGCAAGTATGACTCCAAACACCTATTCACTACCTTTGTTTTTCCATCCGATTCCGAATTATACGTTGTGCTCATCTTAAGGTCCCATGTAAACGAATTAATTCCCTTATAAACAATTGAATGACAGTCCATGTAGAATATGGATGTTTAAGTGGCATGAAGTGGAAATATTTTGACAACCTATCCACCGCGGCAAGTATAACTTCATACTCTTTTGAATTGTGCAAGTAGGTGATAAAATCCATGGATATATCCTTAGATGTCGAAGAGGGCCAATAATTCATGTGAAACTCAGTAGAATGCGTTTTTTATGATCGTTTTGTTTTGTTGGGGTCTGACTGTATTTTGTATACAATATTATCATGCATTTTGCTTAACATGTTACATTATATATGATTTTTAATGTTTTTGGCTCAATTATGATTCTGATATATTTTTAGGTTATTATTTATATTGGTATAATTTAAATGTGTAATTATCAAAGATATGAATCTTGATACAGTAATAAGAAGTTACACATTATATAGTCTGAATCCATGCTAAGGAGTTTCAAGTGGTTAGGTGATGAAATTATTGACGAAAGGGATTTGAAGGTTGAAAGGCAAAAGAAGAAAATTTTGGAATAGAAGAATGAGGTTGTCTACACAAAAGGATGGTTGAAAAAGTCAATGGTGATTGGGAATTTGAGTTTAGGGTTGAATCATGTGATTTTAACATTGTATTTCAAATAGTGCTAGTTTATTATGTGACTTTAGTATTTCAAATCTATGTATGATATAAGTTGTTATTATGAATGTTGTTGATCTAAACTAGTTTTACTCAGTTATACGCTGCCTTTAACAATTTATGTTTAAATTTTTTTGCTAAGTAAAACATGATAAAACACTGGTATAAAACCTTAATAAAAAACACTGGTATAAAACCTTAATAAAAAACACTGGTATATAACCTGATAAAAACACATACGTATAAAACACTGTAATTGGAACTAAAATGAAACCATTAATATAAGTTAAAGGATTAAATTGGTACATGAATTAAGTTAAGAGACTAATGTTATACAATGAATAAAGTAAACAGACTAATGTGAAACTATTTTACAACCTCTATCATCAAACAAATCAGAATTTTCCAACAAAGATTCATATCAGAGAACCATACAGAATTTTAGAACATTTGAAATTTTCATTAACAAATTGTATTCATTAAACCAAAAATTCATATAATATCCATGACATTAAAACAAACTGTCATAAAGTGTCATTAACATGCCCAATAAAATAAATCAAAATACATAAAGTGTCATTAACATACACTACAAAATAACCCAAAATGGCATTACATAAGGTGTTCAAAGACACTACGACAAACAGTACTAGAAACATAAATGATGAACATAGTTATGGTTGGCTTAAAACTGGTTTTGACCCCTTTTGAAGTCTTCTTTTATTCTTTGGAAGAGGTTGACTTTGGGGTGCAGAGTCACTTGGTGTTGCGTGATTTGGGAATGTCGATGCTTCCTAACTTGAAGGTGTAAAATCAACCGGTGTTACTTGATTTGGGGGTGCTGTCATACCCCGATTTTGCTCCTGAATTTTTTATGTTTGTTTGGCATGCTTGGCCTAACTTAACTTTGGTTTTACATGAGGATTGGTTTTTGATCCAAATTCATGATGTTGTGATTGTGGATACATCTATGGTCTGGGTCATCTGAACAACCAAGTTTCTTGTGTTTCAAGCCACTTACTAGTCATGTTATTGGTTCATGGATACTATGCCAAAACCCTAACCTTATGGTCTCATTTCATGTTTTTGTTCATACACATTATCAGTCAAGTTATTTTCTTTCCAAAAGTCAAACATTCAAGTCATGATTAAACCAATTGTGAAACCAACTTCAAACCTTTTTTATTAATCCATTTCAATTTTATTTCATTACATTTGATTCCATACAAAAATACACAAAAATTGACACTTTGACCAATTGTTGACTTTGGTCAACAGTTGACTTTTTGGTCAACTTTGACCAAAGTCAACCCAAAATCCACAAACCCAAAATTTCACCCTAACCAATAATTCATTTTTTATTTACAAAGAAAATACAAAAAAAATGCATTTTTGACCATTTGTTGACTTTGGTCAATGGTTGACTTTTTGGTCAACTTTGACCAAAGTCAACCCTCACTTGCTCTTGACTATCCAAACTTGGGCTGGCCCTTTGTTTCATTGTGTCATCCAATCTCAATGTTTGTTGATGATTTTTCTTGTTTACTTCATTTGCAAGTAAGTCCCATTGAACAAACCAATTCAAAACTCCAAAACCATGAATTTTCAATGGTCATTCCTAACCTGTACCATTTTACAACAAAAAATCTGTTACCACATAATCCAACACCACACAACATGTAACAAATAAAGCTGGTATACATGCACTTGCTGCAACCTAGAGTTTGCAAGGTCTGCCATAGGCCATTCATTGTGCCAAACAAGACTACAACAAGAACCTCACACTTGTGCGACAAAATCATGGATGCAAATGGTCTAGCCAATGCTGCTGCCACAATCATGTCATATACTGCTTTGCAACAGCACCATACCATCGTCATCATGCTAGCCTGCTACAACACACCTGCTGCAGTACCTTGAAACCATCCTACAGTCCAACATAACATAACAACAAAGTCAGTCTTGACATGTCAAAAAACCACCAGTCTGCACAACCATCCAAACATTGATCAAGAAACACATGCTAGCATGATTCAGAACAACATAAGGTGCAAGGTATACTAACCTACTTCATCAGAACCATGTCACATTGCCAAGTGGTAAGACCAAGTCAACACCAATTTATGAGCCATCAAACCAATGCTTCCAGCTCTGTTGCATCTGATACTATCACACAACCTGCTGGTACTGCCCCACAAACTGCTGCTGTTCCTCCACTGGCCCCGATTTTGCCATCTGTTGCGACTTTGCCCGTACAGCATGTTAAAGAGATAGCACCACCAGCAAAACGTGGCCGCGGACGACCAAAAAGAACGACTTTAGTTAAGTCACCGGCTGCATTAATATCTCCAGTAACTTCTGGAATTGTTCAAGTAGATATGCAGTTACAGAAGAGAAAAAGAGACAGACCAGAAAAGAAAGAGACAGACCTTCGTTAAAGCGGTTTATGCTTCACTATAGTTTTCCACCATTCTGCATAAATGAAGTCGGTAAATGTGGAGGTCTAAATAGGCGTGAAGTTGGTCACGGTACACTTGCTAAAAAAAAAAAGCTCTTCTTGCTGTTTTGCCTCCTGAAGATGTTTTTTCCATATACTGTTCGTGACAACTCCGAAGTCACAGACTTATTCTTTTCCAGTAGCTCAGACCAAGCAAATTCAAGAAGTGATGGGTCCATGCTGTCCTGAGCTTTCTGAACAAAGGCTGCGATCTCTGCTTGTTCAAAATTGGATATACCAGGAATAATATATGTCACTTGTTGCCGCTTGATGGAACTAGTGACGCCATTCTGATCTAAAACCATCCAGTTCTTCTTGCCATCAGGTTTTGAGCAACTGCTGACAATATTCTATCAGAATCTTTCTTGAATTCCAAAAGCAAACCTTTTTCCAATGAACGGTTCACAAGTCTATCTTCAATAAGCTCTTCATTCAATGTTAGCGAACTGTTTCATCAAATCATTCGCAAAGGAATTGCGAGATTCATTAGGGCTTTGGTCTAAGCAAGGAAGAAACAACTCAATAAGACCCTTCTCACCATGCTTGATACTAATGGGCCAAAGCTGACATCCTCACCAATGCAATTAGATATTGCTAAAGTTAATGGTGAATGTTTATCTGGGCCATCCAAGGATGATGAATGTGTGAGTAATTTAAAGGCGGATCCAGCTGCAGGTTTTCTTGGTGCTAGAGATGTTGGTAATGCTAGAGCTACTAATCACAGTAGTTGTGTCTCAGAGCAGCTTGGTGTTTTGAATGATGATTCTATACCAGCGACCCATGACCCTGAGTTATATGATTTTTCAATGCTCAATGTAGACCAAACAGAGAGCATGTCGAAGGATGTGTGCCCCAAAGCTGACAAGAGGAATAGGCCTCTTAGGAATAAACATGTGCACAGACCTTATTTGAATGGGAAGCTGATCAAAACCTCAGGTACATCAAAATTTGGTAACCAGGCTCAAGACTCAGGTTTGTATGCAAAGGAGCTTCCTTTGCCATCTCAAAGTGAAGAAGCTTCTATTAACATACAAATGGCAGTCAGTGGCTCAATGCAAGACAAAGTTGACCCTAATGCTTTGGCAAACAGCGTTGTGGTTAATCCTGTCAATATGTTAACTCATTGCGACCCTCCAGAATTGACATCTTCCCAAGACTTCTCTGAATTGCCAATGCAATTGGAGACAAAAAAATGGTCCATGAGTGCTCATCTGAATCCTGTGTTCAGGCACATTCCGAGAAGGCTGCAATTTCTTCAAAAGACGAGTGCTTGAGTGAATCAAAGACTGATCCTTGTTCAGTAATGATGGATGTTAACTGTGCTAAGATCGTCACTGAAGCTACCAACCACAATGGCTTTACTCAACTGCATGCCACTATATCTGAACAATGCTTTAGCGTGACACCACCAAAAGACCAAAATTTGCTTAATATTAATGATGGTATCTCCAACCTTTCCTTTAAGCATCATTCCAGCAAATCTCAGGGATTCACTTTTGAACATGATAAAAGTAAGGAGTTAGTGAATCTGGAGAAGTGGGAATCTATTAGCAGCTGTCCTCCTGAAGGTCAGAGTCTATGTCAATTGGATCCTAATATGCTAGAAGTTGAGGAGAACGAAACAAGCAGCCATGCAATTAGCAAAAATGATGATAATGTGGTTTTGAGTTGTGTCAGTATCTCAAATGAAGTACCTAGGCCACCATCAGAGAAGATTATTTCTGATAAACCAGAGTTACCAAACATTGCAGCACATGGCGGTGACATATCAGAAAGTCTCTGGCAGGAGAGTTTGTGACTTTGCAGGAAAAGCTTGATTCTATAACGGTGAAGAATCCTCCTCAGAAGCAGATGCAAGAGTTAGATGCTAAGAAACACCTTGAAATATCTCTGCAGAATGTTCAGAATGAAGAACATAACCAGGAGCAACAAGAAGAGAAAGTGGCATCACAAAAAGATTCATATGAAGGTATCAGTGATGGAAAACCTCAGGATCAGTTCTGCAATGAATGTCCACGCATGGCTTTTGAAACTGCGATTGACAGCTTCTCATGGTGATGTAGTGAATGAGTGCCCCCAATAATTACTACTTCTTGTTCATCATGAAACAATTTTTTTCCACCTCTGCCTTGATTTCGTCGATGTTTATACTGTAATTGTGGCCCTTTTGCACAATACTGTATCGATTGTGATTTTGCAAGACAATTATTGGTACAAGCAATCTTGAAGTAAGATCAACAGTTTCAAGTCTAACATCGGAAAATTCCACCGTGGTTGATACCAAAGAAGCAAGCGGTCCAAGAAAAATATCGTTGCTAGATCGATAAGAAGCAGTGGTACTTAGACGAACAGCATTCCGTGATCTTGGCAGGGTTCTAGAACTGACACTTCCCTCTTCAGCTTCAATCTTACCATAAGTACAGGGCCCTGCTGAAAGGTCAATCACCACAAATTTGCCTGAGCTGAGCCAAACTTGAGTTGCTCCTCCACCATCAGCTGAAGAACCAAAATTGAAATTCATTAGCTCACCAATTCACTGCAGTAAAAAAATCAAAATAACTCAGTAAGGTGGTAAAAATTCACAAGCAACAAAAATGAAACATTTTCACAGAAGAAGTACAAGGTACATGTTACCTTTTTCAGAGCAAGCACCAAAATGGGATAGACAACAGAGCAGCACAAAAAAGAAAGCAATTCCAATTCCATGCTTTTTTGATCTCATCCAAACCCTAGCAATGGGATTATAAAAAGGGAGGAATCAGTAAGAAAGAAAACCCTAGAGAACATTAGCGGCCACTGTTCACAGAGAAACCTGGAAGCAAAAATCTCAAGCAAAGAAAACCCTAAAAATCCCAAGATTGATTACCTGGAGGCCAGCTTCGCATCCTTCACCACCACCGCAGTGACACTTTGTAAGGACCTCTCTTTCTTTCTCTTTGTCTTTCTCTTTACGCTTGTTGTCTGAAAATATTTGTGAGAGTTTTTGTTGAGCTGCGATTGAGCGATTTTGAGAGAGAGAGAGGGTTGGTTGCGTTTGAGAGACTTTGAGAGTAAAGGTTGAGGGATAGCGTTTGAGAGAGAGAGAGAAATTTTGAGGTTTGAGCGATGAGGAAGGAGAGTCGTAGCTCGTAAGGTGAGAGAGAGTGAGGGAGACGATAGCAGTAGGGAAGAGCTTCTGCTGTTTCCATTTTCTTTTTTTTTTCCTTTTTTTTTAATTATTTCTTTTATTATTTTATTTATTTCATTTTTAACACAAAAAATCAGAAAAATATATGTGTTCTTATTTTCTTTTATTATTATTATTTATTTATTGTTTAGCTTAATTTGTTTTTAACAGAGATAATAAAAACCCATAAAAATGTTTGTTTTGTTTTTTTTTTTTATTTTTTTATTTTTTATTTTTATTTATTTTAAATCTGTTAGCCCAGTTCATATATTTATGGTAGTATCTCAATAGCAGATAGTGTTGAATGGCCTAGTGGAGAGATGGTAGTTGCATAATATTAGGTGGGGAGGGTTCAATACTCATGTGTGGTACTTTTTGCTTTTTATTTGATTTTATCTTCCTTTAGCATTTTTTTTTTATTCTTTTAGTATGTTGATTAATATCTTTTTTATGTTTATTACACTCATAATTTCATTTGTTAATAATGCATAGTTATTGTATTTGAATTTAGTTCAAAAAAACCATTTTTTCAAACTATAAAAATCATACTTTTCTCGATTTAATATCGAGCCCATTTTTTACACCCTTGTAAGTCGATTGCTTTTAAGCATCGCCATCAACCTCACATAGCTTACTCTTGGGCTTTCTTACAATGAGCCGGTTCCCTTACACTTACACGTTGTTTAATGCTCATTTATTTCTTTTCTTTGATTATTTGATTTGATCACATGTTTGTTTAAATATTTTACTTGTGTGATTAACTGTGGCCTACTTGTATGGTGTATGAGGCATATACTTATATTGTTTGATTGCCATGTCAACCCCCATTCATAACAAATGTACCCCTCTCCCATGAAATGTATAATATTCTTTCATTCTTTATTCATCTGTTAATACAAGAAATAAAATGAACACCCGATAACCATTTCAAAACAAGACCAAAACCTCGATCCAACGTCGAGTAATCATTTTTTTCAAAACCTAACAGAACCAGCACGTATTCATCCACCCTTTTGTAAGTCGATTGTTTTATGCATCGCCATCAACCTTGTAAGTCGATTGCTTCATGCATCGCTATCTACCCTTATCCCTAACACTTCTCCTTGCTCCATTCGTCGATTCTTGTTCCGATTAGGTAGCACCCATTAGATAGAACCATGTGTATGATAACATAGGTAGTTTTCCCATTTCTTTGCATGCTAACATTAGGTAGATATTCCCATTTGTAAATCCTAACACTTAAGTACACATCGCATGACAACTCTAGGGCAGAGCTTCCCCATTTCCTTTAGACCTTTCCGAGCGTCTCCGATCCTGTGGCATGTAGTCCGTTCTATTGCAAAGAGGTAACTGCCTAAGACTCGATTCAGCGAGCTGCGACACCTACTGCTAGGGCGTGAACACATTGCCCACTCTCTTTTGACACAACTGGTGTCCTCCTTCTCTAAGTCCATGTTCAGATGGCAACCCCTATGAGGGGAACTACATCGCCCTGATCCTTGTTCCAGACGAGGTATGTAGGCAGGTGGTCGTGCGAGACCACTCCGGGCACCTTTCTTCTTTTTCTTTTTGTGTGTGCTTGACAGTTATAGGCTCGAGTTCCCGACTCCCTATTAACTTGTTTGGTTGTTGTGTGCTTGGAAGCTGATGTAAGTCCATCAAGTGGCATTCGGGTTCCAGTGTGTGTTTGTTGGGTTCGGATGCTGATGTAAGTCCAGTGATTGGCAGTCGGGCTCCACGTTTGCCCCTTTGTGTGTGTTTGGTTCGGATGCTGATGTAAGTCCAGTGATTGGCAGTCAGGCTCCACGTTTGCCTTTGCCTGTGTTTGTTTGTGTGCGTGTAGCCGAACTACGGCAACTCTGATTCTCATGTTCAGATGAGATACGTAGGCACAAGACGCGATGTCTTGCCGAGTTTGACTAACGACTAACAACTAATCCTTGTTTCCTTTCGCCCTCGTTGCGATCCTTTCTCTCGCCCTCGTTGCGATCGAGACCTTCCCCTTCTCTTGCCCTAGTTGCAATCGAGACCTTTGTTCCCGTAGTTAGCTGAACTACGTTTTGCTCTGATTCTCATTCCCGATGAGATACGTAGGCATAAGACACGATGTCTTAGCGAGCACACTTATCCTTAACCCCTAGGTAGCCGAGCTACGAAGACTCTGATTCTCATATTCAGATGAGATACGTATGCAGTGGATGCGACATCCGTGCGAGTCATTTTCTTTGACCCTTTCTTCTAGTAAATAGTACATTAGATAAACCTACACCCTTTAGACAAGAAACAACAAGAGTGGATCCCGTAGAGTACTACGGATGCGTAGGGGTGCTAATACCTTCCCTTCGCATAATCGACTCCCGAACCCAAGATTTGGTTGCGAGACCTTGTCTTTTCCTTTCCTTTCTCCAGGTTTACTTCGAGCGTTTCCTTTCCCTCCTTTGGGATAAATAACGCACGGTGGCGACTCTTCTGTCATTTTTCTTTCGCCGGTTGTCTTTTCGCATACCGTATTTTTCGGGTTGCGACAGCTGGCGACTCTGCTGGGGACCCGGTTTCCCTAAGCGAGTCCCTCCTAGCTTTTGTAGGTTTCTTGTTTGTTGGGTGTTTATTCTTTTGTACAGTTATTTATTTTCAGCATTTACCTGCTTTACCTTATTGCATTCATGTACATATGTTTGTTGTATCTGCTGCTGTTTATCTGTTTATTGGGGTGGGGTGTTCTATGAGAGGTAAGCCCATTACCCAGGCTTGAGTGTACACACAGATTTTAGAGTGGATGTTCATGAGGCTTGCGTGGCATGTTGCTACGTTAAGTCGTTCGTGAAGAACCACACCCAGACGAGGTTTCTCTTGGATATATTATGTCCTACGGATGTTCCGTAACGACATGATGTTCCTCTAGAAATTGTCGACTCTGGTGACCATTTTCCGAGAACTCAGTCGAGGCCTCTCCTCCGAGACGTGATTATGTTAGCTCTGGTGGGCGCATTCTCGCTGATCAATCCGAGGACCCCGAGACTGGGAACTTGCTTTAGGATGTCCTGTTGAGGGGAGTCAGCAGAGGTTTTTATCCCGTAATAATGCCAAACCTTCAGTGGTAAACGTATTATTCTCGACTGAAGGGCTGAAGCTGACAAACTTCTGTTCTTAGAACCTACCAGTGAGGGGCGGGCTAAATTCAGGGAACCTTAACCTCCAACCAACCCGGTTTTCTGGAGCAGAGTTTTGGGTTTTGTGTTATATTCTTCAGTGGTTTTCTCTTCAGACAGTGCAACCCGACAGTTGCTCAAGCGGATACAGCAGTCCTGGTTCCCATGTCATTACATTGCATCACATCATTTTGCATTCATATCATTTAACACATGTTTATCCATTTCTAGGGGGTTTACATCTTCTTCTTGATTCTGGTCGGGGTTTTTCTGGTTCTCTTAAGATGGATGTTGGCAGAAAGAGACTCGTCGCCTACAAGCTTCCGGTGGTCTGTCTGGAGCCCATTCAACAGCTGATAAAGTTAATGGATCACGATTCTCTAGAAGGATTCCGGAAGGATTACGGTCTGATTCTAAGCTTCGTCACGGTTCTCTCCAAAGATCAACATGATGCTCTCTTCACACTGCTGCAGTTCTATGACCCTCCATTGAGGTGTTTCACATTCCCGGATTATATTTTGGTCCCTACTTTGGAGGAGATTTCCAGTTTTCTCAGAGTTCCTATTAAGTCACAGTTGTTATTCTACAGTTCTGAGCTTCTACCCGATCTCAGCATGGTCGCTTCGGCCACATATTTGGGGAAATCAGTCTTGAAGGCTAATATGTGTCAGAAGGGAGGAGTCAGCGGTTTTCATTTGAGTTTCTTACTGGGAGAGGCAAGGAAGAAACGTGAAGATGGTGACCATAGGGGTTTCAATGCTGTGTTGGCTCTTTGTGTGTATGGGATTGTCCTATTCCCTAATGTTGCCAAGTTTGTGGACATGGACGCAATACGCCTCTTCGTGTTGGGAAATCCAGTGCCAACCTTGCTAGGAGATTTCTTTCATTCGGTGCATCACAGGAATGAGAATAGAAAAGGAGGATTGTTGAATTGTTGTGCGCCTTTGTTTTATAAGTGGTTCAGTTCTCACCTACCCAAATCAGGAGCGTTCGTTGATGTCAAGGACTCGTTGAGTTGGTCGAAGAGATTGATGGGGTTGAGAGCTGAAGATATTTCTTGGTGGTCTGATAGGAGTTTGCTTCGGGCAGATATTATTCACAGTTGTGGGAATTTCCCAAATGTACCGTTGGTAGGAAGAAGAGGAGGAATCAACTATAATCCTTCTCTAGCAGTTAGACAGTTTGGATATGCTTTAAGAACTCCGCCTTCGGAAAAGGATGTGGAAGAATCTCTGTTTTTCCATTCTTCGCCTGATTTGACTGTATCCCATAAGGCAGCTGAGGCCTGGCTCAAGGTGATCAAGAAAGGAAGAGTTGTGCTTGGAAAAGGAGATTGTAGGACTTATCCTCAGTATGAAGAATGGCTTCAAGGAAGAGTTGAAGAGTTTGGTCTGCCGTTTCCTATGGAAGAACCTTTGTATCCACCTACTCCTGTGCAGTCAACAATGGTGAGTCGAGAGGAGTATGACAAATTGAAGAAAGCCATGGAGGAGCTTCAAATTGAAAACTCGGATTTGAGTGAGAAGTTGCAAGACTATATGCGTCAATTCCATGAGGCCGAGTATCAGAAGGGGGAAGCCGTAAGATTGCAAGGGGAAGCAGAAAGGAAATTAGCTGTGGAGGTGGACTTCTTCAGGAAGACCGACAAGGCCTTGGGATCATCCGGTTCTGAGTTGAGGCGAGTTAAACAACAGTTAGTGGATGCGCATGGTAAATTATCTGGGTGGCAAGAGCGATGGGATGCATTTTCAACTTCTCGGAAGGCAAAGGAGGAGGAGATGGCGACCGAACTGACTGGTCAGATGGAGAAATTGAAGACTTTGTTGAAAGAGAAGAACCATGAGCTTCTGTGTGCTCGTTCTACCAATGGTTACATCACCGATCAACTAAATGAGGCTCGAGGACAGATTGAAGAACTTAAGGTGTTGGCAGGTTTGAAGAAATCCAGACTTGTAGAGGTATTCGGAGAGGATGATGGGAATTACTACAGAGAGCACATCAACGAGATGGATGGAGTTATTCACCAGAGGAATCTGCTTATCCGGCGTTTGACAGAATCTCCAGATCATCCCGACACGATAGCATTACTGGCTGAAGTAAGGAGCAGTCCTTATGGTTTGTACACAGGAGGCTGGGTCCTGATTTTTGCTCCTCCCTTTACTTTTGCTTTATTGCTGTGTAGTGATGATCCACAGGCTTGTTGTGGAAATCCTCTTTTGATGTACTATCGGCTAAGGCCATTCTCTTTGATTTTATCTATATGAAGACTTTCTCTCTATTGCATCTTGATCTCCGAAGTTTATGGCTCGATTTTCTCGTGAGACTGGAATCAAGGGGGTAGAATACCTTTTTGAAGTGATAAACATGTCATTGCATTAACATTTCATTTTTGCATATTCTTGCATAACAGGTGTCGCCGCGGTGTTCTCATATTATTTGGTGTTCCATCAGCAGGATAGCCGATTCAGGAGTTCACCGGTACGGTACCCGCAGAAACCAGCAAAGAGCAATGGAGAATCTACAAGCAGAGCTCGCAGAGATGAGGGTCCGCATGAACCAGTTCATGGACGTGGTCCAGGGAGTAGCGCAGGGACAGCAGGAGATTAGACAAATGATACAAAGGAATCCTGCAACTACTCAACCAGAGGCCGTGACTGATCCTCCAAATGCAGAGGTTAATGGACCGGGGGCTATCCCAATTCCACACAACAATCCTGATCAACAACCCATCCACGATGATCAAGATGATCAGTTCTTGCTGCCGGAAGACTTTGGCATGGGCCATGGCATGGATCCCATGTTCAGGAGATTAGAGGAGAGACTGAAGGCGGTAGAAGGACAAAACCCTCTGGGGGTAGATGTTTCTGACTTGGGATTGGTCCCAGGCGTGAGGGTCCCACCGAAGTTCAAAGTCCCAATCTTCGACAAGTACAATGGTAGCTCTTGCCCGAAGACCCACGTGCAAGCCTACTTCCGGAAGATGGTTGCGTACTCTGATGACGAGAAGCTACTTATGTACTTCTTCCAGGATAGCCTAGCTGGGGCATCCCTGGAATGGTACATGAGGCTGGATAGAGCCCATATCCGTTGCTGGAGGGATTTGGCAGAGGCTTTTGTGAAGCAATACCAGTATAATGCAGACATGGCCCCGGACAGAACTCAACTCCAGAACCTGTCTCTTAAAAGCAATGAGTGCTTCAGGGAATACGCTCAACGCTGGAGGGAGACAGCTTCCCGTGTTCAACCTCCCATGTTGGAAAAGGAGATGGCCAACATGTTCATGAATACGTTGCCTGGACCTTACCTTGAGCGTCTGGTGGGGTGCAATGCCTCTAACTTTGCTGATGTGGTCTCTACGGGAGAGAGGGTAGAGAATTACCTGAAGACCTACAAGAGCTACAATGGAGGTGGATCTTCATCAGGAGTAAAGAAGCCATTTATGGGAGGACAGAAGCAGAGGGAAGGGGGTGTGAATTCTGCATCTTCATATCAAAACAGGAGGAATAATTTTCAAAACTATCGTCAGCAACCGTATGTTGCGGCTGTGACCATTCCGGCTGGAGCACCACTACAACCACAGCAACCACAACATCAACAGAATCAATACCGACCACAGCAACCACAACGTCAACTAGCTCAGTATCAACAACAACAACAACAACAACAACAGCCAGGTAACAGACCCACCTATCAACAGAGGCAGAGGATGATGGATCGGCGTTTCGACACTCTTCCAATGTCGTGCGCTCAACTGCTTGCCAATCTTCAACAGCTACAACTGGTGCAGCTACGCACTCTGGCTCCTCCTGTGGGTAGACTTCCGGTGGGATACGATGTCAACGCTAGGTGTAGCTTCCACTCTGGGGCACCTGGCCACAATATTGAGAACTGCAAAGCTTTTAAGCACGTAGTTCAGGACCTTATTGATTCAAAGGCTATCAGCCTTGCACCGGCTCCTAATGTTGTCAACAATCCCATGCCACAGCATGGTGGTGCGAACGTTAATATGCTGGAAGAAGAAGCCAAGTCTGTTAAGGATGTGTTGAAGTTGAAGACTCCGTTGTTGGAAATTAAGGAATGCTTGATGAAGGCCGATGTTTTCCCCGGTTGTGGGAAAGATTGTTTGGATTGCGCTACGCAGGGGAAGAGTTGCTTGAAACTGCAACAGGGTATCCAGGTTTTGCTTGACAATGGCACCCTCCAAGTTGAAGACTTGTCTGACAAAAAAATTGCTGAAGGGGTAGTTGAAGAGGTGTTTGAAGACGATGTTGAAGAATTCACAGATGTTGTTCCTGCTGATTGTGTATTTCCCATTGATGTACTTAATTTTTCAAATGTTGTTGCTGATATACCAAACAATGTGTCGGATTTTGATGTAACTGAACTTGATTCCGGTGTTCCGGATGTTTTTGTTTCAATGAATGAGGTTCCCGAGTATGACTATGATGTCGCTACTATCACCATCTTTTACCCGACTAATCAGATCAGTGTGCCAGAAGCACAACCAGTGCCACCAGTGCGACCGGCCGCTATGACAATCACAATCCCTGGTCCTTTACCTTTCACAAGTGAAAGGGCCATTCCGTGGCATTATGGGGGGAGTGTATACACACACGATCATGGGGTGGAACGACCTTTGAAGGTAGAAGAGGGTCGAAAGTCTGAACTCGAAGTTGAAGGTCCCGCAGTGGATAATGTTGGTGGAATCGGGCGATTCACCAGGAGTGGCAGACTGTTCTCACCACCGGTTACCCAAGATGATAATGTTGATGCTGCGGCGAAAGCCAAGGGCAAGCAAGTTGTAAATGAGGGTACCTATGCACCCCAAGCCGGCTCTGAGCCCACTTTTGCGAAGGATGTGGACGAGTTTCTGAGAATCATAAAGAAAAGCGATTACAAGGTAGTCGATCAGTTGATTCAGACGCCGTCTAAGATATCCATTCTCTCACTCCTGTTGTGTTCAGAGGCACACAGGGAGGCACTTCTGAAGGTCCTTAATGCTGCATACGTGCCTCAGGAGATCTCAGTAAACCAGCTAGAAGGGATCATTGCAAATGTTCATGCGAGCAATGGGCTGGGCTTTACTGATTCTGACTTAACACCAGCTGGACGCAACCATAACAAGGCTTTGCATATCTCAATGGAATGCAAAGACACCGTGTTATCTCATGTTCTGGTGGATACAGGTTCCTCTCTCAATGTGCTACCCAAGAGAGCCCTATCAAGGTTAGAAGTAGAAGGTTTGGTCTTGAAGCCTTCTGATCTCATGGTGAGAGCCTTCGATGGTTCTAAGAGGTCGGTGTTTGGAGAGGTAGAATTGCCAATTCAGATTGGATCACAAACCTTCAACACCGTATTCTATGTGATGGATATCAGTCCCTCGTATAGTTGCCTGCTGGGTCGTCCTTGGATTCACAATGCTGGGGCAGTCTCTTCAACACTGCATCAGAAAATTAAATTCCCGGTCAACGGACGAATTATCACTGTCTGTGGTGAGGAGGACATCCTGGTCAGTAACCTGGCTACATTCAAGTATGTAGAAGTAGAAGGTGAAATTCATGAGACTCTCTGTCAAGCCTTTGAGTCGGTTCAGATCAAGGATGCAGCTCCGGTGGAAGAATTTAAAGCAGGCGCCCCTATCTCATCTTTCAAGCAGGCACAAGCTTTGGTGGATTCAGGTGTTGCTCCCGGTTGGGGACGTCTGTTGGAATTACCGATGAAAGACGACAAGTTCGGGATTGGGTATCAACCAGCGCTGACTTCTACAACTTCAGCACTTCAGACTCGTCAGGGGCCGATTACTTTCTCCAGTGCTGGCGTCATCCAATATGGCCAGATCTCTGCAATCAACGATGAAGATGGGGATAGTGATTGCGACATCGACAACTGGGTGCGTCCGAGGATCCCGGGTGAAGTCATCAACAATTGGTCTTCCGAGGAAATTGTCCAAGTCACTCTTCTAGAGGAGTAATTTTTCTTTGTTTATTCATGCATGTCCAAGTCTTACGTTCCGCCCTGGGCGTAATGACTCATTGTAGGGCTCATCTATGTGACACTTGCATTGATTATCATAAATGAAGGACGTCTTTTTGCATTCAAAATCTTGTTCACTGTTTTTCTATTTTTACAGTTTTCAAAATTTCAAAAAAAATGGCAATGTTTTGTTTAGTTTTCACTCACTAGCACATACCATCACTCATGCAGATGCACATCACCGGATCCTATTGATAACACTTCTGCTATGGCTCGCTTCGACTTCGAAAATCCAATCTTCCAAGCTGAAGAAGAGGGTGATGAAGACTGCGAACTCCCTGAAGAACTTGCCAGGCTGTTAAAACAGGAGGAAAGGGTTATTCAACCGCATCAAGAGTCTACTGAAGTGATTAATCTTGGCACCGAGGACGTCAAGAAAGAAATCAAGATAGGGGCTGCTTTGGAAGATGATGTGAAGAAGGGGTTGATTGAACTGTTGCAAGAGTATGTCGACGTTTTCGCTTGGTCTTATCAGGATATGCCAGGGCTTGACACAGACATTGTGGTACACCGCTTGCCTCTCAAAGAAGGTTGTCCTCCGGTCAAGCAGAAGCTCAGAAGAACAAGACCAGAGATGGCTGTAAAGATAAAGGAAGAAGTGCAGAAACAGTTGGATGCAGGGTTCCTAGCGGTTACCAATTATCCGCCATGGGTCGCAAACATCGTTCCAGTACCTAAGAAGGATGGAAAGGTACGGATGTGTGTCGACTACCGGGATCTGAACAGAGCCAGTCCTAAAGATGATTTCCCATTACCTCACATCGACGTTTTGGTGGATAACACAGCTCAGTTCTCGGTATTCTCCTTCATGGATGGCTTTTCTGGTTCTAACCAAATCAAGATGGCACCAGAAGACATGGAGAAGACAACTTTCATAACCCCATGGGGGACCTTCTGCTACAAGGTGATGCCGTTTGGTCTGAAAAACGCTGGGACAACATATCAACGAGCTATGGTGACTCTATTCCATGATATGATTCATCATGAAATCGAGGTTTATGTGGACGATATGATTGCCAAATCTCAGACAGAAGAAGAACATTTGGTGAATCTGCAGAAGCTGTTTGAGCGGTTAAGGAAATTCAAGCTGAGGCTTAATCCGAACAAGTGCACTTTTGGGGTGAGATCTGGGAAGCTGTTGGGTTTTATCGTTAGCGGAAAAGGGATTGAGGTGGATCCTGACAAAGTGAAAGCAATACAGGAAATGCCTGAGCCAAGAACGGAGAAGCAAGTTCGTGGTTTCTTAGGAAGGTTGAACTATATTGCAAGGTTCATCTCTCACCTAACGGCCACGTGTGAGCCAATTTTCAAATTGCTGAGGAAAGATCAGGCTATCAGGTGGAATGACGATTGTCAAAGGGCTTTTGAAAAGATAAAAGAGTATTTGCAGAATCCTCCTATCCTTATGCCTCCAGTCCCAGGGAGACCGCTGATTATGTACTTGACAGTACTCGACAATTCCATGGGTTGTGTTCTCGGTCAACACGACGAGACAGGTAGGAAAGAACATGCCATCTACTACTTGAGTAAGAAATTCACAGATTGCGAGTCGAGATACTCAATGCTTGAGAAGACATGTTGTGCACTTGCATGGGCTGCTAAGCGATTGAGACAATACATGCTGACTCACACAACCTTACTGATCTCCAAGATGGATCCAGTCAAGTATATATTCGAGAAGCCAGCTCTCACCGGAAGAGTTGCTCGTTGGCAAATGGTACTGACAGAGTATGATATCCAGTATACATCCCAGAAAGCCATCAAGGGGAGTATTCTGTCAGACTATCTTGCTCAACAACCGATTGAAGACTATGAGCCGATGAAGTTTGATTTTCCAGATGAAGACATCATGTTCCTCAAGATGAAAGACTGTGAAGAGCCAGTTGTTGGGGAGGGACCTGATCCAGATGAAAAGTGGACTTTAATGTTCGATGGGGCCGTCAACGCCAGAGGAAGTGGAATTGGTGCTGTCATTACAACTCCGAAAGGTGCCCACATGCCTTTCACCGCTCGTCTGACTTTCGAGTGCACCAATAATGAAGCTGAGTACGAGGCCTGTATCTTGGGTATTGAGCAAGCCATTGATTTGAGAATCAAGACTCTGGACATCTTCGGAGATTCAGCTCTGGTGATTAATCAAGTGAATGGTGATTGGAATACGCTCCAGCCCACTCTGGTCCCCTACAGAGATTACACAAGAAGACTGTTGACTTTCTTCACAACAGTAAAGCTGTATCATATACCTCGTGATGAGAACCAGATGGCAGATGCTCTTGCTACTCTATCCTCCATGATTAAGGTGGTTCGGTGGAACCATGCTCCTAGGATTGATGTTATGCGCCTTGACAGGGCCGCGTATGTGTTTGCTGCTGAACTGGTAGTTGATGATAAGCCCTGGTATCACGACATCAAATGCTTTCTGAAGAATCAAGAGTACCCTGCAGGGGCATCCAACAATGACAGAAAGACTTTGAGAAGATTGGCAGGCAGTTTCTTCTTGAACAAAGACGATGTGCTGTATAAGAGGAACTTCGACATGGTTTTGCTCAGATGCGTGGACAGACACGAGGCGGACATGTTAATGCAGGAAGTTCATGAAGGTTCCTTCGGTACTCATGCCGGCGGACATGCAATGGCTAAGAAATTGTTAAGGGCGGGTTATTACTGGATGACCATGGAATCAGATTGTTTCAAGTATGCTCGGAAGTGTCATAAATGCCAGATTTATGCTGATAAGGTGCATGTACCGCCGAATCCTCTGAATGTGATGTCTTCGCCGTGGCCGTTTGCTATGTGGGGCATTGACATGATTGGAAAGATTGAGCCAACTGCTTCCAATGGGCATCGCTTCATCCTCGTTGCCATCGACTATTTCACCAAATGGGTCGAAGCAGCATCATTCGCGAATGTCACCAGACATGTGGTTGCCCGTTTCATTAAGAAGGAAATCATTTGTCGCTATGGGATTCCCGAGAGAATCATTACGGATAATGGTTCCAATCTCAATA
Organism: Lathyrus oleraceus; assembly: GCF_024323335.1. Classification (NCBI taxonomy): domain Eukaryota; kingdom Viridiplantae; phylum Streptophyta; class Magnoliopsida; order Fabales; family Fabaceae; genus Lathyrus; species Lathyrus oleraceus. Next base: position 371,943,048 of record NC_066583.1, on the reverse strand, counting down.
ACAAAATGATGAAGGAGTTGTGCCAGAACTTCAGCATTCAGCATCACAATTCTTCCCCTTACCGTCCTAAGATGAATGGTGCTGTTGAGGCAGCAAATAAGAACATAAAGAAGATTGTGCAGAAGATGGTCGTTACGTACAGAGATTGGCATGAGATGCTACCCTTCGCCTTGCATGGGTACCGCACTTCAGTACGTACATCGACCGGGGCAACCCCTTACTCCCTTGTGTATGGTATGGAAGCAGTCCTACCTGTTGAAGTGGAGATTCCTTCTCTAAGAGTCCTGTTGGATGTCAAGCTAGATGAAGCTGAATGGATTCGGACAAGGTTCAATGAGTTGAGTCTTATCGAAGAGAAGCGAATGGCAGCCATTTGTCATGGGCAGTTGTATCAGAGTCGGATGAAGAGAGCCTTTGATCAGAAAGTGCGTCCTCGATGTTTCCAAGTCGGAGATTTGGTGTTGAAAAGGATCCTTCCTCCTCAGACGGATCACAGGGGCAAGTGGACTCCTAACTATGAGGGACCGTATATCGTCACCAAGGTTTTCGATGGCGGGGCCTTAATGCTTGCAACGATGGATGGTGAAGACTTCACTTCCCCGGTAAACTCAGACGCAGTTAAAAAATACTTCGCATGAAATAGACCCGCTGGACGGTAAAAAGAACAGTCCAGGCAAAAAATGGGCATCCTGACGAACCAAGAAAATGAAAAGGTTCGGGCAAAAGTTAAGGATTAGAAATGAAAAGATTGTACACCCGGTAAGTTGAAAACCTGAAAAGGCAACTTAGGCAAAAATGGGTATCCCGGTGGATTGAAAACCCGAAAGGGCGATCCAGGCAAAAGTTAGGGATTAAGCGAATGACTGCGTTCTGAGTTAGTTTTGAATCTCATCTCATGTCGACGACTGGAAACTTTCAAAGGGTAGGAAACAGTCTAATCACTTTTTCAGAAGGCCGATCATCTGGAGGATCTTGAAGATAAGCGAGTCATAGCAGAATTGGAACCCAATAGAAATCCATTTTACATTGCCATTAGATTAATTTATATGTTATCTTTTGTGCAATTACCTCTTTCCAGGGATTGCTTCCTGATGTAAATGCCTATTCAGAGGCCATTCAATCAATAAAGTCATGTTATTCAGTACATCTATGTGTTCATTTTCATTTTACTGTTTTGTTTGCAAAAATGGCGTCCGAATTTTTGATAAACATTGCATCATGACACATAAGGGCTTTACAGGTACATGCTCAATAAACATTCAAAATTGTTATAAATTTTGAGTGCTTTGGATCGTCTATTCAGAACAGGTACACTCGGGGCATTTCCTTAAGATCCTTAGCAGTTTCTCACTACGGTGCTTCCCAAGCATGTGTTTCAGACTATACACTCCCCAGCAGAGTTAACAGTGCCAGACTGTGTATCCCCAGTGAAGTTGACAGTACCAGACTGTATCTTCCCAGCAGAAGCAGCTGCTCCTCAGAGTTCGATGCCAGATCGATGTTTTCAATCCCGAGTCGATGATCTCTTTCCTGGAAGCATAACCTCGGTACCATATCGGTGTTTGCCTCCCCCTGCTGAGTCATCTCTCGTAGATTTTGGTTGCCAGAACCACTATTGATTCCCCGACAACAGGTTTACAACGCCGTTCTCTCCCCAGTCAGAGCCTCGGTATCTCGCCATTACTAGAACACCGCGCGGCCGGTCATCTCCCCACATAGTTCATTATGCAGTGCATCTCCAACAGTAGTGCTAGGGTCCGGAAGATTATAATCATTTCCCCAACGGGATTCCTTGCTTCAGCTTGGCATTTTCCCCAGCATTTCGCATCCCTGCATGTAGAATCATATTGCATTGCATCCTCCCAAATCGCGTAGCATTTCCGTTTTCACGGAGCATTACGCCATCGTAAAATTCAAACATACGCATGCAAGCATAAAACATTCTCGGTATCCCAAGTGACAAGCCGGAAGTTTGTTTCCAGTGCTCAGACTGAAGTTTGTTCATGACTTATTATCCCCAAGCGGATCAGGTTTGGAGAAAATCATCCCCAGTAGAGATAAGAATGGGTTGCCTCCCCTAGCAGGGTAATCTCCAAGCAGTTCGGGTTCGATGGAGTGCATCCTCAGCAAGGTTTGTCCTTCCCCAGCAGGGTGGAAGTTGACATGGTTATAGGATCCTCAGCACAGTTCCTGGAGTTCCCCGGTGTTGTCTCTGGAGGAGACGTGTGTTTATGCATTCATCATTTAGATAAGCATAGCATATTGCATCATTAGTGCATAGCATTTCCATGATCATGGGGCATTGTGTAAAACGAAAAAAACTCATACATCAACATCGCAAACATATCCATTAGCCCTAGACCGTGGTGACCAGCCGAGATTGGGTTGTTGGAAAGAGTTTAGCATCGCGCCATTGGATCGGCTTCAGAATTGGGTTCATCAGCATGGTTGAGAAGTTGGTGTTTTCCCAACAAGTGACTCCTTAGTCGAGTGGGTATCCCCAGCAGTGTTACTCCCCAATTGTTAGCGTCTTGCCAGCTTGGGTCTGTTTCCCTAGCGGATGTGGGTGTGTCTGATCTCTCCATGTAGAGCCAACCCCTTAAGCAGAAAGTGTATATCCTTTCCTGCCATTTCCCCACTGAGATACATCCTCGTGGATGACGGTTGTTTCCGTTCCCTCCCTAACGGGATGGGTTTTCCCTATTGAGTTCTTTCCTCATTAGGATGAGTCTTGTTTCAGTCTGCCTTTTTGGATCGATCCTAAATTGGCTTCTTGTTCGCTGTCTCTTGTACTTCTCTGGGGCATAAATGAATGGTTGCTCACTAACCGGCACTCATTCATCTCATCCTCAGCGGAATTTTTTGGCTTCTACCTACAAACTGGTAGTTGTAAGTCCTATCTTTGTGGTTTTCTACCTACTAGCTGGTAGTTGTAAAATCCCACTTTCATCCCATTGGCAGAGTTAACCCTGTGTGCTCATCCTGATTGATGACGGTTACTTTTTCCGTGGTTTTCTGCCTACAAACCGGTAGATGTAATCCCCTCTTTGCAGTTATCAGTATCCGGCTTGCGGTATTGATACTCTTTTCCCCTTTGGATACTTGCCCGGATCAAGCAGTATTGTCCCCAGTGGGTCTTCCCCTTTCTTTTGGGTATTTGCTCTGAGTTAGCAACTTTATCCTCTTTTGATTGGTCATCTTTTGCATGCCTGGTCCTGGTACCCCGTTGCCTTTCTTTTCGGTCGTTTATCCATTTAACAACCTGCAACCCGGTTATGGATAATCTTCCATGCGAGTGTATTATCTACGTTTTGACGGCTATAGATAATATATCTCATGCACTCTTTGGTCAATCTTTCGATTGTTATCCCCAGCATAGGTCTTTGGCATGCGTGCCGGCTCACGTATCACTGTTTTGTTATCTTCGCCGATGCTGATAGACATGAAGTTCCCGGTATCCAGACCGAAGTGGTGTTCAGACCAGTTTTTCCGATTTCCAGATCGAAGAAGTTCTCAACAATCAGGACGAAGAACTTGTGGTGTTCAGACCAGTTTTCCCGGTATCCAGACCGAAGTGGCATTCAGGCCAGTTTTCCCGGTATCCAGACCGAAGTGGCATTCAGGCCAGTTTCCGATTTCCAGATCGAAGAAGTTCTCAACAATCAGGACGAAGAACTTGTGGTGTTCAAACCAGTTTTCCCGGTATCCAGACCGAAGTGGCATTCAGGCCAGTTTCCGATTTCCAGATCGAAGAAGTTCTCAACAATCAGGACGAAGAACTTGTGGCATTCAGGCCAGTTTTCCCGGTATCCAGACCGAAGTGGCATTCAGGCCAGTTTCCGATTTCCAGATCGAAGAAGTTCTCAACAATCAGGACGAAGAACTTGTGGCATTCAGGCCAGTTTTCCCGGTATCCAGACCGAAGTGGCGTTCAGGCCAGGTTTCCGATTTCCAGATCGAAGAAGTTCTCAACAGTCAGGACGAAGAACTTGTGGCATTCAGGCCAATTTTCCCGGTATCCAGACCGAAGTGGCGTTCAGGCCAGTTTTCCCGGTATCCAGACCGAAGTGGCGTTCAGGCCAGGTTTCCCGGTATCCAGACCGAAGTGGCGTTCAGGCCAGGTTTCCGATTTCCAGATCGAAGAAGTTCTCAACAATCAGGACGAAGAACTTATGGTATTCAGACCAGTATTCCGGTGTTCAGACCGAGGCGGTATCCAGACCGAAGTGGCATTCAGGCCAGTTCCCGGTATCCAGACTGAAGTGGCGTTCAGGCCAGTTTCCGATTTTCAGATCGAAGAAGTTTCTGACGGTCAAGTCGATGCAACTTGTGGCATTCAGGCCAGTTTCCGGTATCCAGACCGAAGTGGTGTTCAGACCAGATTTCCGGTGATCAGACCAACATTGATACTCTCATATTCCAATGCTTAGTGTTCAGACTAATGTGCGGCGTTCAGGCCATGGGTATTCCTGTGTTACCATTTATTTTGGTATCCAGGTCAACTTTCTGTTTCGGTACTCAGGCCGATTTTCACCGTACCAGACGGACTCTTCTTTCGAGATTGCTTCTTTGCCGATTCTGACAGACATTGTTAACTATTTCATGGGGATTCAGGATCAAAATCCGGGTCTTCTTAGTATTTAATCATCTCCCACTATGATCATATGAAGGACGTCCTGCTTCATTTTCTCTAGTTGAAGACGCTTAAATAGGGGCAACTGTCATACCCCGATTTTGCTCCTGAATTTTTTATGTTTGTTTGGCATGCTTGGCCTAACCTAACTTTGGTTTTACATGAGGATTGGTTTTTGATCCAAATTCATGATGTTGTGATTGTGGATACATCTATGGTCTGGGTCATCTGAACAACCAAGTTTCTTGTGTTTCAAGCCACTTACTAGTCATGTTATTGGTTCATGGATACTATGCCAAAACCCTAACCTTATGGTCTCATTTCATGTTTTTGTTCATACACATTATCAGTCAAGTTATTTTCTTTCCAAAAGTCAAACATTCAAGTCATGATTAAACCAATTGTGAAACCAACTTCAAACCTTTTTTATTAATCCATTTCAATTTTATTTCATTACATTTGATTCCATACAAAAATACACAAAAATTGACACTTTGACCAATTGTTGACTTTGGTCAACAGTTGACTTTTTGGTCAACTTTGACCAAAGTCAACCCAAAATCCACAAACCCAAAATTTCACCCTAACCAATAATTCATTTTTTATTTACAAAGAAAATACAAAAAAATGCATTTTTGACCATTTGTTGACTTTGGTCAATGGTTGACTTTTTGGTCAACTTTGACCAAAGTCAACCCTCACTTGCTCTTGACTATCCAAACTTGGCCTGGCCCTTTGTTTCATTGTGTCATCCAATCTCAATGTTTGTTGATGATTTTTCTTGTTTACTTCATTTGCAAGTAAGTCCCATTGAACAAACCAATTCAAAACTCCAAAACCATGAATTTTCAATGGTCATTCCTAACCTGTACCATTTTACAACAAAAAATCTGTTACCACATAATCCAACACCACACAACATGTAACAAATAAAGCTGGTATACATGCACTTGCTGCAACCTAGAGTTTGCAAGGTCTGCCATAGGCCATTCATTGTGCCAAACAAGACTACAACAAGAACCTCACACTTGTGCGACAAAATCATGGATGCAAATGGTCTAGCCAATGCTGCTGCCACAATCATGTTACATACTGCTTTGCAACAGCACCATACCATCGTCATCATGCTAGCCTGCTACAACACACCTGCTGCAGTACCTTGAAACCATCCTACAGTCCAACATAACATAACAACAAAGTCAGTCTTGACATGTCAAAAAACCACCAGTCTGCACAACCATCCAAACATTGATCAAGAAACACATGCTAGCATGATTCAGAACAACATAAGGTGCAAGGTATACTAACCTACTTCATCAGAACCATGTCACATTGCCAAGTGGTAAGACCAAGTCAACACCAATTTATGAGCCATCAAACCAATGCTTCCAGCTCTGTTGCATCTGATACTATCACACAACCTGCTGGTACTGCCCCACAAACTGCTGCTGTTCCTCCACTGGCCCCGATTTTGCCATTTGTTGCGACTTTGCCCGTACAGCATGTTAAAGAGATAGCACCACCAGCAAAACGTGGCCGCGGACGACCAAAAAGAACGACTTTAGTTAAGTCACCGGCTGCATTAATATCTCCAGTAACTTCTGGAATTGTTCAAGTAGATATGCAGTTACAGAAGAGAAAAAGAGACAGACCAGAAAAGAAAGAGACAGACCTTCGTTAAAGCGGTTTATGCTTCACTATAGTTTTCCACCATTCTGCATAAATGAAGTCGGTAAATGTGGAGGTCTAAATAGGCGTGAAGTTGGTCACGGTACACTTGCTAAAAAAAAAGCTCTTCTTGCTGTTTTGCCTCCTGAAGATGTTTTTTCCATATACTGTTCGTGACAACTCCGAAGTCACAGACTTATTCTTTTCCAGTAGCTCAGACCAAGCAAATTCAAGAAGTGATGGGTCCATGTTGTCCTGAGCTTTCTGAACAAAGGCTGCGATCTCTGCTTGTTCAAAATTGGATATACCAGGAATAATATATGTCACTTATTGCCGCTTGATGGAACTAGTGACGCCATTCTGATCTAAAACCATCCAGTTCTTCTTGCCATCAGGTTTTGAGCAACTGCTGACAATATTCTATCAGAATCTTTCTTGAATTCCAAAAGCAAACCTTTTTCCAATGAACGGTTCACAAGTCTATCTTCAATAAGCTCTTCATTCAATGTTAGCGAACTGTTTCATCAAATCATTCGCAAAGGAATTGCGAGATTCATTAGGGCTTTGGTCTAAGCAAGGAAGAAACAACTCAATAAGACCCTTCTCACCATGCTTGATACTAATGGGCCAAAGCTGACATCCTCACCAATGCAATTAGATATTGCTAAAGTTAATGGTGAATGTTTATCTGGGCCATCCAAGGATGATGAATGTGTGAGTAATTTAAAGGCGGATCCAGCTGCAGGTTTTCTTGGTGCTAGAGATGTTGGTAATGCTAGAGCTACTAATCACAGTAGTTGTGTCTCAGAGCAGCTTGGTGTTTTGAATGATGATTCTATACCAGCGACCCATGACCCTGAGTTATATGATTTTTCAATGCTCAATGTAGACCAAACAGAGAGCATGTCGAAGGATGTGTGCCCCAAAGCTGACAAGAGGAATAGGCCTCTTAGGAATAAACATGTGCACAGACCTTATTTGAATGGGAAGCTGATCAAAACCTCAGGTACATCAAAATTTGGTAACCAGGCTCAAGACTCAGGTTTGTATGCAAAGGAGCTTCCTTTGCCATCTCAAAGTGAAGAAGCTTCTATTAACATACAAATGGCAGTCAGTGGCTCAATGCAAGACAAAGTTGACCCTAATGCTTTGGCAAACAGCGTTGTGGTTAATCCTGTCAATATGTTAACTCATTGCGACCCTCCAGAATTGACATCTTCCCAAGACTTCTCTGAATTGCCAATGCAATTGGAGACAAAAAAATGGTCCATGAGTGCTCATCTGAATCCTGTGTTCAGGCACATTCCGAGAAGGCTGCAATTTCTTCAAAAGACGAGTGCTTGAGTGAATCAAAGACTGATCCTTGTTCAGTAATGATGGATGTTAACTGTGCTAAGATCGTCACTGAAGCTACCAACCACAATGGCTTTACTCAACTGCATGCCACTATATCTGAACAATGCTTTAGCGTGACACCACCAAAAGACCAAAATTTGCTTAATATTAATGATGGTATCTCCAACCTTTCCTTTAAGCATCATTCCAGCAAATCTCAGGGATTCACTTTTGAACATGATAAAAGTAAGGAGTTAGTGAATCTGGAGAAGTGGGAATCTATTAGCAGCTGTCCTCCTGAAGGTCAGAGTCTATGTCAATTGGATCCTAATATGCTAGAAGTTGAGGAGAACGAAACAAGCAGCCATGCAATTAGCAAAAATGATGATAATGTGGTTTTGAGTTGTGTCAGTATCTCAAATGAAGTACCTAGGCCACCATCAGAGAAGATTATTTCTGATAAACCAGAGTTACCAAACATTGCAGCACATGGCGGTGACATATCAGAAAGTCTCTGGCAGGAGAGTTTGTGACTTTGCAGGAAAAGCTTGATTCTATAACGGTGAAGAATCCTCCTCAGAAGCAGATGCAAGAGTTAGATGCTAAGAAACACCTTGAAATATCTCTGCAGAATGTTCAGAATGAAGAACATAACCAGGAGCAACAAGAAGAGAAAGTGGCATCACAAAAAGATTCATATGAAGGTATCAGTGATGGAAAACCTCAGGATCAGTTCTGCAATGAATGTCCACGCATGGCTTTTGAAACTGCGATTGACAGCTTCTCATGGTGATGTAGTGAATGAGTGCCCCCAATAATTACTACTTCTTGTTCATCATGAAACAATTTTTTTCCACCTCTGCCTTGATTTCGTTGATGTTTATACTGTAATTGTGGCCCTTTTGCACAATACTGTATCGATTGTGATTTTGCAAGACAATTATTGGTACAAGCAATCTTGAAGTAAGATCAACAGTTTCAAGTCTAACATCGGAAAATTCCACCGTGGTTGATACCAAAGAAGCAAGCGGTCCAAGAAAAATATCGTTGCTAGATCGATAAGAAGCAGTGGTACTTAGACGAACAACATTCCGTGATCTTGGCAGGGTTCTAGAACTGACACTTCCCTCTTCAGCTTCAATCTTACCATAAGTACAGGGCCCTGCTGAAAGGTCAATCACCACAAATTTGCCTGAGCTGAGCCAAACTTGAGTTGCTCCTCCACCATCAGCTGAAGAACCAAAATTGAAATTCATTAGCTCACCAATTCACTGCAGTAAAAAAATCAAAATAACTCAGTAAGGTGGTAAAAATTCACAAGCAACAAAAATGAAACATTTTCACAGAAGAAGTACAAGGTACATGTTACCTTTTTCAGAGCAAGCACCAAAATGGGATAGACAACAGAGCAGCACAAAAAAGAAAGCAATTCCAATTCCATGCTTTTTTGATCTCATCCAAACCCTAGCAATGGGATTATAAAAAGGGAGGAATCAGTAAGAAAGAAAACCCTAGAGAACATTAGCGGCCACTGTTCACAGAGAAACCTGGAAGCAAAAATCTCAAGCAAAGAAAACCCTAAAAATCCCAAGATTGATTACCTGGAGGCCAGCTTCGCATCCTTCACCACCACCGCAGTGACACTTTGTAAGGACCTCTCTTTCTTTCTCTTTGTCTTTCTCTTTACGCTTGTTGTCTGAAAATATTTGTGAGAGTTTTTGTTGAGCTGCGATTGAGCGATTTTGAGAGAGAGAGGGTTGGTTGCGTTTGAGAGACTTTGAGAGTAAAGGTTGAGGGATAGCGTTTGAGAGAGAGAGAGAAATTTTGAGGTTTGAGCGATGAGGAAGGAGAGTCGTAGCTCGTAAGGTGAGAGAGAGTGAGGGAGACGATAGCAGTAGGGAAGAGCTTCTGCTGTTTCCATTTTCTTTTTTTTTTCCTTTTTTTTTTAATTATTTCTTTTATTATTTTATTTATTTCATTTTTAACACAAAAAATCAGAAAAATATATGTGTTCTTATTTTCTTTTATTATTATTATTTATTTATTGTTTAGCTTAATTTGTTTTTAACAGAGATAATAAAAACCCATAAAAATGTTTGTTTTGTTTTTTTTTTTTTATTTTTTTATTTTTTATTTTTATTTATTTTAAATCTGTTAGCCCAGTTCATATATTTATGGTAGTATCTCAATAGCAGATAGTGTTGAATGGCCTAGTGGAGAGATGGTAGTTGCATAATATTAGGTGGGGAGGGTTCAATACTCATGTGTGGTACTTTTTGCTTTTTATTTGATTTTATCTTCCTTTAGCATTTTTTTTTTTCTTTTAGTATGTTGATTAATATCTTTTTTATGTTTATTACACTCATAATTTCATTTGTTAATAATGCATAGTTATTGTATTTGAATTTAGTTCAAAAAAACCATTTTTTCAAACTATAAAAATCATACTTTTCTCGATTTAATATCGAGCCCATTTTTTACACCCTTGTAAGTCGATTGCTTTTAAGCATCGCCATCAACCTCACATAGCTTACTCTTGGGCTTTCTTACAATGAGCCGGTTCCCTTACACTTACACGTTGTTTAATGCTCATTTATTTCTTTTCTTTGATTATTTGATTTGATCACATGTTTGTTTAAATATTTTACTTGTGTGATTAACTGTGGCCTACTTGTATGGTGTATGAGGCATATACTTATATTGTTTGATTGCCATGTCAACCCCCATTCATAACAAATGTACCCCTCTCCCATGAAATGTATAATATTCTTTCATTCTTTATTCATCTGTTAATACAAGAAATAAAATGAACACCCGATAACCATTTCAAAACAAGACCAAAACCTCGATCCAACGTCGAGTAATCATTTTTTTCAAAACCTAACAGAACCAGCACGTATTCATCCACCCTTTTGTAAGTCGATTGTTTTATGCATCGCCATCAACCTTGTAAGTCGATTGCTTCATGCATCGCTATCTACCCTTATCCCTAACACTTCTCCTTGCTCCATTCGTCGATTCTTGTTCCGATTAGGTAGCACCCATTAGATAGAACCATGTGTATGATAACATAGGTAGTTTTCCCATTTCTTTGCATGCTAACATTAGGTAGATATTCCCATTTGTAAATCCTAACACTTAAGTACACATCGCATGACAACTCTAGGGCAGAGCTTCCCCATTTCCTTTAGACCTTTCCGAGCGTCTCCGATCCTGTGGCATGTAGTCCGTTCTATTGCAAAGAGGTAACTGCCTAAGACTCGATTCAGCGAGCTGCGACACCTACTGCTAGGGCGTGAACACATTGCCCACTCTCTTTTGACACAACTGGTGTCCTCCTTCTCTAAGTCCATGTTCAGATGGCAACCCCTATGAGGGGAACTACATCGCCCTGATCCTTGTTCCAGACGAGGTATGTAGGCAGGTGGTCGTGCGAGACCACTCCGGGCACCTTTCTTTTTTTTCTTTTTGTGTGTGCTTGACAGTTATAGGCTCGAGTTCCCGACTCCCTATTAACTTGTTTGGTTGTTGTGTGCTTGGAAGCTGATGTAAGTCCATCAAGTGGCATTCGGGTTCCAGTGTGTGTTTGTTGGGTTCGGATGCTGATGTAAGTCCAGTGATTGGCAGTCGGGCTCCACGTTTGCCCCTTTGTGTGTGTTTGGTTCGGATGCTAATGTAAGTCCAGTGATTGGCAGTCAGGCTCCACGTTTGCCTTTGCCTGTGTTTGTTTGTGTGCGTGTAGCCGAACTACGGCAACTCTGATTCTCATGTTCAGATGAGATACGTAGGCACAAGACGCGATGTCTTGCCGAGTTTGACTAACGACTAACAACTAATCCTTGTTTCCTTTCGCCCTCGTTGCGATCCTTTCTCTCGCCCTCGTTGCGATCGAGACCTTCCCCTTCTCTTGCCCTAGTTGCAATCGAGACCTTTGTTCCCGTAGTTAGCTGAACTACGTTTTGCTCTGATTCTCATTCCCGATGAGATACGTAGGCATAAGACACGATGTCTTAGCGAGCACACTTATCCTTAACCCCTAGGTAGCCGAGCTACGAAGACTCTGATTCTCATATTCAGATGAGATACGTATGCAGTGGATGCGACATCCGTGCGAGTCATTTTCTTTGACCCTTTCTTCTAGTAAATAGTACATTAGATAAACCTACACCCTTTAGACAAGAAACAACAAGAGTGGATCCCGTAGAGTACTACGGATGCGTAGGGGTGCTAATACCTTCCCTTCGCATAATCGACTCCCGAACCCAAGATTTGGTTGCGAGACCTTGTCTTTTCCTTTCCTTTCTCCAGGTTTACTTCGAGCGTTTCCTTTCCCTCCTTTGGGATAAATAACGCACGGTGGCGACTCTTCTGTCATTTTTCTTTCGCCGGTTGTCTTTTCGCATACCGTATTTTTCGGGTTGCGACAGGTGCTAGTGCTTTATAACTATAAGGTGTATAATCAACTAGTGTTGATTGATTTAGGGGTGTAGAGTCACTTCGTGCTGTAATTGGTAGTTTGCATGTAGTCGTGTTGTGACCATCCATATGGAAGCTACAACATTTGATTCCAAATATTTCCCACTTCAGTTGTGAATCATCTTTCACCATTTATCCAACCTCCATATTCCTTTTCTACTTGGGCCTACCAGGTTGTCTTTTCATGGGTGGTGGCTGGAGATCAACAAACTCTGTTTTGGGCCTTAAAGTTTTCCCATTGAATGGATAAAGCACTGGTGCATAACAAGCATCATAACATTCCTTTTTATAACAATCAGGCACAAAAATCATCAATTTCAAAGTGATGATCCTTCATGCATGAAATTGCATGACAACATGCCAGCCTTGTCAACGTCCATTTCTACAAAAGCATTCATTTCTTGACAGATTAACTATGTATTTTTTCTCCATTATGTGATATATACCTAACCTCATAGTCATATTCACATGCACGTTTGTAAAACATGTTGAAACCACAAATGAACTCACAGTCCAATTGTAAATTAGTACATAAGTTATAAAGCTTTACAATTCAACATTTACCTAACAATCCAATGGTTTATTTTTTTGTGACTCATTTGCTAACCTCTTTTTGATATTTGGTAGATTTTTACCTTCATACTTTTAAATATTCTTCCTATTTGACTCCCATCTAAGCATAAGATAAACTCTTATTTCTTCAATCATAGTGACAATAGGCTTGGCTTTTGCCCTTACATACACTGATTTGAATGTCTCTGACATGTTGTTCACCAAAGTATCAGACCTTGGAGTTGTATTTAACCTTGATTTACTCTAGTACCTTGGTGGAATATTTATTTCGTGCTTCAATTCCTCCTCATTAACATTCTTAATTTCAAGCATGGTCTTTTCCCAAGCATTTACTTAACTAGCAGTTACAACCTTCATTCCACTTTTAATGTCTTGGCTCTATATGAAATTGTCTTATTTATACCAATATTCCACTTTTGATGAGTCTTCTCCATTATATCTATCAACTTCAGACTTGGATTTTCTATTACATTAGTTTGTATCTTTTTACCTAACCACTTGGAAGCAGGGAACATATCCTTATAATCTCTATTACATGTATGCTTGTCAACTATTTTTCTCAATTGCCAAGTTTCTTCTTGTGGTATTCTTACACAGTAGTTCTCCCATGGAAATCTTGCCTTACATATCATTCTCATCCTCTTGTTATAATTTTTCTTAAATTTCAGATTCCTACCAGAATGAATAACATATGTTCTCATCCATTTTTTAAATCCCCCTATGTAGAAAATAGGTGCCTACTTACCACTTGTAATCTTACATTCTTTTGGGAATTTTGAAGGTTTAAAAATCAGCCTTTGAAATATATTCATCCTCACAGTCATATTCATTAGGTATCTCATCACTGTCATACTCATCAATGTCACTCAATCCATTTAAATTCTCCTTTGGCACATCATCTATATTCATACTATCATGAAAACCACTCCATTCACCATTATCTTCATCATGACTACTTTTTGTACTTGGTCTCCCTACATTCCTTTTCTCTTTCCCTTTATATTTTTCTTCCCCTTCCTTTAGCTTTTCCCTTACACTTTCGTTTCCCTTGAGATTTACCTTTTGCTTTCCCCATTTTTTTGCCTCAATCCTCACCAATTTCCTCTTCTAACACTTCTTCAATTGAAATATCTTAAATAATACCAATACCATCCTTTAAATCCTCATAGTTTACTTCCAAAGCAATATCTTCACTAGCACTACCATTTTCTTGGTTATAATTAATTTGTTCATCTTGTTGCTGGTTGTAGTGAAGTCCTTCATCCACTCCCTGATTCAAGACAAAACTAACATCTTCCTCCTGGTTACATTCAAGTTCCTCATCAAGTTGATGGTTGCATTCAAGTCCCTCATCCATTTCCACTCCCTGATTGAAGTTAATTCCGACATCTTCTTCCTGGTTATAATCCGATCCTTCACCTTCTTTCTAATTGTAGTTAAGTCCCTCGTCCAATTCATGGTTAAAGTTAATTCAAACATATTCCTCACGGATACAATCAAGTCCCTCATCTTCTTGCAGGTTGTAGTTAAATCTCTCATCCACTCCCTGGTTCAACTAAGTGGTCATATCAATAATAGAATCTTCTTCTACAACTTCTGGAGCAATGGTCCCGTCCTAAGTAAATTGTCACACTACTTCAACGGTCCAATCCAACTTGTCTTTTACTCTATTATTCAATTGCTTCAATATGTCTTTTACTACATTACTCACTTTATCCAATTCAATGGTCCCACCCAACCTGTCTTTAAATCCATTATTCAATTCCTCCAACTTTTCTTTTTGCACATCATCTCCTACCTCACAGATGTCATTTCCGAATACAACATTTTCTTCTTCTTTTTATTAGGTCCTACAACATTATGCTCAATTGAAAGTATTGTCTCTTCAATTATATCAAGTTGTGACAATGGATGAAGAACGTATAAATGCATATTCCCATTAATAAATGCAATGGTATTCATCCTCTTGGTACCCATGTCATCTTTCAGCAGAACAATCTCATTAATGTCAAATGCATTATGATACCACATGCTCTCCACTTTTGAGCACCCTAAGTATTTCAAACCACTCAATACTTTAAAGTAACTCCAGAAATCAGGGTCACATTTCCAAACCTTTTATAACCTCTTCTAACCTAGTTTCGTAAACTCAATAAATTCACCCCCATGATGTACAATACACTCAAACCTATTATAAAATACACCTAAAATAATATTTTATTACCTCAGCTGTTAAGCTAACTGAAGTAATAACTTTTATATAAGCACCTGCATTTTTATTTCTTTTATTAAAAGACATTTCACTACGGTCCATGTTAATAACCGTAGTGATATGTTAGGCTTACGGGCTTCGAATCCTAGCTCCATCAGTTTTCCTTTTTTTGGTTACAAAATGGGAGTGTCACTTATAATCTTAATATTTATATTAAAGTTAAAATACCTTTCACCACAGTCTCAAATAGAAGTTGTTGTGAAATGTGCCTACATTTAATCACGATCGTTTTTAGTGATTTTGGTGAAAAGTATAACTTATATTCAAGCAAAAGTTCACCTTTTCAAGATAGAACAATTGTCTCTCTCTTAACAAAACCCTAAACTCTCTAACGCCTTATCCCTACTCCATGAACGGTTGCATAACACTTCTTCACAAAACTTTAACATATCTTATCCAACTCTTATGGATCAAAGAAATATGTTACGCAAAACTCATTTCTTTTACTTCCTCTTCATATTTCAGGTATGTAGACATTTACTCCTTTTATGTTATGAGTAGTGATATTTTTGATGTTTTTGTTATGATATGTTAATGTTTTTCTTGAGCTATGTTGATAATGATTTTATTTTTGTTGATAAAAGTTCTATATTATTTAAGGTATGTTGTCGTTGACAAAAATTTTATGTTGGTGATGATTTTTTTTTTGTTGAGCTATGTTGTATGTTGTTTAAAGTATGCTATTGTTGATAAAAGTTCCATGTTGTTAATGATTTTATTCTTGTTGATAAAAGTTGCATGTTGTTTAAGGTATATTGTTGTTGATAAAATTTGTATGTTGTTGATGATTTTGTTTTTTGTTGATAAAAGTTGTATGTTGTTATTGATGATTTTATTTTTGTTGATAAAATTTGCATGTTGTCTAAGGTATGTTGTTGTTGATAAACGTTGTATGTTGTTGATGATTTTATTTTCGTTGATAAAAGTTGTATGTTCTTTAAGGTATGTTATTGTTGATAAAAATTCTATGTTGTTTATAAAATTTGTATATTGCTTAAGGTATGTTATTGTTTATGATATTGATAATGTTATTACTTGGACATTGCAGCTATCATGTTATTCGTTCAACATGTCCTAGAAGATGAGTTTATTATATCGTATGTGATTTGAGTGTTTTTCCAACCCATTACCGAATATGTATCCTTTATAATTGAATTAGAAAATTATAATATGAGACATTAAGTTATATTAGAAAACAATTTACACTTATCATTGTTTTACGAGCTTTCTGCAGCCCATTATTTGCATTTTTCTCTATGACGGTTAAAACTTGGTTCAATGTTTCTAGTTCTTCAACAACCCCTTCATTCACCTCTAATTTTATATGCAAAGTGAATAATATTTTGCAAAATAAACTAGAGGTGAAAGAAAGTTTCGTTTAAGAACTAGAAGTATTGAAACAAGTTCTAACCGTTAAAAAGAAAAAAATGCGGATAATCAGCTGCAGAAAGCTCGTAAAACAATGATAAGTGTAAGTTGTTTTCTAATATAACTTAATTTTTCATATTATTGATTTCTAAATAAGATTGAAAGGTTATATGTTTAGTGAGCAGTTGGTAAAATAAGCATTTCACATACGTTATAGTAAACTCAAGTAAGCATATTACCACAGTTGGAATCAATGATCGTGGTTAAATGTTGTGCGCTAAGTCTTTCACTATGGTTGGACTCTATAACCATGGTAAAATGTATTAAAATCTGTAAAAATTTAGGCGTTGGGTATCAAATCTTTGACCTCAACCTTTTACTACGGTTGTTTTAAACAACCGTAGTGGTATGTTACGTGCTATTGTATTTTTACCACGGTCAAAAGACCATGGTTGTAAATAGCTCACTTACAAGCACACACTACTTTACCAGGGACCATCAACCGTGGTTATATCTCTTTTTCAACCATAGTGGAATATGTTATCCGTAGTAGTACCATTACATATTCAAGCTAAATAATGTATACAAAATCAATGAAGAAGATGCAGAAAACAAAAAGCTATAATTTTTAACATGCTATAGACGAGTATACATGCCTTTTGAAGAATGGAAATGAAAAATGAAGGTGAGTGTTATGAGATTTTCGTCTCTCTTCAAACGTCTTTGTGTTTTGAGAAAGCTAGGGTTTACACCTCTTATTTGTTTTCACTGCTTGTCATCGTCTCTATTACTCTTCAAATAAATTCTGATATTTTCGTTTCTCTTCAACCGTATCCGTCTTTTGGGAAAGTTAAGGTCTCTCTCTCTCTCTCTCTCTCTCTCTCTCTCTCTCTCTATACAATCATTTGGCAATCATGTTTGGTGTTCGTCGCCGATACGGTAAGGTGATTTATGCGAGAGACGAACCTCATATGCTGATGCTGTTCTGGAACATCACTATGTTTGATCAACTGAAGCGGGAGCTGGTTCGTTGGTTAGATTGGAAAATACCAAAAGGGGACAAAATTAGAAGTATTAAGAGACTTGACAGTATCTTTGGTTGGGTGTGAATGAAGACTGATAAGGATGCTAGGGAAATGATGTTCGGTCGAGACGACATCAATTTGATTGTTGTAATCAGTTAGAAATATTTATGTTTTCAAATAGCTCATTTTGTATTGATGTTTGTTGTGAACCTCGTTGTAACAAAAACTTAATGATATATAATGATTGAAGGTTACAGAAATACAATGTTACAAAAAGCTTAAGACCTAGATGATGCTCCTCGATTGGGACAATTGTTCTTGTTGTGTCC
The DNA here is from genome assembly GCF_024323335.1 of Lathyrus oleraceus. NCBI lineage: Eukaryota > Viridiplantae > Streptophyta > Magnoliopsida > Fabales > Fabaceae > Lathyrus > Lathyrus oleraceus. The sequence goes on along the minus strand of NC_066583.1, from coordinate 371,925,369 downwards.
TGGTTGGTCTCCCCTCGTTGTGGTCCATTGTTTCCTGGACGCTGAAATTTTGCCTATGACGGTCAAAGACTGTTACAGCGTGTGTGCTAGCTTTGATGCTCTCCTCTTTCATGACCTTCATGCAACACTCACTGAATACTTACTCGGACATTAACACCGCACTCCATCTTTCACCTCTGGTTGCGAACATAGAAGCTAACCTATAATAGATTGATCTTACCAAGGCGGTTATCGGCAGATTTCGAATTCCTTTGAATACCCCGTTCATGCATTCCACAATGTTTGTTGTCATATGGCCCCATCGACAACCTTTGTCAAATGCCCTTGTCCACTGCTCTACTGGTATGTTATTTAGCCATCTCTTTGCATCTTCATTAGACAGTCTAATTTCATCACGATAATATTGAAATGACGACTGAGTTAGAGCATACCCAACATTCACTACCTTCTTGTGAAGGTTCTTATCTTTTATAGCACGCATGAAGTTTTGTGCAATGTGTCTGATGCAGTAGACATGGGTAGAAGGAGGGTCATGCCATCCGTTGTCATGGTTGTTGTAGGCACTCTCAATGGAAGCATGTTTATCAGAAATCAAACAGAGTTTGGCTTGTGGAGCCACATGCGTTCTGAGATATCGAAGAAAGAAACCCCATCCACCAGCCGTTTCACCTTCAACAAGAGCAAAGGCAATGGGAAAGACATTGTTGTTGCCGTCTTGTGCAACCGCCATGAGCAAAGTACCCTTGTATTTTCTGTATAACCAAGTGCCATCAATTTGAACAATAGGTTTGCAGAATGCGAAACCTTTGATGCACAGGTCAAATGCCCAAGAGAGACGGTGAAAGATTCTATTACCTGTAGCACATGTTTCGTTTGGCATCATCGCTGACAATGTCTCCATAATTGCCATAGTTCTTGGGACATATGTTTTTAGTGCCCATAAAAACCGTGGCAATTCCTTGTATGAATCCTCCCAGTTGCCGAAAACGTGTTCAACAGCCTTTGTCCTCGCAATCCAGGCTTACTTGTAAGATGGAGTATAATTATATGTTGTTCTGATATGGGATATAATTATACTCACCTTCACTGATGGGTCTTTATTAACCAACGACAGAATGTCTTGACATATCAACGTTGCGCTTAGTTTACGGTGATCTTGTTCAACGTTAGTTGCAATGCAACTGTGAGGTGGGTCTATTGAAGCGATCTCCCAAGAGTCGTTTTTCTTCTTGTAAGACGCATCCAAATGAAACTTACAAAGCATGTTACGACATTCAATAACATACCTTCTAGAATCAGTGCGTTTCACTGTAAAGTCATCAAAGTTGTTCATGTGAAATTTTTTGATAGCCAGAACACATTCTTCTTTGGTACGAAACATGTTTCCCACATTTAATTCGCCTTCTGATCTCGGATACGGATTATAGAAAACACTGTTGGATGTTTCATCGTCGTAAAGATCCATGTTTGTCATATGTTGAGGCAGATTGTAGACATGACTAAGAGGTATTGGTGGTGGTTGATCATCATCTTCATCATCGTTGTTCAGCATGTGATCAACCTGTATCTCGGTCTCCTCTTCTTCTTCATCAACGACGTCCACTTCTGCTTCTGCTTCTGGGTTGAGTTCATCTGACCATTGTGGATCATCTTCACCAGATTCATCCTGACCGGTTAGTTGAGACTGTTGAGATGGTATACATGGTTGAAGAGTAATGTACAACTCAATACAGTTGCAGCCTGAATGTTCATGACTAACAAACATGTATTCAACATCTTCATCGTCTCGTACCTTAAGGGGAAATACTTGCATTGACTATTCTAAAAAAATATTGGATTTTGATATGTGATCTTTGACACAATACCCGATCCTATACAGGATTGTATTCTTTTTTTCAAATGCAAGAAGGTTGCATTTCTCTTGATCATGAGTCTAATGGTATCGGTGTTTCGAAAACAAAAACCATATAGCTCAGACTCGTATATTTCACCGTTGTAGTGAACGTTGACACTGTATAATGATGAAGATGACATTGTGCAGATGAAAACTATTTTCTTACTGCAGATGAATGTGAGTGAAGTGTCTTGGATGTTGATAGTAAGACACTTAAATAGAGGAGTGAAGTGTCTCACATGCTAGCTAGTTCGAAGTGACGTGTCGCACATGCAAGCTACTCCAAAATGATGTGTCGCACATGCAAGCTACTCCGAAATGATGTGTCAACCATGCAAGCTACTAAGAAGTGACATGTTCAGCATGTAAGAGACAAGATAGCCACGTGTCAGACATGCAGACACACACTCCAAATGAATTGGCGCCCCCACTCATTCCTTGCACATGGGCACCAATTCAAGTGGAGACACCTTGTCAAAACATGCATTCAGACCTCGAAACCAAGCAATCAGACCTAGGTCTTGCATGCATGTCCCTATGGAGGCGCCAATTTGAATGGCGACCCCTCTTAAAGGTTGTACATGGTCGCAAATTCAAGTGGAGACACCATGCAAGCACAACTTTTCATGCTCTCATCCATTTGCCTATAAATACATCCACCCCATTAACACTTCTTCCACACCATCACTCTCACTACTTCTTCTACAATACTTCTTCTACAATTTCATCTGCAATAACTTCTTGTAGTTTCATCTACACCAACCCCCCGACAAAATGTCTATCCTCACAATGGGCGAATCACATAGAGGAACGGTTGCAAACATCGTAACATATGTAAGTTTTTTCTTTTGTTAACTTTTTATCTTTCATCTTCACCAACCCCCTTTTATTTTAACATACCAACTTAGTCAAGTTTTTTATTCTTTCTTTTATAGGATGTATCAAGGTTCTGAACTCGGGTCCACGAATATGTCCATATGGACCCGATGATTCAACCTTATGTTGAACTCGCCGGTTTTGATCATATAAGCAAAATTTTGTCTTGGTCCATAGATAACAAATTCATTCTAGCTTTATGCGAAAGATGGAGACCAGAGACACACATATTTTGGTTCCCAACCGGTGAGTGTACCGTGACGTTAGAAGACGTCTACATGCTTTTGGGACTACCCATTGAAGGTAAGGATGTTAATGGTAAAACCAACTATGAAAATTTAATTTGCATGGATCTCTTGGAGACTGATTTGTTAGATGATAATGCAAGAGGTCAAGGTATACTACTCTCATGCCTTAAGTCGTACTATAATAGTTTATACTTTGATGAGCATTCTACCGAAGATGCTCGAATAATAAAAACTAGGTGTTGCATTATGCTGTTAATTGGCTCGTTTTTATTTCCCGAAGATAGTGATTCTAGCATGCATATTATGTATTTACCTCTACTTAGACATGTAGATAAAATAAGAAGTTACAGTTGGGGATCTGCTTGTCTAGCCTATCTCTATAGCTCCTTGTGCAAAAACTCACACAAAGACACATCTACATTTTCTGGATGTGCTGTTTTGCTACAAGCATGGGGTTGGTCAAGACTACCGTCTCTAGCACCCGTCAATAACAACCCTTTCACATTTCTGTATGCACAAAAGTAAGTTGTTTAAATTGCTATATCTTTACTTACTTCTTTAAAGATTATTACCTCTAACTAATATTTTTTGACTTTTTGGTGTAGATGGTCTGCACGTGGTATGAGTTACAACAGATGTCCAAGACACTGTATTACTCAGTATCGCAACCTGTTGGATCACCTTCGACCGACAGACGTAAGAAAAATAACTTCATTATTTCGTTATATTTTGTTAACTTCTTCTACATTGACTATAATCCTATCTTCTTTCACATTTCAGTTCATTTGGCGTCCATACCTTAATTTGGATCATGACCATGAGGTCAACGCTGAAGACGCGGCCGTATGGACTGCATGCACACCGATAATACGGTTCATAATTATGGAGATGCACAACAGTGATCGTGTGAAGCTGCAGTTCGGTATGCCCCAAAATATCCCAGATCCCCCAGCTAGCCTAGGAGAATGGCATTTGCGCAAAGTTAACGATCAATGGAACTTCAATCCATGGTAAAGCTTCGCAAGATTGGAGTGTCGCAAATGGAAGCACCGTCATGACCATGTGTTAACTGAAGAAAAACCAAGTCGTACTTATATGGCTTGGTACAGATCAGTTGGTTTTCAGTTCATCGCCAAGGATATGTACTTGTATGACCCACGCCAGATGACTTACACACCTGACACCTCAACATCAAACCCCCAACAATAGTGTCAGACCGGATACACACAACCCCCTATCCGTCAAACGTTCCGTTCAACCAACACACAAACATACAACCAAAATATTCCATACACCCAACCCCAATACCAAGAGCATGCCCCATACCACCATCAACAAATTGACCATCAACCTGAGACTCAACATCGCTTTGCACCCACCCCATCACCCTACCAAAGTCGCCTAAGCAAGAACACCCAACGATCATTCAACACCAACCGCCCCTCCTCCTACCGTATCTAAGAAGCCCAAACCTCACAAAACCAAAACATTCAACAACCCTATCTCTACCAAACACCCCAACAACCTTTCCAACCTTTCCTCGACGCATCGTTCACACCCATGTCTCCCTTCAACCGTCCCGGTCGCCCATCAATGAGTCAACCACATCCCAACTTCTCTGGCATGGGTCATGAGCTCAGCTACGGCGGTACACCATCGATGCATACTGAAGACGATGCCAACTTGTCTGACTACCTCAACAGACCTTCTCCTGTAGTTGGTAGTGACGCTCCTGGCCCCTCAGATGCTCAAACACCGGTACAGAATCGTCAACGTGGGTTAAGGCCACGGGTTAAGGTAGCTAGAGGATGTGGGACCGAAGGTCGGTTAGGTGATCCCGATCATCACCGGTACAGAATCGTCAACGTGGGTTAAGGCCACGGGTTAAGGTAGCTAGAGGATGTGGGACCGAAGGTCGGTTAGGTGATCCCGATCATCACCATTAGGTTTCTTTGTGTAAACGGTAAATTTTATTAATATCAAGTGGTCCTACATCAAATTTATCTATCACGTATACCATTTACAAAAAAAAATTGCCTTTTAGAAAGAGTCTCCAATTGAATTGGCGCCTCCATTCAATTTTTAAGAGGAGTCTCCAATTCAATTGGCGACTCCTCCTAAAAGTGGGGTAGTTTGGGATTTTTTTGAAACCAAGGGTATTTTGGAAATTTATTTGAAAAAGTGGGTTATTTTTGTAAAAAAACCATATATATATATATATATATATATATATATATATTCTAAATAACAAAAAAAAAACATTAGTTAACATTTTTTTTCACAAAATTTTTAAAAAATGATCATTTAAGTTAAGAAAAGTGTTTTTAAAAGATTATCATATAATATTTTTTTAATTAAAAGACATAAGTGAAACATTAAATTAACATTAAATTAAATTAAATTAAGTTAAAGTCAATTTTTTAATCCCTAGAAAATTTGAAGGATTGGGAAAAGAAAATCTAAATAATTAAACATTCAAAAAAGAAAAAAAGAACTCCCTTGCTGTGCTCAGTGTGCCGCCTCTATGTCGTGGTCTTCGTCTCAAGTGAACTTTGACATGGAAACTCAACTCAAACCCTGAATTCCCAATTATTATTTCATTTCCCTTTTGCAAATTAACCCTAAAACCTTTAACACACAAGAGAAGAAAAATGCCAATGCTTTCCCTAAAAAACCCCAACAAGCTTCTCTCATCATCTCCCATTCCCACTCCAATTTCTCACACTGCACTCTCTTCTTCACATTCTTCATTCACTCTCAGAAACTCTGTTTCACTGAACCCTAGACTAAGAACCAGTAACACCGAACCCCTGCGACGTCGTTTTAGACCCGTTACATGCTCATTTTCATTAGTTGATAATGCTAAGATTAAGGTTGTCGGTGTTGGTGGCGGTGGCAACAATGCCGTTAACCGCATGATTGGTTGCGGATTACAGGTTTGTTTCTCTTTTTAATTGCTGATAAACCTTTGTTTTTTACTTATGAGTCATGTGCAATTGTGATAATTTTGGTGGGTTTACTTATCTAAGTAATGCTAAAAAAATTCTCCATTCATTTCCTTAAAATTGAAATGGTTTCCATTAAATGTATGTGGAATGAAAGTTATTTAGTGAATTTCATTTGAATTTCAACTAATGGGTTGCACTGGAAGTTCTCTTGTTTCTGTTTTTCAGAGATGTGTTTCTCATGGTTGCATTTTAGGAATCATGACATTGTTATGTTGAAGATAGTGTAGCTTTTCAGTAAGTTATCGATATTTTGCTACTAAGAGGTAGAGGAAGACCTAGAAAAATTATAATAGAAGTTATTAAGAAAGATCTCCAGATTGACTTTTTGAATAGAAACACGGTCTTGGATAGAACATTATGACGAAAGTTGATCCATGACATGTAGCTAACCCCACTTAGTAAGATAAGACTTGGTTGTTGTTCTTGATGTTTGGCTACTGAATTGCAACTATATTATTTTTGATGTTTAATTCTGAAAATTTTGTGTTTAATCAGGGTGTGGACTTTTATGCTATAAATACTGATGCTCAAGCACTCTTGCATTCTGCTGCTGAAAATCCTATCCAAATTGGAGAACTCTTGACCCGTGGATTAGGTTGGACACTCGCCTTCTATGCCTTGGAGATTCCTTTGTGCATTATGCTCAATTGGAACTTGCGTATACATTGTCCTTTATGTGATTTCCGTGTATGTGTGTATGGCTTTAATTCTTATATGGCATTTGATTCAAATTTCTTGAAAGAGATGCAGGTACGGGCGGTAATCCACTTTTGGGGGAAGAAGCTGCTGAGGAGTCAAAAGAAACTATTGCTAATGCTCTTCAAGGTTCAGATTTAGTTTTTGTAACTGCCGGTATGGGTGGTGGTACAGGGTCTGGTGCTGCCCCTGTTGTGGCCCAGATAGCAAAAGAGGCTGGCTACTTAACCGTAGGTGTTGTTACCTATCCATTCAGTTTCGAAGGACGCAAAAGATCCTTGCAGGCATGTGTTAATTCTTTCCTTAGTTGAAACTTGGAAGCACACTGTAAACTTAGCCACTTCAAAAGTTACTTAACACTGTTCTAGTATGCTAAAGAAAAAGTTGATTTTTGTTGTAATTTTCTACCGTACACAGCTTCAGTAATCATGAGTTATCTTATGGTTGAATGTGTTGCAGAAATTGCTTGATGTTTATTTTCTTTCTTCCGAGATATTGTGGTGCTTTGAGGAAACTTTTGAGTGGTTGAAATTCCAATGTCATCATTTCAGGCACTAGAAGCCATTGAAAAGCTGCAGCAAAATGTGGATACACTTATAGTGATTCCAAACGACCGTCTTCTTGACTTAGCTGATGAGCAGACGCCTCTTCAGGATGCTTTCCAGCTTGCCGATGATGTTCTACGACAGGGAGTACAGGGAATATCAGACATCATAACAGTGAGTTGATCAACAATTTATTGATATTTCCTATCTCGTCACTGTAATGTGAGAAAGTTTAGTTTATCACAGTAGATTGGTAGATTGCAAAGAGAATTAGGTTATTAAAAAGTTGAATAAATTCTCTATTGTGACGATACGAATTGTCCTGTCAAGTCAAGTACATTTTGATGTTCTCCTATTGTGACGATACGAATTATCCTGTCTTTTCACAGATACCCGGTCTTGTAAATGTGGATTTCGCTGATGTAAAAGCTGTGATGAAAGACTCTGGAACTGCAATGCTTGGAGTAGGTGTTTCGTCTGGTAAAAACCGTGCAGAAGAAGCTGCAGAACAGGCTACTTTGGCACCTTTAATTGGATCATCTATTCAATCAGCTACCGGAATAGTGTATAATATTACTGGAGGAAAAGACATAACTCTGCAGGAAGTGAATAGAGTGTCTCAGGTACTTCATTTTTTCAGCACTTGTTGAAAGAGCATCCCATCACTCCTTTTGCACTAATATCTGTTTGGATTTGTTTATTTGAGCTTATCAACTGATATAGACATTTGTGAAACCGTTTACGAGAGTCTATGGAAACAACTTTTGACATGTCCAGAACCTTTTGTAGGTAGTGACAAGTTTAGCTGATCCTTCTGCCAATATTATATTTGGAGCTGTTGTTGACGATCGCTACAATGGCGAGATTCATGTGACTATCATCGCAACCGGCTTCTCACAATCCTTCCAAAAGATACTACTAACAGATCCAAGGGCTGCAAAGCTTCTTGACAGATTACCAGTGGGAAAAGAAAGCAACCAAACGTCCCCTCCCCTCAAAGGCTCAGACTTTTCCTCTACAGTTGCATCTAAAGCATCCCCACGGAAGCTCTTCTTTTAGCTTCTTCATTCTTTTAACCATTTTGTAAAAATATTTAAACTTGATTCTGGTTATGGTCTCATTCTTTGATTGTGGAGAACGCTTTTACAAACTATTCAAGTTCAAGATATTGACTATGTAACGCTTATAGCATTTTTCCCGAAGGAATGAGTACATGTATATAAGTTACTTAAAATCTACTAGTATGTTGACAAAGAAGCTTCAATTTTAATTTAAAATAAAACAATTAGTCCTCAATTTTAGAATTTAATTTTTAAGTCCTATTTACCATGTCTCAATTTTTTGGGTTCCCATTGTTTTTAATTACGTGGCAGTGAAGTGTCATTATTGAATCGGATAAAAATAAATTAATATTTTAAATCAGTATCCATGCATGTCATTAGGTTTTTTAATTAAGTTATTTAAAAATATAAATAATACTAAAATAAATAAATTATTTTTTAAAAAAGTTGTTGAAAATAAATAAATTCAAAAATTGAGTTATTAAAAAAGTAAATTACAAAAATAACATAATTTGATTCAAAGATTTGATTTGTTTTTTTTATTTAAGGCTTAGATGATTTTTTTTTGTATAAGTGGGAAAAAGAAAATAAAAAAAATAGGAAATTGTACGAAGAATAGTGATGATTCAAACAAGAGGTTCACGCTTCATTACCAATCTCATGTTTTGTTATAGTCAGCACAATCATTTTGTTTCTTAAGAGTATGAAATACGTGAACGCGTCATTCTCTAGAAATGAACTCTTTAATGTTATGAAGAATCATAATATAGTGATATCAAACATTAACAGACTCTGAGATAAACTTGATAACAAAGTTGGAGCCAGAATAACACATCAGATCTTTGATGCCAAGTTGCAATGCCATACGCAAACCATGATATAACGCAACTAGCTAAGCATGAAGAATGTTGGAATAACCAATATTACCCGCAAAATCTTGAACCCAAGCACCATCAACATTTTGAATGAATCCACAAAAACCCGAGACGTCGGGATTACCAAGGCTACTGCCATCAACTTTCAAAATCGTATTACTAGTTTTGTGTGAATTCCACGTGATCGTTCTCGTTGGATGAGACAAATTATGCTTGAGAAAACGTTTATCTAACAAATTAGCATAATTCACTGTGATGATTTTCAAATAATAGGAAGACACCACTCCATTGTAAGACACAGTTTGTTCCTAGAGCGTCACGACCACCAGCAAGCAGTAAAAAAGATAGAGTCACCATTGACGCCATGTTTAACCGGATCATATAAACTATCCCATTGGACGCATAATGAGTCCAAGAAGCAATTCACAGTCGCTCAGTGTCCTTATTGCATCTAGGACATAAATTCGTTTGGAGCATACCACGATGACACAACATCGATCTTGTAGGAAGAGACTTATTTAAAGTCGTCCAAAGGAAGAGTTTCACCTTCTCAGGAGCAGGAATATGACACACTCATTTCTAAGAGTTATTGTTTGTTGTATTCTGAACAAATTCAAGCCTGTTAAGGCAGTTATAACCATCCCGAGCAATATAAATACCATTTAAATTGTCTTTCTAGGTTAACCGATCAAGCACTAGAGAATTCAAACAAATGGGAAACACTTTCAGATGGTCACAAACAACCGAAGGAATATTAGTATATAATAATTTGAAGTTCCAATTTCCATCCAAGTAAACATCATTGACTTGCATTTCCAGATCATGGATATCCACGTAGATAACTTGCTTCGCTAATTTCCTACCTCAGGCTAATTGGAAAACCAGAAACAAGGAGTTCCCATCTCCCAATCTAAATTCAAATCCATCTTTAAGAGCAAAGAGAGTTTTTATTATTGCATTCCAAGTAATAGATCCCAATTTCTTTTTCATATTAAGTAACGTTTCCTCACTGATGTACTTTTGCTTCAAAACTTGGACCCATAGGAAATCATAATCCCGGTGGAAACCCTAAACCAGCTTACCCAACATAGAAGTATTAACCTCTCTTGCTTTATGGATCCCAATACCACCCGACTTCTTGGGCTTAGTAAATTTTTATTCCAGCCAACGAGATGTGCACCGGATTATAATTACCTTTCCACAAAAATTTCCTCGCCATCCTATCAATAAAATCACAAGTCTACTGAGGTAGTCAAGCCACTTGCATATAATAATTTGAGATCGAGTTCAGGACATACCTAAGTAGAGTCAAACGACCAACCTTGCTTAACAATTTATGTTGCCAAGATGCTAACCTCTGACTGATTTTGTCCTCTATAAACTCAAAGTCCTTGCGTTGAAGACGACCATGCAACATAGTGAAACCCAAGTATTTATCTAGAGTAAGAGTTCACTTGATACTTGCGGTGGAGAAAATTAAATCCATTTTACTGCTCTTAGTGGTAACGGAGAAGAACACCTTTCATTTAGTAACATTCACTATAAGGACATAAAACATGGCAAAATAATTCAAGATATCAAAAGTGATCCCTGCCTAGGAGTTAGAAACCTTCCCAAAAAGAAGAATATCATCAGCAAAAAAATAAATGCGATAAAGGGGGTCCATTACGATATAACCTGACAGGTTTCCATTGTCTTTCATCAACTTCCCTGATAATTGTTTGCGATAAAAATTCAATGCAGATGACAAAGTGATAGAGTGAAAAGGGGTCACCTTGTCGTAATCCTCTAGTCAAAACAAAATTTGGTAGTCGTCTCAAATTCCAAAGAATATACATAGAGGAGCTAGTTATACAATGCATTATCAAATTTATAGTAATGGGAGGAAACCCGTTTCGCTTCAAATAAAATTTAAATAAATCTCAATTAACATGATCATATGCATTTTCAAGATCTATTTTGAACACCATGTCCACTTTTTTCTCTTTAGATTTACGCATAGGATGAATTACTCCTTGGAGGATAATGGCATTATCAGTTGTCCCTTTACCAAGAAAAAAACTAATATGGAAGGGTTCAACTATCTGATTTAGATAAAGGTGCAACTTGTTAACCATAATCTTTAGAATAAGCTTCTAAATAGTGTTACACAAACTAATGGACCTGAATTCCTTAAAATTTTAGGGGCAGATTACCTTAGGAATTAATGTGATAAGAGTCTCAGAAAGAGAGGAGTGAAAGCTACCTGTCACAAAAGTATTTGATATAAGTTGGACTATGTCATCTTAAACTATGCCAAAACTATTTTAAAAAATACCTTGGGATACATCAGAGCCTTGAAAGGGTGCATTTGATTCAATACATAAGTAACTTCTTCCCTCGTCACCTTTTAAGTCAAAGAGTGTTGGGCTTCTTCATAAGGATCGGAGTCATAGTTGAGCCACCCATACTAGTAATGGGTATAAGAGATATAGGGAAAAATAAATCTTTAAATAAACTCAGTGCTTCTTCTATGAGTATAATGTCATCATTGCACCAAACACCATTGGGAAGATGAATGCCATGAAATTTATTTATCTTTCGCCTGATTACTGTCTTGGTATGCAAAATTTTGGTGTTACGATATGCTAATTTAATCCAATCATCTCTAGCTTTTTGATACCAATGAATCTCCTATTGCACAAGGATCTCATCATACTCTTGTTCAAGCTCCTATTGGAGATAAACTAGTCTTGCCGAATCTATTCTCTCCAAAGAGTGTTGGATACCCTTAAGTCTCTTCTCAATGTTATGGTTTCATTTGCTGATATTGCCAAAATTTTCGTTATTAAAATGGATAGAATCATGTTGCATATTTTGGAGACAAGTTACAATGCCATCTAAGAATTTCACCTAGGAAGTCTGAACTATATAGAAGTATTTCTGGTGAGTGATCCAAGCTACCTCAAACATAAAAGAATGTGGCTCGTGGTCTTGGAGAGGAAGGCCACACCTAAGGAGAATATGGTTTTGATCAAAATGGAATTTACACAACACCTCAACATATGCATCAGGGAAAGCCATGCGCGAAACAACGTCAACTAAGGCCCTATCCAACTTGTGATAGACCATTCAATTACTAGTACAAGGCCTATTCTAAGTGAATTTACAACCAATTATATTTCAACTAAATTACATTTATCAAAGACATTCAACAAAGCATCTGCATTGGAATGATAAAATTACATCCTTTCTGTTCACTCGGATGAATGATGTTGTTAAAGTCTCCAATCAACATCCAAGGACCATTAATAGTGTTCCTCCGGTCAATGAGTTGTAGCCACAAGTCAAACGAGAAGCGTATACAGGACTAACATAAATTCAAGTTACATACAAGTAGGAAGACAATCTAGATAGGGGTGAATCAATCCAATTTAAAATTCAAATTCCATTTTTTAAATCAAAGTGTTTTCAAAAATAATTACGAGCGAAAGGTTTGATGCGAAAATGTGAAAATTATACTGTTTGAATTTTGATCAAGTTAACACGAATTCTTTCACAAATATCAAAGATGAATATGATGAAATACTTGATGTGAATTGATTCAATTGTGTAATTCACAAGAAGTGTATACACAATGATTCAATGAATGGAATTCTAATGTCAATTTGTTTCTCACACCAATCTAGCTTAACAAGTTACCCAATTCCAACAAAACGTAACGCATATGTAATAAATCACTATCAAAGAATAAATGATATAATACGATGGAATTGAAAAACCTAAGCATTCAAATACTATGAAATTAAATGCAAGAGTAAGAGAGAGATGAACAAAGATTTATAGTGCTTTGGCGTTCGTCCTCGCTTTGCCTACGTGCATTTTTCAATGGTTTCCCATTGGAACCTCCATAGTTCCTTGTTATTTGAAAAATATTTACAAGAGTTCTTATAATCACCAATCCACGGTACATCTGAGAAAATAAAATCTCCTATTTGGATCTTGACTTGTATACAACATACAACCAAACACTTCTACATAATCTTTACTTGAATTACGTTTCTTGAATATTCTAATATCACCAATCTGCTCCAAGCCTTCGTGTGTAGCAATCAACCCCTTGATCCTACCGATTCCTTGAGCGATGAATTTTTTGAAGATCTGAGAAGAACTCCGCCTTATCTGCAGCCTTCCACACAGTCACTACTAAGGTAATTCTAGAGAGAAGAACCTACTTGTTTTTAATGGAATTTGTCACCACCATTAACAATCACCTCAGTCTTTCTAACAACCTGAAAAACTCAACAAGATCTCCAAGAACAATTAGTTTCTAGGACATGCCTCCTTCAATCAATTACAAATCTCTTGTTATCAAGATTTAACCAAAATAAAGTTGAAGATGCAAGAATTTCGTTGCAAGACTTTGAACACTCAAAACAGAGGAAATTGTTTTCCCCCCACTAAAATCACACTCAAAGTTAATGATTAGAATGATAGATGTTATTTGAGAAATGATGACAAAAAGGTTTTATATGTGCTTGAGATTAAGCATAGAAAATGGTTGAAAAAGTCAGTTAGATACAAATCAAGAGCAATCTATGATTTGAATCAAATGAGCAAGTGAAATAGAATAAAAGGAAAACATTTTTTTTGAAAATATGTCAGTTGATTCGAATCATAGGAAAGTGTGTTTCAAATCATGACCCACATGATTCAAATCATGTATAAAAAATGATTCAGATCAAATGCAACAACCTTGAAAAGAAAATGTTGAAAAAGTGTGATTCGAATCAAGTTCACAATTTGATTTGAATTAAATCAAATAGAAGTGAATATCAGAGATTAATTTGAATCATGTATAAGAATTGATTCGAATCAAATGGTCTGAAAATTCTAGTTTTGCCTCTATCAATTTAATTAGAATCATAAAATGTGCTAGAAAGCCATGATTCGAATCAAACACATAAAATCTCAAATTTGCAAGGTTTTAAAAGCATTTTGAGATTTTACTTCGAATCAAACTCAAATAAAAAACATAAAAGGTTTTCATTCCACTTACTCATGCAGTTGATAAAAAAACATCATAATCAAGATCAAATCTAACCAAATCTTTATGCATGCTAAAAACAAATCTTTTCAAACTTGATTCTGAGAAGTGCAATCATGAAGAAGACTCAACAAATTGAAATTAAATCAAAGATGAAATAGATAAGAAAAACAACAAAATAACTGGATATAGATGCTCCCCTGAATGAATTAGGGACATGCGACTACAAAGTTGAAGATGCTCCGCTCATCCATAATGCATTAGTTATTTCCATCTACATGACTTACTATCAATTCAAAATGTGGAATGTTGTATCGTGTGATGGTCTTCAAACCCAAATTTACTATGGGAACGATGGAAATGCATTTAGCAGTGGTAGACACACCCTTTTATGCTGGGAAGGAATTAAAAGTTGGCCCAGTTTTGTGCAAAGACACACTAATAGCAAGATGTAGTTTCAAAATGGAAGACTTAGCCTTGGCGCGTGAGTTTGCTCTACTTGCTGGCTGACACGCGTCTGGAGTAGGTCCACTCTTATCAAATTTCCATTTCTTAGAAACCGCATTAAGTTGAGTGGGTCCAGTAGTTTTACTGTCGACACTTATTCCTTTTAAGGAAACATCAATTCCATTTATTTTAGAACTCCCCATATCTCTAGGCGCATTATTGGATAGATATTTCCCTTGACCACACTTTCTCTTTTATTACATTTTTTCCTCTGCACCATCTGCCAATCACCATGAACTGCATTTATTTCTCCATATTCTTTTGCTACAATTTCAGCGTTATCATCACCCACTTCCTGATGCAGTTCCGTTAGTATTTGCTCATGGGCAACATCGTTTGTTGGTGGACCTCTTATTTGGGCCACCATAGGAATGACAAAGTCCATTAAATTATCAAGTGTTTTCTTGCAATAAGGTGTCTGATGTCCATAACATTCACAATCAGAGCATATAATGTGAAGACCTTCATACTACACGTTGTATCAGTGGCCATTAACATTGACCTTTCCGACAACCGGCAAAGTCAAATCAATCTCCACCGAAATTATCGCAAACCTCCCCCTCTCTACATTAAGGGTATTAGTATCTACCTTAACATGAGTACCCACAACATATTCTAAATCAAGAAGGACACTTTTATCACAATAAAATAAGTTAAGCTCTGGAAATCAAATCCAAACCAAAATCTTCTCCACCTTTGCGAGAGGAGATGCAAAGTCTGGAGTCCATCAAGACATTGTCAAATAATGGTCAAACAACATCCACATGCATTCTAACAAAAGTTTCTCCCTACCTGTGAACATTTAACATTTGATCATAAAGAAATCATTGTCAACTCCATATTCTCAAAACCTCCGGTAAGTTTCCACATCTTCTTCAACATATCCTTCATCAAATGATAATGCATATTTCTCTCAAATAGTTTAATGATTAGAGCCTCCTTTCAAGGATTACACATCTCCTTAAAAATCTTCTAATCCATCATGACTTTGGTAGTAATTTGTTTCCTCATTCAAGAGAGACTTTCATAAGTACCCTTTCAATCAAGTCGACTCTCCCCTTCACGATAGTGACTGCTTGGCCTTCAATGAGAATATCCCGAAACGATGGTCTAGGAGACTTATATGCACCTTCATCCAGTGGCTTTATCAGCGACAACAACGTGAAAGCGGTAAAAATAAAGAGCTTTATGCGAAAACTTCCCTGTTATTCAAAAGTTGTTGCTATTAATATGAAGAGTATTTAGAGATGAAGGCTTAAATAATTTTAAATAATTTAAAGTAATTATAAAAACAAAAAATTATATATTTTCATCTTTATTAATGAGGTTCGTGAAATGCAAAATTATATTTAAACCTATCAATTTCTTTTAATTCTTTCTCTTAATTTACTATTCATTATCAATTCCCTTGTATAATTTTTTCTCACTCTACAACAATCAAACCATTTGATCTTCTTCTTCTCAAGGGTTGAAGATTGTCATGGATAGAAAAAAAAAGTAAACATGATTTCATATCTCATTAAACATTGATCTAGGTTTAATGGTGGTAAAGGCGTGACTGTAATGAATTTTAGTTACAACATTATGGATCTTGATTCCATCTATTCTAATTTTGATCTTCATCGATTTAGTTTCGGTGTTCGGTGATTTGGGATTATTTTTTCGATTTTATGTTTTTATTTTGTTATTTTGGATTTTGATATGTTTCAATTTTATTGATGATTTTAGAAAGAATGTGCTTTTTTTTACTAATGATTTTGACTTCTTGAATTTTTTATTGGTTAATATTAGGGGTGACAAATAAGCCTTCCCGTCACATTTAGGCATGTCCAACAAATGTCCGCAAAAAAATGAGGTGGAGAGGTCAAATTCAAAAGTGTGATCTCAATTAATGGCATGTCCCATTTAATGGCAGGCATGTGGGCTTTCCTGCTAAACTTTTTTCCGCTCATATGATATAGTTTCTAAAAAAAGATCATCAATAAAATTGTATGTAAAAACATACTAGCATCAAAACACATAAGCACTTTATCATTATCCTAGATTCAATAATTAAATTCAACAAACATAAAATATATGTTTGAATAAATTCAACACAACAAAATCAATAAAGTTCAACACATTACACCACCAAACAAGTCAACAAACCTTATAAAACAAGTCATAAATAGTTTAATTTAATACCAAAATATCCAAATTCTCTACGAACATAAATCATTCACTAATCAATCTTCACAAATGATACTTTTGTTCTAATACTTTTATTCAAACTTCTATCATCATTATCTTCATCATCACCCACTACACCTATAAAATAATTTAATTGTAAGTAATTAAATTAACAAACTACTAAAATTATCACAATATTGAGAGAAACTTTTATATTTGATTATGCACCAAAACTATTAAAACCAAGAAGCCAATTGATGGTACAATCAATGCCTCTACATTCTTTGGCAAAAAATGACTTTTATATTTATTTAGAACTATTGAAGCAATACTCAAAGTAGATTCAGATGCAATGGTAGTAATAAGGATGCATAACAAATCATGAGCCAATAAAAATAAAATTTAAAATCTATTCCAATTCTCCTTCCACCATTGAAGAACATTCAAGTCATCGAAATTTGGATAACTTAAATCCACACACTTGCCTACTCCAAATAAATATCAAGTTGAGACTTCCTTGTCTCTTTTGCAAGTTGCTCTTTGTGTAGTTTCAAATTCTATTATGATAAAAAGGAGAAATAATACACCATGTTAAAACAATATGGTATAACACCATATTAAACCAACATTTAACAACACTTTACAACATTTAACAACATTTTACAAGATGTTAAAACAACACTTCACAACGGTAGTTTTTTAATTGACAACAGTAACAACATTTAACAACACTTAACAAAATGTTAAAACATCATTTCACCATGGTAGTTTTGCAATTGACAGTGGTAAGAACATTTAACGGTACTTTACAAAATGTTAAACCAAGTTAAAAATTAGAACAAACATCGAATAAAATAAGCTACATACATTGAACAAACTTTTAGTTAACGCACGAGAGTTTAATTCTCCTATAGTGGTGGAAGATGGAATTTGAGAGCAGTGGCGGAGCCAGATAAAAAAATTTGGGATGACCGCTAACGTAAAATAAAGATTATAAATAAAATGTAAATAGTATTTTAAATAAAACACTAAAGTTAAAATAAATACAAAGTTAATTACTAAAAATTTAAATTACATGACTTAAAACTACCTTAACGTAATGCTTTACGCGTTTCGAGTGACTTGAAATCGTCAATAATTGACTCCGAACTAATGCTTGCACTAATCTCCCTTTCAATATATACTATCATGCTATCTCCAAGAAACCCATCATCAATCTTGTTTCTCAACTTAGTCTTAATAATTTTCATTGCTGAAAAAGACCTCTCAGTTGTGGCCGTAGAAACGGGAAGAGTCGTGATAAGACGAAGTAGTTTATCAATCAAGAAGTAAGTTTCAACCTGTCCAGATGCAACCAAACATGAACGTAGTTCTTGAATAGTTGATAAATTATTCAAGTTTGATGCTTGACGAGCAACAAATAAAAAATGTTAGAGGTGAAATTGTAAATTATTCTTCTCTTGATCACTAAAATCCATAGGATAATATTTTTCAACTACAGAACAAATAGTATCAATGCTAAAAGTTTTATATCCATCCTTGGGAGATAAAGAACAAGAAAGAGTTAACAAATCTATTGCCTGCTCACTGAATTTGCTACTCAACTCTTGTATTTGTTTGTCAATGGTAGTGAAAAAGATTTCAACTTTAAAGTAATGTTGAATTGTGACTTGATTCTCTTCAAACGGGAGCGTCCAAATCTTGTTGTTGAATGAACATCATTAAGATCAGGAATCTCAATACCATGCTTTTCACAAAAAGATACCACTTTAGTAAACAATATATGATAACACTGAAATTTACCGTATTTTCGACTCCGATTTCACATGCATTCTAGTTGTTTTATTGTTATTTTATTGTGTTATTACTATGTTTTTCTTTGTTTTCAGGTTTTTACTTTAATCAGAGCCCCGATCGAGAAAAGGAGCGAAAAATAGTTAAAAACCCTAAAATTCAGCATTTTGTACTTGTGGCTTCCACCATGGCTGGCGCCATAGACCCTGCCATGACGTGTCCAAACTCAACCTCCCTCAACTGCCACGTTCCCCACTACTTCCACTAAGGCGCCTCAGATTGGCCTTGTGGCGGGCGCCAGAAGAGGAAAAGTTTTCCCTCCCATTTTCAAGTTGAAAGGCATCCTTGTCATTTCCATCTTTTTACTTGCTTATAAATAGAAACTCGAAATCACTTTTACAACCATCCAAACTTAGAGCAGAGGCAAACTCAAAGCAACTTTGTTTCACTTAGGCATATATTCAGTATTTTAAAGTGGTAATCGCTTCGCATTGGAGTGTTACCACAATTGTGTAATCAAGTCTATAATCGAGTTTGGAGCACTTTGGAAGGAAGTTAATCATGCCGCCATTTTCATTTCCGCTTTGCAATTTTCTCAACCCTCTGATTGGAGCAGGTTTTTATTACTTTTCTTTATCTTATTTATTTTCCCGCACTCGCTTTACTTTATTTATTTCTCGCACTTGCTTTACTTTATTTATTTTCCCGCACTCGCTTTACTTAATTTATTTCTCACACTCACTTTACTTTATTTATTTCTCGCACTCGCACTTTACTTTTATTTATTTCCCGCACTCGCTTTACTTTATTTATTTCCTCGCACTCGCTTTACTTTTATTTACTTTCCACACTCGCACTACTTTTATTTAAATTAATGCACTTTTACTTTACCATGTCTAACTAAATTTATAAGGTTAGAATGTAAGGATCATAATTGAACCGATAATCCGTACAATTGTTCGTAGAAGCACTTAAGGGCTATTTTAACTTTCAACTTAAGTTTTCCCGCACTTCAATTCCGTTGGGTAAGATCGAAAGCCGTCCAACGTCTATCTAAACTTAATTGTTTTTAACTATTTCAAAAACAGCGAAAGCGCTTTGTTTAGTTCATTGAGAGTTTTTAATTTAAGAAGAAAAGAGATTTTAAAACTATTTTCGGACGCATTTATAAGTTTAGAGTCTGGTTCGTAAGAACCTCTTTTGGTTAAGAAATCCAGGTTATAATACTTTTCAACTTAGTCAAGATACTATATTTCTTAAAAATAGGTTTACTACTCTAACGCAATGCGTGCGTTTTTATAAGTGACAATAAGAGGGTTTGATTAGGGAGTACAACTCGGTTCTGAATACGCGAAAGCGACAGTTCCCGTTAAATTAGTTCTTTTCAAAGTAGGAAACATTGCCCATAAGTAGTTCTATTAGCAAGTACTTGGATTATTAATTGATTATGTGAATTACATTCGACCCTGTCTTTATTAATTAAACTTTATTCAATACTTTACTTTTCATTGCACACTCTAAAAACACCTATTTTGATTGCCTTTGATAAACACCATAACAATAGATAACGATAGATTGACACTTGGTCTCTGTGGATTCGACAATCTTTTATATTACTCTAACGCGTTCGTATACTTACGAAAAGCACGCATCAAGTTTTTGGCGCCGTTGCCGGGGACCAATTTCGTCCAATTCCATTTTCCTGTTGTTATATCGTTTAGACTTAGGCTATTTCCCGCCGGTCAATGCGAAGAACTCGCAGCACCGGAAGTTTAAGCTTAGTATACCCTCTGGCGGAACCTGAACGTTACGCTCGCGCACGTTTATTCTTTCATAGAATTAAGAGAGCTATGGACGAAGATCAAGAACAAAGACCTCTTAAGGATTTCGCTCAACCATCCAATGAAGAACCTAGTTCTAGTATAGTAAACCCAACCATCCCAACTAATAATTTCGAACTTAAACCATCCCTGTTGCAACTAGTGCAACAGAGACAATTTGCAGGTCTCGCTACTGAGAACCCAAACCAACATTTAAAAATATTTCTTCAATTAGCAGACACTTTTAAAACCAATGGAGCTTCTCCTGAGGCAATACGTTTAAGATTATTTCCTTTTTCCCTCAGAGATAAAGCCCTATCATGGTTAGATTCCCTTCCACCGAATTCCATTACGACTTGGGATAACCTTAGAAGAGTATTTCTTGCTAGATATTTTCCCCCGAGTAAGACCTCCGTTCTTCGAAACCATATAACTAGATTTACCCAAAACCAAGGAGAATCGCTGTTCGAAGCTTGGGAGAGATATAAAGAGTTGTTACGAGCATGCCCACATCATGGTTTAGAAAATTAGTTAATCATTCAAACCTTCTATAATGGACTTCACTATAACACGAAGATGACCATCGACGCTGCCGCAGGCGGTGCTCTGATGAACAAACCTTATCCTGAAGCTAGTGCCCTCATTAAAGATATGGCTCAAAACCATCAATCATGGGTGTAACACCTCAAAATTTGCCCTCCTCTCTTGGGACTAGCATAACATATTGCATATCATTTGTTAGGACATTAGGCATTACATATTGCATATCATGTGGTTACATTGTGCAAGCCATCCTCCCAAGTCTTGTTCAGAAGATGAGGAAGTCAAAGTGTAAGCCTAAGGTTTTATTGACTGGTCATCAATCATCTGAGGATGTGGAAGTTGAAATTAGGGTTTTGTGATTCTCAAGAAGATTGGTCTCCATCTTGATTACAATGATACATCATCATCATGGTTTGTCATCATCAGAAGATTGATCAGATTTCTTGAGATTAGGGTTTTGACCACTGGTCAACCCTAATCAGTTGCATTGGGCCAATCAGGGCATAATCAGGAGATGTGGTCTATGATGGTTATGGGGTTCATTCTATGATTATATTGAGCTTATTGAGGCTAGGGTGTCATCCTTGAGCCATTTCATCAGAAGATTGGAGCTCAGATTGATCTATGCTTGGCCAGATTCATCTATCAGTTGAAAAAGTCAACTGTGGTCAACTGTACATGATCTGATGGATTTGGAGGTGGAAATGAGTTGGATACACTTCATTCATGTTGGAACAAGTGTTATTTGACATCTCAAAGCTCAAGAATGGAGAAAATCAAGTCAGGACAAAAACTGCCTAAAATAGAAAGTGACTTGTAATGGAAGTTTCCAAAAATGGAAAGTTTTGGACCTCAAAGCCACGTGTCCAAGGAAGCTTCAAATGAAAAATTGTTCAACATGAAAGTTGTAGATCTTGTTCTCACCTTTCCAAAATGTCCAAGAACTTGAAATTCCCATGTATGGTTGGAAAATTAGGGCTCAGTGAATTTCAAAAATGACCCATAATCAGGAGGCCATAATTTCCACATGGTTTGTCCAAATTGCAAGTTCTTTATATGCACAAACTCCATTTGACATGTACTTTCATGGTGCATAATTGGATTTTCTCAAAAGTGGTCAAGGCAAAAAGTCAATTTTCAACTGGACAGTTAAAATGGACCAAGGGCAAAATTGTCCAACTTGTGAAATAATTGGAATTTTTGAGTGGGGATTTTTGCAACACCTCATAAATGGCATTTGAAATTTGTTGGAATCATCATAACATGGCCAAGGCTTATGGTTTGAAAATTGGCCATTGAAATGGAATTTGGAAAATGAACATAAGCTACCACATGGTGAAAATGAAGAATACACATCCAATGAGAGTGAGACAAGTTGCAACAGCTCACACATGTCATTTAGAGAGTGTGTGAGCTGTCCATGAGGTGGCAATGAGCTGGCTTAGGAAGTTACATTTTTGCCCTTACTTGAAAATTAACATTTCACTAATCAAATGCAATTTGGCTAATGTGTGTAATTAAGCATGGATTAAGGTACCATATATATTCCTAATCATCCAATAATCATAACAGAAAAATCACATTTCCCAAAAATCAGATCCAAAAATCTTCCACATTCTCTCAAATTCCTCAAGAACACAAAACCTTCAAATCCAAAAATCTTCCTCAATCCTTGATCAATTCTCGAATTTCTTTTGGCATTGATCTCTAGTCATCATCCTCTCCATCTGTTTGTGAAGTTTGGAAGGAAAGAAGTGCAAATCGTGACTGTCCAAAATGCACTCATTCATGGTAAATCGCGATTTGATGCACTAGGAGCAACATGAACTGAATTCAAGGATTCTACTCATCTTCCACAAGATACTACTGCATCTGTTTAAGGTCAAAACACGTGAAGAACCAGAAATTCAACACTGCCGTTCCAGGTTTGCAATTTTTCGAATCACACCAATGCCTTAATTGTTGCATGCGTTCTATAGAGTGTTGATTGTAGATCGTAGTGATGTGCTTGGTTTGTGAAATGGATGACTATATAGGAAGAAATCTGGATTCAAAATTGTGAGAACAAACCCTAGGTCGATCGATTCAGGAGATAGAGGAACAAGTAGGTCGAATTAGGTTCATATTCGTACTCTAGGTTAGAAGACGAGTCCAACGGTTATTCATTTGCTCGTTTTGGTGGAAGTTCATGGATCATGTGTTCTTGAGATGTCTGGGTTGAAGAAGACGAGTTTCTGGAAATTTTATGTGTTTGATCTTCATTTCCATTTGAATTTTCGAATACAGTGTTTACCGCCCCCGCCTTTAACTAATTACCATTGTGCCATTGGAACATTTAATTAATTATATTAATTCTAAAAAATTCTAAAAAATTCCTAAACATGTTAAAAAATTCATAAAAAATCATAGAAAAATCATAAAAATGTGTGGATTTTTTCTTTGACTTCCTTGTTGACTGTAGGATTTTTTTGACCTATTGGTTGAAGTTGTGCATGGTAATATTTGTGTTTGACTTAGGTTTCTTTAACATGTGCTACATTTTGATACCTTGTGCCAAATCCAATGTGAAATTCTCATATTCTAAAATAAATGCTTGAAAATTTTTGTGGTGATTGTGGACTGGTTGATGCTTATTTACATGTAAATTTCATGAATTTTGGATTCCTGGTGTTTGAGTTATGAATTTTGGAATCTAGGTGTGACAATTTGTGTCACACCTCATTGTGTCAACTTGCTGGATTTATTTGAATGACTTAGGCTTGTTAGAATGATATGAAATTTTGCATGGATGTTCATTAACATGTTAAGATGCTATGTGAATTTTTGTGGAATTTTATGTGGCATTTTCAATTTGATTGCTATTTTTCATCTCTGATTGGTCAATTGTGCAAGCTCATGTGATACATGTTGGTAGATTTAATGTGAAATGCTCATATGGTATTGAATGATCATGAAATTTGATATGAATGTTGTAGACACATGATGTGATATCCCTGTTTTGGTCTCACTCATTTCTTTACTGTTTTCATTGAGTTGTGAATTTTTGGAGTGAATGCATGTGTTGATGTTGTGATTTGGAGCATGTAATTGTGTCTGTTTTTGTTGATTTTCATTGACATGGTTTCCTTTGTCCAATTAAGCTAAAATTTGACATGCTAGACCTAGGAGATGTCCTGTTTAGGTGTAATTTATTTGAGATTTTTTGGATTTGTTTTGATATGGATTTGAATGCAATAGTTCTGTTTGGATGTTTGGTGCTCCATTTGAACTAGTTTGGATTGTTTTGTGCATAAAAGGAACATGATGAATGATATGGACATGGGACTAATTGTGTTGGCTTTTGTTTGACATTAATTTGACTTTGGTTGGAGATACCTTGCTGTTTAGGAATTTTTCTTGCTTTTGGACCCTAGGCTTGGCCTAGTGGTCTAGTTGCTAATATTTGCTTGATTTTTCAGGAGGAATAGCATAAGGCTCATGGAGAATGATCCAAGTTGATTGAAATGATGTTGTTTGATGTTTGTACACTAACATAGCATTGTTTTGTAGGTTGTGAAGCTTGGGCTTGAGCTCATAGCTTGCCTTTGTGTGCCTTGGCTTGCATAGTTTGACTGATTAACTTGTTGTTTTCTGATTGGTTGTCTGAGTTATTAACTGGTTAGCTTTTGTACAGGTACCTTTAGTCGCTCTAGTTCTTTTAAGAACTTGCTTGGTAGCCGCTGCTCGGTTGTGTAAACCGCTTGAGGTAGGTCCTCTTGACTTCATGTAGTCTGGGAGACCCGGCTGTTACCGGGCCGGGCAAATGTCTGAAGTCCTCCTTAAGAGGCAATGATTGTGGTTGTTTATTTTTCGTGCCAAGCAGGTGAAAGTCCTTTAAATAAGGCAATTAGTGGAAGGTAGGGGTATGCAGTCTACCCCCCACTATTCCGTGAGTCTTCTCTTTGCTCCCATTACATGGTTGTAGCATTGAGATCCTAGCCCAAGATCCTGTGCAGTGCACATTGTGTCAGAGTCTCTGAGTATAGAAGGGTTCCCCCATTCTGGACCCATGCTCATTTGTCAGAAGCTCTCCCTGGTTAGGGATAAGAGCTGTGAGGTCTGATCCTCACTTCATCCTTTCATCTGCTTCACCTTAGCCTCGTAATGGCAAGGTTAAGAGCAAACACAGCCCGTACAGACGACTTGCTGAGGCAGTCAAACCTATTGTGTGAGCCACTTGTTTGGTTATAGTGCGTGTTATGTGGATATCTGTTTGAGATGCTTGTTCTCATTGGATGTATGCTTGAATTATTCTGTATGCTTGTGTGCTTGCTTCTTTCCTGGATAGGAGTAGTTTGCTTATGCAAGTAGGATAGAAAACCGAACTTAGGGTAAACGATGCATGACAACACTAGGCTCGAGTCCAGCTCCCTAGTAGTGTGTCTTTCCCTGGTTTCTGGCTAGCAATTCAGTCCCTTTCAGGGGAACTACATCGCCCTGATCCTTGTTCCAGACGAGGTATGTAGGCAGGTGGTCGTGCGAGACCACTCCGGGCAACTTTTTTTCTTTTTTGCGTGTGTTTACTTGTTATCTGATTGTGTGTTTTGGTTCGGATGCCGACGTAAGCCCAGTGATTGGCTGTCGGGCTCCACGTTTGCCCTTTTGCGCGTGTTTTGGGTTCGGATGCTGACGTAATTCCATCCAGTGGTTGTCGGGCTCCATGTTTGCCACCCTTGCTTGTTTGTATGTTTTGTGTTGTTTGGCGTGCGTAAGCCGAACTACAGTGGCTCTGATTCTTGTTCCAGACAAGATATGTAGGCATAGGATGCGATGTCCTATCGAGCTCCCTTCTCTTAACCCCACCTGCGTTCCCTGTGTGTGTGTGATGTTTAGCAACCTTTTCTTTTCTTAGAACGTGGATCCCGTCGAGTACGACGGACGTGAGGGGTGCTAATACCTTCCCCTTGCGTAACCGACTCCCTTACCCTTTCTCTTTGGTCGCGAGACCATTTCCTTTCCAGGTTTCTCTGAGCGTTTCCTTTCCCTATCTTGGGATAAATAACGCGCAGTGGCGGCTCTGTGTTGTATTTTTTATTTGAGCTTCGCCGGTTGTTTTTCGCGGATGCGACAGCTGGCGACTCTGCTGGGGATACAACTGATGTAGACCTATGCTGGTCCATCGTCCCTAAGCGAGTCCTTCCTAGCGTTCTAGGATTAGTTTAGGTTGCTTGTATGTGTTATTTATTGCATTTATTATTCTAACCCTATATATTTGCATAAATACTTGCATGCATCATACTATCATGTTGTTGCCGTCCTCTTTGCAGGTGGTTCCTCTGTGTGGGGTGGGTGTTCTGAGTGGGGCTAAAACCCAGGCCCGAGTATACACCTAGGATTAGTGTGGTCTCACGTTCCTCATTTGCTAAATCAGCATATTGTTGTAACGTGACATGCCACAAGCCGGACGAGGTTCATCTGATAGTGCTTTCCATTGGGGAATATTCCACTTTGGTTGAGTTACTTCATTTGAACTATTGACTCTGGTGACCGATCATTTCCCGGATCTTTGGTTCAGACGGTTTTAAGAGAGCTACAATGGCACACCCGAAAGGGCAAACCCATTGAGTATCTCTGCCCGATTGTCGAAACTATTATCCGCCTTAGGATGACCTGTTTAGAATTTACCTGTGAGGGGAGGGTGATTCTTTCAGATGCATGATCAGATGGATTCAGATGGTGACTTTTGGTTCTGTGGATCAGAGTCTTATTTAAGAGTCGGATTTATGGCCATTTATTGCCGAGACGCCGAAATGCTGTCCGTGATATTTATCAGTGGGGATCCGTTTATTTCAGGATTCCCCGGGCCGTGTTATTTATCAGTGGGGATCCGTTTATTTCAGGATTCCCCGGGCCGATTCAGATGATGATGGGTATCTGCTCAGAGATTGATGATGACGATGATGATGATGTATCTATCTTCCGTTTATTTCGGAACCCATAAGTCGGATTGGTGGTTATTTGTTTCCTCAGATGGTTATGATCAGTTCAGAGACCAGGTTTCAGAGCAACAGATGATCAGATGACTTGGAGGATGGCAATGCATTGCATTCATTCATCTGCATCATTCTCAGTTTGCATTCATCTGCACTAAACCTACGTCTAGCCATATGGGGAGTATTATGGATTGAGAATCTGGTTGAGAGACATCTGGATGTCAAAATGTTATTGGTGAAATATTATCGGTCTCGATGAAACCAGGATCGAAGGACAGAATTTTCCTCGTATGGATAGACGTTGCATTCATGCATATTAACCTGTTTGCTGTTTTGCAGGAATCATTGCTCGTGCTCGTAGAGTTGTACCTTTGCACTCAACCCGTCCTCACAGATACTTCACCAGGCGCAACACTCCTCGACTGATGGATCTCCCAAGTACTGATCTCCTCGAGCTGAAGGACAAGATGACTGAGCTGATCAACATCATGCAGGGTTTTGCAGTTGATCAGAAAGTTTTGGCTGACAAAGTCGAGAAGCTCGAGCGGGCTTCTGCAGCAAACAGTGGGGTTAACCTGGATGGAGTCTCCAACCAGGGGCAAGGGTCCCGAGACGGTGGAAAGAGGACGACTGTGGGTCTCGTGAATAATGCTGGTGGTCTTGGTGGTGCTGGTGGCCAACCGGGTCAGAATCAGAAGGACAATTTTGTGCCTCCGTTTTATGGGTTTGATGAAGACCAGGAGGAAGACAGGGAGGCTGACCAATTCTCAATGCAGAATGAACCTTTCGTGCCTTATAGTGCTCCACCTCAGAACAAGGAGATCCAGCTGCTGGCTGAGAAGATCAAGGTCTTGGAGAGTTATGCCACGCCTGGGGTGGTGAATATGTCTAACATGGGGCTGGTCGAGGGGATTGTGATCCCACAGAAATTCAAGGCGCCCGCATTTGACAAATATAATGGGAGTTCCTGCCCGGAAACTCATCTGCAAGCCTTTGTCCGAAAGATCTCTGCATACACTACAGATCAAAAGCTCTGGATGTACTTCTTCCAGGACAGTCTGTCTGGAGGATCCTTAGAGTGGTACACCAAGTTGAAATCTGCTGACATCAAGAGCTGGCAGGATCTGGGAGATGCATTCTTTAAACAATATCAGTTCAATGCTGATATGGCCCCGAGTCGTACCCAGCTGCAGGGTATGTCTCAGAAAAATAACGAGGGGTTTAAAGAATATGCCCAAAGATGGAGGGAGTTGGCTGCCAGAGTTCAACCTCCGCTGGTGGATCGTGAGATGTCTGATCTCTTCATGGGTACCCTGCAAGGGGTTTTTGCTGAAAGAATGGTGGGCTGTCCGGTAACCAACTTTGCTGACATTGTGGTGGCAGGGGAGAGAATCGAAAGTTGGCTGAAAATGGGGAAAATACAAGGTGGTAATGCTTCGTCATCAGGGTCGAAGAAGCCATTCGGGAACGGTCAGCGCAAGAATGAGGGTAATACCAGTGCGGTCTACGCTCAGAGAGGACCCAGTAGGGATCGTTACTTCCAGCACACCGCTGCGGTAACTATTCCTGCTGACAATCAGCTTGCACAACAGCAACAGCAGCGTCAGCCATTTCAGCAGAGGTCTCAGAGGGCAAGATATCCAGTCAGGAGGAGGATGAGTGATCGGCATTTTGACAGGCCGCCTGTGACATACTCTGTCCTATTGAAAAAGTTGAAAGATATGAGGCTGGTACAGTTGAGGACTTTGGCGCCTATGGGACCTGATCAAAGGCCAGCCAATTTTGATGAAAATGTCAAATGTGAATTCCATTCGGGTGCTCCCGGGCACAGTGTAGAGGACTGCAAAGATTTTAAGCACGTAGTCCAAGACCTGGTGGACTCCAAGGCTATTAACTTTGCACCGTCTCCGAATGTCAATGCTAATCCCATGCCGGCGCATGGTCAGGCGATGGTGAGTGCAATTGCTGAAGATTCGGGTCACGCCTATACAGTGGGTGAAGAGACTGACAGTAATTGCGAGTTTGATGGTTGGATAAAGCCGTGCGTACCAGGAAGCTGGAAGGCTTAGAAAGATCAGCACTGTCACTCATCTGGAAGAGTGATATTTCCTGTTTTCAGTTTTATTTGCATGAAAGCCATACGTGTTGCCCGACACGTATTGGTTCATTGTAAGGGCCACCTCATGTTCATAAATTTGCATTTTTTGCATCATTAATAAATGGATGTTTTTCAGTCAAAAAACGGTGTTCCCTGTTTTTCATTTATTTTTGCAGTTTTAAAAAACAAATAAAAATGGCAATGTTTTCATTTTTCCCTTTTGATCTGTCTCGTTCCGATATCGAAACAAAATAATTCTCCGGATCTCGTTGATAACAATTTGGTTACACCTCATATGACTTCGACAATTCGATCTATCTTGCTGAAGAAGAGGACGAAGAAGATTGCGATCTGCTGGAATTAGCCAGGTTGTTGAAACAAGAGGAGAAGGTGATTCAGCCGCATGAAGAGCGGGTTGAGATTGTTATTCCAACCACCGCCGAGGTTAGGAAGGAAGTGGAAATTAGGGCCGCTTCAGAGGCAAGTCGAGAGCAGAATGGTAGCCTTGTTGAAAGAGCATGTGGATGCCTTCACCTGGTCATGTCAGGATATGCCAGGGTCGAACACCGATATCGTTGTGCACAAGCTACCATGGAGAGAAGACTGTCCTCTAGAGAAGCAGAACGCCAGTGCCTGTATCAGAGAGCCATGGTGACTTTGTTTCATGATATGATTCATCATGAAATTGAATGCTATGACATGATAGCAAAGTTCCAAACAGGAGAGGGGCATCTGGCAGACCGGGGCAAGTCGTTTGACCGGTTGAGACAATTCAAACTGAGGTTGAATTCAAGTGAGTGCACTATCAGAGTGCGATCCGGTAAGCTGTTGGGGTTCATTGTAAGGGAGGAATCGAGGTTCATCCTGTTAAAAAAAAAAAAAAAAAAAAGAGAAAAAGAAAAAAAAGAACAATAAAAGGAAATGCCTGAACCGAGAAAAAGTAAAGAAAGAGGTTCGTGGTTTCTTAGAAAGATTGAACTACCTGTCATGGTTCGCATCTTATCTAACAGCCACGTGCGAACCTATATTCAAGATGTTGAAAAAAAAGATCAAACGGTCAGGTGGAATAATGATTGCCAAGGGGCATTGAAAAATAAAAGAATAAGTTGCAGGAACCTCTGATTCTGATACCTCCTATGGAAAGAAACTGTTAATCTGGTACTTGACAGCCTTCGAGGGGTCTACGAGGTGTATTGGGTCAGCATGACGCGTCTTGTCGAAAAGAGCATGCAATTTACCTTAGCAAAAAGTTTACCGACTGTGAAACAATACATTCACTGCTCGGAGAAAACTTGATGTACTTTGGCATAGGCTGCTCGCCGACTAAGACAGTATATGCTGATTCATGCCACTTTGTGGATTTTCGAGATGGATCTGATCAGGTAGATTTTTGAGAATCTAGCATTGACCGGACGGGTTGCAAGGGTGCAAAATAATGTTGACTGATTTGGGATACTCTCAGAAAGCAATCAAGTGGTGTATTGTCTGATTACATCGCCCAGCAACCCGTGGAGGATTATCAACCGAGGAGGTTTGAGTTCCCTGATGAGGACATCTCGAGGTGCTCAAATCGAAAGATTGAGAGTAACCGATCCCGGAGGAGGGGCCTGACCCTGAATCCGAACGGATTCTGATGTCTGATGGGGAGGTTAAGGAGAATAAGATTTTGTTGCCCGGATAACGTTTGAATACACCAACGACGGTGTGATTGAGTAGGAAACTGGTATCCTGGGTATTGATCTTCGGTGTGTCTACTGGGGCAACTCCTTTCTCATTGGTATATGGAATGGAGGCGGTATTACCTGTTGAGGTTCAGATTCCCTCTTTGAGAGTCCTGATGGACGTGAAGTTGCAAGAGGCCGAATGGGTAAGGACCCAGTACGAAGAGTTGAGCCTGATTGAGGAAAAGAGGTTGGCGGCCATCTGTCATGGGCAGTTGTACCAGCAGAGGATGAAGCGTGCTTTTGACAAGAAGGTACGACCTCGGGTATATCACGTGGGTGATATGGTGCTAAAAAGGATCCTTCCTCCTCAAAACGATCGAAGGGGCAAATGGACACCCAATTATGAAGGTCCATTCGTGGTCAGGAAGGTTTTCTCTGGTGGAGCCTTGTTGCTAACGACCATGGATGGCGAGGATTTTCCATCCCCTGTGAATGCGGACGCAGTTAAAAAATACTTCGTATGAATTGACCCGCTGGACGAAAAGAATAAAATAGTCCAGGCAAAAATGGGCATCCCGGCGAACCAAAAACAGAGAGAAAGGTTCGGGCAAAAATTAGGGATAAAAGAAAAAACTGTACACCCGGCAAGTCGAAAACCTGAAAAGGCGACTTGGGCAAAAAAGGGGTATCCCGGTGGGCTGAAAACCCGAAAGGGCGGTCCAGGCAAAAGAGGGATTGAAACGAACAACTGCGTCCCGCATGATTGTTTGCGCTTTGGTTAAAGCATCATGGATAATACCCGGTGGGGATCAATCAGAAACGTCTTGTTCAGAAGGCAGAAAGCATGGAGAGTCTGAGGACATATGGGGTGTAACCGAGTTGGAACTCGATGAGATCACGGGTTTCACATTGCCATTAGGATAGGTTTTTCCTTTTGTGCGCAATTACCTCTTTTCAGGAATTGCTTCCTTTGTATTGCTCAATTTGAGCCACACTTTTTCAATCAATAAAATGCATATTCAGTCAAATAATTTTGTTTTTGTTTTCATTACTGCTTTGATTGCAAAAACATCCAGATATTTTTGATAAAGAATCTTGCATTTTTAAGACATACAGGTCCCTTCCAATGCATGTTTATGAGATTGAAAGCTTGAAATCTTATTTGGAAGGTTGAGTGACCCAAGTGTTGAAATCTTGACACGCCTGGGGCACGGTTTTATCTGATGATCTGTTTTGCAGGAACTGTTAGATATTCTTCACTCACTTGCAGGTTGGGATGTGGACGCTTTGTAATAAATTCCCCAGAGAGTTCGCTCAGGAACGAATATATGAAGAATGACGAAGACGTTGAGACGTACGACGATCCTTGATGGTAATCAAGAAGACTCTTCAAAGTCGGAAGATTTGAAAGTCTGTAAAATTCCCCGCAGAGTCCGATCAGGGACGAATTAATGGGTAGAGAAGCGATGAGAAGACGTCGAAACGTCCGATGACCTTTGGAATTAATCAAGAAGACTCTTCAAAGTCAAAAGATTGAAATTTCGGTATACATCCCAGGAGTACGTCTCGTCGAGCGTAGAGCGATTGGGAATACAAGATGATGGAGCAGAAAAGGTCCAGACGAGTCTGGGAATTCTCAAAAGTGGAAAGCTGATACGAGATTGGAGGTGGATACCATGGTTCGACGAGTCGACGGGTGTTCTGAACCAACTTTTCTCATTTCCCAGCGAGGTCCCCAAGCAGAATTAGAGGACAAACTCCCCAGCAGATTCCAGGTCTGTGATTTCCCCAGTCGAGTCAAGATGGTTAGCCCCGACAGGTTTAAAACAGTGTTTTCTCAGCAGCCAGGCCCGAAGGTTGCTATCCCCGAGTGGAGCGGGTTTCAATGAAATATATCTCCAGCAGTGTTCATCCTACCAGTGGATTGGACAAGTTCCCGTAGCGGACAAATTTTTGCATCCCCAGCCGGGTTGATTCTATCTATGGATTGCATGGGCTGTTCCCCAGCGGAGTAGCATTCGTTTCCCTAGCAGGGTCAGGATGGTCATCCCCAGCAGGTGTCAGATCGATGCTTCCCCAGTTGCCAGACCTGAAGGTGGCTTTTTCCCCAGCGGAGTATCTGTGAGCATTTCCCCAGTGAAGTCGTCAGGTATCTGTGAGGGTTCCCAAAGCAGAGTCGGGACTGATATCCCCAGCAAGTCAAAAACTGTTGTATCCCCACAGAGTGTTGGTGGTGCTTATCCCCAGCAGTTTCCCGAGCGGATTGGGTGCAAAGGAGGTGTTTCCCCAGCAAGGGTTACCTTTTCCCAGCAGCAGTGGTATTCCCCAGCGGGGCGGAATCGGAGTATTGACGAGTTCCTCAGCAGAGCGTCTCGTGCTCCTCAGAAGAGTCCCTTGAGGGGGATATTTTTTATGCATTCATCATGTAAATAAGCATAGCATATTGCATAGAAAAATAATAAATCGCGTAGCATTTCCATAATTATGGAGCATTACGCAGAAAAAGATCATGCATCATTGTTGCAAGCATAGAGCTAGTCTCAAGCCGTGGTTACCGTTTGAGAGGTGGTTGTGCCAGAAAGCGAAGATGTTACTCCGTGGAGTTTAGCATCATGACGTCAGATCAGCAATGTTCCCCAGTAGTGCGATATTGGAGGAAATGTTTCCGTCGGACAGAGATGGAAATAAAATCAAAGGACGTTACGCGATCAGCGCGATTCAAGCCGTGGTTACCGCTTGAGGATTGGTTTTATCAGACAGTGAAGGTGTTACTCCGAGGAGTCTAGCATCATGGTTTTAATCAAGGATATTCCCCAGTAGTGCGATATTGGAGGGAGTGCTTCCGTCGGACAGAGATGGAAATAATATCAGAAGACGTTACGCGATCAGCGCAATTTCGGGGTCCAAAAAGAAAAACAAGAAAGAAGATAAGCCCCAGCTAAACACGAAGTGTTTGTCTGCCAGGGTTGAATGGAGAGCAGTCGGCTCAGGGCTTGTCATCCTCAGCATGGACCGATGTGGCATTCCGGCCAGTTTCCGATTTCCAGATCGAAGAGATTCTCAACCATCAGGACGAAGAACTTGTGGCACTCCGGCCAGTTTCCGATTTCCAGATCGAAGAGGTTCTCAACCATCAGGACGAAGAACTTGTGGCACTCCGGCCAGTTTCCGATTTCCAGATCGAAGAAGTTCTCAACAATCAGGACGAAGAACTTGTGGCATTCCGGCCAGTTTCCGATTTCCAGATCGAAGAGGTTCTCAACAGTCAGGACGAAGAACTTGCGGCAATCCGGCCAGTTTCCGATTTCCAGATCGAAGAAGTTTCCGATTTCCAGATCGAAGCAGTTTCCGATTTCCAGATCGAAGAGGTTCTCAACAGTCAGGACGAAGAACTTGTGGCACTCCGGCCAGTTTCCGATTTCCAGATCGAAGAGGTTCTCAACCATCAGGACGAAGAACTTGTGGCACTCCGGCCAGTTTCCGATTTCCAGATCGAAGAGGCTCACGATGTTTAGATCGATGCAGCTTGCGGCAATCCGGCCAGTTTCCCGGTATCCAGACCGAAGTGGTATCCAGACCGAAGTGGTATCCAGACCGAAGAGGTGTTCAGGCCAAGAAAATGAAAAAAGAAGAGAAAATTCCGGGGTTCAAGAAAATGAAAAAGGAGAGAGAATAATAATCCCGAGCGGATGAGTGGTGTTCAGGCCAGGGTTATCCCTGTGTTACCATTTATTTTGGTATCCAGGTCGACGTTTATGTTTTGGGTTTCAAGACGAGTTTTCTCCGTTCCAGACGGATTTTTCTTCAAGTTTGTTTCTTCGCCGATGCTGACAGGCGCTGTTAATTATATCCCATCAGAGTGCAAATTGTTCGTCTGTTCTTGGTATTCAATCACTCTTCATCCTGGTCATCTGAAAGCCGAGGCTATTCATATCGACAGGTTCACAGTGGATTGAATAGGGGCAGCTGTAACACCTCAAAATTTGCCCTCCTCTCTTGGGACTAGCATAACATATTGCATATCATTTGTTAGGACATTAGGCATTACATATTGCATATCATGTGGTTACATTGTGCAAGCCATCCTCCCAAGTCTTGTTCAGAAGATGAGGAAGTCAAAGTGTAAGCCTAAGGTTTTATTGACTGGTCATCAATCATCTGAGGATGTGGAAGTTGAAATTAGGGTTTTGTGATTCTCAAGAAGATTGGTCTCCATCTTGATTACAATGATACATCATCATCATGGTTTGTCATCATCAGAAGATTGATCAGATTTCTTGAGATTAGGGTTTTGACCACTAGTCAACCCTAATCAGTTGCATTGGGCCAATCAGGGCATAATCAGGAGATGTGGTCTATGATGGTTATGGGGTTCATTCTATGATTATATTGAGCTTATTGAGGCTAGGGTGTCATCCTTGAGCCATTTCATCAGAAGATTGGAGCTCAGATTGATCTATGCTTGGCCAGATTCATCTATCAGTTGAAAAAGTCAACTGTGGTCAACTGTACATGATCTGATGGATTTGGAGGTGGAAATGAGTTGGATACACTTCATTCATGTTGGAACAAGTGTTATTTGACATCTCAAAGCTCAAGAATGGAGAAAATCAAGTCAGGACAAAAACTGCCTAAAATAGAAAGTGACTTGTAATGGAAGTTTCCAAAAATGGAAAGTTTTGGACCTCAAAGCCACGTGTCCAAGGAAGCTTCAAATGAAAAATTGTTCAACATGAAAGTTGTAGATCTTGTTCTCACCTTTCCAAAATGTCCAAGAACTTGAAATTCCCATGTATGGTTGGAAAATTAGGGCTCAGTGAATTTCAAAAATGACCCATAATCAGGAGGCCATAATTTCCACATGGTTTGTCCAAATTGCAAGTTCTTTATATGCACAAACTCCATTTGACATGTACTTTCATGGTGCATAATTGGATTTTCTCAAAAGTGGTCAAGGCAAAAAGTCAATTTTCAACTAGACAGTTAAAATGGACCAAGGGCAAAATTGTCCAACTTGTGAAATAATTGGAATTTTTGAGTGGGGATTTTTGCAACACCTCATAAATGGCATTTGAAATTTGTTGGAATCATCATAACATGGCCAAGGCTTATGGTTTGAAAATTGGCCATTGAAATGGAATTTGGAAAATGAACATAAGCTACCACATGGTGAAAATGAAGAATACACATCCAATGAGAGTGAGACAAGTTGCAACAGCTCACACATGTCATTTAGAGAGTGTGTGAGCTGTCCATGAGGTGGCAATGAGCTGGCTTAGGAAGTTACATTTTTGCCCTTACTTGAAAATTAACATTTCACTAATCAAATGCAATTTGGCTAATGTGTGTAATTAAGCATGGATTAAGGTACCATATATATTCCTAATCATCCAATAATCATAACAGAAAAATCACATTTCCCAAAAATCAGATCCAAAAATCTTCCACATTCTCTCAAATTCCTCAAGAACACAAAACCTTCAAATCCAAAAATCTTCCTCAATCCTTGATCAATTCTCGAATTTCTTTTGGCATTGATCTCTAGTCATCATCCTCTCCATCTGTTTGTGAAGTTTGGAAGGAAAGAAGTGCAAATCGTGACTGTCCAAAATGCACTCATTCATGGTAAATCGCGATTTGATGCACTAGGAGCAACATGAACTGAATTCAAGGATTCTACTCATCTTCCACAAGATACTACTGCATCTGTTTAAGGTCAAAACACGTGAAGAACCAGAAATTCAACACTGCCGTTCCAGGTTTGCAATTTTTCGAATCACACCAATGCCTTAATTGTTGCATGCGTTCTATAGAGTGTTGATTGTAGATCGTAGTGATGTGCTTGGTTTGTGAAATGGATGACTATATAGGAAGAAATCTGGATTCAAAATTGTGAGAACAAACCCTAGGTCGATCGATTCAGGAGATAGAGGAACAAGTAGGTCGAATTAGGTTCATATTCGTACTCTAGGTTAGAAGACGAGTCCAACGGTTATTCATTTGCTCGTTTTGGTGGAAGTTCATGGATCATGTGTTCTTGAGATGTCTGGGTTGAAGAAGACGAGTTTCTGGAAATTTTATGTGTTTGATCTTCATTTCCATTTGAATTTTCGAATACAGTGTTTACCGCCCCCGCCTTTAACTAATTACCATTGTGCCATTGGAACATTTAATTAATTATATTAATTCTAAAAAATTCTAAAAAATTCCTAAACATGTTAAAAAATTCATAAAAAATCATAGAAAAATCATAAAAATGTGTGGATTTTTTCTTTGACTTCCTTGTTGACTGTAGGATTTTTTTGACCTATTGGTTGAAGTTGTGCATGGTAATATTTGTGTTTGACTTAGGTTTCTTTAACATGTGCTACATTTTGATACCTTGTGCCAAATCCAATGTGAAATTCTCATATTCTAAAATAAATGCTTGAAAATTTTTGTGGTGATTGTGGACTGGTTGATGCTTATTTACATGTAAATTTCATGAATTTTGGATTCCTGGTGTTTGAGTTATGAATTTTGGAATCTAGGTGTGACAATTTGTGTCACACCTCATTGTGTCAACTTGCTGGATTTATTTGAATGACTTAGGCTTGTTAGAATGATATGAAATTTTGCATGGATGTTCATTAACATGTTAAGATGCTATGTGAATTTTTGTGGAATTTTATGTGGCATTTTCAATTTGATTGCTATTTTTCATCTCTGATTGGTCAATTGTGCAAGCTCATGTGATACATGTTGGTAGATTTAATGTGAAATGCTCATATGGTATTGAATGATCATGAAATTTGATATGAATGTTGTAGACACATGATGTGACATCCCTGTTTTGGTCTCACTCATTTCTTTACTGTTTTCATTGAGTTGTGAATTTTTGGAGTGAATGCATGTGTTGATGTTGTGATTTGGAGCATGTAATTGTGTCTGTTTTTGTTGATTTTCATTGACATGGTTTCCTTTGTCCAATTAAGCTAAAATTTGACATGCTAGACCTAGGAGATGTCCTGTTTAGGTGTAATTTATTTGAGATTTTTTGGATTTGTTTTGATATGGATTTGAATGCAATAGTTCTGTTTGGATGTTTGGTGCTCCATTTGAACTAGTTTGGATTGTTTTGTGCATAAAAGGAACATGATGAATGATATGGACATGGGACTAATTGTGTTGGCTTTTGTTTGACATTAATTTGACTTTGGTTGGAGATACCTTGCTGTTTAGGAATTTTTCTTGCTTTTGGACCCTAGGCTTGGCCTAGTGGTCTAGTTGCTAATATTTGCTTGATTTTTCAGGATGAATAGCATAAGGCTCATGGAGAATGATCCAAGTTGATTGAAATGATGTTGTTTGATGTTTGTACACTAACATAGCATTGTTTTGTAGGTTGTGAAGCTTGGGCTTGAGCTCATAGCTTGCCTTTGTGTGCCTTGGCTTGCATAGTTTGACTGATTAACTTGTTGTTTTCTGATTGGTTGTCTGAGTTATTAACTGGTTAGCTTTTGTACAGGTACCTTTAGTCGCTCTAGTTCTTTTAAGAACTTGCTTGGTAGCCGCTGCTCGGTTGTGTAAACCGCTTGAGGTAGGTCCTCTTGACTTCATGTAGTCTGGGAGACCCGGCTGTTACCGGGCCGGGCAAATGTCTGAAGTCCTCCTTAAGAGGCAATGATTGTGGTTGTTTATTTTTCGTGCCAAGCAGGTGAAAGTCCTTTAAATAAGGCAATTGGTGGAAGGTAGGGGTATGCAGTCTACCCCCCACTATTCCGTGAGTCTTCTCTTTGCTCCCATTACATGGTTGTAGCATTGAGATCCTAGCCCAAGATCCTGTGCAGTGCACATTGTGTCAGAGTCTCTGAGTATAGAAGGGTTCCCCCATTCTGGACCCATGCTCATTTGTCAGAAGCTCTCCCTGGTTAGGGATAAGAGCTGTGAGGTCTGATCCTCACTTCATCCTTTCATCTGCTTCACCTTAGCCTCGTAATGGCAAGGTTAAGAGCAAACACAGCCCGTACAGACGACTTGCTGAGGCAGTCAAACCTATTGTGTGAGCCACTTGTTTGGTTATAGTGCGTGTTATGTGGATATCTGTTTGAGATGCTTGTTCTCATTGGATGTATGCTTGAATTATTCTGTATGCTTGTGTGCTTGCTTCTTTCCTGGATAGGAGTAGTTTGCTTATGCAAGTAGGATAGAAAACCGAACTTAGGGTAAACGATGCATGACAACACTAGGCTCGAGTCCAGCTCCCTAGTAGTGTGTCTTTCCCTGGTTTCTGGCTAGCAATTCAGTCCCTTTCAGGGGAACTACATCGCCCTGATCCTTGTTCCAGACGAGGTATGTAGGCAGGTGGTCGTGCGAGACCACTCCGGGCAACTTTTTTTCTTTTTTGCGTGTGTTTACTTGTTATCTGATTGTGTGTTTTGGTTCGGATGCCGACGTAAGCCCAGTGATTGGCTGTCGGGCT
Source organism: Lathyrus oleraceus (assembly GCF_024323335.1). Lineage (NCBI taxonomy): Eukaryota > Viridiplantae > Streptophyta > Magnoliopsida > Fabales > Fabaceae > Lathyrus > Lathyrus oleraceus. Next base: position 371,886,112 of record NC_066583.1, on the reverse strand, counting down.
CCACGTTTGCCCTTTTGCGCGTGTTTTGGGTTCGGATGCTGACGTAATTCCATCCAGTGGTTGTCGGGCTCCATGTTTGCCACCCTTGCTTGTTTGTATATTTTGTGTTGTTTGGCGTGCGTAAGCCGAACTACAGTGGCTCTGATTCTTGTTCCAGACAAGATATGTAGGCATAGGATGCGATGTCCTATCGAGCTCCCTTCTCTTAACCCCACCTGCGTTCCCTGTGTGTGTGTGATGTTTAGCAACCTTTTCTTTTCTTAGAACGTGGATCCCGTCGAGTACGACGGACGTGAGGGGTGCTAATACCTTCCCCTTGCGTAACCGACTCCCTTACCCTTTCTCTTTGGTCGCGAGACCATTTCCTTTCCAGGTTTCTCTGAGCGTTTCCTTTCCCTATCTTGGGATAAATAACGCGCAGTGGCGGCTCTGTGTTGTATTTTTTATTTGAGCTTCGCCGGTTGTTTTTCGCGGATGCGACAATGGGGAATCGAATGAGCGACAGTTGAGAATAAGGAAGCCCAAGGAGGAGTGCATGAACTAAGCTCTATAGACATGATGCAAGCGAAAATGGACGCATTAGCCCTTAAAGTCGAGCATATGTGCATAAACCCGAATACTGTAGCCGCAGTTTCGTCGGATTGTGAGATATGCGGAACCAAAGGACACCAATCTGCAGAATGCAGTCTATTAAATGAAACCCACTCTGAGCAAGTGAACTACACCCAAGGGAACCCATACTCGAATACCTATAACCCTGGATGGAGGAATCACCCGAACTTCTCCTATAAAAACAATAACCCAATCCAAAATAATGCACCTCCGAGACCTAGTTATCAAGCCCCTAGATCAAATCAACCTATGCAACCTGTGCCACCAAAGCCGAGCCTTGAGAAAATTATGGAAAATTTTATCACCGCTTAAACCCAACAAAACAAGGAGTTCATGAACCAGAACATTCATGTTAACGAATTGATTACTCAGTTAGGAACCAAGGTTGACCAAATAGTTACTCATACTAAGATGCTTGAAACCCAGATCTCTCAGGTCGCTTTAAACCAAGCCCCTCAGACTACACCTGGAGGACAATTCCCTAGACAACCTCAACAAAATCCGAGAGGACAAGCCAATGCCATTACCCTACGAAGTGGGAACACTTATGATGAGCCACCAAACCCTAGATTGAGTGAACCCAAAACTTCTAAGGAATGTACCAAACCCACGGACGAAGTAAAGGAACTAGAGGAACCTGAAAACCAGGAAGGTCGAGAAAAAGGAGAAGAACCTAAAGACAAAACTTACGTACCACCCCCGCCATATAAACCACCTATACCATATCTGCAAAGACTCAAACAAACCCAGATCAATAAACAATATCAAAAATTTATTAAAGTTATAGAAAAACTTCATGTAGAAATCCCTTTCACAGAAGCCATCACCCAAATACCTTCTTATGCAAAGTTTCTCAAAGACATCCTTACCAACAAACGTAGACTTGAGGATCCGAAGCCTTTGGAATGTAATGCTATTTCCGAGGATAAATTAGCAAAGAAAGATAAAGATCCTGAAAATTTCTCCATTCCTTGCCTTTTGGGTAATCATGTCATCGAAAAAGCTTTTCTAGACTTAGGAGCTAGTGTGAGCCTAATGCCTTTAGCAGTTTGTGAGAGGTTAAACTTAGGAGAATTACATCCCACTAAGATGTCACTTCAGTTAGCCGATAGATTTGTTAAATATCCGATAGGCATTTTAGAAGATGTTCCTGTTAGGATAGACCAGTTATTTATCCCTACTGATTTTGTTGTCATGGACATCAAAGAGGACAATGATATACCAATCCTTCTAGGTAGACCATTCTTATCGACTGCAGGAGCCATAATAGATGTCAAGAAAGGAAAGTTGACATTTGAGGTAGGTGACGATAAAATAGAATTTATACTTTCGAAATTTCTTATGGCACTTGTGATGGGAGACGCGTGTTATGCCTTAGATATCATTGATGAATGTGTTAGAGAATTAGAACAAGAAGAAATTATAAAAACAATTAAGTTACCATCAACTCTCATAAGGGAAGATGATGACATTAAGAAACCCTACATCGATGATGACCTTTACGAATGTTTATCCCTTACCCCAGATCATATGCCATGCCCTAAGAAACCAACCTTAGAACTTAAGGAATTGCCTAAGAACCTGAGATATGAGTTCCTCGATGAAAAGATGAACCGTCCGGTTATAGTCAGTGCTACCTTGAGCCAAGAGGAAACGAACCAACTTTTAGACGTCTTACGAAGATATCCCTCAACCTTAGGATATAATATCTTTGACCTGAAAGGTATAAGCCCATCCGTATGCATGCATCGGATTTCGCTCGAAGAAGATTCAAAACCCTCCAGGGAACATCAGAGAAGAATAAACCCTATAATGAGTGATGTTGTTAAAAAGGAAGTTCTTAAGTTACTTGAGGAAGGTATAATCTATCAGATCTCGGATAGTAAGTGGGTGAGCCCTGTGCATGTAGTACCTAAAAAGGGAGGCATCATAGTCGTGCAAAACGACAAAGGCGAACATGTAGCAAAATGATTAGAAGGAGGATGGCGGATGTGTATAGATTATAGAAAATTAAATAAAGCAACCAGGAAGGACCATTTCCCTTTACCATTTATAGACCAGATGTTGGAGCGTCTAGCCAGACACTCTTACTTCTGCTATCTAGATGGATACTCAGGATTCTTCCAAATACCTATCCACCCCGAAGATCAAGAAAAAACTACCTTTACATGCCCTTATGGAACTTTTGCCTACAGACGAATGCCATTCGGCCTCTATAATGCCCCAGCTACTTTCCAACGTTGCATGATGTCAATCTTTGCAGATTACCTGGATGGTATCATGGAAGTGTTTATGGATGATTTCTCGGTTTGCGGATTTTATTTCCACAATTGTCTTGCTAACCTTGAGAAAATCCTGGAGAGATGCGTGGAGGTGAACCTCGTGCTAAACTGGGAAAAATGTCATTTCATGGTAACCGAAGGAATAGTTTTAGGACATATAGTTTCTGAAAAAGGTATAGAGGTAGATAAAGCTAAAATAGAAGTTATAGAAGACCTAAAACCACCAAAAAACCATAAGAGAAGTCCGAATCTTTCTTGGACACGCTGGATTCTACCGGCGTTTTATTAAGGACTTCTCCAAAATAACCAAACCTTTAACTGGACTTTTAATGAAAGATGCTGAATTCATTTTTGATGAAAAATGTAATGACGCATTTGATCTTTTAAAGCAAGTATTAATCTCAACACCTATTATGAAACCACCTGATTGGTCAGAACCTTTTGAGATAATGTGCGATGCTAGTGATTATGCAGTTGGAGCCGTTCTAGGACAAAGGAAAGAAAAAAAATTACATGCAATTTATTATGCCAGTAGAACCCTAGATGCTGCCCAACTTAACTATGCAACAACTGAAAAAGAATGACTCGCTGTAGTTTTTGCTATAGACAAATTTAGATCTTATCTAGTAGGAGCAAAAATTATAGTTTACACCGATCATGCTGCCATTCGTTACCTATTAAGTAAAAAAGATGCCAAGCCCAGGTTACTCCGATGGATTCTATTACTACAAGAGTTTGATTTAGACATAAAAGATAAAAAAGGCACTGAAAATATAGTAGCCGATCACCTTTCTAGGCTAGAACATCTAAAACCAGAACTAGTACCCATAAATGATGATTTCGCCTATGATAGACTGATAGCTAGAGTAGAAACCCTTGAAGATGATAACCTAAGCCCTGATGAGCATCCCCAAAATTCCTTAGCAATAAGTAACGTACCCTGGTATGCAGACTTCGTTAATTACCTAGTTGCTGATATAGTACCCCCTGATCTTGACTACCACCGCAAGAAGAAATTCTTCCACGATGTGAGAAACTTCTATTGGGACAAACTGAAGGAGAATTGCGGTCCAAAACGCAGCGGAAATTAAAATTTCTCCTTTAGAGATCCTTACGAATGGTCATGATCAGTGGTAGAATATTTACCTCTTGTGACGATTGAAACCTTTCGTGCAGATCTCTTGTGACGATCAAAACCTTTGATGCAGATCCACGAAGCGATCACGAACGTTGAACGATGACAACGTCTCTACTCAGTCCACACGAACGGGTTCCTTCAATCTCAGTGCTAGCTGGTACGAATGAAGGCTTTGAGTGAGAGAGAGAGAGTGACAGAAAACGAAAATAATGCAACCGCCATTTATGCTTTTGTATAAGGGTTCTATTTATAGAACCACTTGTGTGGGCTTCAAGCTAAAAAGCCCACCTAAGTGTATTTTGGCCCATATCTTATAATATGCCCAAAATCACTTAAGCTCATGGTACCTTACCATATTTCGTATTCTACTCAAGTACACCGTACCTTACGATGTTCTATAACTCACTTAAGGGCACCGTACCTTACGGTATTCCTTAGTTACTCTATCTCTCATCAATCCGTCCTTTGTGTGTGACCCTGTAGGTTTTCGTGACGTTGGCAATTATATTAAATCACGCATTTAACATAATAAACAGTGAGCGGTATCTAGCAACACATCACTGCTACCCAAGACACGAAAATGTCATGTGATCTGACAAAACCATCTGTGATAATAATTATGTGTATAATTACCCTTTTGCCCTTATGTCTATATTGAACACAAGGCATAGACCGTGTCATCCTTGTCCAGTTCAATATTGGGCCCATAGACATTTATCCTGTTATGCAGGATGGGCAAATTCCATCTAGGTCACTCATGTCCCTCAGCATGCTTCGTGGAGTACCCATCAACTGTCTTTATGGTTATCCAGTTACGGACAACGTTGGATCAGCAATAAAGCACTCGACTCTATGTAACACCCTTCTAAAATACCCCAATAATTAATTAAAACAACAAAATATGAATCAGAGTAGATATGCAATTTCAGGGTGTCACACTTGACACTTCACACCATTCACCAAAATAACTTGTCATGCTCCTTTATTAATCAAAATAAAACATTGCACAATTCGCAGCGGATAGAACTCTAACAACATGCAAACCATGTAACACATTACATGTAAAATTGTTCAACAACCAAAAGCGAAAACAAAGTAAAACATCCCGTCCCGATGTTACATATACCAGAGCATGACCCACTAAGGAACTACACTAGACTCCAAGCACTAGCTTCTACTCAATCACTGCTCGTTACCTGAAACATAGTTGTAAGGGTGAGTTCCTCAATCGATATAATAAGCATTATAAAATATCATGTAATGCTAAGTAAATTAACACATTCATCACCCTAATCATATCACACATTCAGCAACGGCAACATCAACTCATAATCATACTCAACACAAACACAAAACACATAATATTGGAATACATCCATTCATATTATACGCCATACATACATTATGAAATGAGACTCCATGCATGCGGTACCGACTATTCGTGAACACATAGTTCAACCTCACCGATCAAACCCAGATACGGCTACCAAGCTCACTAGTCCCACTCATTTGAGACCTAGTGACTCACTCACTAATTCCTCACCATGGGAATTAGCTACCACCATAAAGGCTATGCTATGCACGCTAAATCACCTAGCATGCAACCATCAACAACAATCCACAATGGACATATGCTCACACTCTAAGCCATAAACAGTCCATCCACAATTGCATACATAATAGATATATTCACAGCATTATGCATACCATCATACATCGTCAGCATATTTATCACAGAATCATATCATGTCATGCCAAATAATAAACCACAGTATTAGCACACTCTACTAATACCTATACTGCTCAAAACAACGGGAAATGATCCCTACTATATCATACATGCAATATATCATTCACCAATATAGGCCAATCATCAAATATGTACACATAATTCCATTCCAAAACGTACACAATATTTAAATATCAATTTTTCACTTTTCAAACAGTGTTAACCTGTTAACGCATTTGGTTAACCTGTTAACGCAAGACAGAATACAATTTTTACAGTATTTCAACAGTGTTAACCGGTTAACGCCCTGGGTTAACCCGTTAACGCAAGACAGAATACAAATTTAACAGTTTTTCAACAGTGTTAACCGGTTAACGCCCTGGGTTAACCTGTTAACGCAAGACAGAATGCAATTCTCACAGTATTTCAACAGTGTTACTCTTTTCATTCCCGGCCACCAAAATAACTTTTTCAAATCATGATACATCTTCGTAGCCCCAGGATGAATACTCAGGCCACTACGATGTCCTTCCTCAAGAATACTCTTCTTAAGTTTGGTAACATCCGGAATACACACCCGATTACCAAATTTCAAAACACCATTCTCATCAACTCTGAATTCACCACCTTGACCTTGATTCACTAGAGTCAACTTATCAACCAAAAGCACATCAGATTTCTGACCCTCTCTAATCTCATCCAGAATACCACTCGTTAACTTCAACATTCCCAATTTAACACTATTGTGAGTACTCTCACACACCAAACTCAAGTCTCTAAACTGCTCAATTAAATCCAATTCCTTAACCATTAACATAGACATATGCAATGATTTCCGACTCAATGCATCAGCCACTACGTTTGCTTTACCCGGATGGTAATTCAAACCAAAGTCATAATCCTTCAGAAACTCTAACCATCTCCTCTGTCTCATATTCAGCTCTTTCTGATCAAACAAATATTTTAAAATTTTATGGTCACTGAAAACCTCAAATCTTGACCCGTACAAGTAATGCCTCCATAACTTCAGAACAAATACCACATCTGCCAACTCTAAATCGTGTGTCGGATAGTTCCTCTCATGAACCTTCAGTTGTCTCGAAGCATAAGCTACAACCTGCTTATTCTGCATCAAAACACCACCCAAACCCAACAATGAAGCATCACAGTAAACCTCAAATGGTTCCGACGGACTTGGTAATATCAGAATAGGAGCAGTAGTTAACCTTCTCTTTAACTCTTGGAAACCTTCTTCACACTTTGAGTCCCAAACAAACGCTTGCCCCTTTCTAGTCAACATCGTCAACGGTAACGCCAACTTAGAAAATCCCTCAATGAATTTCCTATAATAACCTGCAAGTCCAAGAAAACTCCTTATCTCAGAAACTGACTTCGGAGCTTCCCACTTAGATACCGCTTCTATCTTAGAAGGATCAACAGCAACACCACCTCTTGAAACCACATGACCAAGAAAACTAACCTCTTCTAACCAAAATTCACACTTGGGCAGTTTAGCAAATAACTTCTTTTCTCGTAGAACTCCTAAAACCACTCTCAAATGTTCAGCATGCTCTTCTTCAGATTTCGAATACACCAAAATATCGTCAATAAACACCACAACAAACTTGTCTAGGTACGGATGGAAAATCCTATTCATATACTCCATAAATACCCCAGGCGCATTAGTCACACCAAAAGGCATTACAGAATACTCAAAATGTCCATACCTTGTTCTGAAAGCAGTCTTCTGAATATCCTCAGTTTTCACACGTATCTGATGATACCCCAATCTCAAATCTATTTTGCTGAACACACTCACACCAACCAACTGATCCATCAAATCATCAATCCTCGGCAAAGGATACCGATTCTTGATCGTCACTTTATTCAGTTGCCTGTAGTCCACACACAACCTCATAGTACCTTCTTTCTTCTTAACCAATAACACTGGTGCGCCCCACGGTGACACACTCGGACGAATAAATTTCTTATCCAACAGATCTTCCAGCTGGCTCTTCAATTCAGTTAACTCAACAGCAGACATACGGTACGGAGCCATCGATATCGGCCTAGTACCAGGTACCAAATCAATCGAGAACTCAACTTCACGCTCTGGCGGTAATTCATTCACTTCTTCAGGAAACACATCAGGAAAATCACACACCACGGCTAGATCGCAAATCACCAGTTTATCTTTAGCCTCCAAAGTCGCTAACAGCATAAACAACTCTGCCCCATCTGCTACTGCCTCATTCACCTGCCTTGCTGATAGAAACAAACTCTTTCCTTCCTTAATCTCAGGAAAGATCACAGTCTTATCAAAACAGTTGATATAAACTCGGTTAAACACCAACCAGTTCATACCCAGGATAACATCAATCTGCACTAGTGGAAGACACACGAGGTCCATCCCAAAGTCTCTACCAAAAATACTCAAAGGGCAATTTAAACAAACTGAAGTAGTAGTCACTGAACCCTTCGCAGGAGTATCAATCACCATACTCCCATGCATCTCAGATATCTCTAATTTAAGTTTCACAGCACAATCCAAAGATATAAAGGAATGAGTCGCACCTGTGTCAATAATAGCTACAAGAGGAAAGCCATTAATATAACACGTACCTCGGATCAAACGATCATCTGCAGAAGTCTCAGAACCCGATAAAGCAAAGACCTTGCCTCCCGACTGGTTCTCTTTCTTCGGCTTAGGACACTGTGGACTGATATGACCCACCTCTCCACAGTTGAAACAAGTCATAGTCTTCAACCGGCACTCTGCAGCCAAGTGACCACCTTTGCCACACTTGAAACACTTCTTCTCAGTACTGGTACACTCATGGATACGATGTCCAGCCTGACCACATCTGTAACACTTAGCAGGGGCACTGGAGTCTCCTCCACTAGGTCTCTTCATCCCACTCTGTCTCTGGAAACCTTTGCCAGCTGCATACGGCTTCCCACGATCATTCTGATTCTTGCCTTTCCTATCAACCCTCTGCTGATAGCTCTCCGCTCTGGCCTTGGTATCCTGTTCAAAAATCCTGCAATAGTCAACCAAGTCAGAAAACACTCTAATCCGCTGATACCCAATAGCCTGCTTGATCTCGGGACGTAACCCGTTCTCAAACTTCACACATTTTGAAAATTCCCCAGTAGCCTCATCATAGGGAGTGTAATACTTCGACAGCTCTGTGAACTTAGCAGCATACTCAGTAACAGACCGGTTGCCCTGCTTCAATTCTAAGAACTCTATCTCTTTCTTTCCTCTGACATCCTCTGGAAAGTACTTACTCAGGAATCTCTCTCTGAACACCGCCCAAGTGATCTCAGCACTCCCAGCAGCTTCCAACTCAATGCGGGCAGCAACCCACCAATCATCTGCTTCCTCTGACAGCATATGCGTACCGAACCTGACCTTCTGGTTATCGGCACACTCAGTCACTCGGAAGATCCTCTCGATCTCCTTCAACCACTTCTGAGCACCATCTGGATCGTATGCTCCATTGAACATTGAAGGATTGTTCTTCTGGAACTCACTCAGTTGACGAGCAGCTCCCAATCCCACAACATTCGGATTCCCTCCAAGTACTCCAGCTAGCATACCCAGAGCCTCAGTAATCGCAGCATCGTCTCTACCTCTTCCAGCCATCTCTATTCTGAAAACCCAACAAGCTAAAACAATAAGTACTGATAGGGTTACACAACACCTATCACATACAGGGAAACAGAATAATTACGACTCGACTCGACCGACTATACTCTGATACCACTAATGTAACACCCTTCTAAAATACCCCAATAATTAATTAAAACAACAAAATATGAATCAGAGTAGATATGCAATTTCAGGGTGTCACACTTGACACTTCACACCATTCACCAAAATAACTTGTCATGCTCCTTTATTAATCAAAATAAAACATTGCACAATTCGCAGCGGATAGAACTCTAACAACATGCAAACCATGTAACACATTACATGTAAAATTGTTCAACAACCAAAAGCGAAAACAAAGTAAAACATCCCGTCCCGATGTTACATATACCAGAGCATGACCCACTAAGGAACTACACTAGACTCCAAGCACTAGCTTCTACTCAATCACTGCTCGTTACCTGAAACATAGTTGTAAGGGTGAGTTCCTCAATCGATATAATAAGCATTATAAAATATCATGTAATGCTAAGTAAATTAACACATTCATCACCCTAATCATATCACACATTCAGCAACGGCAACATCAACTCATAATCATACTCAACACAAACACAAAACACATAATATTGGAATACATCCATTCATATTATACGCCATACATACATTATGAAATGAGACTCCATGCATGCGGTACCGACTATTCGTGAACACATAGTTCAACCTCACCGATCAAACCCAGATACGGCTACCAAGCTCACTAGTCCCACTCATTTGAGACCTAGTGACTCACTCACTAATTCCTCACCATGGGAATTAGCTACCACCATAAAGGCTATGCTATGCACGCTAAATCACCTAGCATGCAACCATCAACAACAATCCACAATGGACATATGCTCACACTCTAAGCCATAAACAGTCCATCCACAATTGCATACATAATAGATATATTCACAGCATTATGCATACCATCATACATCGTCAGCATATTTATCACAGAATCATATCATGTCATGCCAAATAATAAACCACAGTATTAGCACACTCTACTAATACCTATACTGCTCAAAACAACGGGAAATGATCCCTACTATATCATACATGCAATATATCATTCACCAATATAGGCCAATCATCAAATATGTACACATAATTCCATTCCAAAACATACACAATATTTAAATATCAATTTTTCACTTTTCAAACAGTGTTAACCTGTTAACGCATTTGGTTAACCTGTTAACGCAAGACAGAATACAATTTTTACAGTATTTCAACAGTGTTAACCGGTTAACGCCCTGGGTTAACCCGTTAACGCAAGACAGAATACAAATTTAACAGTTTTTCAACAGTGTTAACCGGTTAACGCCCTGGGTTAACTTGTTAACGCAAGACATAATGCAATTCTCACAGTATTTCAACAGTGTTAACCTGTTAACGCCCTGGGTTAACCCGTTAACGCAAGACAGAATACGCTTTTTGGCAAATTATAACAGTGTTAACCAGTTAACGCCCTGGGTTAACCGGTTAACGCAAAACAGAAAGCTGTTTCTGCGCTAACAACGAACAGAATGCAGAATTACCCGCATTTTTCGCCGTTGGAGGACTTCCGGACCTCCGATTTCGATTCCGTAAAAAGCTACACGTCCAGGAAATTACGACTCACCCCAATATAGATTCATTCACAGTTTTAACGTAATTTATTCATCACAATTCAAGGGTATTTATCAAAACCTAATTAGAGTCAATTCAATGGCTTATTACTACCCATTACATGTTAACCCATAATGCCCATTAAACGACGATAAACCCCCCTTACCTGAGTTAATCCGGAAAATCCTTTAACTTCAAGCTTTTCCCTTCTTCAACCCTTTTTCTCTTGCTCTTCCTTTTTGCCCTTTTTCCACTTTTTAGTCGCTTCTCTGTTTTCACGTGTAAAAACCTTTTTACTAAATGGGACTCTTTACTGATTCCAAAAATCGTTCCAATTCCAACTTTATTATTCCAATAATAATAATCCAATAATATTCCAATTATTTAATTAAATTAATAAATATACTAATAATAATATATATGAATGGTTTATCTTTTATTTTGAAAAATAATACCCTCTCATTCATATTATCATCATAATATACTATTAAACTTAAATTAAATAATTATCATATTTTATCGCGGTGTTACACTCTACATCTAGGGTCCATAGTGGTTTCAGGTCGAAGAGTGGAATACACTATTATCACCATGAGAGTAACTTATGACACTTTGCATAACTTTCTATATAGTATTCTCATAGCGGGTCAATCCGGTATAAATATTACTCCTAATATTCATACCTATGTTTAAGACTTGATAACTCTTTATCCATGATCCATGAGATGTGATCATCAGTCTACAAACATAATAGTCTTAATGCTTTAATATTATCCCATTTCACACTAAAGCTCGACTACGGATACTTTAAGAATAGTGTCCTTATGTTTAATGTGTTCTCATGATTAAGTCACACTTAATACATTAAACGGACTATCTATTCCAGGGATTTTATTAATCAACCATAATAAAGAAAATGCTTTTTATTATTAATAAATAATTCGATACAAGTACCAAAAAGTATTGGCCTCTAGGGCTTACACCAACAATCTCCCACTAGCACTAGAGCCAATCAGGCATACCCCGTATGCCCATTGATCTAGTATGACCATCATGCTTCTGTTGCGCAAGAGGCTTTGTCAGTGGGTCAGCTATATTGTCAAGTGTAGGTACTTTTCATATTTTCACATCTCCTCTATCTATTATCTCTCGAATGAGATGATAACGCCTAAGTATGTGTTTGGATCGTCGGTGAGATCTAGGCTCCTTAGCTTGTGCGATAGCACCATTGTTATCATAATAGAGACCAATGGGATCCACAATGCTAGGGACTATGCCAAGTTCACTAATGAACTTTTGATCCAAACAGCTTCCTTTGCTGCACTTGAGGCAGCAATATACTCGGCCTCGGTTGTAGAATCAGCAACTGTATCTTGCTTTGAATTTTTCAAGCTCACAGCGCCACCATTTCAGCAAAACATATAACCATTGGAATCATTCATATTAAAGCGTCTCAGCACCTTGTCTATGTACTCTGACTTAGGCCAAGCATTTTATTATCTATCTTTATAGATTCTGATTCCTAATATATATAGGCTGCTTCACCTAGGTCCTTCGTAGAAAAGCATTTCCCTACCCAAGACTTTACTTGTTGCAGAGTAGGGATATCGTTTCCAATAAGTAATATGTCATCTACATATAATACCAGGAATACGATCATGCTCCCACTAACCTTCTTGTAGACACAAGGCTCATCTTCGTTCTTGATGAATCCATATTGTTTTACTGTTTCATCAAAACGAAGATTCCAGCTTCTGGAAGCTTGCTTCAATCCATAGATTGATCTTTGTAACTTACATATCTTTTGGGCTTCCTCTGGTATGTCAAATCCTTCAGGTTGTGTCATGTACACATCCTCAAGAAGATTTCCATTAAGGAAAGCAGTTTTGACATCCATCTGCCATATTTCATAATCATGATATGCAGCGATAGTAAGTAAAATCCGAACCGATTTAAGCATTGCAACTGGTGAAAAGGTTCCATCATAGTCAATCCCATGAATTTGTTTATATCCTTTTGCAACCAGTCTTGCCTTATAGGTATATACCTTACCATCCATGTCAGTCTTCTTTTTGAAGACCCACTTGCATCCTATAGGGTTAACTCCTACAGGAGGCTCTACCAAGGTCCAAACTTGGTTTGTGTACATGAAATCCATTTTAGATTTCATGGCTTCTAGCCACTTCTCAGACTCGGGACCAGTTATGGCCTCTTGGTAGGTCACAGGCTCATCTTGATCCATGAGTAATACATCACCTTGATCAGTTATGAGATATCCATATCTCTCAGGTAGTTGACGTATCCTGCTTGACCTACGCTGGTTTTGTTCTACTTGAGCAGGTTGCTCTTCCACAACTACTTGTGTTTCCTGCTCCAATTCCTCCATAGGTGTGTCGATGCTTTGTGATTCTTGAATTTCTTCAAGCTCTACTTTCCTCCCACTGGTTCTTTTGGAAATAAAATCCTTTTCTAGGAAAACTCCAGTTCGAGCGACAAACACTTTGCCCTCAGAAGGATTGTAGAAGTAATACCCTCTTGTTTCTTTAGGATACCCCACAAATAAGCATTTGTCAGATTTGGGCTCAAGCTTAGTTGAAATTTGTCGTTTCACATAAACTTCGCAACCCCAAATCTTCATGTAAGACATATGTGGTTTCTTACCATTCCATATCTCATATGGTGTCTTCTCAACCTTTTTGGATGGAACACGGTTAAGTGTGTAAGATGCTGTCAATAGTGCATGTCCCCAAAAGGAGTTTGGAAGATCGGCGTGACTCATCATGGATCGGACCATGTCTAACAGGGTTTGATTTCTTCTCTCAGATACACCATTCCATTGGGGTGTTCCAGGAGGAGTGAGTTGGGATAGGATCCCACACTCTTTCAGATGGTCATCAAACTCTAGGCTTAAATACTCACCACCTCGATCTGATCGAAGAGCTTTAATATTTTTACCTAGTTGATTTTGTACTTCATTCTTGAATTCCTTGAACTTTTCAAAGGACTCCAATTTGAGTTTCATTAGATACACATAACCGTATTTACTGAAATCATCGGTAAATGAAGTACTGAAAACCTCCTCTGGCTGGTATGTTCAGTGGTCCACATACATTAGTATGTATGAGGGCCAAAAGATCATCAGCTCTTTCACCTTCTCCTGTGAATGGAGATTTTGTCATCTTCCAAGTACTTTGGGCAGTTTCTCTTCCAGTGTCCGGTCTTACCGCAATGGAAGCAGGTGCCTGCCTTTGCTATGCCTCCACTAGGCTTCAAAGCAGCAACAGTGGGTCTGGGTTTGGCAACTTCCTTGTCTTTCCCTTTATCACCCTGCTTGGTGGGCCTTTTGTTCTGTCTCTTTCCATTTCCGATCATCATAATGGACTTCCCTTTTGTCTTCAGATTCTGCTCAGCTGTTCTCAACATGCCTAGCAGTTCAGGAAGAGATTTATCCATATCATTCATGTTGAAATTTAGGACAAATTGACTTAATCTTTCTGGCAACGATTGCAAGATCAAATCAGTCGCAAGTTCCTTTCCGAGGGGAAAACCCAATCTCTCAAGGTTTTCCACATACCCAATCATCTTGAGTACATGGGGACCTATAGGGGCTCCCTCAGCTAACTTGCTTTGAAAAAGGGCTTTTGAAACTTGAAACCTCTCATGCCTTGCTTGCTCTTGATAGAGCATCTTCAGGTGTTCGATCATATCGAACGCTGACATGTTCTCATGTTGCTTTTGCAATTCTGAGTTCATGGTAGCCAGCATGAGACAAGCAGTTTCATTGGCATCATCGACATGCTTCTTATAAGCATCTCTTTCTGCCTTAGGTGCAGAACTAGGAGGTTCCTCTTGAGGAACAGGTGTCTCCAAGACATACAGCTTTTTATCATGTTTGAGGACAATCCTCAGGTTTTGGTGCCAATCCAGAAAATTTGTCCTAGACAATTTTTCCTTGTCAAGGATTGATCGCAAGATGTTGTTAGAGGTGTTTGCTGTCATGGTTATCTACATAAGGATTAAGAAAATATAAGTATCATTGACATATTTAATTAGGCCTTTAATCAAATATGCTCCCACTATTTTACTCAAAACAAATGACCCTCATCATTTGATTCGGAAAATCCCGTTGGAAGATTTTCTAGTGGGTCGAGATCCATATTTCACTTCGTTCTAAGTCCGCGTAGGCGGATTACACAAAACTAGGTTATTTAGGTAGGAACTCTTTCCAGTTGTATCTCATACAACTCTCGAAAATTTCAGTTGGGTGAATAACTCCTTATTCCAATCCATCATATGGATTATTCTCAACTCTTGCTTCTAAACATATATAATAAAATTATAATCAAGTTTGACTCATCGTTTTAGCAGTTGGATATTACAATTATCCCATCGCACCTTAACTAATACAAAACATGCATCTCGCGTAGGCGAAACCTACATTATTCGATACCAGTCTTGATGAGTGCTAAAACTTGGAAAGCAAACATATATAATATTATTATGATTTGTTTAGTTAAGTTTTACTCATTGTCTTAGCAGTTGGATATTACAATTATCCCATCGCACCTTACTAATATATAGATCATGCACCTCGCGTAGGCGAAACCTACATTATCCGATACTAGTCTTGATGAGTGCTAAGACTTGGAAAGCATAAACTTAATATTTTAGTTTGAGGGAATTGCAATTGTTCTGATCTCACCGGCTTGTTTATCATATAAACCGTCTCTCACATGCATCAACATACATTCACATGCATCAACATACATACAAACAAAATGAAACAGTTATGGCCCCTATCGCAATTGTTCTCCCAAGCCAATGAGAGAACCTAAGCTAACCTACAACGATCTAAGCTTCTCCAAGCAAGATCTTCAAGGTTGTCCTCCTTTAATATTGAATTCTTCTCTAAGCTTCTCCAAGCAAGATCTTCAAGATTGTCCTCCTTTGATATTGAAATCTTTTCTTTCTTCATAACATTGTCTTCTTCTCTTTCTTCATAACATTACAGAAGAAACTCGTTTTACATACGAGGGTTTGAGATGAGAAAAGAAG
The DNA here is from genome assembly GCF_024323335.1 of Lathyrus oleraceus. Taxonomy (NCBI): domain Eukaryota; kingdom Viridiplantae; phylum Streptophyta; class Magnoliopsida; order Fabales; family Fabaceae; genus Lathyrus; species Lathyrus oleraceus. The sequence goes on along the minus strand of NC_066583.1, from coordinate 371,869,985 downwards.
TTACATTAAGAGATCAAAAGGAGAGGCACGACACGCAGGTCGTATTTAAAAACCCAAAACAAAATAAAGGACAACTAAGGCCATAACTGATCATCACAAGGCAATAATAACAAACACATTATTATTATTATTAATTTTTAATTCCTTTAATTAATTAAAACAAAATTAAATTTCGGCGACCGATCACACTACGCAGAGTTAGCCTTGCGTAGTCACAAAACAGAAACCCCAAGAATTCTGACCCTGTGAGTGTGACGACAGTCACAAGCATGTTACGACCGTCACAGGTCACAAGCATGTTACGACCGTCACAGGCATATGTTACGACCGTCACGGGGCCAAAACAGAAACGCCTACAATTTTGGATCTGTGAGTGTGACGACCGTCACAAAGCACGTGACGGCCGTCACGTCCTTGTTACGACCGTCATGGGCCTGTTACGAACGTCACGCGTCTTGTTACGACCGTTACGCATCTAAAATAACAGAACTTTGAAACAGTCTACAGACCTGTTCCAAAAACCCTAAATTCACAACTCCTTGACAGCACAACCCTTGCGCCGTCACCAACCCTAATGCGCCAATTTCAGACCGTCAAACACACCTCGATTGTTGATTCAGTATGATTGATCAACAGGTCATTGCTTCACCATACTAATGTCGGATTCCGAAGCAAATGACCATTGATCGCTCAAAGGAAAACAACCACTTAGTGTTTGAATGAACGAAACAGAAACAATATATCACATATACCGTACTTTGCATTAGGATTACTTATATCATATATAAGTTGATCGGTCTCAATTGCGTAACCTATGGACGATCGATGTATCGCTGCTTCACCATACTAATGTCGGTACCGAAGCATAGTCAACATCAATCATCCAACTTATACACTCATGATGCCAAATTTAATTACCCGTTTAATTAATTGATTCATTCTGTCTTTTAATCATATTAATACAGAAATTAAACAGCTATCCGATTCATGGTTTCGTAAGTGGCTCTGATACCACTGAAGGAGAATTGCGGTCCAAAACGCAGCGGAAATTAAAATTTCTCCTTTAGAGATCCTTACGAATGGTCATGATCAGTGATAGAATATTTACCTCTTGTGACGATTGAAACCTTTCGTGCAGATCTCTTGTGACGATCAAAACCTTTGATGCAGATCCACGAAGCGATCACGAACGTTGAACGATGACAACGTCTCTACTCAGTCCACACGAACGGGTTCCTTCAATCTCAGTGCTAGCTGGTACGAATAAAGGCTTTGAGTGAGAGAAAACGAAAATAATGCAACCGCCATTTATGCTTTTGCACAAGGGTTCTATTTATAGAACCACTTGTGTGGGCTTCAAGCTAAAAAGCCCACCTAAGTGTATTTTGGCCCATATCTTATACTATGCCCAAAATCACTTAAGCTCATGGTACCTTACCATATTTCGTATTCTACTCAAGTACACCGTACCTTACGATGTTCTATAACTCACTTAAGGGCACCGTACCTTACGGTATTCCTTATTTACTCTATCTCTCATAAATCCGTCCTTTGTGTGTGACCCTGTAGGTTTTCGTTACGTTGGCAATTATATTAAATCACGCATTTAACATAATAAACAGTGAGCGGTATCTAGCAACACATCACTGCTACCCAAGACACGAAAATGTCATGTGATCTGACAAAACCATCTGTGATAATAATTATGTGTATAATTACCCTTTTGCCCTTATGTCTATATTGAACACAAGGCATAGACCGTGTCATCCTTGTCCAGTTCAATATTGGGCCCATAGACATTTATCCTGTTATGCAGGATGGGCAAATTCCATCTAGGTCACTCATGTCCCTCAGCATGCTTCGTGGAGTACCCATCAACTGTCTTTATGGTTATCCAGTTACGGACAACGTTGGATCAGCAATAAAGCACTCGACTCTACATCTAGGGTCCATAGTGGTTTCAGGTCGAAGAGTGGAATACACTATTATCACCATGAGAATAACTTATGACACTTTGCATAACTTTCTATATAGTATTCTCATAGCGGGTCAATCCGGTATAAATATTACTCCTAATATTCATACCTATGTTTAAGACTTGATAACTCTTTATCCATGATCCATGAGATGTGATCATCAGTCTACAAACATAATAGTCTTAATGCTTTAATGTTATCCCACTTCACACTAAAGCTCGACTACGGATACTTTAAGAATAGTGTCCTTATGTTTAATGTGTTCTCATGATTAAGTCACACTTAATACATTAAATGGACTATCTATTCCAGGGACTTTATTAATCAACCATAATAAAGAAAATGCCTTTTATTATTAATAAATAATTCGATACAAGTACCAAAAAGTATTGGCCTCTAGGGCTTACACCAACACGAACCGCTCCTTTTCAAAAGGGGTAAAGATGGCATTTTTCGCCGTTGCGTTCCGGAAGAAGAGGTAAATAATATTATCAAGCATTGTCATTCCGCACCTTATGGTGGACATGCGAGCACCTCTAAGACATACGCCAAGATTCTTCAAGCTGGCCTATTCTGGCCTACCATGTGGCGTGATGTCTATGCTTGCATTGTCAAATGTGATAGATGCCAACGCACTGGAAACATTTCAAGGCGTGATGAAATACCTCTAAGAAACATTCAGGAAGTAGAACTCTTTGACGTATGGGGTATAGATTTCATGGGACCTTTCCCACCATCCTTAGGAAATAGGTACATCTTAGTAGTTGTAGACTATGTGCCTAAGTGGATTGAAGCTATAGCTGCACCCACAAACGACACTAGGGTAGTAATCAAACTATTTAAAAACTATATATTCCCTAGATTTGGAACACCACGTTTAGTCATAAGCGATGGAGGATCACACTTTATATCGAGAATATTTGACAAACTTTTAAGAAAATATGGAGTTAGGCATAGAGTAACAACACCATACCATCCACAAACTAGTGGCCAAGTAGAAGTGTCCAATAGGGAGATAAAACAAATCCTAGAGAAAACTGTTTCTATTTCTAGGAGAGATTGGTCTCAGAAGCTTCAAGAAGCATTATGGGCCTATAGAACCGCTTTCAAAACCCCTATAGGAACTACTCCTTGCCAACTAGTCTATGGAAAATCCTGTCACTTACCGTTCGAATTAGAGCATAAGGCCTATTGGGCCATTAAAACTTTGAATTTAGACTACCTAGCCGCTGGAGAAAAGCGTACCCTAGACATTCATAAACTAGAAGAACTTAGGCAATCTGCCTACGAGAATGCAAAAATATACAAAGAAAGAACAAAAGCTTATCATGACAAAAGAATAGTAAAGAAAAACTTCAATATAGGCGATCCTGTTCTCCTTTTCAACTCTAGGTTACGACTCTTCCCTGGAAAGCTACGTTCAAGATGGACTGGTCCTTTCGAAGTATCCAAGATTCTGAGATCCGGAGCCGTAGAAATCAAGAACGAAACCTGTAGTCCATTCATTGTAAATGGACAAAGACTGAAGCTCTACGAAGGAGGAGACATTCCAGCATACTACTCAAGCCACACTCTGATTGATCCACTAATTCCTACTACTACAGGTGTATAAATTCTAATCATCAAGCTAATGACGTTAAACAAGCGCTGCGTGGGAGGCAACCCATGGTTTTTTTTATTTTACTTTTTTGCATTTATTTAATTTAATTTTAGTTTAGTTTTATTTTTCACCGAGACTAAATATTTGAATGGTTTATACTTTCAGGATCACTTCCCTAATTTCTTCAGGATGCAGGATTTCGATGATATGCATGTGGCCTATAGAGATGACGCACCGAGAGAGCGCTACATTGCTCTTTATCAGCGCCCTATGGCGCCCACACGTTATCCTGATCAGCATTGTATGGAGGCACTGGGCATTGAGCCGAGTATCCGATTCATTAGCCACCAGCTTCACTGGGATGAGTTTGCTGACGACTTGAGTAACACCTACAGGAACCTGACATTGGAGTTCCTGAGTTCATTCGACTATGACCCATACTCTGGACCAGATGGGTGCGCTGCTTTCAGGCTCTTTGGAGTTGAGTACTCTTTCAGCCAAAAAGAGTTCGGCGACCTATTGGGCTTCCAGACCACTCCTGATGCTATCCCGGAGACACCTATGGGATATTTTCTGGGTAAGGAGGTGGAGAAGTTTTAGAGTGATATATCAGGTGGCGGAAGCCAAGATCCGTCTACGCAGTTGTCTCATGTTATACATAACCCCGCCTTTAGATACTTTCAGATGATATTGGCACATTCCTTCCTGGGAAGACCGGATGCATAGACATTACTGAGTGAAGAGGAGATCTTCCTACTATTTTGTGCATCCCAGTCTCGCCCAGTAGCATGTGGGAACTTTTTGTTATATAGTCTCAGCGGTATCTCCAGATCTACCGAAGGAGTCATCCATGTGGGCGGGATCATCACGCAGATTGCTGTCGCTTTAGGTCTGTCTCGCAAGCTGTCACATCTCCGGATCTACTGTGGGTACACTACCATGGACATCGACTTCTGTTTGACCAGGGTTGATGAGGAGAGCCTCTTTCCACCCATGTCAGTTCCGATTGCTAGTCGACAGCGAGGTTATTCATTATTTCACACTGCCAGATCCTATGATGACCAGTGTGCATGACCCAGCGAATTGGAGTTATCCTATGGAGGGCCAGGGAGAGACCGTCGAGGAGCCGAGATCACCACCCATTGCTGAGTACACGCCTACACCACCTTCTCCCAGGATCACTGTTTTCTCTAATAATCTTTCATTGCAGACCCCCGACATCCGCACCCAGATTGCAGAGTGTCGTAGAGAGATTGCAGAACTTAGACAGGAGGTGGCTGACCTCACTTTACAGATGGGAGTATCTGATCTCACCCACGCTACCGAAGCCGACTGTTTATATCAGGAGATCGTAGAGCTCAGGCAGGAGGTAGCCATGCTCCGTGGATCCACTCAGGAAGACGATATCCCTACTATAGGATCTCACCATTTCATCTTATTTTATCTTCTTTTTTTATATTTCTCGTATTTACATAACTCATTTTATATTATCGCATTTGGAATACTATATAAACTATGTCTATACATTGATATCTCTACTTTTATCTATATATGTCTTATGTTTGTTTTATTTGCATTTTTTTATTTTAATTGTTTATTTATTTATTAGTCTAATATTTAAATTATGTTTTATTTTTATTTTTATTTTTACTTTTATAAAATTATGCAAGCCAATGATACTAGGAAATCACAAGACAAATGCTATCCGGACCCCTCAAAGCCAAAAGACAAGAGAAGCCCAAGCCAAAGGACCAAAATCCGGTCTCGCCAGATTTTGCCTTGTGGCGCCCGCCACAGCGTCTGTAAAAGGTCGGGGCAGAACCCTTTTCTTCACCATTTTCACACCTTACAACCTTCCAAACCCATTTTTCCACCTTGCAAAAACGTCCTTGAACCCACAAAAAGCTCACACCTTTCTAATCACCACATCGTACAAATCATTTTTCTGATTTCCATTTTCATTTTCATCCGTCGGATTTCGTAAAAATCCAACCTTTTCAAATTCCACTTCATCTTCTTCGTCACTTTTCAAGAGCTACACAAATGGAGTTTAATGGATTCATTCTTCGAGGAGGGAAACCGGGGGATAGACAAAGAAAAATCATCGAACGATTGCAAAATCGGGAGATCCTCCCGACAAGGTATGTTGACGAAAACTGTCTCTACACTTTAGGTATCTATCATAGCATATTTCATTTATTAGATAACTTAGGTTTGCATAATTTCTTTTCCAACAAAGAACCTACCTACGAGCGATTGACAATTGAATTTTTGAGTTCCTTAATCTATATTGTCAATCCTAACACTGCTAGCACAGTTGGTACTGTCAGATTTAGAATGTTCACTGTTGAATATGAATTCAGTACCAACGAATTAGCCAGCTTGTTAGGAATCCCTCATGGGGACGGTGCTATTTGTGAGGCACCTTTGGATTCAGATTGGTCAGTTGAGGTGTTCTCCTTCTGGCAGAGACTGTCAAGCACTTCCATAAATTCTTTTGAGGGAGTTCTTGCCTCGACTATCCACAAACCGACCATCAGAGTTTTTAGATATCTGTTGGCATGTACTATTTTTGGCCGGGAGAATCCAAATAAGGTTAATGCTAGAGAGCTTCTATTTTTGCAAGGAAGCCTCACAAATAGACGAATTAATTCGGTCCCGTTCATGCTTGCTTATATGACCTTAACTTTGAATAAAGCGGGACCGATTTCTTTTGGTGGATTAATTACGTCTATTGCTCGGGCGCTTAACCTGAATAATGAGATGGCTACCCTAGACCCCTTACCTCCTCGCACAATTAACCTGAAATTTCTAAGAGACATGAAATTGTGCCGTTTGAGAAGAGAAGGAGGGTATATGCTTATGGTTCATGGTGTAGCCATCCCATCTGTTGTTTTACCATTCACTAGACGTACAGATGTACGAGATGAAAGGAATTGGACCTACGCTCTAGATGATCCACCTATTTTGGGTCCTCTTCCTCCTAACATTCCTGATGAGGCGGGACATGACACTGATGATGAATATGATCGGAGAGAGAGATCTCCCGTACCCCATGTGTCCCCCCATCACCCTTCACCACCACACACCGCACCATCTTCTTCTTCTGCAGGTACCACTCATGGCTTTTATATTACAGAGGAGATGTGGCGTGACCACATGGCTAGAGAGAAAAGGCGTGACGACCTACTCTCTACCATCCAACAACAACTGGCGAATAACACGAGCTTCATGCAAGAATCGTAGTGGAGGACAGACAGGTCCTATGACACTGTTCTACAGTCCCTGCAAACGATCACAAATACACAAGCCCGTCAGCAACACTACCACCAGAGACACATGGCACTCATTGAAGCCACCCAAGGTTCCATTATGGGTAACCTTCGGGAGGTGATGACCGCTCAGGATGCCCTGCAGGCGAGGATGGATCAGAGAGATCGTCGTCATACCCGATCCCGTCGTCCACCTCAGGATGGAGAAGGCACCAGTGGTCAGCAATAGGTTGTCAGGTAACTCTTCCGTTATCTTATTTCGAAACATTGGGGACAATGTTCGATTTAAGTGTGGGAGGAGACTCTATCGTCTTTTCTTTATTGTTTTTCTCGTCTTTCCTTTATCGCTTTTCTTTGCTGTTTTTAGATAGCTTGTTTATTTTTACTTTCCTTTTAGTTGTTAATTTTGCTTTTTAGTATAATGCATGAGTCTGACGAGTCACCAAATATAGTATATCTTTAGTACAATCTAATCTCCCCATACCTTTAGCCCCACCGATTTTTTTTTTGCAAAAGAAAACAGTGTTATTCCGAAAGTTTTCAGGTTTTAAAGACATGTTTTGAGTAAGGATGCGGTGACTTGGGAGAACTTTGCGAAACATCAGTATTATTTTAGCACCATAGAATTCGTAAATATAGGAACCACTCCCGAAACCCCATATACCATGGCCTTAATCATCATTTCAGTATAAGTCCTCAGTAGTTTATCTCAGCAGTCAGCTCCGGCCTACGCATCCTCTATGTAGGGGACCGATGCAAATAAGTGAATGATCCAGCAAAACAAAAAAATAAAAGAAAGCAAAAAAAGGCAACTCCGGTATAGGTGACCCTCACAAAGTCATTTAAACCAAAGAATTGTAAAAATTTGCTGCAAAAAGAAAAAGAAAAAGAAAAAATGAAAAGAAAAACTTACCCATTGTTAGTTGGTTCAGAGGTATCTGGCACTGAACTCGGTAGGGCGGATTACGATCCGATCCCCCACAACTACAGTTGGGTCCAATAAAAGGGTTTACACATATTTATGTGCCAGAAACCCCATGCTAAGATCATAATCACTAACAGACCACTTTACTATGAAGCATGTACGGATAACGGGCTTAATGTGATTGCGCCTGAATGAAAAGGACACAAAAAGAGATGAAGAGGTAGGCCTAGGTATTGTGGGATAATATGGGTTGGTTAATATAGGAATGAAGTTTATGTCCGTATTTGCGGATTAGTGTCATCATGATACCCTTAGTTCACTCAGTTAGTACTTATCACTGCATCCCGACTTGAACTTAGAATTTTTACCTAAAGCACTCGTTTACACCAGTTTTTCTTTTATGAGTTTTTTAATGTTTTGCTTGAGGACAAGCAAAGGTTTAAGTGTGGGAGAGTTTGATAACACTGAAATTTACCGTATTTTCGACTCCGATTTCACATGCATTCTAGTTGTTTTATTGTGTTATTACTATGTTTTTCTTTGTTTTCAGGTTTTTACTTTAATCGGAGCCCCGATCGAGAAAAGGAGCGAAAAAGAGCTAAAAACCCTAAAATTCAGCATTTTGTACTTGTGGCTTCCACCATGGCTAGCGCCATAGACCCTGCCATGACGTGTCCAAGCTCAACCTCCCTCAACTGCCACATTCCCCACTACTTCCACTAAGGCGCCTCAGACTGGCCTTGTGGCGGGCGCCATGGCCTTGTGGCGGGCGTCACAAGAGGAAAAGTTTTCCCTCCCATTTTCAAGTTGAAGGGCATCCTTGTCATTTCCATCTTTTTACTTGCTTATAAATAGAAACTCGAAATCACTTTTACAACCATCCAAACTTAGAGCAGAGGCAAACTCAGAGCAACTTTGTTTCACTTAGACATATATTCAGTATTTTAAAGTGGTAATCGCTTCGCATTGGAGTGTTACCACAATTGTGTAATCAAGTCTGTAATCGAGTCTGTAATCGAGTTTGGAGCACTTTGGAAGGAAGTTAATCTTGCCGCCATTTTCATTTTCGCTTTGCAATTTACTCAACCCTCCGATTGGAGCAGGTTTTTATTACTTGTCTTTATCTTATTTATTTTTCCGCACTCGCTTTACTTTATTTATTTCTCGCACTCGCTTTACTTTATTTATTTCTCGCACTCGCTTTACTTTATTTATTTTCCCGCACTCGCTTTACTTAATTTATTTCTCGCACTCGCTTTACTTTATTTATTTCTCGCACTCGCACTTTACTTTTATTTATTTCCCGCACTCGCTTTACTTTATTTATTTTCTCGCACTCGCTTTACTTTTATTTACTTTCCGCACTCGCACTACTTTTATTTAAATTAATGCACTTTTACTTTACCATGTCTAACTAAATTTATAAGGTTAGAATGTAAGGATCGTAATTGAACCGATAATCCGTACAATTGTTCGTAGAAGCACTTAAGGGCTATTTTAACTTTCAACTTAAGTTTTCCCGCACTTCAATTCCGTTGGGTAAGATCGAAAGTTGTCCAACGTCTATCTAAACTTAATTGTTTTTAACTATTTCAAAAACAGCGAAAGTGCTTTGTTTAGTTCATTAGGAGTTTTTAATTTAAGAAGAAAAGAGATTTTAAAACTATTTTTGGACGCGTTTATAAGTTTAGAGTCTGGTTCGTAAGAACCTCTTTTGGTTAAGAAATCCAGGTTATAATACTTTTCAACTTAGTCAAGATACTATATTTCTTAAAAATAGGTTTACTACTCTAACACAATGCGCGCCTTTTTATAAGTGACAATAAGAGGGTTTGATTAGGGAGTACAACTCGGTTCTGAATACGCGAAAGCGACAGTTCCCGTTAAATTAGTTCTTTTCAAAGTAGGAAACATTGCCCATAAGTAGTTCTATTAGCAAGTACTTGGATTATTAATTGATTATGTGAATTACATTCGATCCTGTCTTTATTAATTAAACTTTATTCAATACTTTACTTTTCATTGCACACTCTAAAAACACCTATTTTGATTGCCTTTGATAAACACCATAACAATAGATAACGATAGATTGACACTTGGTCTCTGTGGATTCGACAATCTTTTATATTACTCTGACGCGTTCGTATACTTGCGAAAAGCACGCATCAATATATCCCAACCATTTTCTCTCCAACCTTGAATAAGATGTTTTATTGAACGAACCAAGTTCATAGCATTAACTACATCTTGATTTTTTTTTGTAAGGCTTGACAAAGCATATCTGTTATTCCCATGATTTCTTTCATCAAGTGCAAAATAAATATAAAATCAAATGCCTTTAAGTAATTGTAACAACTATCTGCATCCCCACGTGTAGCATAACTCCCTCTATCTTTTGCAATTTTTTTAAAAACTAAACAAGTTGCTTCATACATGTTTATCAAGCTAGAAATTAAATCGTAATGTGATCCCCAACGAGTATCTCCAGCTCGTTTCAATGTACCAACTTGATTTGCACCTTTACCAGTTACAATCTCATCAATCTCTAACAAATAAGCAATTTCTTCTAATTGGGCAGCTTGTAACTCATCATGACGCTTTGTAGAAGAACAAACAACATTCACAACAAAGATCAGCTTCTCAAAAAATTTATGAACAGGTTTGACTTCTCTTGATGATGTAACTAATACAAGTTGCAATCGATGAGCAAAACAATGAACATAGTATGCATAAAGACAATCCTTCATAAATAGGGCTTGTAAACCATTCCATTCTCCTCTCATATTGCTAGCACCATCATACCCTTGGCCACGAATGTTAGAAACATCAAGGTTATGTCGAGAAAGTATATCACATATTGCTTCCTTAAGAGTTAAAGATGTGGTGTCTTTAACATGTGCCACATCAAAAAATCTCTCTTGTATTAAACCAACTTTATCAACAAATCTTAATACAAGAGCCATTTGTTCCTTTTTTGACTCATCACGAGCTTCATCAACAACGATACAAAATTTGGAATCACCAATTTCCTCACGAATACTCTTTTTCACCCTACTAGAAAGAATTTGCAAGAGCTCTTTTTGAATTTGATGTGAAGTATACTTGCAATTTTGTGGAGCATTTTCCAACACAACTTTTGCAACTTCATCATTGTAGGATGCTAAAAGTTTCAATAACTCAAGAAAGTTACCTTGATTTCTTGATTTTCTACTTTCGTCGTGACCCCTAAAAGCACAAGCTTGTAGTGTTAACCAACGAATAGTGTCAATTGAAGTCTTGAGTCGTAACCGATTATTCATTCTTTGACTTGAACTTTGCACTTGAATAACATTTCTAATATGACTATCTTGATTCAACAAGTCTTGACAAGCTTTCATTGCATTGTTGTGTGGTGAGCAAGGATCCTTCCCTATGTGTTTAAGAAAGGAACAATGTTTTCCATTCCTAACTTTCTTCCAATTTCTAAAACCCATAGAAATAAAGACAAGTGATCCGGGACGTCCACTTAGTTTTTTGCTAAAAAGGTAACATGGTAAGCAATATGCGGCATCTTCAGATGGTGAATATTCTAACCATGATGGAAATATGCTAAACCAAGTATGTTGAAACCTTCTCGGATGATCCTCGTTACCGGACAAATGATAGTTTTCTAAATGAATTTGATATGGACCCCATTTTAGATAAGCTCTTTGTATTGCATCCACTTGATTTGGTGGATATTGCCAAATCGGAGGACGCTTTCCAAGATCGCATTCCAAAGAATTTTCAAAACCATGATGCTCTTCAATTGTTGGATTCTCAAGAACTGTTTCAGATTCGGATGTCGGGATTATAATTTCTTCATCTCTCTTTTCTCTTTCAATTTCACATGCTTTCCTTTTGAAAAAAGAATCAATTTTCCTATTATTCATCTTTATTCTTCCTATAATATCATATCAGATCCAAAAATCAATTTAGAGAACATAAAATTAAAAGAGAAAAAAATTAATAAATTTAATTAATCAACCTTAATCCGTTTTCAAATACCGGTAACTTCACTATTAGAAATTAGCAGCAACAATGATTAAATAAACCTTATTACAGTGTATAACTATATTTATAAATTACAGTGTTATGAATTGACTTAATAAACCTCATATAGATTATTTTAACACATCAAGAAAGAAGAACCCTAAAAATCTCAAAAACACAAATCAAGCAATCACTTTAATTTGTTACTTTTTATAAAAGAAGAATGAATAAAGTTTTTTACCTGTTAGATGCCGATCACTTTAATCTGTTCCGATTCCGGTGCCGGTAGCAAATCCATATGAGAAAGAAAGGAAAGGTAGGGTTTTTTTTACCTTATCTATATTTTAACCTAACTTTGAATGACAAAGAAAAAATAAAATAAAATTTTAATTTAAAATAAGGATGTTTTAGTAATTTAATATATATGAATTAAAAAATAAATAAAAAGTTGAGGGGTGGCCGTGGCCTTCCCACGTCCCCCCTCAGTTTCGCCACTGTTTGAGAGGTTATGAAAGATGAAGTATGAATGGAATGATATATCTGAAAGAGAGTGTATAACTTCTTCTTAATTTCTTATGCTTTAAGTTTTGAGGTAAGTAGATCAACTTTTTCATACATATATTCCAAAAGGTAATCCTAATTCTCGGGTCAAGAATCACTCATAAAGTAAGAACCACACTATAATCACTCTAATACTTATCAAACTTGATCATCATTCTTTCAACCATTTCTCTAATAAAAGTGTCTTCATATTTGATGTTTGCTACCATAACACACTGAATTTTTTTAATTTTCAAAAAAAAAAAATTAGAAGTAGGATAAGACGTTCCAAATATCAAATTTGTGGTCTCGTAAAATGGCAACAAGAATGTGCATACCTTATCTCCTCTTTTTCAATCTTCTTCTGAAGGGAAACCCTTATAACTATCATCATGAAAACCAAGATTTCTAAATACACGTCGATACTTTAATTCACTTTAAAGAATCAAATAAGTAGAGTTCCATCTAGTGGAAACATCGTAAGACAAACCAACTGAAGTTTCAACACCACTAATGAGTTTAATGCATTCCTTGAAATTTTTTCATTCTACCATTTGATCCCTTCACATATTTGACACTTTCTCTAATATTTTCCAATGCACCACTAAGTACAATCAGATTTAAAATATGCGTAGAACAACGAATATGAAATAATCCTCCATCAAATAACAACCAGTTTTGCAAGACAAGTTATCCTTTAAAGTGAGCTTGTATCACGTTATTAGCTGAAGCATTATCTATTGTGAGCGAAAATTTTTCTTCTAAAGTTCCCAATATAATAAATTTCAAGAATCTTTTTCGAAAACTCAGATCCCGTATGTGGGGTAGGCATACGACAAAAGTTTAGAATCCTACTCTTCAAATTCCAATTGAAATCAACGTAATGGACAATCAAGAAAATATAAACCTCATTAGTACAAGATATCTACATATCAAAAGTTAATGAAATTCTAGAGGGAAGATTAGCTAAATCATTATTAAGTGTTTTTTTCTCTATCTTGAATATTTCATCAACATTAGCCTTAGAAGTATTTTGTAAAATAAGAGAAAAATCAATGTTCAAATATTTCAACTAATCCCTAAATTTTTGAAACTCCACAAAATTATGTGGAAAATCATGTGCAATGATCGTAGTAACACACATTAACCTAGAAACCTTTTTATTTATTGTAAATTTTTTGAATCTACGTTACAAGTCGACCATCACTTGACCTACATCAACATATTTGATTTTAGTGCACTTTCTCATATAATGATTCAAACTCATGATGCCATAATTCCTATCGCCATCCTTCAAAATCCTTGAACAACCATTAAACATAGCATCTGGAATCTCATCTTTATGCCTACCAAATTTAGTAAACACTTACAATCAACATTAGAAATTTTGGCCTTCTTAGACTTAGGTGAATTAACATCATCTACAAATTTAGTTGATTCATTTTCACATTGGATAATTTTATTCTCATGGACCAAATCAACCAAATTCACTTCATCTACAATTTCATAATCAAATATTTATTATTCCATTTCAAGTTATCACATATGTATTCAAATAAAAATTAATTATAACAAATACAAATTAAAAAAAATATAAGCGTCACACAAAATATAGAAAATATACTATACCAAAATCAAAAGAATGTTAACAATAATTAATATAGGGACACCCGAGGACTTTCTACATGATGACAAACATAATGTTAATACATGTTACTTAAATCTACATGATATAAATAGAATGTTAACAATAATTAATATAGGGACACACGAGTACAAATATAATGATACATATTAATACACACGAGGAAGAACATAGGACAAATATAATGATACATGTTAATACACACGAGAACAAATAGAATGCTTCAATAATTAACACTAATATATAGCAAATGGTAACAAGAAATAACTCACATGTAATTTCTCACATCACAATTAATTAGCTCACAAGAAAGAGCTCATAGAACAATTTATATATATATATATATATATATATATATATATATATATATATATATATTTCAGTGTCACAATCATATCTTCCTAAATAACTCATGTGTAATTGCTATAATATGATATTCTTAATTATCATTCTTTTTTTAATTACTTGTGTGAAAGAATCTAAGAATATCAGCTCCATGTGAATTGATTATATCTAAATTATTATGTCATGCACACATTTTTGAAGCCATTGTATCTTTGTCGGTTTTGTAGTTTCATTATCATGGTTGTACAATGGAGGTGCGGTTATGGCTTCCACTAAGAGTAACAATATTAAAGATTTGAAAGAGAATTTGAATATAACAGAAAGTGAATGAGGGACATCATTTAATGTTACGGTAGAATAAAAATAGAATGCATATACCTTATATGTTAAAACATTTAATGTTACGGTAGAATAAAAATAGAATGCATATACCTTATATGTTAAAAGAGGAACGTAGCAACAAGCCAACAACAGTTTGGTAGCAGCGTGGAGGAGCTGAACTCGTAGTCGTGCATTCGTAGTCGTTGTAGCAGTAACACTTTTGAAAGGAAATACGAACATGAATAAAGAGAGAATGAAAAATAAAACTTAATTTCTTTAGTTGTCAATAAAAGGGCTAGTTTGGTGGTCTCATGAGTCATGGTCGACCAAAAATAAAAATTTCATTTTTTACTTTACTCGTGTCGCTTGGCGCACACCCTATTTTTTTTTGCAGTGCGGTGCAGGGTGGGCCTACTTGAGTTCACATGTTTAAAATACAGGTTCGGCCCTCACAAAATGAAGGGGGAAACAAGCATGCTCGATGACGAGAAATTGTGATATAAAACACAGCGAAAAATGAAAATTTTCATTAAGTCGATCCTTATGAATGATCATGATATGTGATAGAAACGATTACTGATTGTGGCATTTAAAACCTTTGATGCAAAATTAGATGAACAATCACAAATGTTGAACAAAGAATAATGCTCTACTCAATCCACATGAATAGAGTGTCTTCAATCTCAATGCTAGATGCTACGAATGGAGAGAGAGAGAGAGAGAGAGAGAGAGAGAGAGAGAGAGAGAGAGAGAGAGAATACGACTAGGGTTAAAAAGCGAATTTCACCAAGTGTGTTAGCTTCTTCACAAGGGTTCTATTTATAAAACCACTTGTGTGAGCTACAGGCTGGAAAAACCCACTTAAGAGCATCATACCTTATAATGTACTATATTTCACTTAAGTGCATGATACCTTATGATATTCCGTATTCCACTTAAATGCATTATATCTTACGGTGTTCTATAATTCACTTAAGCGCATTATACCTTATAATGTTCCGTAATTCTATTAAGTAAATTGTACCTTACTATTTTCATATTTGACTTTCTCACCAATTTGTCCTTATGTGTGTGACCCTTTAGGTTCTTGTGACATTGACAATTATATTAAATCACATATTTCACATAACAAACAATGAGCGGTATCTAGCAACACATCATTGCTATCCAAGTAACGAAAATGTCATGGAATATGACAAAAAGTTTTTGTGATAATGCTTGTAAATACAATTACCATTTTGCTCTCATATCTATATTGAACACAAAGCATAAGTTGTGTCACCCTTGTTCAATTTAATATTGGACTCTTAGACATATATAATGTTACGTATGATGGTCAAATTCCATCAAAGTCGCTCATGTCCCATAACATAATTTATGGAGTACCCATCAACCATCTTTATGGACATCCAGTTACAAACAATATTTGATTAAAAATAAAGTACTCGACTCCATATCTAGGATCCATAGTGGTTTCAGGTTGAAGGGTAGTATGCACCACTATCACCTTGAGAATAACTTATGACACTTGTATAATATTCTATGTAGTATTCTCATGGTGAGTCAATCTAGTATAAATATTACTCATAATATTTGTACCTATGTGAAGACTTGATAACTCTTTATCCATGATCCATGAGATGTGGTCATCAACCTATCCACATAATAATATCAATTCTTTAATGCTATCATACTTTACACTAAAGCTTGACTATGGATATCATGTCCTAATGTTTAATGGAATCTCATGATTAAGTCACACTTAATGTTTCATTAAACATACTAGATATTCTAGGGACTTTATCACTTTGGAAAAACAAACATAACAAATAAATGTCTTTTATTTATAAAAAAATAATTCAACACAAATATCAAGTTCTAATAAAACTATTGGCATCTAAGGCTTACACCAACAATATAGGCCATACTCGTTTTGCCACTCTTAGTTAGCGTGTTATGAATTTTAGAATTGGGAGTTAGTTAACATGAGTTTTAGTTTTGGTGTTTCATTTAGTTCTGGTAGTTTTGGTGTTTTATTTATGCTATGTTTAGATTGAAAGAATATAACAGAGCAGAATGAAACATGATGAAATGCAGCAGAGTGGAATAGAATGGAATATAGTTTCTATTCTATTGCTTGTGTACTTTTTATAATTTGACAGAACGAAACAAAAAAAATTAGTTCATTCCATTGCATACACCCCAAATCGAATGAAATGAAAATTGAAGGATTGGATGAAATATAATAGAATATATTTCATCATGTTCTATTCCGCTCCATCCATTATTTACAAATCAAAACAATAGAATCTCATTATTTACCACTTTATTCCATTATATTTCATCCCATACCATCAATCCAAACATACCCATAGTTTATGTAGGGCACTTATTACCACATTATTGAAGTTTTTTAATGACAAATTATTAGTATATATTTACTTCTTTGTCAAGACTTGAATCCTGAACATTCAACTCCTTTTAACCCTTAACTTAAATATTTTAAGGTTGTTGAATTACCCTCCGATTGATATAAGGAATGTGAAATTTGAATTCTATCCACTATCCTTGGTGTTCTTTGGCGAATAAAAAAATAGTTTTTGAAAATTTAAAGGTTAAGTTCATTCTTCTTTTAAGAATGTGGTTAATGATAAAGATTAGTTAATTAATTTTGACTTAATTTTTTTTGTTATTGATAATGACATACAATACTGTTGGATATTGATGATGAAAGTTATGGTGAGTGAGTTATTGTGACAATAACTAAGGTGGTGGTGAACTAAGATGGTATTGATGATGAAGGAGAGAGTTAAAAAATTTCCAATCATTAATTAATTAAATTATATTTTAAAGTTATTTTTCTTATATTAAAAATTAAAGATTAATTAAATTATAAATAATTTATAATTTATAAATTTAATAAAGTATTGATATAATATTTTTCTAAACCATTCATAAACCAAATAAATTATGAGACATTAAATAGAAAAGGAAAAAACAAAGTTTTAAAATAAGAGACTAATACATTATTTTAATTAAAATAGAAGACCAAAAATATATTTAAATATTCTTCTTAGGATAGTGTTAACTTATATTTTAAATGTAAAAGTTAAGAACAAAATGTTGACATTTTATTTCGGAAATTGTACATTTATTTTAATTAAAGATTTTAATTGTTTTTTTTAAACAAACTTTTCATTTGTGTGGTATCTTAACATATATTTTTAGGACACACGTTATCATGATCTTTCTTTTTATTTTCTTTAGTAATGTGTTTTGAATATTTTTTTTAAAGAAGTGTGAGTCTATTGTTAGACAAGGGCAACTATATAGAGGGGTGTGAATAGATCACAAATAAAATTTTCTTCAATTAAAAATTTATTTTTAAATATTTATTATGACAAACAGATGTAATTCCGGATCGACACTCGTCTATCCTGAACCATTATCGAAATAATCTAATATGCGTTTAAACAATAACAAATGTATACCATTGATGAGAAAGTAAATCAACATGTTTTACAAAAATAATCATTTGAACAATGTCACACTTTATAATCAATTTCAAATAAAATAGGATACAAAAAATAACAAAGATAATTTATCAAACACTTGGTGTACAATAAACACCAAGATGATTATCATTTGTATTGAAGATTTGAAAAACTAATTGCAATTGTTTAGATTGCAATTATCTTCACAAAATAGTTTAAATTACTTTAACACAAACAAAATTTTCAGTTTATCAAATTGCACACTAAGTATATTATCAAATTGTAAAGAGAATGTGTGTGTATGAGAGAGAGAGAGAGAGAGAGAGAGAGAGAGAGAGAGAGAGAGAGAGAGAGAGAGATTTACTATTGGCGTTCGTTATTCATTGAGTTTGAATAATTTGTCAACTATTCAAGAATTATGTTCATCTTTGGTTGCAACTTAAAAGAAGGAAATTTTTATTTGATTGTTAGACTGTTTTGCCTTATCATGACTCTCCATGTATCTACAAAATACTATAAAAGGATCTTTTTCTGCAATAAAAATTATCAAGGCAAGATTGAGAAGCAAAATGGAAGCAGATTTTTTAGAAGATAGCATGACGATTAACATTGAAAGGGAAATTGATGCAAGTATTGATTCTGAGACTGTTATTGATAATTTCAAACTACTCAAAGACAATATGTTTAAGGTATTTTTATGTAATATTCTTTAATCATTTTATGTTTAACTTTGTGTTCATTACAATCTAGATATTTTATATATATTATGATATAAATATTTGATTTATAAACTATAGTTTAATTTGGTGGTCACCCCAAACTTTGTTTTTTTTTTTTGGAGTATATCATCGGTAGTGGATTGATAGGAGATAATGAATAACCGTTTTTTTATATACATGTAAAAATATGTTACAATTATTGTACACATATAACCATAACAACAAATAACATTTAAAAATAGTAATAATTTTACATACACAAAATGATTTATCTTCACATATTCAATGCATGTGATTATGATTTGTCCGTGGTGCATCTTGTATCTAAACATATTTTAGAGAATCTAAATCGGTCAAATAAAACTACAACTATATTATTTTTATGAACTAAGCAAAAAAAAGTTTAGAGAGAGACATCAAAATATTTGTATTATATTTTACTAATGTAACTTCGCACAATAATATAATTTTTATTTATAAAACATAAATAGTCATTCAATAGATCAATACATATTAAGAGAATTAATAAAAATATATATTTAGTAGATGATGTTTATATGGAGGCAAAGAGACAAAGATATTGATCATCGATTATCCATAAGACTCTTCTAGGATGTTCATTAACGATATGCCTTGTTAAAACTTACTAGTAGGAAAAACTCAGTGAGAAAAATATAGTGAAGTAAAAAGAGTATAATATCCCATTTAAGATGCATTTATTTCTCCCACTCAATTAAACAATTATTTATTTTATGATGAACGATCAATCTTTCATACTATTAGTTAAAAATTCTACTTGGTAGTGACTTTGTGAGAAAATATACAAGATTATCACATGAAGGAATTTGTTGGATGTTTATATTATCATTCTTATAAAGAACGCGAATGAAAAAGAATTTTGAAGAAACATGTTTTGTTAGGCCTGCTTTAATGTCACTATCTTTCAATTGAGCGATGTATAAAGTATTATATCCATATATGATTGTTGTATTTATTTTTCTAGAAGAAAAAACACAAGTCTGTTGTATGTGTTGAATCAAAAACCTTAACCAAACATATTTTTGACTTGCCTCATGTACTACTAAAAGTTATGCATGATTTGACGAAATTGTTGCCATTATTTGTTTTCACAAATCTCCGATGTATAACCTATTAACTATAATTTTGATACTTTGAAATAAAACAAACTAAAATTCATTGTTCCTATAAGATAATGAAGTATACATTTGACTTTGTTCTAATGTATTCTTGTAGGTGAAAAAATATATATTTCTAATATATTAACATCAAATGATATGTCAAGATGTCTATAGTTAGCAAGATGCATCGGTGCTCCAATCACACTATGATATGGTACTTCAGAATCAAATAGTCATTCGTCCTCTCTTCGAGGTCTCAAAACATCTTTCTCCACCTTCATTGATCTAACTACCATTGGGGTACTCAATTTATGAGATTTGTACATATAAGAACTTTTTAATACTTTTACTATTTAAGCTTCTTGATGAAAAATATTACATTGTTCAAATGCTCAATTTGTAAACCTAGACATAACTTTGTATTTCTTAAGTATTTTGTCTCAAACTCTTTCTTTAATTAATTTATAGCTTTTGAAATCTCTTCAGAAGTTCAAATAATATTTATATCATCCACATAGACAATGATTATAACAAATTCTTTTTCAACTTTTTTCATAAAAATACAAAGACAAATAAAATTATTTGTATATCCACCCCTTAGAAAATATGCAATGAGACGATTATACCATACATGTCCATATTATTTTATCCCATAGAGAGAATTGTTGAATTTGATGGAGTAGTCTTTCGTCATCCAAGTTTATGTGCCTTGGACATATTAAACCCTCCAGGGAGCTTCATGTAAATATAACTATCAAGTGAGCCATACAAATAAGTTGTTACAACATCTATCATATGCAAATTAAGCCCTTAATATGCTACAAGGATAATTAAATATCTAAAAGCACTTGTATCCACCATAGATAAATATGTCTCGTCAAAATCAATCCCAAGAGCTTGCGAAAATTCTTGTGCAATAAGTTGAGCTTTATATCTCACAATTTCATTATTTTCATTTTATTTTCGCACGAAAATCCATTTATATCCAACTGGATTCACACCTTGATGTGTTCGAAATACAAGTCTAAAAACTTGTCTATTGTAAAATGAGTTTGATTATGCTTCATATTCAGCTTTTCATTTTGGCCAATCCTCAATTTGCTTACAATATTTAATAAACGTTGATTCATGATCCTCGTTGTCATTTATCATCTTTAGCATTATATTATGTACAAAAAAAATCATCAATGTCGACTTTGTGTCGGTTCCATTGTATTTTATTATGGACATAATTTATCGAGATCTATTTATTTTCATGAAGCTCAAGTACCCGATCAATCTCTTATCGAGCTAAAATGTTTATTATGTTTGAAGATTCTTTTAGATTTTCTATATCTTAGTCTGAGTCATCTTTATTCTTATATCTCTTTCTTGTTCTATGATTTTTATCTTCGATATTGATTGGTCTTCCATGCTTCATGCACAATTAAAACTTGTTAGATTGTCCAACACAAACATCCATTTTTACTAGAACATTATTTGTTGAATATATGACTTAGTCAAACTTTTTGGATCAGTGAAAGTATTTGGTAACTGATTTGCTAATCTTTGAAAATAAATAATTTTGAACTTCTAGTTCACATTATTTAGTTCAAGGATCAAGATAAGACAATGATAACTTATTCTAAGTGATCTCCTTTTCCAGCTTCTTATTCTCTCCCCCATATTGTTGGAAAATTTGGTTCATCAAAATGAGAGTCAGCAAATTGATTAATGAATAAATCTTCTATCGTTGATTCAAGGTACTTTATAATAGATGAAGAGTCATATAAAACATTAATTCTAAACCTCATTTGAGGATCCATATTAATGCGGTATGGTAGAAAAATTGAGACATACACCACAAATCCAAAAAATTCTTAGATGTAAAATACTAGGTTCTTGACCAAAAACTAATTGCAAATGGGAAGAAGTGTGATAACTTGTCGAAATGCAAATCAATGTTGTAGCATGCAAAATTGCATGTTCCTAAGTAGAAATTGCATCTCATGATAGACGATCTTGCATTTAATTTCATACATTTAATAAATGATTTTGTAAGTCCCTTGTATGAAAATGTACTACTAAATATTCAATGTCAAATATAATATACATATAATACTCATTAAATGCATGAGATGAGAATTATACATCATTATCAATACATATTTTTTTGATAAGATAATCGAGAAAATGATCTCTTATTTAAATTGGTTGAGCTAGTAATCTCGCAAATGACTAGTTGTGAGTTAACGAAAAACAAACATGCAACCATCTACTTTATGCATCAATTAAAACCATATAATATCTAAATGATCCACATGAAGGGTGTATTAATCCACAAATATCACCAAATATAAGTTTTAAAAAATTGAGATTCATTCAATTTTTGTTGGTGATGGTTAAATTATCAACTTCTCTCGAGAGTAACAGTTGTATGATAATTTATTAAATTGAATAACCTCTTGACTCTTCAATTGATGGCCATATGAATTTTCAATAGATTTTCACATCATTATATAATCGGGAGGACTTCATCAATCATACCAAAATTATAAACTTATTATTGGTAAGTTTCTGATTTACAATGACATGTACTTCAAATATAATAATATAAATATAAGGGTATGCTAACTTTTGTCCTAGGGACACAAGTTAAGAAACCCATTTATAAAAAATTTATATTTGAAAAAATAATAAAAATATTAATTATATATTTTTATTAAAATCAATACACAATTTCAAAGATAATATTTCTTCATTTGATTTTTAACTTGTACCCCTAGAGAACACATGTTAGCATTACCCTAAATATAATACGAGTGAAAGAAAAAAGTCAGGAGCTTTTTCATTACATAATTATATTTTGTGATCCAGTGATATTCAATCCCTCCAAATTATAGATTACATGCATAATAAACTTTAGTGTTTATAATATCAACCACTAGCATTTTTCACTTTTAGGTGTCTTATTGAAAAGAAAATAGCCGTATATCTATGCAAACGACGGTGTAAATAGTCTTTTTGATCCAATAAAAGCCCAATAACATTTTGGTGTTTTAACCGAAGCCCAATTACTCCGAATCAGAAAATCGCCAACGCGTCTCTATATGCACGAAGCTGATCAAGCGATAGAGCCGTGAGATCTCTGCTTCAAGACTTCAGAGGTAACAAATTTCTCAATTTTTTTTTTCTTTTCATAATTATCATTTTCTGTTCCTATTTTCCCTTTTTTCTCCGTTTCGGTAACCATTTTTCGATTGAAAATCATATATTCAAGTCGCATCGTTTTTCGATTTCTTCTTCAATTTAGCAATCCATTTTCTCTGATCGGAATCTGGAATCGACGAATCGGAATGGGTTTCTTGATAACGACACTAATCTTCGTGGTGGTTGGGTTCATCGCGTGTCTCTGCACCAGAATTTGCTGCAATAGAGGACCTTCTGCTAATCTGTAATACTTTTTTTCTTTCTGATCTTCGTTTTTATCCCTTTGGTTATCTTTCAATTTGTGTTCTCTGTTGATTATTATCAATTTTGTCGATTTCGCATTCTGATTCAGTTTTCGTGAGGTTCTGCATTTGATGAATTAGTGTAATCTGCACTTCATAGAAATATAGTACAGCATTTATGAATTGTTTCGATTTGAGCTTTTGGATTCTGAAAATTTTGAATTATGGTAGTGTTATCTCATTGTTTTTTACATTTTTATCAAATTTCCCTAAAACTGTCCAAGCTATACAAAAAACCCTTTTATTACTTTATTGATTCTAAATTTAAGTAATTGAGTTAGAAGTCTCTGCGATACGACTTGAGTGTCGCTTCCCTAAACTACATTTTTATTAACTCGTTTTTGACCCTTGTGAGACAGCGGACCAAATTGGCGCCATTGTTCGATGTCCCTCTCTGTGTTGGTGTTTTATTGTACAAAATTAAATTAAATGCACTTTGAAAAATGACCAGTATTATTTTTTAACTCTAAATCATTCTTGTGTTTTTTCAAGTATGAACCTGCTTAGAATGTATGAGATTTGTTACTTCACACATCTGTTGTGGTCTTCTTTAGGAATGCGTGTCATTGACTCTGAAGGACAACTTCTTATTGTTGTAAAGCTTACTATTCAGATTTATTTAGTGATGCCAATAGGCTCTAAAAAAAATTATTGACATACTTCTGATATTATTCATGGTTCCCTTGAACATTCATTTTGTATATTTTCTTTATTACTTCTATCTGTTCAATACATGTATAATTCTTCTTGACAAGTTTCTAATCTCTTATTTGGTTGCAGATTTCACTTAACTCTGGTTATTACCGCAACAATATGCTGCTGGATGATGTAAGTCCCAATTTAACCATTCTTCATTTAGTTATTATGAAGTCAATAATAGAATCAGAGCAAAAATAAATTGTGCACCTAACCTTATTTTCCCCGGATAACGAATTTATTCAATAGAAGAAAAATAATAAATGACACCTCATTCTTGCCCATGAAACAACTTCACAGTTCACACTCACAGGCCGACATGTACACAGTACTCATAGGAGTTAATGCTGTGGCAGCTGCTTGTTTTTCATGTGCATAGTCTTTCTCTTCACTCCGACATATGATGTTGTTGTGGGTTTTGAGTCATATCAAAGATACTGCATAGCTGCCCTCACTAAACAATTGTAATTGAAGCAACCTCGGATAGATGAGCCCTATAATAAGTAGTGCAGTTTAGTTAATCATCTTTGAGCGTAGCTATTACTTCTCTTAAAGAAGGGCATTACCGCCATGTTCAATATTTTTTTAATTGTCAATTCATGTAATGCTCTCTACTCAAACACACTCGTGCGGAAAAGAAGGGTATTGCGAGTTGGAACCCATGCCCCACCATGTTCACTATTTTAATGGTTGTATATGATGACACATTATCCATACTATGCAAATCACTAGTTAGTTTGAAGATTATGATTTTCTCTGATTAAACTACCCATTGTCATTTTATTATGTTGTACTTATATTATAATTGCATGGTTTTACTAATGAACCATTTTAAATAGATACTGTGTAGTTACTTGAGTTTATGTTCATCATTATGTACATTTCAACATATCTTCAAGGAGGGTGATACAATTTGATGAACATGTGTTTATATATGTATGTGATGTTTGTCATCGAACTGACCTTCATTTTCCCTTTCTTGTATCAGGTGGGCGATCGTATATCTGGCACAAATGAAACCACTCATAGTACCAATACTAAGTGAAGGCGAATAAGTTTTTGAACAAATGTAGTTTCTTGTATGTTAGATAATATGGATCTCAGATTGGATGCTGGAGAGAATTTGATATCAGCTCTCATGAGTCGTTGATTATTTCCTAAGGTTGGATATGTATGTATTTTTTTGTGTTGGATAATGGCATATCTGTTGTTGCCTGATGTTGCTCGGTTATTATAGTTGTTGTATTCAACCCTCATTCATTTCAGATGTTGTTTCAATTTCAAAACATTAATGAAAAATAAAAATGTTACACATTAGTCATAATTAAAAAAAAAAAGACTTTGTTTTAATCAAATACTATAAATTTGCATTAATTGATATATCTAAGCTCTAATCATTTAAGTAGTGGATGATCATAATTGGTGGTGCTGTACTGCTATTGTCACATCTTTTAAAATACTTTTCGGGTAGTTTTGTTAAGTCGGTAGGTAGCTGTGCGAGACATTACAAATAGGAGTGCGAATTCGAACCTTTAAGGGTGAACTATAGCACAAAGCTTTAAAGAAAGAAAAAAAAAGAAAAAAAAGTCTTCAAGGAACGGTGTTCTCAGTGATGATGATTAAGGGACGGTCTTATTTGCCATTGCTTCGGATTTATGTTTGCTGTAGTTAGAGAAAATAAAATAAAATAAAACACTTTTTTATAAGATTGAATAAGTATTATTTTTTTTGAAAGATTGGTATCCAACTTTATATCAATCTCATCATCTTCTTGCAAAAAATCTCACCAAACAAAATTCAAACAAAAGACTTTAATAAAAA
The DNA here is from genome assembly GCF_024323335.1 of Lathyrus oleraceus. Taxonomy (NCBI): domain Eukaryota; kingdom Viridiplantae; phylum Streptophyta; class Magnoliopsida; order Fabales; family Fabaceae; genus Lathyrus; species Lathyrus oleraceus. The sequence goes on along the minus strand of NC_066583.1, from coordinate 371,843,990 downwards.
CACATTTTAAAGATCAAATTTTTTTTTTAGTTAATATTGTCTCCACTACTTCATATATTATATATTTATAAATCACATTATACATTTATAAAAATATGTAATAATCAATAATAATTAAAGATATTTTGGTAAACTATTTATTCAATCATTACTTTTTTTTAATTTATGTGTAACAACATTAAAATATTTTTATTTTAAAACTAATGAGGCAGAGTAGATGTGCATGAATTTACATTTTTTATGCTAAGGCCTCTTAGCCTTATTTTATTTTTTAAAAAATTCAAATTAAAATCATACTAGCAAACATTTATATAGGTATGCATAGATGTATCTTCAAATTTATATCAAAGATGCATCTCCGAACAATATTGAAGCTTAAATCGTGTCAATCACCGTAAATTTTCGGAGATGCAATTTTGGCAGGTTACAGCGGTTCCAATCGCCATAAATTGTCAGTCGTGACGGTTGTTAAAACCTTCACTCCAACTGTTGTTATAAGTCGTGACAGTTAATAAACTAACGTAAATTGCATGACCGCTAAATAGTCATATTAATATTTACTAACTCTAAATATGAATTATGCTAGTTGCGACGGTTGAAACCGACGTAATTTTATCTATAGGATTTTATTTGCATCTCAATTTTTTTATAATATTATTTTGTTTTATTTAAATTATTATTATTTTTTGATAATATTTTTATAACTTTTTATTTAATTTTCTAACACTTTAACATAATAAAATTCCAATCGTAAACATCTAATATCAAATAAGCATTGTATTGTCGAAAAAATGCAAGTTTCATAATCAGGTCATGTAGTAAAGTAGTTGAAAACATATAAAATCTTAATATTATAATAATAAGCATCACAATATCTAAGATATAGAGGGAAATTCATAATCTAATTAATTTATAGAAAAGTCTAATTTGTCCTTTTAGATGATCAATTATCTATAATTCGATAATCATGTCATGTTGTATAATGATCCGAAAACATATAAAATCTCAATCTTATAATAATAAGCATCATAACGCCAAAAATATATAGAGAAGTTCATAATCTAATTAATTCATAGCAAGTCTAATTTGTCCTTCTAAATGATCCACCATTATCTGCAATTCGGTAGTTAGACTCAAAAGAACGCCTACCAACAACGGGTAATTCCAATCCCTGCAAAAAAATGTATTAAAATAATTTACTCTTTAAAATAATACTCATGATCTTTAACTTTAAATATATAAAAAATAATATACTTGTCTTCCACTAGAATTTTGCATTTGCATTAAGAGTTCAATTTCCTCTTTTCTAGTATTGTCCATTTGCTTTAAGAATACGATTTCCTCCATCAATTAATCAATTTTGGAGTTCTTTTCTTTAGAAGAAGACGCAAATCTCGTAGATCTATTAATCTGAGATGACGTAACTCAAAGTCTCATACAACGAACATATCCAGGATATTATTTTCCAAAGACTTTTTAAAATGTCTCATTTTCAAACACAGAGTTCTTAATTGCAGCTTGTAATTTTTTCATCCGTTTTTTATTATAAGTCGTTTTTGACTTTTCACACGTATTAAGAAATGTAATAATAATGGTATGAAAAAGAGAAATTATGAATAGTTTTACAAAATTATCCTTCATTAATGGTATTGAAAAGAAAAATTGACATAATTGAAAGGAGATAGAATAATAAATATTTAAGGATATAATAGAAAAAATATCATTAATGATTCATTGATATTATAAAACGATTTTATATTATGGTACAAAATATTTTTCCAAAACGACCTATAATAAAAAATGGAGGTAGTAATATTTATCCTCTAATTGTTCATTTAAAATTTAGTTCAATGATTAAATTAATAATTAAATTAAATATATAAACATGATTTGAAAACATTATTTTCGTTACAAGTAGCATTGAATATATGTGATCACTAAAAACATTTTCAAGAACATCGCAAAATTTCTATAAACACAGCTAAACTGTTGTTCGTATAATAAATATTTAGTAAATGCAACTAAATTGTTGTGCAAATACTAATTACCCTGCAAATGCAACTAAAATTTTTTTTTTAAAATAATCAATTTTTTTTAAAAAAATTCTAAAATAAAAAATTATTTAAAAAAATTATAAAATAACCACATTTAAAAGATGATACACCAGATGAATTGGCGTATCCCATGTGGATGAAGAGGAGGCGCCCAAGTCATTGTCGCCTGCATTGGTAGCCTCATGAGGAGGCGCCAATGCCTCTGGCGACTGCATTGGGCCTCGTGAAGAGGCGCCAATGCCTTTGGCGCCTGCATGGTGCCTTAAGAGGAGACGCCAATGCCTTTGGCGCCTGCATGTGTTGACTTGTTGGGCGCCTAGCCTCTTGGCACATGCATTTTATACCTCCTCTCCATAAATACCTCGCCTTGGATGCAATATTTTTCACATAAAATCATCCCCTACTACCATATTTTCTCTCATTCAACTCCATTCTCCTTCAAGTTTTTGTGTTTTAACCATGTCAGCATACATTCAGAAGCGAAATACCGATGTAACATTTTCCGCTATTGCGTCTCCGATAAAGATTCGTCTCTAGAATACAAATACGTTTGAACGTCTTAATCGGAAGTTGAACAATTGGTTAGATGGAGAAATTGGAGATGGTGAAAGGATTAGAAGAATACAATGGCTTGTGTCCACGTTCAACCAAAATGGAGAAGTGCGCGAATGAGTGGATATTAAGACCGACCAAGACGCTCATAGGATGATGCATTACATGTTCAAAATTATTTTGATGGTTGTAATCACATAGTTCTTGTATTCTAGTTGTTTTAATTGTTTGTGTTATTGTTTATGTAATGGTATTTTTGTCACAGACGTATAATATGAAATAAATTTAGTTTTTCATATATTGTAACAGAGGTACATGTGAATTTATCTGGTTGTGCTTGTTCCAACAATCTGACAGTTATTACGATTGTGACATGGCTGACGGTATGAACTACATAATCTAACCATTTTGTTCGCCGTATCCATTTCGGTTTGAATGCGGGTGCTGTTTGGGCGACTATTTTTCTTCCTTCGCATAACTTCGTTGTGCCAGACGATGTCCCCTAGATATTATCGCAAGTAAATCCTCTTTTTCTACTATGGAAAAACTAATTTTATAAACATTTGATAGGCTGGTGACTTTGTAAACGTCAGATAGCAAGTAGGATGGATCCATTCGAACCTTTGAACATACCGCAATGACATGGGAGCAGGGTGTACGAAAGGCTTGGAACTTTCTGCAGTCGCACCAACCTCTATCTAGTTCGACTTTGTACTCTCCCATCGCCATGCCCTCATTGTGATCCATGGATTCGACAATGCTATACCAACCTTTAGTGCGGTCAAACACCGTGACTACATGCGTGTTAGCTTTGGCAGCTTCATGTCTAATGAATTTCATTGAAGCATCACTGAACAACTGCCCAGATTGCAACATTGAACTCCATTTGGAACGTCTGCTCTCAAATAGCACCCCTAGCCTGAAATATGTTGCCTGCACCATAGCGGTTATAGGTAGGTTACAAATGCCTTTGAAGACAGGGTTTATTGATTCCACAAGATTTGTTGTCATATGGCCCCAACATTGACCGTTGTTGTATGCCCTAGTCCACTTTTCCAATGGAATACTGTCGATCCACCGTACTGCATCCACGTTTGTCAATCTTAATTCTTCGCGGTAGTGTTTAAAAGAAGGTTCTGATAATGCGTAACATGCATTGACAACCTTCTTCCGCAACGTCTTGTCTTTGATTTCCCGCATGAAATTCTGAGCAATATGTCTAATACATAAGACATGCGTCGAAGGAGGATCTTGCCAGCCATTATCAATGTTATTATATGCACTGATGATTGAAGGGTGTCTGTCGGAGATCAAACATAAGTTAGGTTGCGGTACAACGTGCAATCGGAGATTTTTTAGGAAAAAACTTCATCCCTCAGCAGTCTCCCCTTCAATAAGGGCAAAGGCGATTGGAAAAATGTTGTTGTTGCCATCTTGTGTCACTGCCATCAGTAACGTTCCTTTATATTTCCCGTACAACCATGTACCATCAATTTGTATAATAGGTTTACAGAAATAAAAACTCATGATGCATGGTTGATTCACCCATAAGAGACGGCGGAATATTCCATTTCCAATAGCACACGTCTCGTCTGGTCTATACGCGGGCAACGTTTCCAACTTGACAATAGTACCTAGAGCATACTATTTTAGAGTCAATAGGTATTTTGGAAGTTGTTTGTAAGACTCCTCCAAATTGCCAAACACCTTTTCAACAGCCTTTGTCCTACCTATCCATGCCTTCCTATATGATAGAGTGTACTGATACTCTGCCCTAATATGCGAGATTATTGTACTCACCTTTAATGATGGATTGTCGCCAATGACAGACAATATCTCATCACATATTAGCTGAGAGCTTAGTTTCCGATGATCTTGCATTGGGTTTGTCAGCATGCATGTGTGAACTGGACCCATGGATCCAATCTCCTAAGAATTGCTCCTCTTCTGGTACGAAGCCGACAACTTGAAAAGGCAGTGTGCATTCGAATAATAAATTTTCTATCTCAATGCATTTCTTCTATCAACTCTGAAATCAACTGATAGTTGCATGTGAAATTTTTTAATGGCTTTTACACAATCATCTTTTGTGCGAAATGTGTCTCCTTGTTTCAAAGATCCTTGCATTTGCACATAAGGATTGTACCATATATCTTATGAAGGTTCATCGGAATCCAAATTCAACCTTGCCATGTGTCGAGGTGGACAATATACATGACTAGCTGGTAATGGCTCCTCTTTCTCATCAGCGTTCACCATTGAACCAACCAAGATCTCGACTTCTTCCTCTTTGTCATCTGCAACAGTCACCTCAGCTTGTTCGTCATCAGTTTCACAAAACACTTGTGAGTGATCAATGAACTAAGACACTTGTTATTGTGGTGGTAATATATACAACTCTATATCGTTGTACCCCGATTGTTCGTGACTGAGAAACATATGCTGAACATCTTCATCATCTCAAATCTTCTTCTGATAAAACTTCACCTAGTTCTCTGCAAACCAAACCAGATCTTTATAGATGATTTGGCGAACAAGACTGCACTGCAATTTTTTTTCTATTCTTTGTTTCAGATGTGAAAAATTTGATCGTTGATTTATTGTAAACCGAGTTACCTCTGTGTTGCGAAAACAAAAACCGAATAGTTCATGCTCAAATAGTTCACCTTCGATATGGACACTGATCATGTAATGTTATGAGGAAGACATTTTTTATAATTCTAACTTTATTTTCTATATTGGAATTGAATGCATTTATGTGTTATTCAAATGCACTTAAATAGCGTAAACGTTGAATGCATTGGTCACTCGGTTCGTTTGGACAGACTTGACCATGCATGCAATGACAAGAATACACATGCAGTGACAAGAATGACAAGAACACACAATGGATACGCCCAAGGAATCTCTGTGATAAGGAATCTCACAAGAGAATCTCGGCCCTAATAGTCCAAACAGGCGCCCATTCCCTAGGCGCATAAAGCAACCTAGGCACCAAGATCTAGGGCGCTCCTTAATGACAAAGAGTCCTAGGCACCAAGAGCAATGGCGTCTCTTCCTTGCATGTGAATATTCACATGCAGGCGCCAAGAGAAAGGGCGCCTCTTCCTTGCATGTGAATATCACATGCATGCGCCTAAGACTATGGCTACTCTACTTTTGTCATTGCATGCAACCAATCACATGTTACGTAGGTTGCAAACCTAGTAAGACTCCCTCATCTATAAATGGGCTTCAAATCACAACATCAAATCATCTCCAATATTATTCATCTATACTCTTTCTTTACCACACTCTTTCTCTGACACACTCAACCTCTGCAACATCAAATTATATCTCTGTTGACTATGATTGATGAACACAGAGGAACACTCGAGAATATCTTGACATTTGTATGTTATCACTCTCTTTTTACGTATTCCATTTTTAAGTCGTATACCTTTGTTATCTATGTTTGTATTATATATTACTTCTTCTTATTGTATTTCTTACTTATGTGTTATTATGACCCAAAGCATTTTCGATGTCGTGTACATGAATATGTACCCCATGATCCTTTGATAGAACCATATATTAGAGGATGTGGATTTGGAAATCTCCTCAACACTGTCTCGTACTCGGTGGACTACAAGTTCATTCTTACTTTGTTGGAGAGGTGGAGACCCGAGACCCACACATTTCACCTTCCTATCGGTGAGTGTACCGTCACACTTGAGGACGTATACATATTGTTGAGTCTCCGTATAGATAGTAAGGACGTGAATGGTAGAGTAAACCAGGACAACTCTATCTGCAACGAATTATTGGGTGCCTCTTTGTGTGACGACCAAACTGATGGGGAGTCATTTGGTCAAGCAAGGGGGCAAAGTATAAATTTAAAATACCTTAAACAATATTATGCGAGTATAATATTGTCCGAAGAATCAACCGAGTACGAGAAAATAATTAAAGCTCGGTGTTATATTATGATTTTATTTGGTAATTTTTTATTTCCAGAAAGTACAGGTAATTCAGTAAATATTATGTATTTACCGTTGTTACGCAACATTAATAAGGTAAGCACATATAGTTGGGGTTCAGCTGTGTTGGCCTATCTATATAGTGCAATGTGTAAAACTGCAAAAAAGAATACTTGTATATTTTTTTCATGTGCGTATTTGCTATAAGCATGGGGTTGATAAAGAATGTCGTCATTCGCCCCGATAAACGAGAACTCATTCATGTTCCCGTTTGCAGCAAAGTAAGTGTAACACTTTACCATTTAATTAACTATATTTTATATTACAATTAACTGTAAATAATATTTTTCATTTTTTTTATCTAAGGTGGTCAGTAAGGGGGATGAACTACAATAGGTGTCCGACACACGCTATTGTAGTCTATAGCAATCTATTGGACCACATTGGACCTGCCGATGTAATACTCCTACACAACTATATTTTAATTTTAAAAAACTTATCAAATTATTTATCATCTAATCGTTTCGTATTGTTTTACAGTTTATCAGGAGGCCATATCTGGGTCTTGATCATGATGTGAACCATGACGATGTTGCAGTTTAGACAACAAAGACACCAATTATCCGGTTCACTACTGTGGAAATGCACCAGAGTGACCGGGTCAAACTGCAGTTCGACATGCAACAACTGATTCCAGAACCTCTCACATGTTTGGGAAATTGACATAAAAAAAGAGTTGATGCACAATGGGATTATTTAGACTAGAGAGACTTTGCAAAAGAGATGTGTCGTCAATGGAGGAATCGACGACAACACATCTTAAACGAACCAGTCATCCATGGTGCAAGACCAACTCAATAATATATGTCATGGTTTAGATCGGTAACAACTCAACAATTTGTGTCTGAGCTGCGGTATTTGATGGATCCACACCAACTAGCTTCGTCATCGTATGTCCCACAACAATTTCCCGCCCAACACCAATGTCAAACCACCCAAACCCAATAACCAATCTCACAATATCAACCTACCACATACACACAACAACCAAACATCCAACCTCGCAACCCGTTCATGCCATTCACCCAACAACTAACAACCCAACGCCGCAATCCATTCATGCCACTCACCCAACCACAAAAGCAAGAATCAAACCCTACTCGCCAACAACCATACGCTGCAACCACAACCGTTTATAGCCCAAATGATTCATATGGGTCACTTCATCGTAGCCTCCCACCAATGACCATTCAAACATTCCATCACCAAAACACACAACCATTGTTTAACTATAGTACGCCCCAGGAACCATTGCTTCGTTTACAAAATGATTCAATGTCCGGGAAACTATACCGTCCGCAATCCACCCAACCCCGTCGACCTTACTACGATGACATGGACACCGAACTCCATTACGGAAGCACCGTTGGTCAGAGCCCCTCCGGATATTGGGAACAAATGATGACACATTTGTGAAATACCGCTGGAACATTCACCGGATCTTCACACCAGCCGTCATTCAATCAGGTCAGCACACAAAGACCCCAAACACCTCAGGAAAATCGTGGGAGACCTCAGAGACAAACTAACACACCTGTATGTGGAATAGGGGGGCGTTTCGATCGGGTCGTTCATTACATTTTTGTTATTTTGGAATTATTTTTGAAAAAATTGGTTATTTAAAAAAAGTCACAAAAGTTCAATGAAACTTTTGCAGCTTTATAATCTAGATATCTGCAAGAGATGTAAAATCACAAAGAAAAATTAAAAAATTTCACAGGCTCTTAGCTATATTTCTTAGATAAACACAGATAGAATTTTGGGCAAACTCAAGAAATACAATTAAGTAGCGTCGGATCCTAAATTTTACTCACTCTTCATATTTCTTTTAATGTCACTTTTATTTTGAATAAGTGAAATGACATAATTGATAGAATACTTTTTCTCTTTTTTATGTTATATTTTATAATTAAAATAAAACATAAATTCTATTATTTTATTATTTTATTCTAAACTTCTCTCACTTTTTATTATTTTAATTTTTATAATTATTCTAATATTTATTTTTTATATTTTTAACCTAAGAAAATAAAACTAGTATAAAATAAAATCAAAATCAAAACCTTTTTATTATCAAAACTAGTATAAAATAAAAAAGCCACACGCTCTACCAGCTGAGCTAAAACGGCTATGTAATAAGTCAATATTTGGTACATAATAATCTTATTTCTGTCATTTATCAAATTATGTTTAAAATCTCAAAATAAAAATCAATTATATATATAGTTATTTCATTCAATTTAATTTCTAAATTAAAGTAATTATAATATTTTTTGCAAACTAATCAATTAATCTAAAATCAATGCCATACACATTCAAAGTTTAAGTCATCTGCCCTTGTGCATTGAGACATTTTCAAAATCAATTATTTCTCTGCCCCAATGCGTTGAGAACATTCACAGTCTAAAAAACACAACATTTATAGAAGAACTACGGTGCTTTGATCCTTCACCTAATATGGAGGTACGTAGACATAGAGTCTTAGCACTCTAGCGAGTACGATAATCAAAAAAATATTTTTTGTGTTCTCCAATATAAATCAAACTATTTCCTTCTAAATAATAACATTTTCTCTATAAATAAAATAGATAAGGGGTATAGGCAAACATTCCCTTAGAAACACACACTGACCCTAGGGTTAAAGGAGGATCCCATTGAGTATAATTGGAGTGAGGGGTGCCTAACACCTTCCCCCTTCTTAACCAACTCTCGAACCTAGTCTCTCCATTTATCTATAGGTTTTATCATTATTTTCTTGTTCCCTAGGAATGAATAAAATATGGTGGAGACTCTGTATTTTTCCAGCCGCGACAACTGACGATTTTGCTGGGGATTGTCTACTTCCTTAAAGGGAGCCCATCCTAACCTCTAGGCCTAAGGTTTTGTGTGTGTGTGTGTTTTTTTTTGTTTACTTTTGTCTATTTTTGTTTTCTCCTATTTTATTTATTGGCTTTTGGTTTTTATTTTTATGTTTTATTTATATTCTTATTATGTTATTATTCTATTATTCATATTGCCATATCATGGATGGGAATATAATATGTGAGAAGCTAAAACCCCGACTTGAGAAAAACCTAAGTTCATACGTAGAACTGAAATGTTTTCTGTGAGGTTCTTCATCTCAAAGATACATGGAAGCTACACTCAGAACAGACCCCCCAAAGGTATCTTCATAGTATGGCTAGCCCTAAATATGTTGATAACTTGGATGTGGTCCATGACTCTGAGAATCTTTTTTTCTAGAACCTACTTCATCCATAGTGACCTTGTGTTATCAACCCCCAAGGGTTGTTACTAGGGTCCTGCCCAGCAGGGCCGGTCCAATCATATCGGAGGCTTCGTTCTAATTATAAAAATGGACCCAATTTTTTTTTAAAAATACAATTATAATAATTAAAAAATATATATCAAAAATACAATTATGTATTAATTAAAAATAAATTTAATTATAATTATTTTGAGTTTTGATCAATCTTAATTTTTGTATGTATTGAGTTTTTATCCTAACATTTTTTTCAATTATTGAATTTCTTTAATAATATTTTATTTATTTTTATTAATATTTATGAAAAAAATTAAAATTTTCAAAAGTTGAGGCCCTCTAATATTTGGGGTCCTGTGCTGCAGGACATGCTGCACTTGCACAGGGCCGGCCCTACTGCCCAGATAAGACTTATCCTGAAGGATTACCATAGAAAGGCTTGCTCTTTCTCATGGTAAAACAAGGGTATAGTCTCTATCTTCAGGACTACTATCTTAAACTTAGATCTTACAAGTAAGGGGATTGGGTAGTCTAAACCTAGAGCTAACCTATTATAAGAAGACTATATTAACTAAGTTATACTTGCATCTTACCCTTGCTTATCCTAAAAAACAAAAACTCAAAATAATCATATCATTATCAAAATTATTTTTTGCACTCATTCATTTCAGGAATCTTAATCATCATAAAAGCACCCTAAAATATAATGGAATATGGTAAGAGGAAAACCCTTCAGTTCAAAATAAGGGAACCCAAGATTGATAACCTAAGGAACTATGCCATGAGCTTGAGCAAAGGTAGGAAAAATTCCTTGAATTACAAGTTTGGAAAGATATTGGACCTCTTGAATGTCCCTGTGCAAAAGGAAGCTCTGACTGTCTTAGCATAATTCTTTGATCCTACACTTAGATGCTTTCAGTTTCAAGATTTCCAACTGGCTCCGACCCTTGAAGAGTGGCAAGATCCTAGAGATTTCTAAACCCACGAAGGGCCCATTCAAAATGATAGGGTATCGTCCTACAGTAGAGGAGATGGCTTATCATCTTAGTATCCATGAAGTTAACTTGCAGGCCAACTTAAGGGTTTGTGGAGACTTTAAAGGCTTCCCGAGAGAGTATCTAGAGAAAAAGGCTGGTGACTTTGCTACCTCCGTACAGTGGGATTCCATAGATAACATTATGACCCTCCTTACCTTCAGACTAATACTTGTTCCCACCGAAAGGGACTTCGTGGATTATACAACCATCAATCTATTTTTGGCCGTAAAAATTGGAGATGAAGATCCTGTACCCGCTCTCCTTGCCTTTTGTCCTTCAAAATGGAGTGAATCTTATGAATAAGTGGTGGATTTCAAGAGACAAATGCATCTTTTAGAAGAAGCATATGGGAAGATGAGGAATTGATGCATCTATATAGAAGGGCATAATCAAGAAATGGTAGACACTCTCGAGGAGGACAAGACCATTATGGTAAAACTGCAAGAAGAATCCAGATACTATAGGGAGAAATATCTAAAGTTGGTCATGTTATCTGATGACCTGATTGAAGAAATTCCCTGAAGTTTGAAGGATGCTGAGTTTATGGCAGATATCTTCAAATCTCAAAGATAAATGTGTGAATTTATCAAGATGTGTCATTATATGGTGGAGGAATTTCTGACTAGGATTAAGGAAATATGTTAGAAGTTTTTGTAATGGGTTTTCATATTGGTGTGTTTCCTTTTTAGAAGTTGTGAACAATTGTTGGGTTTTCTTGTTACCTTTTTCTTTTAATCATGGAATAAAATACTTCTAATTTCTATTATCTTTATCTTGCTTACAATTGATGAATGGTTAAGATTCCTCTAAAAATATTTTTTGCATACACATACATTCATTCATATAAATTCATGCATAAAAAAGAAATGGAAATAATTTTTTCTCCCCTATTCTCGTAGAACTATTTCTCAAGATAATTCGACTCTCCGGTCGCCTTACCAAACTCGGGCTCGTCAAAATAAGGTCGCGGAACAACTAAAAAAACCAAGTTGCTCTCAGAGAGGATATGGACTCAATTAAATGAAATGTGGAAGGTATGAAAGATAAGATCGACCAACTCGCATGCGCCATCACTAACATGATGGAAAGAGAGGCTGAGGTTGACAAAAGGAAGGTTGCTTCCGCATCTACCCCTCCACCTATGGAAGGTAACCCTCTGCAATGATTCGTCTCTGACATCCAAGGGGGTGAAGCTAAGAATAGCACCCTTCATCCTGAAGGTTCTATCCCAACCATTGTTCATAGTGTGACATCTCGTCCCTTACAAATATTAGTTCCGCAAGAATACTATGTGGATCTGAGCCAACAATATGAGGATGAAGATCATAGGGGTATGAACCAGGAAAGTAAACCAGTTGATCACCCCATTGTCACTATTGGGGAAACAAGAGCTGAAGACAAATATAAAATCTTGGAAGAAAGGTTGAAGGTAGTTAAAGGTTTCAATATCTTCGGAGTTGATGCTATGGGGATGTGCCTGGTATCGGATGTAGTTATACCTCCAAAGTTTAAAACTCCTGAATTTGAGAAATACAAAGGTGTCAATTTCCCTAATAATAACTTAGGATGTTTTTCAGAAAGATGGTGCATACGCAGCAAATGAGAAATTAATGATGCACAACTTCTAAGACAGTCTAAGTGGGGCATCCCTAGACTGGTACATGCAGCTGGAAAGAGCTCATATCAAGACTTGGAAGGATCTAGCTAATGCCTTCCTAAGTCAATATAAATATAACCTGTATATCAATCCAAATCGCATGCAATTGAAAAATCTATCACAAAAAGGGAATGAATCAATCAAGGAGTACGCTCAAAGATGGAGGGAACTGGCCTCCAATGTGCAACCTCCGTTGTTGGAGAGTGAACTAGTGGATATGTTCATGGGCACTTTATTAGGCCCATAATACAAAAATATGATATGGTTAGTATCAACAAGCTTTGCTGATGTAACGGTAAATTCAGGATCATCAAGTTATGGATAAGCTAAAGATCAAATAACAAGAGTCGCCACCGTGCTTTTATTATTTCCAAGGGAAGAGGGAAAAAGTACGAATAAAACCCAAAAGTAAGAAGTTTTCAAATCAAAACTAATAAAATGTCAGAGATTTCAGGTAAGGGGGTTGGTTACATAGAGGGAAGGTATTAACACCCAAAGTGTCCTAGGTACTCCTAGGGAGCCCTTTTTGTGTGCATGTGTATTTGGTACAAAAATGATATTTACAAGCAAGTAGAATGGGGGGATGATAAAAGAATTCGTTAATTATATTTTTGTGTTTGGTAAGACCTTCGGTCTTGTGCCTACGTGCCAACATAAAATGAGGGATCAAAACCTCGTAGTTCGTGATACAAATTTCAAAATGGATGCATTATTTTTAACAAAAATTAAGTTTGAAAGGCATAAAGGCCTAAAAATGGTTTGAATTAGTTAGTTATTTTTGGCTTTTGAAAGTTTAAGTCAAGTCCAGTTAAGTCTATTTACAAGTTTGATTAAGAAAAGGAAGTTTGAAAATTCAATGGCATAAGGCCAAAGTTTCTATCTTTTGCGAAGTGGTCAAAGTTTAGAACAAAATAAGTTCAATCAAAGAAGATTTTGAAAAGGGAGGGAGAGATTTTAAAATTAAAGAAATGGGGAGAAGATGAAGGGACTAATCCTATGCATAAAATTAAAAGTTGAGAGTTGAAAAGATCTGACCAAATGGGTAGCAATCCAATAGACAAGAATGTTAATAGAAACCCAGAATTCCCTTGGACATTTAGAATCAAGCAACACACAAATGCACAATTATATTATCTTGAAGAGTAAAGGCATCAAATAAAGATAGCCACATCCAAGCTTTATCCATTCCATGATCTTCCTAAAAAATTAGCCCATGTAGCAGATGAATTCCACAAGTCACAGGTTCAAAATGACAGCTACACAATGATCATGTTGCAGATGAACTCAGAGGGATCTTGAATGATGTATCAGATGAAGTTTCAAATTGCAAGCACTTGATTTCTCAATAAGTTGGCATTGGCCAAGTCCTTTAGCATAGGAATGTTGCCTAAATTCTAAGTCCATTTGTCCAAGATCAAGCCAACAGTCCACACAAAAGTTTTTTTAGGGTTTTTGTTGTTATTATGTGCATTAATGGTCAAATACCACACAAACAAGCAAAGTATACACAAACAAGATGTATCACACAATATGGTCCAAGTGGACAAAGTGAAAATTGCATTAACATAAACAATTAGAATGATATGAACAATGGCAAATGTATAAAAGCTAGAATTAAATGACATTAAAGTAAATGGCTTGAAATTAAAAGTTAGTTGTTAATAGGTTAGAAGTTAGTATTGTTTTTCTTTTGCTTTTCATTTTTAGACATTATTTTGGAGAACACTCAACCCACTTATCACAAACATGGATCCTTGAGCCAAGACATCTTCCAAAGGAAGGAAAAAAGGCCAAGTTCCCACACAATACCATGAAAGATGGGAGACTTACAATCTCACTAACTAGAATGCTATGCCTTTTATGTCACAAATTTAGCGTTATGTTAAGCAATCATAATTGGACTTATGTAGAAGTCACAACTATTTGAGGCCGGACAATAGAATTTTGGTGTTAATGCATGTTAGAGACATAGTATTATGGATTATGCTCATGAAACATATCACGCACAAAAAGAATATGCAAAAGGTGTGGTCTAATCTCATCCCTACTCATGTTAATTTTTCAATCAACTAGTTTTAGGATTTTGAGATATCATAGGCCAAATGAGATGAATGCATAAAGAAAGGGAATGAGATGAAGAGGGGGGGGGGGGGGGGGGGGGGGGGGGGGAATATATGAAAACTCAAATTGATCAAAGGAGGACTTTTACCAAATTAATATCATTCATTCATTTTGGGAGATGGAATGTATATTCCATCAATCCCCTAAATCCAATGATATTAACTTGACAAAGTCAAATCAACCTTGACCAAGGCCCAACAACAAGAGTCAAACTCAAACAAGTCATCACAATTGGTCAACAAAACTATTTGGCATTTATTCAAATTAAAAATACTAAAATAAGACATTTAAGTTAAATATGGTTTGTCAAATTCCTAAAACCTCATCAAAACACCAAATACATGGCCATGAGATTTATCATAGGTCAAACAAGGTCAAAGGACCTTGGAGAAAAAATTCAGAATTTTTGACGACTTAAAAGTATTTTTAAACAATTAAAAACAAATGCAAAATCAATTAAGTCATGAAAAATATTAATAATGATCCAAAAAATAATTTTAATTCAGAATATGAAAGAGGAAATTTTTTGAAATTTTTTGGTGAAACACTCATATTTTTTGGATCAATATTAAAATTAATATGAATTAATGAAAATAAAGCAATTAAAATGAAATTTAAATAATCAGAAAAAACGTGGACCACTTGATCTCCCTCATTAATTGAGGTGGCAGATCAAGTGGCCACCAGCGCGCGTTCCATGGTGGACTTGAGTCAACGCGGCATAGGCTTGGTATTTAAAAGCAATGCACGAGATTAAAACAATTTGAAAAGGATCAATGGCTATGAACCATGCCAACACATCACCGGCGTCCAAAGGCCGGTCATCTTCTCCGGTGACCCTGGTCGGACTGGTTCACTTATCACCATCAAGAAAATGAAAAAGGAGGACATGATCTGAAAGAAAAAATGGCATAGAGCACGAATCTGACATCTATTTTAACTAACTCCACATATATAGAAAGATATGAGGAGTTGAATTTTAAGGTGTGTCAACTGAGTTGCTTCGATTTGACCTCTAAGCAACTCAATCTTCTTGCCTACATTGGTATGACTTCATACAACCAAAGATCCAAGAGAGTTAAGTGGAATTAAGAGAGAATCGAAGAGATGAAATTTTCTGGAAAATACCTTCAATGTAGGTCTGGATTCAACTGTTCTTGCTTTGGCTTGTGCTTGATCTTGCTCAGTATGCTTGCAGAAGTGGATTAGAATGCACAAAAGGTCTTGGATCCCTGAAGTTTTGAATCTCAAAACAGTGAGAATTCAACTCAATTTCCAAAGGAAATTCTCAGATTTATCCTCTCAAATGGAAGGGTTAGGAGTTTAGGATCAAAGTTGGCGCGAATGTGTGTTGAATTCTGAGCATATGGAGCTCTATTTATAGTTGGATCATGTGATATTTGCATCTTTTAAATGACTTTCCAAAATTTGCAATGAGTGATACATGGGTGCAGGGGCGTGTATAGGCCCATGAGATTATTCCATTTGATCCACAATTGAGTGTGAGTAAGTCTGAAATCAACTTGGAATGCAAGGCAAATGTATATGGAAGCTTGAAGTTTGATCTTTGCCAAATGATGATATCATGTTTAAGCCATGCGTAACCCTAGTAAATCTTGTCCAAAATGGATGAAATTATACTTTTTGGAAAGGTTAGATCAAGAGGAACAACTTTCATGTTCAACACTTTTCCATTTGAAGCTTGTATCATGATGAATTTTGAGGTGGAAGTTTGGAAATTTCAACATATCAAAAAATCTTCTAAGTGTCAAGCCATATATCTAAATATTCCACCTTGCTTAACTTTTTATGTGAGCTTCAGATGAGAAAAGTGTCTTCATCAAACTTGTATCTCTTTCAAAGACCTTCAAAATGGTCACCAATTTCATGTAATTTGGATTAGGGATGATAGAGTTATGCATTTTTGAAGTTTGTAAAAATCACTTGCTCAATGGTATAGGTCAAAAGTGACCTATAATGTAACCTCATATCACATGCTCATAAAAGTTGAATTATTTCTCACTACAAACATAAAAGTTGAAGTAGACATCTTGAATTTGATTTTAAAACTTGGAAATATTTCATCTCATAAAAATTGAGCAAGTTATGGCCTTGGGAAGTTGACTTTCAAATTAGGGTTTAGACAAAATGACCTATAATGTTTCAACATAGAAAATGATTTTCCAAGCAAAACTAGCTCTAGGTATCAACATGAAAGTTATTTGTAATGTCATGTAGAGTAACTTTGATCTTGGAATCATTTTCATATGGTGAAAATTGTAGGAGATAGGGTCTAGGGAGACCCAGTTTTGATCAGATGAATTCATCTGGCCAACCACCATCAACCAACTTGCTAACCTTCAATTCCTTTTACTTTCTTGGCTCATGGTAGATCATATATGCATAAGATGATGAATTTTGAAGTGTCCATTAAGAAATTTGATCAAATGGTGAAATAGCTTGTTGGAGAAGTTACTCAAGATACCCAGTCAAACTAGGGTTTCCAAGGCAAATCACCCTCAAACTCTTGAAGAAAACTTGATCAAAATAACATGTAGGAATCAATGGAACTCATATATGATGCTCATAACTATTCTTGGATCAATTCATGGTTGTGCTCTTTGTCATGAGGGTCTCAAACCCTAGATATGAACTTGATAGGTCAATGTGATCATGCCCTACCTACAAAAGAGTTGGGCAAATGCAAAGACATATTTTGGTATTTTGGTTAGTAAAATGATAAAATATAAGTATGATATTGTAACACGGTGGAAGAACTAACTTTAGTTAAATGTTGCGGATAGCAAGAGTCGCCACCGACTTTTATTTTATCCAAAAGGAAAGGACATAAAAGAACAGGAAAGACCTTAAAAAGATTTTGAGTTCAGGGGATAGGTTATACAAAGGGAAGGTATTAGCACCCTTTATATCCATGGTTATCCATGGGCTCTTAGTTACTTAGCTCACTTTGTTTGTTTGCAAGAGTGTAGTGTGTGATTAGAAAAATTTCTTTAAGTACTTTGTAATGACCCTCGTATGGGTGTATACAAAGCCTAGTTTAGAAATTGTGAGGTGTAAAAGTAATTTTGAAAAGTGTGAGCAAGTAACTATGAGATACCTACCCTAGATTAAGTCTTTCGTGTTCTCGTATATTCTTTCAATGGTAAGACTGTCCCTATTATTAAGGAATAGGTAGTCATTACCTTGGATGTGTTTAAGGGACGGGCGTAGGGTCATCGTATGGTCAATGAAGGCAACATAAGGGGTGTCTTTAGCAACTCGTAGGGACTATCATCATATTTACCGAAGGGACAAGATCATTATATCGTAGGCAACCTCGTAGGGACTTGATCTTTTAAGTTTATAGGGACTTGATGATTTTTCTGTTTGAAGGGACTTTGCTTAAGACACCCCTATTTTCGAGGGACTTGACCATTTAAAGAAGGCAACCAAGAGGAATACCCTAGGAAGTACAGATGGCGATCAAAGATCGACCTACGTGTGTGAGTGTTATTTTTCAGATATTTGTCTTGAATTTAATTTTCTAAGTTCAATTATTTACAGTTAGTTTTTTGCACTCCCTAAATTACTAACCACGCAATAAATATTTACAAAAATAAAAGCAAGAAAAATAAATTCCTAAACTATTACATGGCTATGGGACAGATACATAATAATCAGGCGAAAAAGAATAAATTTATAACCTATACATTTGTTCCTAATATTATAAATAAAACAAAATTAAAATAAGGAAAATAATGAAGCAAAAATAGAATAGATAAAAGCAAATAATAATAAAATAATAAATAAACAATGGTAATAAAGCAATAATAAAATAACAATAATAATAAAGTGATAATAAAAAGGTTAGAATTTTAAAAGAAATTATTTTAGGTTAAACAAGTTAGATTTTTTTAGAAGTTATTAGAAAAATATGAGTTTAAAATAAATTAGTAATAATAAAAGAATTTAAAATACATTAATGTACAAATTATAAAATAAAAGAGTTATATGAAAAATATTAAGTTAGTTATTTACAAAATAAATAAAGATTATAGAAAATATCAAATTATTAGATTAATAGGTTTATTATTATTATTCAATTAGAAAAATGGTCAATTAGATTTTATTTACAAAATATATAAGGATTTATTATTATAAGTAAGTAACAAAAAAAAAAGTTATTAAAATAGTTAGTATTTATTATTTATTTACAAAAAATATAAAGGTTATAGAAAAATATTAAATAATTAATTTAGTAGGTTTTCACGCCCTACATTACTAAACCACGCAGTTAATATAGGATCAATGGCAGAAATTTAAATGGCAGAAAAATAAATAGCAGAAAAATAAAATGGCAGAAAATAAATGGCAGAAAATAAAACCCTAATTATTACAATGCTTTGGTGCAGTTACATAATAAAGATGGCGAAAAGTAAAACTGAAAATATTACAAGTTAAAACTTAAAATATTACAAGGGCGAAGCAGTTACAGTGTATGAATAACATAAATATGAGCGAAAATAGGAAATAATAATAAGGTTTGTTAAGGTTTAAGAAAAGGTTTATGGTTTAGAGGAAATAACACGGTTAAAGTTTTAGGTTTGAAATTTAGAGTTTGTGGCGAAATTGTCAGGGTTTAAGAAAAATCAGGGTAGTTAGTTATGAAAAAAAATGTGCAGATCTAAATATATGTATATAAAAAAATATATAAATTAAAAAAAAACAACGGCGTTGCTAGCGCAAAATTGCGATCATCGCAACTGGATCGGATAAGACAAACGTCACGCCTCATACACGTATATGTGAAAACGGCGTATTGACACGATCCGATCCGAAAACATAATCAAATTATAACATAAAATAGAGATATATATATATTTAACACACTAGTTACATATTATAAATTATATATTATATGATCCATATGCATTTTTATTAACAACAAAATTATTATATTATATTATATATTATGAGACATGTAAAACTTATATAAAAACAAACACATCAAATACATAATACAATGAACCAAATTATTATACATGTTATACTTATGTGCATAAAAAAAGCAAAACGGCGATATCCTGATATATTTAACCAAACCGCATGTATCTGGAATACATAACACAGTCACACATATGAACATGTATTTGAAACACAGTAACAAATATATCAACAAAATAGATAAAGTATATATCATATATAAACTATTACCAAACTGTGTGTACGATAGTATAGATCAGCCACTCTCAGTTTCTCTTTTTTGTTCTGTCTTTTGGCCTCTCTCTATCAGTCATGCTAGTAAATATATATAGGAACAAATTAGGTTAATGATAATGGGCCTAAGTTTATTTTGAAACCCAATATTAAATTAAAAACTGAATAAAGTTAAATAATTAAAATAGTTAAAAGTAAAATAAAAACTAATTAATCTATTTATTTATTCTAGACCCAATATAAAAATAAATAGACTAAAAAATAAATAAAAGTCGGGCACCAAAATGCTCGAAAAAATAAAATGAACACGTCAAAATAATCAGCGCGAAATAAATGACTCGGAAAAATACAGCGTTTGGTCGGATTTTGAAATAAAAATTATGACCGTTTAAACTGCTCAGACTGATCAACATATGACCAAAAATAGTCGTAAAAATATTTTTAGCATGTCAAATTAAACCACGTGAACCGCAGATTAATGTTACCGACATTTGCAAACTTAAACTTGACATTTTTTCGTTGACTAATTTTAGGCACAGTTAAAAAGTTAATTTGACCAGTCTGTTTGTAAATTCCGAGAAATTATTTCGGCTAATATTAAGACAGAAAAAAATGTTATGCTATGAAGATGATGCAAATGAATGTGAAACAAAAAATTGGTTAGAGTTAAAAATAGAGGGCAAATTTTGGGGTGCAACAGCTGCCCCTGTTCAATTTTCTGAAACCTGAGGAGTTAGATTGGCCTGTGTGCCATTCGTGACTTGGAAGGTTGAAGGGGATTGAACACAAAAGCCCAAAAATTTGCACTCGCCGGTGCGTAAAGTAACACTGATGACTGGTTGTATATGCTTAAGTGGGCTTGAAGATGCCACTTGGAAGAACTGGAGATGGGCTTATAGATGCCATCCATAATATCAGGAGGTGATAATATCTTGATGTTGATACTGGATATCAGTACTAGGTCTTCGTATAGGCCGTCTCTGAATCGTATCTAAGAACATACTTTTAATTTAAGTGTCAGAACCAAATCTTCGTGGCGATTTCTTTCTGAATTAAGTATCAGCACTAGACCTTTGTATAGATCGTCTCTGAACTGTTTTGAATTGTTGAATAAACCAGTAGAAATAAATCTTCGTGATGATTATCTCTTCTGGAAATATCCTGGATTAGGGAATAGATCTTCGTATAGACCGTTTGCCTAATATCCAAGAACAAAAGAGTGTCAGGATGAAATCTCCTGAAAATATCCTGGACTAGGGAATAGATCTTCGTATAGACCGTTTGCCTACTATCCGAGGACACCTTGAGTAATGATTAAGTATCAGCACTAGATCTTCGTATAGATCGTTTCTGACCTGTTGTGAATTGTTGATAGTATTTTATGTGTATATAACCATCCTGCAAGGAAAAGGTTAGTTTATGCAATATGTATGCATGCATGGCATGGTGCATCTAAGTAAATGTATTATGCACTTATGGATATGCCATGGTATGATGTAAATGATGTATGTATGAATCATGCGGCCTGAAGCGTCCGGATATCTTTGTATAACAACTGCTGGCTAGGGAAAATAAATCCCGATTCGTTGCTGAAGAATATGAGGAACCCGTTCCCGTCTTGTTTGATAGTATAGTATTTGTCACTTCCCGTATTCGTTCGTCGTACTTCTATTGAAGGAATAAGTTTCTGAGTATCCCGACTGAGGATAAAAGAGATGGACATAAATTCAAGGGGAGACGTAATTCGAAGCATCTATAAAGATAGATTTGCTCTACTGGGGATTTGTAGTGGGGATGAACCGGCGAAGCTTCGTTGAACTACTACCCTCGTTCGTCCTTAGTAAATACTATTACTGCATTTTATGCATTTCTAGTAAACATCAATCGTATTCAAAAGCATACATACATTCAAACACAACCAATGGACATTTTCGCTTATGTAAATAGAGTAAAAGTAAATCTGGATTCAAAGATGAAATTTTATTTATATCACAAAGTGACCTATACATAGGCAAGTTTGTACAAGGAGACAGAAATCCTAGTAAGAGGAATTCGTCGTAAATTTTTTATAAAACAAAGAAAACAGCTATGTGAAAAATGATCCTATTGAGTTTCAATTCTACTATTGCCATTATCTTCAAATATCTCATCTTCTGCTATTGAGACAGAAACGATTGGATTGATCTTTATCTGTTTGAACTTGATTTAGGTAGCACCATCAGTTGAAGTTACATGAGTGATCCAAACGAGACATAGTCATACGCTTTAATCCCTAACTTTTGCCTGGATTGCCCTTTCAGGTTTTCAATCCACCGGGATACCCTTTTTTGCCCAAGCCGCCTTTTCAGGTTTTCGACTTGCCGGGTGTACATTTTTTTTATATATATCCCTAATTTTTGCCCGAACCCTTTTGGTTTGCCGGGATGCCCTTATTTTTGCCTAGGCCAGTCAACCTAGCGGGTCTCTTTTTATGCGTAGTATTTTTTAACTATGTCTGCGTTTACAGGCTATGGAAAGTCTTCACCATCCATAGTAGTAAGCATCATGGCACCTCCTGAGAATACTCTTTTGACCACAAATGGTCCTTCATATGTAGGAGTCCACTTGCCCCTAGGATCACCCTGTGGTAGTATGATACGCTTGATTACCAAGTCACCAACCTGATATACCTTTGGCTTAACCTTCTTATTGAAAGCTTTGATCATCCGTTTCTGGTACATCTGACCATGACAAACAGCTGCCAACCTCTTCTCATCAATCAAATTTATCTGGTCGAGTCGAGTCTGAATCCACTCATCTTCATCCAAGCCTGCATCCTTCATGATTCTTAAGGAAGGGATCTGAACTTCAATGGGCAGAACTGCTTCCATACCATAGACTAAGGAGAATGGGGTTGCCCCTGTTGAAGTACGTATTGTAGTGCGATAACCATGAAGAGCAAATGGTAACATCTCGTGCCAATCCTTGTAAGTAACAGTCATCTTCTGTAGAATCTTCTTAATGTTCTTATTAGCAGCTTCTACTGCCCCATTCATCTTCGGACGATACGGAGAAGAGTTGTGATGCTTAATCTTGAACTGCATGCAGAGATCAGTAATCATGGTATTGTTCAGATTAGAGCCATTGTCTGTGATAATCCTTTCAGGGATGCCATACCTACATATGAGATTATTCTTAATGAATCAAGCCACAACATTCTTGGTAACAGATGCGAATGAGGCTGCCTCTACCCACTTTGTAAAGTAATCAATAGCAACTAGGATGAAACGATGCCCATTAGAAGCAGTAGGCTTGATCTCACCAATCATATCAATGCCCCACATGGCAAAAGGCCAAGGAGCAGTCAACACATTTAATGGAGCCGGAGGTATATGCACTTTATCAGCATAGATTTGACACTTGTGACATGTCCTAGAATGTTGATAGCAGTCAACTTCCATGGTAGACCAATAGTATCCTGCTCTCAATATCTTCTTTGTCATAGTATGACCACTAGAATGAGTGCCAAAAATCCCATCATGCATGTCTTCCATAATCTCTGTTGCTTCCTTCTTATCCACACAACGAAGCAAAGTTGAATCATGATTGCGTTTGTACAAAATTCCATTACTCAAGAAGAACTTAGCAGAAAACCTCCTCAGAAACTTCTTATCTTTGACATATGCCCCTTCAGGGAACTCCTGAGTTTCAAGATATCTTTTTACTTCATAGAACCAAGGCTTTTCCTCTCCTCCTTCAGTATCAATCTCATTGCAGTATGCAGGCTTCTCAAATCTATCAATAGTAATCTTGGGAGCTTCATCATCCCAGCTAATCTCAAACATAGATGCCATGGTGGCTAATGCATCTGCCAACTGATTCTCTCCTCGTGGAATGTGTCCAAAGGTAATCTCTTCAAAATGTGGGATCAAAGACAACACATGCTCTCTGTAGGGAATAAGATTTTCATGCTTGGTATCCCAATCTCCTTTAATCTGACTCACTACCAGGGCTGAATCTCCATATACGTCCAGGAACTGAATTTTCATATCAATGGCAGCTTTGATGCCCAGGATACATGCCTCATACTCAGCCATGTTATTGGTACAATAGAAACAAAGTCTTGCAGTAATCGGGGTATGACAACCTTCAGGGGAAATGATCACAACACCAACACCATTACCAAGTGCATTAGAAGCTCCATCAAAAACCATAGTCCATCGGGATCCTTGTTCAGGTCCGTCATATTGTCCAGGTTCTTTGGTAATAATCATAATGTCTTCATCGGGGAATTCAAAACTCATTGACTGATAATCATCCACTGCCTGATGAGCCAAATGATCAGCTACAACACTTCCTTTAATGGCCTTCTGAGTAGTGTACTGTATATCATATTCTGTTAAGATCATTTGCCATCTCGCTATTCGTCCGGAGAGAGCAGGTTTCTCGAATATGTACTTGATTGGATCCATCTTCGAAATCAATAAGGTAGTATGAGTCAACATATACTGTCTTAGTCGGCGAGCAGCCCATGCCAAAGCGCAGCAAGTTTTCTCGAGCAGTGAGTATCTTGTTTCACAGTCGGTAAACTTTTTGCTAAGGTAGTATATTGCCTGTTCTTTTCGACCAGACTCGTCATGTTGCCCCAACACACACCCCATTGAGTTGTCTAATACTGTTAAGTACATAATCAAGGGTCTTCCATCAACTGGTGGCATCAAAATTGGAGGTTCTAGGAGATATCTCTTGATTTCATCAAAGGCTGTCTGGCACTCATCATTCCACTCCATTACCTGATCTTTCTTTAACAACTTGAAGATTGGTTCACAGGTAGCAGTTAATTGGGAAATAAATCTTGCAATGTAATTCAATCGTCCCAAGAAACCTCTAACTTCCTTCTCAGTACGGGGAGCTGGCATCTCTTGTATAGCTTTCACTTTTGCAGGGTCTACTTCAATACCTTTTCCACTGACAATGAAACCCAGGAGTTTACCAGACCTAACTCCAAAAGTACACTTGTTTGGGTTCAATCTCAATTTGTATTTCTTCAACCTTTCAAACAACTTATGCAGATGATCAAGGTGTTGCTCTTCATTCTGGGACCTGGCTATCATATCATCCACATATACCTCTATCTCATGATGAATCATATCGTGAAACAAAGCCACCATAGCACGCTGATATGTTGCCCCGGCATTCTTCAAACCAAATGGCATCACTTTATAGCAAAAGGTACCCCACTGTGTAACAAATGTAGTCTTCTCCATATCTTCAGGTGCCATCTTGATTTGATTGTAACCAGAGAAACCATCCATGAAAGAGAATACTTTATGCTGAGCAGTGTTGTCTACCAGAACATCAATATGAGGCAGTGGAAAGTCATCTTTGGGGCTGGCCTTATTCAAATCCCTGTAGTCTACACACATACGTACTTTACCATCTTTCTTAGGTACCGGTACCACATTTGCAACCCATTGAGGATAAGAAGTCAAAGCTAAGAACCCTGCATCAAATTGTTTCATTACCTCTGCTTTAATCTTTTCTGACATTTCAGGACGCATGCGACGAACCTTCTGCTTCTTTGGACGACAATCTTCTTTTACCGGTAAACGGTGAACCACAATGTCCGTATCCAACCCTGACATATCTTCATAGGACCAAGCAAAGATTTCCACATAATCACGTAACATTTGAATTAATCTGCTCTTGACACCATCTTCTAATTCAGCTCCTATCTTGACCTCTTTCCTGTTTTCTTCAGTTCCCAGATTCACAACTTCGATTGGCTCTTCATGTGGCTATATAGCTTTCTTTTCTTGTTGTAATAACCTAGCAAGCTCTACAGGTACTTCACAATCTTCATCCTTTCCATCTTCAGCTTGATAGATCGGATTCTCGAAATTATAATTGGCAATAGTAGAACTGTTATCAACAGGATCCAGAATGGATGAGGATCTGCATTTTAGTGATGTGGGTGTGTGTAAGAACACATAGCTGATGAAAATAAAATAAAAGAAAAACAAAGAGCCCAATATTTACGAAAACGAAACGTCCATTGATTTTTATTGAATGAAGTATGCAAATGAAATGACATCCCGAAACAAGCATACCATTGTGCCCCGGGTAAGGCACAAGGCTTAAAAGTTTAATTGTTCAAACTTAAAAATAACAACACAGTAATAATATTTACTCCTGACTAAAGGAGATAGGAATAACGTCTTCAGTCTTCCAATTGTTGAGCCCATCACCCACAGTGGGAAAAATCCAGTTATCCAGATTGTAGTCTTCATTATAGTCACCCACATCATTGATTTGATCTTTCATGTTCCCTGGATTGGTGATACGAACAGCACGAGCACGACGAACAGCCTTCTGGGACTCTGCAGTGAAACCCAAACCAAACTTGTCAGACTTGTAAGGAATGTCGGGAAGCTGACCCCAAATAGTGTAACCACCTTCTTCAACCACAGCTCTAGCATCTTTGAGGGAAGCCATTGTAGGAGGTACTCTGGTAACCACAGGAACTCTTTTAACCACAGGAGGAGCTTCAGTAGCGGGAACGACCCAAGGAACTACTTCAAATGTCTGGCAAGGAGTCTCAACATATTCACCTTTCACTTCAACATACTTAAATGTATTCACATGACTGACCATATATTCTTCCTCTCCATAAACAGTTACAATCTTTCCCTTCACTGGATATCTCAACTTCTGATGTAGAGTGGAGGTCACAGCACCTGCCCCGTGGATCCAGGGGCGCCCAAGCAAACAAGAGTACGCAGGACGAATATCCATTACATAGAAGGTAGAATCGAAGACTTGAGAGCCTACTTTGATCGGGAGATCTATTTCTCCATGCACCACTCTTCTTGAACCATCAAAGGCTCTCACCACTATATTACTTGATCTTAACACAGCATCTTCAGGACTGAGCTTGTTCAGAACCTCTTTGGGAAGTACATTCAATGAAGAGCCATTGTCTATCAACACATGAGACAAGGTAGTGCCCCTACATTCAATGGAGATATGTAAAGCTCTGTTATGGTTTCTTTTGGCAGGAGTCAAGTCAGCATCAGAAAAACCTAACCCATTATCATAAGTCAGATGTGCAACACAATTTTCAAATTGATCCACAGAAATTTCATTTGGTACATGAGCAGTCCTTAAGAATTTGATCAAGGCTTTAGCATGAGCCTCAGAACACAGCAACAAAGACAACATGGAAATTTTGGAGGGAGTATGCCCCAACTGGTCAACAATATCATAATCACTCTTACGAATGATCTTCAGCACTTCTTCCATCTGTTTAGAGAGATTTTCAGCAGTCGGTGCTTCAGCTTGCACAGGTTCAACCACAGGACCTTTGCCTCGAGCATCAGTACTTGGCTCAGAAGTGGAGGTAGTAGTTGGAAGAACTGTATTTTTTGAGGTAGCTGGAGGAGAGAAAATTCTTCCACTTCTGGTGATCTTACTAGATCCAGCAATATTATCAACATCAAGGTTATCATCAGTAACAGGTGTATCAGTCAAAGGTTCCTGCTTAACACCATGGATATAAACATCAGAACCGTAATTCTAGGGTATAGCTTTATCAGAAGTATAAGGAATAGGGCCAGGAGTGGTAATAATCATGGGAAGCACTCTAACTTCAGCAACAGTCTTCACCAGGCCTTCAGCAGTAATTTTGATAGGACCCTTGGAAGTGATCTTGACAGGGCCTTTGGAGGTAATCTTCACTGGCACTTTATCAACCATATCCACATCTTCAAACTTCTTACCTCGAGTTAGGTGTTCACACATACTTTCCACAGAAGGAGTTCTCTCAAACAATATAGTGTAATTGTCCATGAGGCGTTGAATACCATCTTTCAACTTCCAGCAGCTATCAGGTTTGTAGGCACAATAAAAACAGTCTTCGTTGCAACCTGGAAAGAATCCAGCCTGCACCAGCTTCTTCTTGATAATAGATAAGGGAGTAGTCACATCTGCTACTGAGGAAACATATGAAACTTCATCAACAGCATTAACAGTCTTCTCATGATTGGGCATGGGAGCAGTAATCACATTTGGAGTCCCAGGAGGGTCAAATTCAATCTCCCCAGCTTCAATCATATCTTGAATCTTATTTTTCAGCACCCAGCAATTGTTGGTGTCATGTCCCGGACAATTAGAATGATAGGCACATCGTGCATTAGGATTGTACCGAGGAGAGGAAGTATTAGGATTCTGAGGAGGGTCCTTCAAAGTAATGAGTTCCCCTTTCAACATGTGTTGCAAGGCTTGGGCCAGTGACATGTTGATCTTGGTGAATTGTCTTCTAGGCTTCTATTGATTACTCTGTGGTAGCTCTGGTGTTGCAGGAGTAGGGTTAGAAATGTGAACTGCTCCTACGGATTGGTGACTTCTGTTACGGCCAGGTTGACCATACACAACATTAGACTCCTTCTTTCCACTAGGGGGCTTCTTTGCAGTGCTTGATGAAGAGGCACCCACCTGTATCTTACCACTTCTTATGCCACTTTCCACACGCTCTCCAGTCATTATCAGCTCAGTGAAACCAGATGATGAGCTTCCAATGAGGTGACTATAGAAAGGACTATTCAGCGTACTCATAAACATATCCACTAGCTCCCTGTCAGTCAGAGGAGGTTGAACTCTGCCAGCCAGGTCTCTCCATTTCTGGGCATACTCCTTGAAATTCTCCTTAGCACCCATTGACATGCTTTGTAGCTGCATGCGAGTAGGTGCTAAATCAGCATTGTATTGGTATTGCCTGTAGAAGGCCTCAGCAAGATCATTCCAATCACGGATATTGACACTCTCCAATTGATAGTACCATTCCAATTGAGCTCCAGACAAGCTCTCTTGGAAGAAATGAATCCATAACTTCTTATCAGCAGTATGTGGTTGAATCCTCCGGACATAGGATCTTAAATGCAGCTTGGGACATGAGACACCATCATACACCACAAAAGCAGGAACCTTGAAACCAATAGGTATAACCACTCCAGATATTAAACTCAGATCTTCAAAATCCAGCCCAGAAGATTTTTGTAACTCCATAGCATTCATTCTATCCACCAGCATCTTGTACTTATCTTCATTAGGATCATGATAATAATTTGCTTCAGAATCAGAATCTCCCACAGTATCATGGAGACTACCTCCCTCTTTCTCAGAATTTTTAGACTCATAATCATCAACCTGTTCCTTTGTCTTGATAGGGCCTCTGAATCTTCTTCCCAGATTGATAAGGCCTCCTGATCTTCTAGTCTTCTTCTTCTTCTTAGCCAGCAATGTCTTCAACTCATCTTGCCCCTTGGACAAGTTCAAAATCAACTCTTGGAATTGTGCATTCTGAGCCTGGAGATCTTTGACAGTCTGCTCAAGAGCCATTTCTGCTAAAATAAACAGCGAGAAGATAAGATACCTGTTCATAAGAAACCTGTGATGCAATAATATGGTATGTAGATGCTTATGCAATATTTTCAAGGACCGTAGGATTTAAATTTGTTTAAACCACCAAAAAGTAAACTTTTATTAGTAATAAACTTGTTTGCCCCTTGGGCTTACAATAAAAATGAAATGAATACAAAAAATGGGGTTTTAAGTCTCCCATGGACGTTTCCTCTTTGTGTTGAGGTATGAGTTGAGATTCCGCTCCTCGTGAAGTTGTTTTGTTAGCTCCAGGATTCTTTCCTGACTTGCCTTGTAATGAGTCTCAAAAGTATCTCTTTGCTCCTTCAACTGGATCCAGGACCTCTGTAACTCTTCCATGTTAGTGGGCATGTCTGGATGAAGAATGATGTAAGAAGTATCTCCTTCAGCAACAGGCTCCATGGTAACTGGCAGGATAGCAGGATATGGCATCATAAGAGTCTGAGCACGAGATCGTACCCATCTGAGATATGGTTCCATAGGAATAGTGTACTTGGGTTCCAGAGTCTTGCTGTCAACCTTGTTCACTTTACCCCATGCTCGTATGAACCCTTGACGGTAACCTTGAAATCGTTGTCGTAGTCGAACACAATACCCTGAATAAGCATGTCATGAGGACCATCAGTCCGAGCGTAACCAAACTGACGTAGAGCTAAAGAAGGGTTGTAGGTAATGCCCCCTCTTATGCCAAGGAGTGGCACATTAGGGAACTCCCCACAACGGTCAATGATGGTAACATTCTCCATAGATCTAGAGCACCAATGAATATCTGAATGAGAAAGTGACATAATCCTCTTGGACCACCTGAACCCTTGTTCATTCTTCATCACTGATCGAGGAAGGTGAGAAATAAACCACCTAGATAATAGAGGTATGCAACACATCAGAGTTCCTCGTGCCTTCGTAGTACGGGTATGAAGAGAGTGTAAGATGTCTCCAAGTAATGTAGGCACTGGATTGCGAGTCAGAAATATGTTGATGGCGTGTACGTCTATGAACTGGTCTGGATTGGGGAACAGTACTAAGCCATAAATCAATAGGGCTAAGATCTCCTCAAAAGCATCATAACTCATAGCCTTCAGGAATACTTGAGCTTTCTCCATCAATACCTTAGCAAGAATACCCTTAACTCCACTCCTTGTTTCTAGGATAATGTCTGATTTCTTTAAATGTATGGCTGCAGCAATGACTTCAGGTTTAGGCTCTTTTTCCAAGCCTGTGAAGGGTTTCTGATCAAGAATAGGTATACCCAGAAGCTTGGAGAACTCTTCCATTGTAGGAACCAGCCGATAGTCGGGAAATGTGAAGCAATGATGTTTAGGGTCAAAGAACTGAAACAAGACACTCATCATGTCTGCATTGAACCCTGAAGTGACTAGATCCAGTAGGTGACCATGCCTCTTGATGAACTGGGAGTTTTCAGAAACTTGAGAGACCAATTCCTTAAGCTTAGGAGGTATTCCTACAAAGTTGATCCGGATAGTATTCCTACGAGCAGAAGCCATGACCTGCAACAAAGAACAAAGATAAATCCTTTGGTCCTTGAAATGGTTAGTGAAAATGCTATGCTTATGATGCATGATGATGCTATGATGTTATGCTCAATCAAAAACATGTGGCACACACAAACAAGTCACACAATAGCCCTAGGTTTGAAGGCTTGCATGAGGTTTAAAGGTAAGTACCCTCCCCTGAAGTTTAGTTGATTCATCCTGTCCTACAAAAGTAACCAGGTTCTAAGGGATCTCAAAATCATTGATCCTTCACAAGGGTGGTTGTTCAGTAGGCAACTTACTTGCCAACTGAAACCCTCCAAGTTTAGGATCTCAATGAGTGTAGTATCGAGTATCAACCAACTTCAGTCTTCACCAAAGCCGGTTATCTCACTACTTTCTAAAGGCCAAGATGGGATGACTAGGGTTCTAAAAGTCAGTTAGTGTATTGACAACATATGGCAGCCTCATATTATCCTCAACTTGCTTAAGGAACATAAGCACCAACCAAGAAGTCACACTAACTATGGCCACCAGATCAACCATATCGATATACGCCGTACAGTTTCCTTGGTCTATTGCCATTTACCTAAGGTACACTAGATCCGGGTTAGGGTCTTTCACACATAAGAGCACCCAACAGATAAGTATAAAGCAAACAAGGCAAACAATTTTAAAGTGATCTAATTCCTAAGGGTACCCCTCTTTTATTAAATCCCCAGCAGAGTCGCCAGTTCTGTAACACGGTGGGAGAACTGACTTTAGTTAAATGTTGCGGATAGCAAGAGTCGCCACCGACTTTTATTTTATCCAAAAGGAAAGGACATAAAAGAACAGGAAAGACCTTAAAAAGATTTTGAGTTCGGGGGGTAGGTTATACAAAGGGAAGGTATTAGCACCCTTTATATCCATGGTTATCCATGGGCTCTTAGTTACTTAGCTCACTTTGTTTGTTTGCAAGAGTGTAGTGTGTGATTAGAAAAATTTCTTTAAGTACTTTGTAATGACCCTCGTATGGGTGTATACAAAGCCTAGTTTAGAAATTGTGAGGTGTAAAAGTAATTTTGAAAAGTGTGAGCAAGTAACTATGAGATACCTACCCTAGATTAAGTCTTTCGTGTTCTCGTATATTCTTTCAATGGTAAGACTGTCCCTATTATTAAGGAATAGGTAGTCATTACCTTGGATGTGTTTAAGGGACGGGCGTAGGGTCATCGTATGGTCAATGAAGGCAACATAAGGGGTGTCTTTAGCAACTCGTAGGGACTATCATCATATTTACCGAAGGGACAAGATCATTATATCGTAGGCAACCTCGTAGGGACTTGATCTTTTAAGTTTATAGGGACTTGATGATTTTTCTGTTTGAAGGGACTTTGCTTAAGACACCCCTATTTTCGAGGGACTTGACCATTTAAAGAAGGCAACCAAGAGGAATACCCTAGGAAGTACAGATGGCGATCAAAGATCGACCTACGTGTGTGAGTGTTATTTTTCAGATATTTGTCTTGAATTTAATTTTCTAAGTTCAATTATTTACAGTTAGTTTTTTGCACTCCCTAAATTACTAACCACGCAATAAATATTTACAAAAATAAAAGCAAGAAAAATAAATTCCTAAACTATTACATGATTATGGGACAGATACATAATAATCAGGCGAGAAAGAATAAATTTACAACCTATACATTTGTTCCTAATATTATAAATAAAACAAAATTAAAATAAGGAAAATAATGAAGCAAAAATAGAATAGATAAAAGCAAATAATGATAAAATAATAAACAAACAATGGTAATAAAGCAATAATAAAATAACAATAATAATAAAGTGATAATAAAAAGGTTAGAATTTTAAAAGAAATTATTTTAGGTTAAACAAGCTAGATTTTTTTAGAAGTTATTAGAAAAATATGAGTTTAAAATAAATTAGTAATAATAAAAGAATTTAAAATACATTAATGTACAAATTATAAAATAAAAGAGTTATATGAAAAATATTAAGTTAGTTATTTACAAAATAAATAAAGATTATAGAAAATATCAAATTATTAGATTAATAGGTTTATTATTATTATTCAATTAGAAAAATGGTCAATTAGATTTTATTTACAAAATATATAAGGATTTATTATTATAAGTAAGTAACAAAAAAAAAGTTATTAAAATAGTTAGTATTTATTATTTATTTACAAAAAATATAAAGGTTATAGAAAAATATTAAATAATTAATTTAGTAGGTTTTCACGCCCTACATTACTAAACCACGCAGTTAATATAGGATCAATGGCAGGAATTTAAATGGCAGAAAAATAAATAGCAGAAAAATAAAATGGCAGAAAATAAATGGCAGAAAATAAAACCCTAATTATTAAACGCTTTGGTGCAGTTACATAATAAAGATGGCGAAAAGTAAAACTGAAAATATTACAAGTTAAAACTTAAAATATTACAAGGGCGAAGCAGTTACAGTGTATGAATAACATAAATATGAGCGAAAATAGGAAATAATAATAAGGTTTGTTAAGGTTTAAGAAAAGGTTTATGGTTTAGAGGAAATAACACGGTTAAAGTTTTAGGTTTGAAATTTAGAGTTTGTGGCGAAATTGTCAGGGTTTAGGAAAAATCAGGGTAGTTAGTTATGAAAAAAAATGTGCAGATCTAAATATATGTATATAAAAAAAAATATGAATTAAAAAAAAACAACGGAGTTGCTAGCGCAAAATTGCGATCATCGCAACTGGATCGGATAACACAAATGTCACGCCTCATACACGTATATGTGAAAACGGCGTATTGACACGATCCGATCCGAAAACATAATCAAATTATAACATAAAATAGAAATATATATATATTTAACACACTAGTTACATATTATAAATTATATATTATATGATCCATATGCATTTTTATTAACAACAAAATTATTATTATATTATATTATATATTATGAGACATGTAAAACTTATATAAAAACAAACACATCAAATACATAATACAATGAACCAAATTATTATACATGTTATACTTATGTGGATAAAAAAAGCAAAACGACGATATCCTGATATATTTAACCAAACCGCATGTATCTGGAATACATAACACAGTCACACATATGAACATGTATTTGAAACACAGTAACAAATATATCAACAAAATAGATAAAGTATATATCATATATAAACTATTACCAAACTGTGTGTACGATAGTATAGATCAACCACTCTCAGTTTCTCTTTTTTGTTCTGTCTTTTGGCCTCTCTCTATCAGTCATGCTAGTAAATATATATAGGAACAAATTAGGTTAATGATAATGGGCCTAAGTTTATTTTGAAACCCAATATTAAATTAAAAACTAAATAAAGTTAAATAATTAAAATAGTTAAAATTAAAATAAAAACTAATTAACCTATTTATTTATTCTAGACCCAATATAAAAATAAATAGACTAAAAAAAATAAAAGTCGGGCACCAAAATGCTCGAAAAAATAAAATGAACACGTCAAAATAATCAGCGCGAAATAAATGACTCGGAAAAATACAGCGTTTGGTCGAATTTTGAAATAAAAATTATGACCGTTTAAACTGCTCAGACTGATCAACATATGACCAAAAATAGTCGTAAAAATATTTTTAGCATGTCAAATTAAACCACGTGAACCGCAGATTAATGTTACCGACATTTGCAAACTTAAACTTGACATTTTTTCGTTGACTAATTTTAGGCACAGTTAAAAAGTTAATTTGACCAGTCTGTTTGTAAATTCCGAGAAATTATTCCGGCTAATATTAAGACAGAAAAAAATGTTATGCTATGAAGATGATGCAAATGAATGTGAAACAAAAAATTGGTTAGAGTTAAAAATAGAGGGCAAATTTTGGGGTGCAACAAATATAATCACATAGTGCTTGGTGGTCTCTCCCAAAACAAACACAATGAAAGAGGGGTAAGGAGGATGCCAATGTATGATCCCAATGCTAATGCTTATGATGAAATTGCATGAGGGATCTTAGGGTCAAAATTAGGGTCTTACAGCTGCCCATATTTAAGGACATTCTAACTGAGGAGATGAAGGTTAAAATCTCCGGCTCGACTCAGTAGAATGGGCTTAAATAACAACATACAGAAACAAATTTTGGTCCTAAGAGACCTCATGATGCATATGATATGAATGCAAAAGTAAATTCTTTATGGGGAAATATTGCCACAAGGGAAAATAAATCATAGATCGAAAGTCCACAGGGGTATATTGCATTCCGTAAGGAAAGCTCAATGTGGAGATAGAGACTCTGGGGGATAAAGGAGTTATGCGTAGGACAGGTGTTGATTGTGTTTTTAAGTGTCGGGTTTTTGTTATCGTCTCCACAGGGATTGTGAGATATCGCCGCCGTTCGACAATTGTTTCAATTCTTAACTCGTAGTAACAAGGGGGTTTTGGTTTTAGTCACGGTATCTTGCATAAAAGTGTGAGAAAATGCGGTAAAATATTTGGTTTTAATATTTGAGAAATATTGCCAAAGTTAGGGTTCGACGATCACTTTGCATGTATATGTTCGATCAACAAAACTTATAAACTCCTTTAGATGATAAACTATTTCACAAAGTCCTCCCAATGTGTTTATCTCTAACACACATTGTGAGTTTTCCCATTTTGATCCATTGTTTATCTCTAACACAATCTATCAAAATGACAACTTTTTGGTTCAACCTTATGGTGAACAAAATCATTCATTACTATCTCTAGCTAACAAACAAGATTGGATGAAAACCTAGGTAAAGAGTTGGTAAACATCTCTCGATCATAAACCAACACAAAGAGTTTTCAATAAAACAAAGTTTTCACCATATATTCATCATTAAAGAGTTTACAAATGAAGATCATCTCATATACACACAAAGCTTATGACCATCTACATCTAACCTTGACAAAATGAAGAACTTAGCTACTCATTTTCATGGTAGCTTGGTCAACAAGTTTCGGAAGAAGGTTGATCAACATCCGAGTCGAATAATCGAGATTGGATGGGAATCCACCTTCTTTTTGTGAAAGATTGTTAAGAGATGAAGAGAAATGATTTCTAGGTCACAAAGTATCTCTAGAGCAATGCTTGAAAAATATCTCAAAAGTACAAAAGTATGGAAGTGTAAGGTATGGCTCCAAAAAGTAGCCCCTGCTACTTATAGTGCTGCTACTGAGCTGTCATGCTCGCTAGGCGAGCAGAATGGCTCGCCTAGCGAGCCCCAAAATGAGGCACCTGAGGCACCTGCTCCCAAAGAAATATCCTTTGCCAGATTTGCATGTTCGCTAGGCGAACAAAACCTTCGCTAGGCGAAGCCCACGCTTCAACCTTCGCTCCAGCGAGCTTAGGAGGTTTTGCTACTGGAATTGCTCGCTGGGAGCTCGCTAATAGCTCGCCTAGCGAGTGAGTGCTGGCTGCGCTTTTGACCAAGTCTGGACGTATTCGCTACCATATTCGCTGGCTGCTCGCCTAGCGAGTTTGTTGATGTTTGCTACTGTAAAATACTGGAGCTGTTCGCTGGGTGCTCGCCTAGCGAGCTCTTCGCCACAGCCCTCGCCTAGCGAGCAAGCTGATGAATGCATCCTTTTTTTGGTCCCTTTGCCAATTTTCTTGTGCCTTCATTTTCTATTATTTCATGCCTAATTCCTGCACAATAACACACAAATCAAAGATACCAAGATCGTTTATCATTGTATTGCAATTCATCTAAAACAAAGGTGGTTTCGAACACTTTAGCAAGGAAATGGAGTGAAAGATGCCCATATTTGATAGCTCAAATAAGCACTTTTGGGTATCTAACAACTCTCCCCAACTAGATTCTTGCTTGTCCTCAAGCAAAGTATGCCTCTTGAAGGACAAGAGGATTTGCTTTAAGAAAAAGGTTTCTCCGAAGTCGGATAAAACGGCTCAAACACAAGCGAATCAGCAGATACAAATTTCCAACGGTTAGAATAGCATAATACACAAGAACTAAACTTAATAGCAATGCGAAATATGTATCTATCCACAACAATATTATCTTGAATGAATCACCCTATCTCTCCTCTTCGAATAAGGATTGAAGAAATTACGCGTTTGCAACCGCGGGAATAATCTCACTCTCCAACAAACAATGAAGAAATCAATTCAATTCATACAATGTCTAACAATTATAAATGGTAATGTGGAAGCACGAAGATCACTAAGGACTTTTCGGTTGAAGTTTGGTTAGGTTAACAAACAAGGGTCATTTCTAAGGCCATTGAAAATGAAATTGCCGATGCAAAAGAGACATTCACTGTACATTATTCACACATCTCAACTTCGTTCCATTTGTTTCTCATTTGAAACCTTCACAACTCTTATTTCACAACTCAATTTTTGTTTTTCACTATTTTTCTTCCAAGCAAGCATTCATTTTCATTTTCTCTATTTTTTCTTTTCTTTCACATCATATTTACAAAACAGATGTTTCTCTTTTCTATATTTTATATATATTTTTTTTTATGCTTGCTCGGTTTTTCAAGAGTTGTGGCACTTACCGATTCTCATTTTCGTTCTCCCCAACTTATTTCTTACTCACCCTAAGTGAATGCTCTTGACTTTTTACGGCAAAAGAACAATTATCAAAATTTTCCGGGTTTCAAGAAAAAAAAAGATTTCTGAAATCTCGCGTTATTTCAAGCTGAGATTCAACTGTTTAAGCTCAAAGGGGTTAACGAATACTCTCTCTGCTCACAGGTAAGTTGTATTTGGAACTGGTTGTGCTCGATAGAAAACAAGTGCCTTGATCATTTCTAATTGCTTCCACATATTCACAATAATAAAAGACAAAGCATGAATCAAATGAATCAACAAAGCTTATTAGAATCCAGCATTTAAGTGTACAATGGAGGTTTCCTCATAATTTGTGGTTTTAAGTCCTAGATGAAACATTCATTCAATTATGTTGCAAAAAGACAATATTCAATTACAAAAAAGAGTAAAGTTCTTAATGCATTCTAAAATTCTAGCCGGAGGTAACCATGTACCTTAGCATTATTCACTTGTTTATTTTTATCATTGCCATCCAAGCTCGGATGCACCTTCATTGAATACTTCTTTGAGGAGCAACCAATCTAGAAGGTTTGACACTCAACCAACCAAAAATTTATTAAAACAAAAGAAATTTAAAACATAAATAATAACATTACTTCAAAATTTAAAATTGTGCATGGGGGACAAAACACCCCAAAAGTACATAACCAAAATCAAAATACACAAATCTGAAAATACAATAGAAATAAAACATAATATGAAAAATAAAATAAACTTAGCCTTCCAAGGACTCATAACCCTCATCACTACCGGCTTCAGAACCGGTAGCATCATCATCATCTTCAGCAGCACCAGAAGAAGCACCAGCACCAGCTGCACCAGCACCCGCCCCCTCTCCAAACACAGGCCTGTCCACAGGCCAGCTAGCGTGCTGCAGAAACTGCTCACGTGTCATCATAGAATGCTCACAGGAGGGGTCGCGCATCTGCA
Organism: Lathyrus oleraceus; assembly: GCF_024323335.1. Taxonomy (NCBI): domain Eukaryota; kingdom Viridiplantae; phylum Streptophyta; class Magnoliopsida; order Fabales; family Fabaceae; genus Lathyrus; species Lathyrus oleraceus. The sequence goes on along the minus strand of NC_066583.1, from coordinate 371,805,632 downwards.
ATTGTAACAGATGTATAGAATCGTGCATATCGAGCATGGCGCGCTGAGTTACCGCCATCCAATCCCAGTTGTAGTTGCAGACAACCTGCTGGAAAGGATCGGATCCTAGAGTAAAAGTACCAGGACCATCAGAAGCCCCGGTAACCTCAGCAGCTGAACTACTTCTTAAATTCTTCGGTTTGCAGTACTTGGCCACGTATCTGTCATCAATGGCCGGCGGGGTCCTTACTTGACCCTTGGAGGGTAGCCTCACCCTCGCTTGTTGGCACAAAGCCATGATTAGACACGGGAAAGCAAGGGGACAATTCACTCGTGCCCCCGACTTTAGCCCGCTTTCAATCACGGACTTCAACTCCAAAGCAATAATCCTCGCCACATCAATCTGGATATTCGTGAGGATGCAGTGAACCAAGTGTGCCACTGGGATCGGCACGGTAGAAGTGTGAGACTTGGGTTTAATGTTTGTAAGAACCAACAAAAGGATCAGTTGAGCCAAGGGAATCATGTCCTCCCTATGGTATCTCATTGGAACCCCAGATGGGTTCAGCTCAACTGATTTCCCTTCCAAAAGCAGGGCAGCAAAAATTGAATCGGTATCCCGGTGAAGCCTTAAATCTCTATGGTAAGTGTCTCTCTCATTGGCTCCCAGATGGAGCGGTTCACCCAGGACACGGTTAATTGCATCCCAATCGAACGCAACAGGACGGTCGGACACTCTAGACATCCATGTGAATGGCTCGTCGTCGTTCGGCAGTGCGTTCACGTAGAACTCACGCACTGTTGCGATGTCATAATGCTCCAAGGGAGATATCAACCGGTCCCACTTTTTGTTGTTAATCAACCCGGCGAATGTACGGTACGTGCCTTCAGGGTTGATTATAAATCTCTTTTCCGGCAAAATCTTCCGCTTTTCCAAAGCAACATATCTAGCTGCATGCTTTGGCCCGACAAATTTGTCGGTGTTGAATTGTATGGGCACGGGACGGGAAGTGTTCCCGCCCTTTCTCTTTTTCGAAGCGCCGGACCTGGATTCCATCTGCAAAGATATAGAGAGGAAACAACACAAACACAAAACAGATTAGAAAGCAAAACAGAATTCCAACTACTGTCATGGTCGCTGCTGCTTCGCCTAGCGAGAACCTAGCGAAGCTTCGCTACAGGTTCGTCTAGCGAAGTGGCAGCGAATGCTCGCCACTGATTCGCCTAGCGAGTTGCTAGTGAATCTTACGGGTTTTTGGGTTCTGCAATGTTTACACTGAAATTTCAGAAAAACCCAAGGTCTCATGGTATCTATTTCAGAACAAAATGATTTATCATGAAAGGCATCGTTCTAAGGTACATGCAAATCTACACCCATATGCAAAACCTAATGCACTCATTCCCCTAAATTCACCCTAAATGACATATACTTCAGAAATTTACAATGTGAAAGCATAAAGTAATGAGAATGGGCAAACCTGGTTTGAGATCTGTAGAAGTTAGAATGCACAATGATGGTTGCAATGTAACAGGTGGGGTTGTGAGTGAGATGCAAAGTGAGAGAGTGTGTGTGAGTTCTGGAGTTCAGAGTTATAAAATGAAAAATGGTACTTGGGCCCAAAAGAGTGGCCTGCTGAGAATTAAATGATTCTGCCACGCAGCGCTCGCTGCTGCTTCGCCTAGCGAGCAGCTAGCGAATCCGCTCGCTACTGCTTCGCCTAGCGAGCATCTAGCGAGCATGACAGCATTTGCTTTTTTCAAAATAGCATTCATGGTACATTCAGCAAGGTTTAACAATTGGAATCCCAATACGACACCACAGAAAAACTGTAAATACTTACAATGTTGGGGTGCCTCCCAACAAGCGCTTGTTTAACGTCGGATAAGCTCGACGGTTCGATGCTCACAGAGGAGCATCCAAAGAAATAGCACAGCTCTCGCGATCCACATGACCGCCGAGATAAACCTTCAAACGTTGGCCATTAACGGTCCAACTTTCCTTCTTTTCCATGTCCTCAATGACAATAGCTCCGTACTCCTTAACTTGTTTGACCCGAAATGGCCCGGACCATTTTGATTTCAACTTTCCGGGGAATAACTTCAACCTGGAATTGAACAATAGGACCAACTGTCCGGGCACAAATTCTTTCTTTCGAAGCTTTTTGTCATGATATTTTTTTACCTTCTCTTTGTACAACCAACTTAAGTGATATGCGGCATTGCGCATCTCTTCCAACTCGAGTAGTTGCACCTTCCTTTTTTCACCGGCCAAATCCTTTTCAAAATTTAAAAATTTCAGAGCCCACAAGGCTTTGTGCTCCAATTCGACCGACAAATGGCAAGTTTTACCAAACACTAATTGAAAAGGAGTGAGCCCAATTGGAGCTTTAAAGGCGGTACGGTATGCCCATAACGCTTCATCCAATTTTTGTGACCACTCTTTTTTCGAATTTGACACAGTTTTTTCGAGAATTCTCTTAATCTCACGATTAGAGACCTCGGCTTGACCATTAGCCTGTGGGTGATACGGAGTTGCCACTCTGTGTGATACACCGTAATGTTTTAAAATGCTTTCCAACGGTGCATTACAAAAGTGTGACCCTCCGTCACTTATCAACACTCGGGGGGTTCCGAAACGGGAAAATATGTTTTTCTTCAAAAAAATTATTACCGTTTTCGCATCCGCCCGAGGTGAGGCAATCGCCTCAACCCACTTAGAAACGTAATCAACTGCGACAAGCATATACTCGTTACCATAAGAGGGTGGGAATGGTCCTACAAAATCGATGCCCCAACAATCAAATACTTCGACCTCTTGGATGTTTTGGAGAGGCATCTCGTCTCTCTTACCAATCCCACCGCTTCTCTGGCAACTATCACAACTTTGCGCATGGGTATGTGCGTCTTTGAAAATAGTGGGCCAATAAAATCCTGATTGAAGGATTTTAGTGGCCTTTCTCACCCCATTATAGTGTCCGCCGTAAGGCGAGTTGTGACAATGCCAAAGGATGCTCTGCGCTTCATCGCCAGTAACGCATCTCCTTAAAATGTTATCACTACCCAACTTAAACAAGTACGGGTCATCCCATACGTAATACTTGGCATCCGAAAGAAACTTCCTTTTTTGGTTCGAAGTTAGGTCGGGAGGCACAAAAGCACTAGCCTTGTGGTTCGCAAAGTCTGCAAACCACAGCCTAACTTGAATTTTGAAAAGTTTTTCATCAGGAAACTCTTCCCGGATTTCCTTCTCTGAAGCGGTAACCTCCACATTAACTAAGCGAGATAAATGATCCGCCACCAAATTTTCTGATCCTTTCTTGTCTTTGATTTCAACATCAAATTCTTGCAACAAGAGGATCCAACGGATGAGCCTTTGCTTCGAATCCGGTTTGGTGAGCAAATATTTAATCGCCGAGTGGTCGGTATACACTACGACTTTAGACCCTATAAGATAAGACCTAAACTTTTCAAGCGCATACACTATCGCAAGTAATTCTTTTTCAGTGGTGGCATAGTTAATTTGAGCCTCATTAAGAACTTTACTTGCGTAATGTATCGCATGAAATTTTTTCTCTTTTCTTTGGCCTAATACCGCTCCGATTGCATAGTCGCTCGCATCACACATTAGGTCAAAATTTAAATTCCAATTTGGAGCGACTATAATTGGAGCGGTAACCAATTTTTCTTTCAAAGTCTCAAAAGCTTGCAAACATTCATCGGTTAAGAGAAATACCTGGTCCTTAGCTAGCAAATTACTCAAAGGCTTAGCTACCTTTGAGAAGTCTTTGATAAAGCGCCGATAGAACCCGGCATGCCCCAAAAAGCTTCGGATTCCCTTCACATTCACCGGAGGAGGTAACTTTTCAATCACTTCAACCTTAGCACGATCAACTTCAAGCCCTCTTGAAGAGACTTTATGGCCAAGCACTATCCCCTCGGTCACCATGAAGTGGCACTTCTCCCAATTGAGCATAAGATTGGTCTTCACACATCTTTCAAGCACCGTTTTCAAGTTTGCCAAGCATAAACTAAAGGAACCACCAAATACCGAGAAGTCATCCATGAAGACTTCCATTGTTTTCTCAATAAGGTCGGCAAAAATGGCTTGCACACATCTTTGGAAAGTCGCCGGTGCATTGCACAACCCAAAGGGCATTTTTCGGTATGCGAAAACTCCAAACGGACATGTGAAAGCCGTCTTTTCATGATCGGCCGGGTCAACCGCAATTTGGTTATACCCGGAATAGCCATCCAAGAAACAATAGTATTGTTGCCCCGAGAGTCTTTCGAGCATTTGATCCATGAACGGGAGTGGAAAATGATCTTTTCGAGTTGCGTTATTCAACCGCCTATAATCAATACACATTCGCCACCCCGTTGCAACTTTAGTAGGGATCAACTCATCCTTGTCATTTCGGATCACGGTAATTCCACCTTTCTTCCGAACCACATGCACAGGACTAACCCATGGACTATCCGAAATCGGGTAAATCATTCCCGCATCCAACAACTTGACAACTTCCTTTCTAACAACCTCCTTCATAGTAGGATTTAAGCGGCGTTGTGGTTGAGCTACCGGCTTAAAATCCTCTTCCATTAAGATCTTGTGCATGCAATAGGAAGGACTAATTCCTTTGAGATCGGAAAGAGTCCAACCCATGGCTTCTTGATTTTTTTTCAGCACATTGATCAAACGGGTTTCTTCATCATTTGACAAAAGTTTGCTTATGATGACCGGCTTTGCTTCGGTCTCATCTAAGAATACATACTTCAAAGTAGAAGGTAACATTTTCAATTCAATAGGCGCTTTTTCGTCATTAACCTCCTTCTTCAAGTCTTCCTCCTCAACTTCCCACGGTTGTAGTTCGTTTACACTATCAAGTTCCCTTAAGCATTCATCAAGAGCTTGCTCTTCTTCAACTGTGAAAACTTCAAATGAGTCATCAAGAGCTAACTCCATAGGAGATATCTCATGAATTTGCTTAGAAACCTCCAAAATTGCCTCTTCGATCACATCGATGCGAAAGCTATCACTTCTATCTTTTGAATGCTTCATTGCTTCAAATAGATCGAAAGTAACTTCTTCATTTTGGACTCTCACCTTCATTAAACCGTCGTCAACGTCTATCATCATGCGCGCAGTTTTCATGAACGGTCGGCCCAGAATGAGCGGAGCATCATCATCCTCTTCCATATCAATAACAATAAAATCGACCGGGAAAAAGAATTTGTCGACTTTAACCAAAACATCTTGGGCTACGCCATGAGGATGGGTAGTCGACTTATCGGCCAATTGCAAAGTCATCCAGATGGACTTAATTTCAATGTTGCCAAGCCTCTTTACAATAGACAATGGTATAAGATTAATGCTTGACCCCAAATCAATTAGTCCTTTTCCAACATAGATATCACCAATTTTAACCGGACGAACTAACTCGTCCCGGATCAACCTCTTTTTTCGGAAGCGTCCTTTGAATGATTGCATTACAGCTCGCATCTAGGACAATGGTCTCCGGTTCCGTATACCTCCGTTTTTTTGTAAGTATGTCTTTCATGAATTTGGCATACTTGGGCATTTGCTCCAATGCTTTGGCAAACGGAATGTTGATTTGCAGTTGTTTGAAAATATCCATGAACCGGGTGTAATGCCGTTCATTATCCCTTTTAGATGGAGCATGTGGATAAGGAAGGTTTTGGATTGGAGTAGCGCTCACTACCTCCTTTCCTTTAGCAACTCTAGAACTTCTCTCTCTTTTCTTTGTCACTTTCTCCACCATTACTTCATCACTCTTATTTTTCTCAATTTCCACACTTTCTTTCTTTTCAACTTCATCATTCTTTTTGTTCTTTTCAACTTCTTCCTCACTCCAATCCCCCACTTCACCATCAATATTATCCTCCAATATTTCCTCCTCATTTTTTTTCTTTTCCTCTCTTTGTTCACTCTCATCTCTTTTTTTATTCTCACTAATCAACTCCCTTCCATTTCTCGTCGTGATCGCTTTACAATGCTCTTTAGGATTTGTTTGCGTGTTCGCCGTAAAAGATGGACCGGGTTGTTGTTCCGCTAGTTGCTTAGCAAGTTGTCCAACTTGAGTCTCGAGATTTTTGATTGCCGCATCGTTGCTCTTTTGATTAGCCATTGACATTTGCATAAATTGTGTCAATGTCTCTTCTAACTTTGAAGTTACGACCGGCGGTTGTTGAGGTTGATAAGGATTTTGGGGAGGGTTTTGACGGCTAGAAGAACCACCCCCATAACCTTGGTTATGGTAATAGTTACTCCTAGGTTGGAACCCTTGATTCCCTTGGAAGTGTTGTTGTTGATTTTGAGGATGTGGTTGATAAGGTTGTTGTTGTTGTTGTTGTCTCGGTTGGTAGTCTCGTTGGTTCGCCATGTAGTTTACTTCTTCGAACCCGGGAGGTGGACAAAATCCGGTGTCATGCTCACCTTTGCAAAGCTCACAACAAGCTATTTGTTTAGCTTTTGAAGGTTCTCTCAAGTTCAAGTACTCCCGGCTTCTTCAAAGAGTTGCCTCTACTTTGACTTTGGAGATCATTTAGAGCCATTCGATTTATGATATCTGTAGCTTCTTCGGCGTTTTTAGATAATAAAGAACCACCCGAGGTAGCATCCAACAAAGTCTTGCAATTTGGTTGAAGTCCATTTTTGAAAATATGGATTTGAGTCAATTCATCAAAACCATGCCCTTTACATTTTCGAAGCATGGATTTGAATCTTTCCCACGCCTCATTTAATGATTCGTTGGTTCCTTGTGAAAACACTGAGATGGCCGTCTTGGATTCCATGAACCGGTTGTGGGAGAAAAATCTTTCGATGAACTTCTCTTCCAACACGTTCCAATCTGTCATGACGGCAGGTGTTTGATCTAAGTACCAATCTTTTGCTTTGCCGAGCAAAGCATGGGGAAATAATCTTTTGAACAACGGTAGTCTTGAGCTTGATCAACTCCGGCCGCCAATGCTATCTCGTAAAATTTGGTGAGAAAAGCAAAGGGATCTTCATGGTCCATTCCGGTGAATGGACTTCCATATAGTAAATTAAGAGTTCCCGTCTTCATCTCGGCTTGCCTTCCAGTGTGGTTGGCAAACTGAGCAGTATTCCTTGGACTGTTTACACATGGAGTGGAAATGGGCGGTGGTTGTGGTGGTTCCATGATAGGTATGAACGGTGGTGGATGTGTGGTAGAAGAACTTTCTCCTTGTTCTTGTCGTTGTCTAGCTTGTTGCCTCCTTCGTCTCGTTCTGCTATTCAGCCTCCTTGCGGTTCTTTCGATCTCGGGATCAAAAAGAAGTTCGTCCACAGGAATCTGCCCTCGCATAAAACGAAAGCTGCACACTAAACCAAACAAATTACAAGCACAAGTCAAAAATTCGAAAGCTAAAAATTAAGCAACTATTGCGATGCTCGCAATATCAATTCACAATCCCCGGCAACGGCGCCATTTTGTTGATTGTGTTTTTAAGTGTCGGGTTTTTGTTATCGTCTCCACAGGGATTGTGAGATATCGCCGCCGTTCGACAGTTGTTTCAATTCTTAACTCGTAGTAACAAGGGGGTTTTGGTTTTAGTCACGGTATCTTGCATAAAAGTGTGAGAAAATGCGGTAAAATATTTGGTTTTAATATTTGAGAAATATTGCCAAAGTTAGGGTTCGACGATCACTTTGCATGTATATGTTCGATCAACAAAACTTATAAACTCCTTTAGATGATAAACTATTTCACAAAGTCCTCCCAATGTGTTTATCTCTAACACACATTATGAGTTTTCCCATTTTGATCCATTGTTTATCTCTAACACAATCTATCAAAATGACAACTTTTTGGTTCAACCTTATGGTGAACAAAATCATTCATTACTATCTCTAGCTAACAAACAAGATTGGATGAAAATCTAGGTAAAGAGTTGGTAAACATCTCTCGATCATAAACCAACACAAAGAGTTTTCAATAAAACAAAGTTTTCACCATATATTCATCATTAAAGAGTTTACAAATGAAGATCATCTCATATACACACAAAGCTTATGAACATCTACATCTAACCTTGACAAAATGAAGAACTTAGCTACTCATTTTCATGGTAGCTTGGTCAACAAGTTTCGGAAGAAGGTTGATCAACATCCGAGTCGAATAATCGAGATTGGATGGGAATCCACCTTCTTTTTGTGAAAGATTGTTAAGAGATGAAGAGAAATGATTTCTAGGTCACAAAGTATCTCTAGAGCAATGCTTGAAAAATATCTCAAAAGTACAAAAGTATGGAAGTGTAAGGTATGGCTCCAAAAAGTAGCCCCTGCTACTTATAGTGCTGCTACTGAGCTGTCATGCTCGCTAGGCGAGCAGAATGGCTCGCCTAGCGAGCCCCAAAATGAGGCACCTGCTCCCAAAGAAATATCCTTTGCCAGATTTGCATGTTCGCTAGGCGAACAAAACCTTCGCTAGGCGAAGCCCACGCTTCAACCTTCGCTCCAGCGAGCTTAGGAGGTTTTGCTACTAGAATTGCTCGCTGGGAGCTCGCTAATGGCTCGCCTAGCGAGTGAGTGCTGGCTGCGCTTTTGACCAAGTCTGGACGTATTCGCTACCACATTCGCTGGTTGCTCGCCTAGCGAGTTTGTTGATGTTTGCTACTGTAAAATACTGGAGCTGTTCGCTGGGTGCTCACTGGGTGCTCGCCTAGCGAGCTCTTCGCCACAGCCCTCGCCTAGCGAGCAAGCTGATGAATGCATCCTTTTTTTGGTCCCTTTGCCAACTTTCTTGTGCCTTCATTTTCTATTATTTCATGCCTAATTCCTGCACAATAACACACAAATCAAAGGTACCAAGATCATTTATCATTGTATTGCAATTCATCTAAAACAAAGGTGGTTTCGAACACTTTAGCAAGGAAATGGAGTGAAAGATGCGCATATTTGATAGCTCAAATAATCACTTTTGGGTATCTAACAACAGGCTACGTCTTAAAACTATTGGGGGACTCGATGAATTCCATACAAACATGGAAAAGACTCAGTCGGGGAAACAACAATATTTGCAGGGGATACGAGTAAGTCAAGATAAAACTGAAATACTTGAATCATGCAGGAAAAGCGATTTCACTAAGGAAATGCGCACTCAACTCGACTGGGGAAGAAATAAACTTCAACACAGGAGGAGAAGAAATTTATTATCTACTACCTGTTACTGGGTAAGGAGATAATAAAGATCTGACAGAGAGGACATCCGTCATCGGGTAGGATGAACATATCAAGGATGACTCGTTGAGAACCCACAGGAGGGAGTATTCATTACCGGTTACTGGGTAAGAATAGCATTGCTGGGGAGAACTACAGAAAAATAGGATTTACAACTACCAGTTGCTGGGCAGAAGACCAAAGATGAGAATATTCGTCACCGGTTAAGGTGAACATATCAAGGATAAACTCAAAGGAAAGAAAATTTGTCATTGGTTAAGATGAACATATCAAGGATAGACTTGTATGGGAAATGTCAAGGAGGATACTCGTCATAAGTTAAGATGAACATATCAAGGATAAACCAACTGAACAAAAAATAGGGATTACATCTGTCGAATGCTGAATAGAAGACCAATCAAAGAGAAAATCCGTCACCGGTTAGGATGAACATATCAAGGATAGACTCTGAGAGGAGAGAAAATAGGAATTATATCTATCAGTTACTGGATAGAATACCAAGAGAGAGAATCCGTCACTGGTTAAAGTGAACATATCAAGGATTAACTCTATGAGGGGGACAAAAGTAGGATTTACAACTACTGGTTACTGGGTAGAAGACCGCAAAGAGAAGGAAACTCGTCATCGATTAAGATGAACATATCAAGGATTAACTCTCTGGGGAACAAGAATAAGGATTACAACTACCTTTTTACTGGGCAGAATACCAAAGGTGAGAATATCCGTCATCGGTTAGGATAAACATATCAAGGATAAACTCAACAGGGGAGGGAAAGATATCCATCACCGGTTAGGATGAACATATCAAGGATATACTTTCGGAGGAATATATCCACTGGGGACTCTACTGAGGAGAAAACAGGGATACTTTTGCCAGGTATTGGGCAAGAAGTAACAAACTGCAAACTAAAAAGAATATTACCAGTTATTGGGAAATAAACTCTTAGGAGACTCGAAGCATCTTTCTAGGTAAGAGCTAGAAAGAAACAATCAATTAAGACTCAACCCAATGAGGATATAACTCAAGGGGAGTGATTCCATCCAAATAAACAACTGTAAAGGAAACTGAAATAATAATCATCCACGAGGAAACAAACTCAATGGGGAAGAGGAGAAAGGTTAAAGTCTTTCTGCCTAAGGGGCTGACGCTCTATGATTGGGGGAGGACAGACACCGAAATTTGTATGGGGATAAAGTACCGCCATACAGAGAATGAGAATCTCAAACCAACAAGTTAATCGGATATGCAAATATGCGACTATGAAATTATATGAACATATATGTATATGATGATTATGCTGACAAAACGATCACAAAGGATACAAAGGTGTTGCAAAGAATTTGAATCATTGGTACAACCTCCGGTCAATCCACAAAAAGAGGGAGACAACTGCTGGAGAATAGAGAAATCACAAACCAGAGGCTCAAATCTAGCCGAGGGAGGATATCTACTAAGGAGAGGAGAAGTTATCGAGTCTACAAGGAATTTTAGGTCAACACCATATTAAATGGGAGACAATCATGCATAAGATAAACACAAATAATTGCTCAAAAACCAGGAGGGAACTCTGACTGGGAGCGAGTCGGATGGCGACTAGTAGGGAAACCAATGTGATCTATTAGGGAAAAGATCTTACTCTGCTGAAGATCAACCCTGTTGGGGAAATACAGAAACACTACCGGGAAATAACACGCCGCAAGGTACTGAATCAACCAACTTAGCTGGGAAAAAGAATCGGAACTCCGCTAGGGAACAAACACTCCGCAGGGGAACCGGTCAACACAAACAACTAGGGATACCCGAAGGGTCAACTGCTTGGGGAACCTCTGATGCTTAGCACTTAAGGACTTGCTGCACTTTTGAAGTGTTGTTGATACTTCTCTTTTAATTGTTTTGAAAAATTTCTTACTTTTATATGTTTTTGAGAAAAAATGATTTTGATTAAAAAATTTAAATTTTCAAAATGATCATATAAAATTTAAACTATTGGCTGAAGTAAATAAGAGTAGAAACAATTGGATAAAAGCTCAACTTTATTTAATGGGATGGTAGTCTGTAAATGACAAGACTCCATAGATTTTTACAAAGTTGAAAATGGTAATTTACATGGAAAAAGGGGTACATTGAATACAAATAATCCTTAGTCCTTCTACCAACTCTTGATATCCACTGTGCTCTTGGCCGTTGTTGGGATGATGAATTGACGTCAACCCTTGTGTTCAACAAAGTCTCCAAAATTGGAGACTTAATAGACTTCAGTTACTTGCCATAATCCTTAATTTTGCATAAGTTTCCCCAAGGTGGGGTACTCAACTTATCGGGAAATTCTTTCTGTTTTTTTCCTCTAATTTTTGCCTGGATCGCCCTTTCGGGTTTTCAATCCACCGAGATGCTCTTTTTTGCCTAAGCCGCCCTTTCGGGTTTTCAACTTAGCGAGTTGTTCTTTTAATTTTAGGCAAAGTATTTCTTGACTGCATTTGCGTTCACGGGACGAGTGAACTCTTCACCATCCATAGTTGTAAGAATCAAAGCACCGCCTGAAAAGGCTCTCTTAACAACATATGGGCCTTCATAATTGGGAGTCCATTTTCCCCTAGAATCTGGTTTGAATGACAAAATCTTCTTAAGCACAAGGTCACCTTCTCTGAACACCCGAGGTCTGACCTTCTTATCAAAAGCTTTCTTCATCCTTTGCTGATATAACTGACCATGGCACATGGCAGTTAATATCTTCTCTTCAATTAAATTCAACTGGTCAAACCTAGTCTGACACCATTCAACCTCAGTCAACTTGGCTTCCATGAGCACACGCAATGAAGGAATCTCAACCTCTACAGGGAGCACTGCTTCCATACCATACACAAGTGAGAAAGGGGTTGCCCCCGTTGAAGTGAGTACGGATGTACGATACCCATGTAAAGCAAATGGGAGCATCTCATGCTAATCCTTGTAGGTGACAACCATCTTCTGAATAATCTTCTTAATGTTCTTATTCGCAACTTCAACAGCCCCATTCATCTTGGGTCTGTAGGGAGAAGAATTATGATGTGCAATTTTGAAGTCTTTGCAAAGAGCTTCCACCATATTGTTATTCAAGTTTGATCCATTATCAGTAATGATCTTACTTGGCACACCATAATGGCATATTATTTAATTCTTGATAAACCTCACAACAACTTGCTTGGTTACATTTGCATACGATGCTACTTCGACCCATTTTGTGAAGTATTCAATTTCCACCAAAATGAAACGATGACCATTCGAAGCTTTGGGCTCAATCATCCCAATCATATCAATTCCCCACATGGAGAAAGGCCATGGGGAAGAGATAACATTCAATAGTGTCGGAGGAACATGAATCTTATTAACATAAATTTGACACATGTGGCATTTCTTCACAAACTTGCAACAATCAGATTCCATTGTCAGCCAATAGTAATCTGCTCGCAACATCTTCATCGCCATTGCATGTCCATTGGAATGAGTACCAAAGGAACCTTCATGCACTTCAGTCATCAACAAGTCTGCTTCGTGTCTATCCACACATCTGAGCAGGACCATGTCGAAGTTTCTCTTGTACGGTACATCCCCATTCAAGTAGAAATTATCGGCTAACCATCTCAAAGTATTCTTATCTTTCAAAGATGCCTCAGGCGGGTAAATCTGACTTTGGAAGAAACATTTGATGTCATAATACCACAGCTTCTCATCTTTGATCTCTTCAATAGCAAACACATGATCTGGCCTATCAAGACGCATCACAGACAAGTTGGGAACTTTATTCCAATACTTCACTACAATCATTGATGCCAACGTTGCAAGAGCATCTGCCACCTGGTTCTCATCTCGAGGGGTATGATGAAACTCAACCTTTGTAAAGAAAGTTGAAATCCTCCTCGCATAATCTCTATAGGGTGTTAAACCGGGTTGATTTGTCTCCCATTCACCTTTGATCTGATTCACAACCAAAGTTGAGTCTCTAAAGACATCCAAATATTTGATTTTGAGATTCATGGCTTCTTCAAGCCCCATAATGCAAGCTTCATATTCTGCCATGTTGTTTGTACACTTGAAAGTTAGTCTAGTTGTAAATGGTAGATGCATGCCTTGAGGAGTAATGATCACTGCCCCAATGCCATTTCTATATTGATTAATAGCTCCAACGAATATCATGCCCCAACAGGAACCAGGTTCTGGCCCTTCTTCAAGCAATGGTTCATCACAATCTTTCATTTTCAAGTACAAAATCTCTTCATCAGGAAAGTCATACTGTACTGACTGATAATCTTCAATTGGTTGGTGAGCCAAATGGTCAGCCAAGATACTACCTTTGATCGCTTTTTAAGATCGGTATTCGATATCATACTCTGATAACAACATCTGCCAATGGGTAATCCTCCCAGTTAAAGCAGGCTTCTCAAATATATACTTGATTGGATCCATTTAGATATCAACCAAGTGGTATGATTTAACATATACTGACACAAACGCTTTGAAGCCCAAGCCAATGCGCAACAAGTCTTATCAAGCATATAATATCGAGTCTCACAGTCTGTGAACTTCTTATTGAGGTAGTAGATCGCAAATTCTTTCTTTCCAGTCTCATCTTGTTGACTAAGGACACAACTCATACTATCTTCGAGCACAGTCAGATACATGATCAACGGTCTTCCTTCAACAGGTGGAGACAAAATTGGGGGCTCAAGCAAATATTCTTTGATACTGTCAAAAGCTTTCTGGAAGTCTTCGATCCAATCACAAGACTGATCTTTCCGAAGAAGCTTGAATATAGGCGCACATGTGGCTGCCATGTGGGAAATGAATCTGGAAATATAATTCAAGCGGCCGAGAAAACCTCTGACTTGCTTCTCTGTTTTGGGCGCAGGCATCTCTTGTATTGCTTTGACCTTGGCAAGATCAACTTCAATACCCTTCTCGCTGACAATAAAGCCAAACAACTTACCAGAACGAACACCAAAAGTAGTGTTGGCAGCAATTTTGGTAAAACAAATAGTGTTCACAAGATTTTATGTGTGATGTCTTAACATGAGATATCCTATGTACCTCCTGGAGTTCAAGAACATGATCATGCAGGATTGTTTTAGAATGTCATAATGACATGGCATCTGATGATGTGTACCTGCTGGAGTTTAAATGAAAGACATGATCATGCAAGATTGTTTCAAGATGTCATACACAATGTCATGGCATCTGATATGTATGTACCTGCTGGAAATTATAAAAGGAATTATGGAATTATGCAGGATTATTCCAGGATGTCAGACCCGATGTCATGACATCCTGCACACAGAATATTCAGAGTGAATGTTATCTGTTTTGTGATTGCACAATTAATGGCAATCTATGTATGATTGAAGATCTGATTACAAGCGCATTCAATCATGGATTACAACCTGATTTAATTATTTTCCAAAGAGATCTAACCATCTGTCATGAGAAGATTTGATTGGAAAATAGATTTAGGGTTTTCAAGATGTCCAAGCCCAGCTGAAAGCTTCTATAAAAAGGGACTTGGAAAACATGTTTTAACAGACAACCAATACTGAGCGAAATACAGAGAGAGAGCTAGGGTTTGTGTCTTGTTTAGTCGTGAGACTTGTAAGCCAATCAAGTCATCTTTTGATGATTGAATTGGACTGATTTGTGGTTGTAATTTGTCACTCTAAAGCTGTTAAGCAAGAGTGTGTGTCTACTTGATCAAAGTTGTGAAGCAAGATCAAGTGTGTGTCTACTTGATCAAAGATGTGAAGCAAGATCAAGTGTGTGTCTTCTTGATTGAAACTGTGAAGTAAAATCAAGAGTGTGTTATTGAAAAATGTTTTCTTTTCTCAAGGGATTGTTGTTTAAGATCACAGGTGTGATTGTAGGGAAGTGAGTGGGTTCTCATATCTAAGAGTGCTTAGGTAGAAATTGCACGGGTAGAGATTAGGTGAGAAAGACTGTAACTTGTTGAAGTGTACGGAGAGTCTTTGAACTAATTCTATTTTAGTGAATTTCCTTCCTGGCTTGGTAGCCCCCAGATGTAGGTGAGTTGGACCGAACTGGGTTAACAATTGCTTGTGTTTTTTGCTTTACCATTTTGTATCTTTATCCTGTTTGTGTTACTCAGATATTAGTGTCGTGACATTACCTTCGACATCTCATATCTGATACCAGAATTTCAATTGGTATCAGAGCAAGCATCCTACTTTGGTTCTGGGTGAGATCTAGGGACAATACTTTCTGGTACAATGGAGAGAGATGGAGGATTTGTTCACAGGCCGCCAATTTTGGATGGTTCTAACTATGACTATTGGAAACCTCGAATGGTAGCCTTTCTAAAATCTCTTGATAACAAGGCTTAGAAGGTTGTGTTAACAGGCTGGGTACATCCTGTAATTACTAAAGTAGGAGAAGCCACAACTGATAAGAAACCTGAAGAACAGTGGTCCAAGAAGGAGGATGATCTAGCCCTTGGAAATTCTAAAGCATTGAATGCAATATTCAATGGAGTAGACAAGAATATTTTCAGGTTGGTAAACAATTGTGAAATGGCTAAAGATGCTTGGGACATTCTCAAGACCACTCATGAAGGCACCTCTAGAGTAAAGATGTCTAGACTACAACTGCTCACCTCCAAGTTTGAAAATTTAAGGATGAAAGAAGATGAAAATATTCATGAATTTCATATGAGTATCCTTGAAATTGCCAATGCATCAGGAGCCCTGGGAGAGAAGATGTCAGATGAAAAACTGGTAAGAAAAATACCCAGGTCACTCCCTAAGAGATTTTCTATGAAGGTGACTGCCATAGAAGAGTCTCAAGACATCTCCAACATGAGGGTTGATGAGCTAATTGGTTCCCTCCAAACATTTGAGATGGGATTAAATGATGGTTCTGAAAAGAAAACCAAAAGCATGGCCTTCATGGCAAACACAGAAGAGAAAAATAGTCAGGATGGTGATGAAGATTTGGCCAATAAAGTAGCAATGATGGAAAGACAGTTCAACAAACTGTTGAAAAAGATGGATGTAAGATCTAAGGCAAATGTCAAGAACATCTCATCTGACATCAATAAATCCAACAATGCTGGAAGAAGAGCAAGATCAGATGATAATCCCAAAGAAGGAAAAGAGGTACAATGCTATGAATGTGATGGGTATGGACACATCAGGACTGAATGTGGAACCTACCTCAAGAAGCAGAAGATGAGTCTTGCTTCCACTTGGTCTGATGAGAGTGAAACAGAGGAAGCTGCAAACCTTGTGACTGCATTGACAGGAAGATGGGGATCTGATGAAGACTCAAGTGATGATGAAGTAACCTTTGAAGAGTTGGCCTCTACCTACAGAAAGCTGTGTCACAAAAGTGTAGAGTTGTGCAAACAAGTTGAAAGCCAGAAGAAGGAAATAACTCAACTTGAGAATGAGAAGGCAGAATACTTGGAAACCATCTCGAAATTACAAACAGAAGCAGTGGTTCTGAATGCCAAGCTAGATGAAAATCAACAAGCTGAAAGTCAGAAGATAGTACAGCTGGAGAGTGAGAAGGCAGACCATGTGAAAACCATCTCCAAATTGAAAACTGAAGTTATGTACTTAAATTCTAAACTAGAAGAGATGACCAAGTATGTAAGGATGTTAAGCAATGGATCTGACTCCTTAGACAAGATTTTCCAAACTGGACAAATAACAGGAGACAAATCTGGCATTGGGTATAATGACTCTAAGCCTGAGAGCAGTTACATTGGTTGCAAACCTCAAGCCAAACCTCAGTGCATCTATAATAAAAGTAAACCTGTGATGTCACATCATATGTCACAACATTAGAGGAGAAGACAACAGAAAGGGAAATACCAAAGATGGAGATGCCATTACTGTGGGAAATTTGGTCACCTAAAGCCCTTCTGCTATAAGCTGTATGGTTATCCTAGCCCTATTCATCATCAGACTCAGTATCAACCCAAACCCAAACAGCACAGGCCTATCAACAAGAAGCATTGGGTTCCTAAAACTAATGTTACAAGTCTAATAGCTCACATTCCCCTCAGAGTCTCAGCCAAAGAAGAGTGGTATTTTGATAGTGGATGTTCCAGACATATGACTGGAAACAAAGACCTGATAACTGGAATTCATCCTCATACCATAAGCTATGTAACCTTTGGTGATGGAGCAAAGGGTGAAATCAAGGGGATAGGCAAGCTTGACTGTCCTGGAGTGCCTAAACTGGACAAGGTCCTACTAGTTAAGGGCTTGACTGCAAATCTAATAAGCATCAGTCGACTATGTGATCAAGGTCTGAATGTTAACTTCACCAAAACTGAATGTCTGATTACTAATAAAGACAGTGAAGTGATCATGAAAGGAATCGGGACCAAGGACAACTGTTACATGTGGAACTCTCAAATTGGTTATTCCTCAAAGGGTACCTATGTCAAAGGAATGAAGATGAGTATATCTGCTAGAGGGACTCTCAAGAGTGATGAAAGACAAATATGTGGGAAACGTCAGACAAGGATGTCACACCAGGAACTCAGACTCAACATCACTTTCAAAGAAGAAAAGCTCATGATGACTCAAATAGATAGGAGGTTGGATCAGATGGGTGAACATGTTACTAGTCATATGCAGTCTGAAGTTGGAAAGAGCTTTGTTGGATTTGGGCTACAAGTCAAGCAAATAGAAGGGCCTATGTATCTATCTCAAAGCAAAAGGGCCAAGAGCAATGTTGAGAAGATTGAGATGGAGAGTGAAAGGACACCTGCTCCTACACATTTGAAAGATGAAAATGGTGTTTATGCTGAAGATATTGCAGATGATAGCAGCTGTTCTCAACAGGGTTGGTTGAAACTACTGATGATTGCATACAATGTCACACACGATGTCATGACATTGTATTATGATAACCTGAATGCTACAACTATGTCCAAAAATTCTATTCAGCATAGTTGGACCAAGCACATTATTTGCTATCATCACTCCATTAGAAAATTTGTGGAAGTCATAGCTCTAAAGCATGAAATGCAATCAGCTGACAAGTTTGCAAGAGATTATAGTGATAATCAATTTGAATATGTAAGAGGGAAATTAGGGATTTTTGAAGAATTATGGCAATTAATGTGGAGTGGAAAAGGTAACAAAAATATTGTCTGCCCAATTAAAAGAAAGAGCCACATTAATGATGAATCATTCTCTAGCATTGGAAATAGTATCTATGCAAATTACACATTCTACTTGAACACAACTCTTTCCATCTTCATCAAACTTCTCAGAGAACCTCTGCTAGGGCAAAGAAATTTCTCTCAAAAGCTCAACAACATGTCTCAACATCCTTCATCGTCTGGATCAAAACCCACTCATCATGCAAGGACTCCCTCCATGGAGTTTCTAGATGAAGACGTGTTAGATGTTATTCCTCTGTGTATGATACCAGGTGAAGCCCCAGGTTCTTCTTCCATGGCTGGAAGTAAGCAAGGTAACATTCCTGAAAAATCTCCTCATAAAGATGACATACACTTTACTGGTCGTACTACTAGAAACCTAGTTACTAGGATTCTAAATGAAGAGCATGCAGACAAGGGTGTTTCTACCCCTCTGTCCAGAAGGGACCCCTCTCCTGAGGTGGAAACCCAAGCTGAGAAAGATGATGACTCATCTAAGTCAGAAAAGGAAGTAGCTGCTGAGGGATTGTGTTTTCTTGGAAAAAATTTACCTAGCAAGAAACCAGCAAGTATGTCTCATGAAACTGCTGAGGATATTGTTAATCTGGAGGAAGAGAGTTCAGAGGAAGAGGATGACACTTTGGTTCACCATGTAAAACCAAGTGCTGCTAGGAAATTGAAGACTAGAAAAGGGAAAACTGTGGCTGAAATGATGACAGCCAGGACTAGGAAGAAGACTGTTGGTGTAGGACCCTCCAAATCATGGAGCAAGGTTGAGGTTAAGAAGAGGAAAGAAAGAGAGAGTTCTGACTTTGATGAAGATGTCGAAGACGATGTCCCAGACATCTCCTCTGCAAAAAGGCAGGCTGTCAAAAAGTCCCCAGCCAAAATGGTGCTTCAAAATGGAAGTTTGTTATTCAGAGGAGGATAGCAGTGGAAAGAGAGCTGGGAAAAGAGGCTGTTAAGATAAAGGAAGTGATGGATTTGTTCAAAAATGTTGGATTGATGAAGACTGTGGTTGCTCTTCCCCAATGCTATGAGGGGTTAGTAAAAAAGTTTATTGTGAATATCCCTGAGGATATTTATGAAAGGAGCAGCAGGGAATTCTGTAAGGTGTTTGTAAGGGGAAGATGTGTGAAATTCTCACCAACCATTATCAACAAGTTCCTAGGGAGAGGAACTGATGGAGGAATGGATTTAGAGACTACAAACAATGAGGTCTATAGGACTATTACAGTTGGTCAAGTTAAGGAATAGCCTAGTAGGAATCACCTATCAAGTATGCCATCTTACACAAGATTGGTTCAGCCAACTGGGTGCCTACTAATCATATCTCTACCATCTCCATTGGTCTTGGAAGAATCATTCATGCTATTGGAACCAAGATAGACTTTGACTTTGGAAAGTTTATGTTTGATCAAACTATTAGACATGCCTCCACAAATGCTGTGAAGTTGCCCATTGCCTTCTCATCCATTATTTGTGGTATTATCTTGAGTCAACAACCAGGCATACTCAATACAAGTGACATTCCAAGCAGAAGAAAACCCCCTCTATCCATTCATTATAAGCTGTTTGAGGGAAGTCACGGCAATGATGTTGTCATGACATCTGTTCGAAAGTAGCCTGCATCTCAAGGGAGTTTAATTGATCAATTAAAAGATACCTGTAAGGAACTGGATAATGGTATAAGGGTAGCCAAGGTAAGAAAAGAAGCTTTGGAAGTTCTTATTAGGAGCCTAGAAAAGGAGGAAATGGAGAAGGCTGGTGAAGATTCAGATGCCAATACCTCAAGAGAGAGGTCAAAAGCTCAATCCAGTGGCAGCTCTGAAAGCTCTGAAGGTGAAGGTGATACTTCTTCCTCTGATTAATGGTCCCCCCCTTTGTGTTGAAGACTGGTAGGAAGACTGTGGTGAAGACTATGTGAAGTGTGTTATGGTGAAGACTGTTCTTGCTGTGGCTGTTGTGGCTGATGTTATGGAAGCTGTTTCCCCTGCTGTGTTTGGATGCTGAAGTTTTATTGTTTTTTTGAAAAATGTGTAATTTGTGGCAGTCCTTATTGATGCCTGTTTGTAATATTTTGGGCTCTTAATGAGTTCCATGGATTTGTTCATTATCTCAGCTATCACAGCTGTGTATGATGATGGTTTGTATCTCTTGAACTATTATGTTTTAACATTTTTAATGTTATAACATCTATGCTGACATTCTCTGCTAGGCTAATTGACATTTATTTTGTCTAATTGGTCACCTTTGGTCAATTTTGACTAAAAAGGGGGAGAAGTGTTTATGTGGAGTTGGAGTTGTGAGGAGATGTATGTGGCTGAATGGATGAACAAATATTGTTAACAGAATGTTGTTCTGTTTACAGATGTCAAAGGGGATGTCTGATGTGGTGCACAGGTGTTGATGTTGAAGCAGATGTCAGAATGACATTCTGATTGTTACAGGTGTTGTGGTTACAGGTGTTGTTATTATCAAAGGAGATGTTTGTGATGCACAGGTTTAGGGGGAGAAGAAGTACCCTTGTGCATTTGTGTGTCTTACTAGTTGCATCCATAACTAGTAATTCTATTTGTGTTGCACAGATTTAGGGGGAGGAGAAGTACCCTTGTGCATGTGTGTATTAGTAGTAGCTATAACTAGTAATTGTGTTTGCTTCTGTTGCTGTTTAAACTGTTGTTTAACTGCTGATAGTTTTCTTGTGAACAAAGAGGACAGATATATGTTTTAGCCAAAATTTGCCAAAGGGGGAGTTTGTTGATTCTAAGTTCTGGCAGCAATTTTGGTAAAACAAAGAGTGTTCACAAGATGTTATGTGTGATGTTTTAATATGAGATATCCTATGTACCTGCTGGAGTTCAAGAACATGATCATGCAAGATTGTTTCAGAATGTCATAATGACATGGCATCTGATGATGTGTACCTGCTGGAGTTTAAATGAAAGACATGATCATGCAGGATTGTTTCAAGATGTCATACACAATGTCATGGCACCTGATATGTATGTACCTGCTGGAAATTATAAAAGGAATTATGGAATTATGCAGGATTGTTCCAGGATGTCAGACCCGATGTCATGACATCATGTACACAGAACATTCAGAGTGAATGTTATCTATTTTGTGATTACACAATTAATGGCAATCTATGTATGATTGAAGATCTGATTTACAGGCGCATTCAATCATGGATTACAACCTGATTTAATTATTTTCCAAAGAGATCTAACCAGCTGTCATGAGAAGATTTGATTGGAAAATAGATTTAGGGTTTTCAAGATGTCCAAGCCCAGCTGAAAGCTTCTATAAAAAGGGACTTGGAAAACCTGTTTTAACACACAACCAATACTGAGCGAAATACAGAGAGAGAGCTAGGGTTGGTGTCTTGTTTAGTCGTGAGACTTGTAAGCCATTTAAGTAATCTTTTGATGATTGAATTGGAATGATTTGTGGTTGTAATTTGTCACTCTAAAGTTGTTAAGCAAGAGCGTGTGTCTACTTGATCAAAGTTGTGAAGCAAGATCAAGTGTGTGTCTACTTGATCAAAGATGTGAAGCAAGATCAAGTGTGTGTCTTCATGATTGAAACTGTGAAGTAAAATCAAGAGTGTGTTATTGAAAAGTGTTTTCTTTTCTCAAGGGATTGTTGTTTAAGATCACAGGTGTGATTGTAGGTAAGTGAGTGGGTTCTCATATCTAAGAGTGCTTAGGTAGAAATTGCACGGGTAGAGATTAGGTGAGAAAGACTGTAACTTGTTGAAGTGTACGGAGAGTCTTTGAACTGATTCTATTTTAGTGAATTTCCTTCCTGGCTTGGTAGCCCCCAGATGTAGGTGAGTTGGACCGAATTGGGTTAACAATTGGTTGTGTTTTTTGCTTTACCATTTTGTATCTTTATCCTGTTTGTGTTACTCAGATATTAGTGTCGTGACATTACCTTCGACATCTCATATCTGATACCAGAATTTCAGTACACTTATTTGGATTCAAGCGGAGTTTATACTTCCTCAAACACTAGAATAACTTTAACAAATGATCAACATGTTCCTCTTCATTAATTGATTTAGCAATCATGTCATCAACATAAACTTCAATCTCTTTATGCATCATATCATGAAAAAGAGTAGTCATTGCTCTCTGGTATGTCGCACCAGCATTCTTTAGACCGAAAGGCATCACTCTATAACAGAATATTCCCCAAGGTGTAATGAATGTGGTCTTCTCCATATTTTCGGGTGCCATCTTAATCTGATTATATTTGGAAAATCCATCCATAAACGAAAAGACTTTGAATTTAGCAGTATTTTCTACCAGCATATCAATGTGTGGCAGAGGGAAATCATCTTTCGGACTGGCTTTACTCAAATCTCTATAATCGACAGACATGCGGACCTTTCCATCTTTCTTCGGCACAAGCACAATATTGGCCACCCTTTGCGGATATTCAGCGGTCACAAGGAAACCGGCATCAATCTGCTTTTGCACTTCCTCTTAGATCTTTACAGCCATATCAGGATGTGTTATTCTTAACTTCTGCTTGACTGGCGGGCATTCTGGCTTCAACGTCAATCTATGCTCCATAATTTCAGAATCCAAACCAGGCATATCTTGATAGGTCCAAGAAAACACATTTGAACACTCTCGAAGAAGATCAATCAACCCCATCTTGATATCTGGACACAGGCGAGACCTAATCTTGACTTCCTTCACATCATCCTCGGAACCCAAGTTGACTAACTCAAATTTGCTCTTCGAACGGCTGAATGGTATTTTCATCTTGCTCAAGAAGACGAGATAATTCATCACTCACTTCTACATCACTTTCCTCCTCGGCCTCAAACACAAGGAATTCAAAATTTGGAGAAGGAGAAGGATAATTGTATTCAATGGCGTTAGGAACCAACCTGCATAATGATTTGATATTTTGATTTTAGAGAAGTGGATTTGTGACTAAATATTATGCAAATGGACAATTATATTGTTTATTTATGTTTTTTGTGATTACCATTTTCAGAATAAAACAAAAAGTAAAAACAAGACATCATAGATGTGGATGAATAGAATTAATTTTATTAATGATCAATTTGAAAATGCCCAAACAATGTTCACTTCTCCCTTAAGCATAGGAGAAGGATTTTAAAAACATATAAAAGCAATTACTTAGATCGATGCAAAATAACAGGAACATCAACAGCAGTCCAATTGTTGTAAGCCTTTCCATGTGTCACAAAATTGGTGCAGTCTTCCTCTTCGTCATCCTCTAGCACATCAACTAAGTGTTGTTCATTGCCATGAATGAACCCTCCGCTACAGAAGCTAAGTTGCATATCTTCAGTCCTTGCAGTTGATGAACCTTTCTGGAACCCCAAACCGGTTTTGCCTGTGTTATCGGAGACCTCTACCATGCGCCCCACTGATCAACATTGCCTTCTTCCACAATCTTCTTAGCATCTTCTAATGAGGACATAGGTGCCCCAACTCTTTTTCAGCAGCAATAGATAAGGTCTGAAACAGAGTTCCAACCTCATCCTCAGCTTCAACATAAGAGAAAGATGACAAATGGCTAACCAACAACGCCTTCTCTCCACCAACAATCACTAGCTTGCCATTCTTCACAAATTTGAGTTTCTAGTGCAATGTGGAGGTAACAGCTCCTGCCTCATGGATCCATGGCCTTCCAAACAAGCAACTATAGGCCAGGTGGATATCCATTACTTGGAAAGTAATCTGAAAATCACTCAGACCTATCTTAACTGAAAGGTCCACTTCACCGATAACTGTCTTGCGTGAACCATCAAAAGCTTTGACGATTACACCGATATACCTCATAGGCGCTCCTTGGTAAGATAGCTTTGACAAAGTTGACTTCGGAAGCACATTCAGCGACGAACCGGTGTCAACAAGAACATTTAACAAAGCATCCTCTTTGCAATTCATAGAAATGTGCAAAGCCAGATTATGATTTTTTCCCTCCTCATGGAGCTCTTCATCACAGAAGCTAAGATTATTACAAGAAGTGATGTTAGCCATGATATGATCGAACTGGTCTATTGTAACATCATGTTCTATAAAAGCTTGTTCCAGAACTCTCTGTAGTGCTTCTCTGTGTGCTTCAGAATTCATGAGCAGAGACAACACTAAGATTTTTGAGGGGGTTTGGAGCAGCTACTCCACCATATTAAACTCACTCCTTTTAATCAACCGAAGTACCTCGTCATCATCGTTAGCTTTCAAATTGCTGGATTCACCAGACTTACCCTTTGAAGCACCAACTGGATCTGCAATAGGCACTTCTACCTTCTTACTCACAATTGATTCCTCCTTATCTTTTGGGAACACCGACCCAAACACTCGACAACTGCTGGTCACCTTGGTAACATCAGCAATGCTCACCACAGAGCTAGTCGTAGGCAACGGAACCTCTTAACCACCTTCTATCATTGTAGCATTATACTGATACGGTACAGCTTTATCAGATGAATACGGGACTAGGCCCGCCAACCGTATTACCAACGACGATACTGATATGTTGCTGACACTGTTATTATTACTGCTGTCGTACTGGATTACCAATCTCTCTGGCTGCTCGAAAACGGGCACCATGACATTCACATCGTCATCTACATGACGGGATTGAACAATTTGAATCATGCATTCATCCATTAGTTGTTGGATGTCCTTTTTCGCAACTTCGCAACCCCTCGGGTTAACACTACAAACAGCACAACCATCATGGTTGTGCTCATAATCACTTACCAAACAAACATCCTTATGCATCTGCACTAAGGACCTTCTGATGAAACGCACATCAAAAACTTTAAACTCTCCAGGACAACCATCCACCATATTCACTGAAGAGTTCTCATGAGCGGGCAACAGGTTTGCTTTCACATTCGGCGCACGGTCCTCGAAGGACACCATTCCGCTCTTCATCAGCTTCTGAATCTCATACTTGAGTGGGTAACAGTTCTCTATATCATGTCCGAGTGCTCCTTGATGAAAAGCACAACAGAGTTCAGGTTTATACCACCAAGGAAGTGGCTCTGGAATCTGTGGCGGGTTTCTTGGTTGAATCGTGTTCTTGAGAACCAAGGATGGATATAATTTTGCATAAGACATAGGAATCGGGTCGAAAGAGACCTTCTTCTTCTCAAAGTTTTGTTGATGATGATTGTTGTTGGTATTGTTGTTGTTGTTGTTGTAGGTGTTCGTTCGTTGTTGCGGTTGTTGTTGTTGATGTTGTGGTTGTTAAACTGGTGTTGATTGTTGATTAGAAAATACTGGGATAACGGAAGATGCTTGATGATGATGATGTTGACGGGATGTTGGATTCCTTCTGATCTGAGGCCTCCTCTGCCTCCCATTGCTTATTGCATTCACTTCATTATCCTTCTTCTTGCTAAAACTACTGCCATACCTCTTGCTCGTTGACGCCTCATCCATTATGGTAAAACTGCAAGAAGAATCCAGATACTATAGGGAGAAATATCTAAAGTTGGTCATGTTATTTGATGACCTGATTGAAGAAACAGGTTCAAAATGACAGCTACACAATGATCATGTTGTAGATGAACTCATAGGGATCTTGAATGATGTATCAGATGAAGTTTCAAATTGTAAGCAATTGGTTTCTAAATAAGTTGGCATTGGCCAAGTCCTTTAGCATAGGAATGTTTCCTAAATTCTAAGTCCATTTGTCCAAGATCAAGCCAACACTCCACACAAACATTTTTTTAGGGTTTTTGTTGTTATTATGTGCATTAATGGTCAAATACCACACAAACAAGCAAAGTATAGACAAACAAGATATATCACACAATATGGTCCAAATGGACAAAGTGAAAATTGCATTAACATAAACAATTAGAATGATATGAATAATGGCAAATGTATAAAAGCTATAATTAAATGACATTAAAGTAAATGACTTGAAATTAAAAGTTAGTTGTTAATAGATTAGAAGTTAGTATTGTTTTGCTTTTGGTTTTCATTTTTAGACATTCTTTGGAGAATACTCAACCCACTTATCACAAGCATGGATCCTTGAGCCAAGACATCTTCCAAAGGAAGGAAAAAAGGCCAAGTTTCCACACAATACCATGAAATAGGGGAGACTTACAATCTCACTAACTAGAATGTTATGCCTTTTATGTCACAAATTTAGCGTTATGTTAAGCAATCGTAATTGGACTTATGTAGAAGTCACAACTATTTGAGGTCGGGCAATAGAATTTTGGTGTTAATGCATGTTAGAGACATAGTATTATGGACTATGCTCATGAAACATACCACACACAAAAAGAATATGCAAAAGGTGTGGTCTAATCTCATCCATACTCATGTTAATTTTTCAATCAACTAGTTTTAGGACTTTGAGATATCATAGGCCAAATGAGATGAATGCATAAAGAAGGGGAATGAGATGAAGAGAGAGGGGAATATATGAAAACTCAAATTGATCAAAGGAGGACTTTTACCAAATTAATATCATTCATTCATTTTGGGAGATGGAATGTACATTCCATCAATCCTCTAAATCCAATGATATTAACTTGACAAAGTTAAATAAACCTTGACCAAGGCCCAACAACAAGAGTCAAACTCAAACAAGTCATCACAATTGGTCAACAAAATTATTTGGCATTTATTCAAATTAAAAATACTAAAATAAGGCATTTAAATTAAATATGGTTTGTCAAATTCCTAAAACCTCATCAAAACACCAAATACATGGCAATGAGATTTATCATAGGTCAAACAAGGTCAAAGGACCTTGGAGAAAAATTTTCAGAATTTTTGAAGACTTAAAAGTATTTTTAAACAATTAAAAACAAATGCAAAATCAATTAAATCATGAAAAATATTAATAATGATCCAAAAAATAATTTTAATTCAGAATATGAAAGAGGAAATTTTTTGAAATTTTTTGGTGAAACTCTCATATTTTTTGGATCAATATTAAAATTAATATGAATTAATGAAAATAAAGCAATTAAAATGAAATTTAAATAATCAGAAAAAATGTGGACCACTTGATCTCCCTCATTAATTTAGGTGGCAGATCAAGTGGCCACCAGCGCGCGTTGCATGGTGGACTTTAGTCAACGCGGCATAGGCTTGGTATTTAAAAGCAACGCACGAGATTAAAACAATTTGAAAAGGATCAATGGTTCTGAACCATACCAATACATCATCGGCGTCCAAAGGCCGGTCATCTTCTCCGGTGACCCTGGCCGGACTGGTTCACTCATCACCATCAAGAAAATGAAAAAGGAGGACATGATCTGAAAGAAAAAATGGTGTGGAGCACGAATCTGACCTCAATTTTAACTAACTCCACATATATAGAAAGATATGAGGAGTTGAATTTTAAGGTGTGTCAACTGAGTTGCTTCGATTTGACCTCTAAGCAACTCAATCTTCTTGCCTATATTGGTAGGACTTCAAACAACCAAAGATCCAAGAGAATTGAGTGGAATTAAGAGAGAATCGAAGAGATGAAATTTTCTAGAAAATGCCTTCAATGTAGGTCTGGATTCAACTATTCTTGCTTTGGCTTGTGCTTGATCTTGCTCAGTATGCTTGCAGAAGTGGATTAGAATGCACAAAAGGTCTTGGATCCCTGGAGTTTTGAATCTCAAAACAGTGATAATTCAACTCAATTTCCATAGGAAATTCTCAGTTTTATCCTCTCAAATGGAAGGGTTAGGGGTTTAGGGTCAAAGTTGGCAAGAATGTGTGTTGAATTCTGAGCATATGGAGCTCTATTTATAGCTGGATCATGTGATATTTGCACCTTCCAAATGACTTTCCAAAATTGGCAATGAGTGATGCATGGGTGCATGGGCGTGTAGAGGCTCATGAGATCATTCCATTTGATCCATGATTGAGTGTGAGTAAGTCTGAAGTCAACTTGGGATGCAAGGCAAAATGTATATGGAAGCTTGAAGTTTGATCTTTGCCAAATGATGATATCATGTTCAAGCCATGCACAGCCCTAGAAAATCTTGTCCAAAATGGATGAAATTGGACTTTTTGGAAAGGTTAGATCAAGAGGAACAACTTTCATGTTCAACACTTTTCAATTTGAAGCTTGTATCACGATGAATTTTGAGTTGGAAGTTTGGAAATCTCAACATATCAAAAAAAAATCTAAGTGTCAAGCCATATATCTCAATATTCCACCTTGCTTAACTTTTTATGTGAGCTTCAGATGAGAAACGTGTCTTCATAAAACCTGTATCTCTTTCAAAGACCTTCATAATGGTCATATATTTCATGTCATTTGGATTAGGGATGATAGAATTATGCATTTTTGAAGTTTGGAAAAATCACTTGCTCAATGGTATAGGTCAAAAGTGACCTATAATGTAAACTCATATCACATGCTCATAAAAGTTGAATTAGTTCTCACTACAAACATAAAAGTTGAAGTATACATCTTGAATTAGATTATGCAACTTGTTAATATTTCATCTCATAAAAATTGAGCAAGTTATGGCCTTGGGAAGTTGACTTTCAAATTAGGGTTTAGACAAAATGACCTATAATGTTTCAACATAGAAACTGATTTTACAAGCAAAACTAGATCTAGGTCTTAACATGAAAGTTGTTTGTAATGTCATTTAGAGTAACGTTTCTCTTGGAATAATTTTAATATGGTGGAAATTGTAGGAGATAGGGTCTAGGGAGACCCGGTTTTGATCAGATGAATTCATCTGGCCAACCACCATCAACCAACTTGCTAACCTTCAATTCCTTTGACTTTCTTGGCTCATGGTAGATCATATATGCATAAGATGATTAATTGTGAAGTGTCCCTTGAGAAATTTGATCAAATGGTGAAATAGCTTGTTGGAGAAGTTACTCAAGATACCCAGTCAAACTAGGGTTTCCAAGGCAAATCACCCTCAATCTCTTGAAGAAAACTTGATCAAAATAACATGTAGGAATCAATGTAACTCATATATGATGTTCATAACTATTCTTGGATCAATTCATGTTTGTGCTCTTTGTCATGAGGGTCTCAAACCCTAGATATGAACTTGATAGGTCAATGTGATCATGCCCTACCTACAAAAGAGTTAGGCAAATGCAAAGACATATTTTGGTGTTTTGGTTAGTAAAATGATAAAATATAAGTATGATACAATCACATAGTGCTTGGTGGTCTCTCCCAAAAAAAACACAATGAAAGAGGGGTAAGGAGGATGCCAAGGTATGATCCCAATGCTAATGCTTATGATGAAATTGCATGAGGGATCTTAGGGTCAAAATTGGGGTCTTATAGCTGATTTGGTGATAATTGGGGAGAGAATTGGGAATGGGCTGAAAAGTGGAAAGATCGGAAAATCATCTTCTGGTCAACACAATAACAAAAAGTATCTTGACAACAGTAATTCTAAGAAGGGTAATGCCAACTTTGTTACTATTTATGGGTATCCCATGTGCCTTAAAATCCCTATGTGGCTACCATAAACCCTAATAAATATCCTCAACCGACATACTTCAAGCCTCAAGCTCAACAGCCTAGGGCACCGTCTCCGCCAAATCAACAACAAAATGTGTATCCCCGAAGGGATCAACAAAGACCTAGGAAGGATTTTTATCCTATACCTATGACATATACTCAAATTTCACCATACCTACTACAAAGAGGGTTGGTGGAAACTGGACCTCTTGCACCTCCACCAACACCTCCCCCTCGCGAATATGATGCAAACGCTATATGTGATTTTCATGCTGGTCCACCGGGGCATACTACTGAGAGGTACTTGGCCCTTAAATTTAAGATCCAAAACTTGTTTGACCGTAAGGTTATTTCTTTTACTGTTGAAAATCTGAACGTCAAGAATAATCCAATTCTAGGGCATGATGGCCCAAATATCAACGCCATCGAAAAATTAGAAGGCGGCATCTTAATCTAGAGGGTGGACCAAATAAAACACCTATATCTAGAATATGTGAAATATTAATTGGCTATGAGGTGTTTGAAGACTTACATGTCAATTACAAGATTTGTCGGTCTAACTCAGGCAAATGTGAGAAGATGAAGAAGTGTCTCCTGAAGCTAGCAGAAATATGACCGAACGTATCGCATGCTCGAACATACAACAGAGTCTCCATCGAACTTTATTTATCCTCAAAGGGAAGGGAAAACATCGATAAAACCCGGGGAAAAGAGATATACTGGGTAAGGAAGTCAGTTATGCAAGGGGAAGGTATTAGCACCCCAAACATCCATGGTACTCCATGGGAACCGTTTTGATTGTTCTCGCTCGAATAGGTGTTATAACTAAAGATTACTCGCGAAAGGATGAGGGAAAATGAAGGAAATAGATAAAGTGCTCGGTGATGATTAGGGCTCTCATGCCTACGTATCCTCATAGTGCAATGAGGAATTCAGAGCTCCGTAGTTCAAGGAACTAGAGGCAGGAGGTGGAAAGAAATGTGATCAAAGTATGGACTAAACCAAAGGATAATGTTGTTTGAACTCCAACAAGGGTGAAAACGTGAACCCAAGAGTAAACAGGTATGAACCGACAAGTGAGGGCGTATAACACTTGTATCACGAACAACCGAAAAAGAGAAGAATTAGGTGTTTGGGATAAGGGCCAAACAACTCTTGGTTCACAAGGAGGTACAAGATGGAGCACAAAGGTATAGTGTATTTAGCTCAAAGATAACTGGTATATCACATGGAGTGAAGGAGGGTAGAATATGAGTTTATCATGGGATGGATGGAATGAAATGACCGAGGTCACAGAATTGGATATTTGGTAATAAGTGACTGAAGAAATATTGTTTGAAATTGAAAGGTGAAAGTGTATTGGAATCCATAAGAGAAGTGAGATTTCTACCATAGAGGGAAACAACTCTGACCGCGACAGGGTGTTAGCCAAAAAAGAAGGAATTAAATGTTTGGGATAAGGGCCAAAGAACTCTAGGTATGAAATGAGGACTATTTGTTAGGAGTCCTAAAAGGGTGTATATGGAATTCCAAGGGAAGTGTATTTCGATGTCAAAGAGACAGATATGTCACTGGGTGAACGATTTATGATCGAAAGTAGGTAATGGATTATGACATATATGAATGATGCCCTAAGGCGAAGGAGGAATAATTAAAAGTATGCTCGCCAAGGATTCGCATCCTTGTGCCTACGTATTCTCATCGTGTAATGAGAAAGTCAGAGCAATCGTAGTTCGGAACTACGAGAATAGAGGGAGAGAGATATTTGTCAAAGCAACAGGGACTCACAAGACAAATACATCTTCAAGGAAGAATTGCAGTACTGGAGTGCAAGGAGTAGTGTGTCACTTGATGGGGAATTGGAGATTCGAGATCAACTCAAGATAGTATCTTGGATCCAAGAGAAGGATAGACTCTTAATCGAAGAGCAAAGTGGCGTGTTAGCCGAAAAAGAATGAATTAAATGTTCGATATAAGGGCCAAACAACTCTCGATTGAAGGGACTGTCATCAGGACGTCCTAAAAGGATGGACAAGGAGTCCAAGGAGAAGTATGATTGATCTTAAAAAGATGGTATTGGTTGAGTGAATGGAGAGTGATCCATGAGATAGAGAAGGTAGATTGATAAACAAGATATAGATAAGATAGCTCGCGAAGAAACTGGGTTCTCCTGCCTACGTACCCTTATAGTGCAATAAGGAAATCAGAGCTTTCGTAGTTCATCCCACTAGGGCTGAAAAGAAATTGATTGGAGGCAAGAAGAAATGGATGATTGAGATTGAAATGATTAGAATGAAGGATGAATAGAATGGAAAATGGAAAGAGTGGAGTCTTTGTAGTTGTTTCTTGTAGTGATGAAGAAGACCTTATCAATTGTTTGATTCGAATTGAGCTAAAGTCTATGAACGGAGGTGGATACGATGAGCGTTGGGTCATACGTCCCATACCCAAAGATACTCATAATGGGGGTAGGTGTCATACCCCAATTTTGTCCCCACCCCGATACAATTTTCATCTGATCCATGGTCATACTACACATACATGCTTTCATTATTTTATCATCATAATTTCATTGAACTTTCATAACCAAATACATATTACACGGACTCAAGGCATGGTGTTTACACCCGGGAAAAAACTGGGGTTATCCAGTTAAAGTTCTAAAAAAAAATTGGACTAAGTAATCAATTACCCTAATCATGGTAATCGATTACCCAGGCCAAAAATTGATTTTTGGCCATTTTGGACTGTGTAATCGATTACCCTAATCATGGTAATCGATTACCCAGACCAAAAATTGATTTTTTGGCCATTTTGGACTGTGTAATTGATTACCATAATCATAGTAATCGATTACACAGACAAAAAATTGATTTCCAGGCCATTTTGGACTATGTAATCGATTACCCTAATCATGGTAATCGATTACACCTACGTGGACAGCAGCAGTAACTCTGTTTTTTACACATAGTGATTTTTGGGTCACCCCCTTTTCCACCTACTTTCCCTATAAATAGAGGTATTATTTCCCCTCATTTTTCATGCTTCTTAGCCCCCAAAAGTTTTGTCCAAGTACCATTCACTCTCCTCTCTAAACCTAGGTCAAAACAAAAAAGCTTTCTCACTAAAAAGTCACCCCACCAACTTTTTTTGTTCTCTTTCATACTTCTCACTCTCTAACACTCATAACTCAGCTCCTTCACTAGACTTCCACCATAAACACTTTCATTCCAAACCCCTTGCTTCATATCCAAGCTCAACACCATTTTAACCTACCCTTTTCCAACATTTTGGTAATGATTTTAGCTTAAACTTTATTAACTTTTTGGTTCTGTTTTTGTGTTGAAAATGGTTGTTTATTCTTGTTTGATTTTTTTAGAGGTTTTAGACTCAAGCTTGTAAAAAAATGATTAACTTTGGTCTACACTTTTTTTTTTTTGGGATTTCTTGCTCTTGTTACTTTTATCCACCATCTTTAATCAAACTTAGTATTTTGTTTCATTTGCTATTTATCGTTGACTTGTTTTCACATTTATTTGGTTGATGAGATCTATTAGATCATGGCCATGGTTGTTTAGAGTTGATAAAACCTTCAATGTTTCAAACCTATTAATGATTGATCAATAGATCCTTCATGATACTTTGAGGCATTGATAGGTTGCCTCTATTTCAACCATGTTTGGGTCATTTGATACATAGATGAAACCATTTTTTTTACATTAACTTGTTATTCTATTTGCTTATTGTTATTCTACTAACCACTAACCACTAACTACTAACTCCTAACATTTATATTATTGCACTTTACTTCCTTGCAATTTATTTTATTGTTCACTTTATTTCAAGTACTTTATGTTTATGTTTATGTTTACGTTTATCGTTATCTAACCATATCATTTACATTATGCTAATCTATTTACTATCTTGCTAAATAAAAGAGGAGTAAAAACAAAATAAAGAGAACAAATCATAATCTTTTAAAATATTGATAGATGGACTTAAGGTTGCATAACTTTCTTTGTTACAAATCTATTGTTAGTTGATTTTTCAATCATCTTCAATACTTTGCATCAATGATAAGCTTGTTGGTGTAAGCCCTAGAGGCCAATACTTTTGGTACTTGTATCGAATTATTTATTAATAATAAAAAGGTTTTTTCTTTATTACGGTTGTTTAATAAAGTCCCTAGAATAGCTAGTCCGTTTAATGCATCAAGTGTGACTTGATCATGAGACCACATTAAACATAAGGACACTATTCTTAAAGTATCCGTAGTCGAGCTTTATTGTGAAGTGGGATAACATTAAAGCATTAAGACTATTATGTTTGTAGACTGATGATCACATCTCATGGATCATGGATAAAGAGTTATCAAGTCTTAAACATAGATATGAATATTAAGAGTAATATTTATACCGGATTGACCCGCTATGAGAATACTATATAGAAAGTTATGCAAAGTGTCATAAGTTATTCTCATGATGATAATAGTGTATACCACTCTTCGACCTGAAACCACTATGGATCCTAGATGTAGAGTCGAGTGCTTTATTGCTGATCCAACATTGTCCGTAACTGGATAACCATAAAGACAGTTGATGGGTACTCCACAAAGCATGCTGAGGGACATGAGTGTCCTAGATGGAATTTTCCCATCCTGCGTAACAGGATAAATGTCTATGGGCTCAATATTGAACTGGACAAGGATGACACGGTATATATCTTGTGTTCAATATAGACATAAGGGAAAAGGGGTAATTATACACATAATTATTATCACAGGAGGTTTTGTCAGATCACATGACATTTTTCGTGTCTTGGGTAGCAGTGATGTGTTGCTAGATCCGCTCACTGTTCATTATGTTAAATGCGTGATTTAATATAATTGTCAACATCGCGAAAACCTAAAGGGTCACACACAAATGACGGATTGATGAGAGATAGAATAATTAAGGAATACCATAATGTATGGTGTCCTTAAGTAGAATACGAAATATGGTAAGGTACCAAATACTTAAGTGATTTTGGCATATTATGAGATATGGGCAAAATGCACTTAAGTGGGCCTTTTGGCTTGAAGCCCACACAAGTGGTTCTATAAATAGAATCCTTGGGTAGAAGCATTGTACGCATATACAACACAACTGAAGAGTTGGAATTTCGTATCTCTCTCTCTCACTCAAAGCCTTCATTCGTACCAGCTAGCACTGAGATTGAAGGAATCCGTTCGTGTGGACTGAGTAGAGACGTTGTCATCGTTCAACGCTCGTGATCGCCACAAGAGGTAACGATTCTATCACTGATCATGCCCATTCGTAAGGATCACTAAATGGAGAAATTTTTAAATTCCGCTGTGCCTTGGATGGCAATTCTCCTTCAGTGGTATCAGAGCCACTTACGAAACCATGAATCTGATAACTGTTTTTGTTCTGTATTAATATGATTAAAGACAGAATGAATCAAAGATTAAATTGAGATCGATCAAGTTATATATATGATATATGTAATTCTGATGCAAAATACATTATATATGATATAGTGTTCTCGTTTCGTTCATTCAAACACTCAATGGTTGTTTTCCTTTGAGCGATCAATGGTCATTTGCTTCTTGATCCGACATTAGTATGGTGAAGCAATGACGTGTTGATCAATCATACTGAATCAACAATCGAGATGTGTTTGACGGTCTGAAATTGGTGCATCAGGGTTAGTGACGGCACAAGGGTTGTGTTGTCAAAGAGTTATGCGATTGGGGTTATGACTGCACAAGAGTTATGCTTTCTAAACACCTTTTGGAACAGTGTTAACCGGTTAACGCATATGGTTAACCGGTTAACGCAATACAAAATAAATTTTTGAGATTTTCAAATAGTGTTAACCGGTTAACGCTTTTGGTTAACCGGTTAACGCAAGGCGGAAAACAGTTTTCCAAGAGATTTTCAAACAGTGTTAACCGGTTAACGCATTTGGTTAACCGGTTAACGTAAGGCAGAAAAGAATTTTCTAACAGTTTTTCAAACAGTGTTAACCGGTTAACGCATATGGTTAACCGGTTAACGCAAGGCAAAATTCACCCGTTCGGCTAACTCAGTGCTTTAAAAGTATCAAGTGTTGATGCGAAAAACGACGTCGATTTTAAATGAATTGTTCATTAAAATTTCGGTTTTGCGTAGTGTGATCGGTCGTCGAAATTTAATTTGGTTTTAATTAATTAAAGGAATTAATAATAATAATAAAGTTTTTATTATTGGCTTGTGGTGATCGGTTATGTCCTTAGTTTTCCTTTATTATGCTTTGGGTTTTAAAATACGACCTGCGTGTCGTGCCTCTCTCTTTATCTCCCAAATGTAACTTCTTTTCTCATCTCACTCCCTCGTATGTAAAACGAGTTTCTTTATGTAATGTAATGTTATGAAGAAAGCAAAGGAGTCAGTGCTAAAGGAGGACAACCTTGAAGATCTTGCTTGGAGAAGCTTAGATTGTTGTTAGGTTAGCTTAGGTTCTCTCATTGGCTTGGGAGAACAATTGCGCTAGGGGCCATAACTGTTTCATTATGTATGTATGTATGTTGATGCATGTGAATGTATGTTGATGCATGTGAGAGGCGATTTATATGATAAATAAACCGGTGAGATCAGAAAAATTGCAATTCCCTCAAATTAAATATTAAGTTTATGCTTTCCAAGTTTTAACACTCATCAAGACTAGTATCGGATAATGTAGGTTTCGCCTACGCGAGGTGCATGTTCTATATTAGTAAGGTGCGATGGGATAATTGTAATATCCAACTATTAAAACAATGGGTCAAACTTAACTAAACAAATTATAATAAGATTATATATGTTTAGAAGCAAGAGTTGGGAATGATCCATATAATGGATTGGAATAAGGAGTTATTCACCCAACTGAAATTTTCGAGAGTTGTATGAGATACAATTGGAAGGAGTTCCTACCTAAATAACCTAGTTTTGTGTAATCCGCCTACGCGGACTTAGAATGAAGTGAAATATGGATCTCGACCCACTAGAAAATCTTCCAACGGGATTTTCCGAATCAGATGATGAGGGTCATTTGTTTTGAGTAAAATAGTGGGAGCATATTTAATTAAAGGCCTAATTAAATATGTCAATGATACTTATATTTTCATTAATCCTTATGTAGATTACCATGACAACAAACACCTCTAACAACATCTTGCGATCAATCCTTGAGAAGGAAAAATTGTCTGGGACAAATTTTCTAGATTGGTACCGAAACATGAGGAGTGTCCTCAAACATGATAAAGGGAAAGGAAAGGAAGTTGTCAAACCCAAACCCACTATTGCTGCTTTGAAGCCTAGTGGAGGCATAGAAAAAGAAGGCACCTGCTTCCATTGCGGTAAGACCGCACACTGGAAGAGGAACTGCCCAAAGTACCTGGAAGATAGGAAGAATGGAGTAGAGACTCCAACTTCAGGTATTTTTGTTATTGAAATAAATTTATCTACTTCTGCATCATGGGTATTAGATACTGGATGCGGTTCTCACATTTGTACAAATGTGCATGGACTAAAAAGAAGTAGAGATTTGGCAAAAGGTGAAGTCGACCTATGAGTTGGTAATGGAGCAAAGGTTGTTGCCTTAGCCGTAGGAACTTATGAATTGACTTTACCTAGTGGTTTAATAATTCAGTTAGAGAATTGTTATTATGTACCTACAATTAGCAGGAATATTATTTATGTTTCTTGTTTGGACAAGTTCGGTTTTTCATTCATAATAAAGAACAATTGTTGCTCAATTTATTTGAATGATATATTCTATGCTACTGCACAAATGAACAATGGACTATATGTCCTTGATCTTGAAATGCCTATTTATAACATTAATACTAAAAGGATGAAACCTAATGAGTTAAATCCAACTTACCTTTGGCACTGTCGA
Source organism: Lathyrus oleraceus (assembly GCF_024323335.1). NCBI lineage: Eukaryota > Viridiplantae > Streptophyta > Magnoliopsida > Fabales > Fabaceae > Lathyrus > Lathyrus oleraceus. The sequence goes on along the minus strand of NC_066583.1, from coordinate 371,767,883 downwards.
TTAGGCCACATAAATGAGAAGCGCATTTCCAAACTCCATAAAGATGGACTCTTGGACTCTTTTGATTATGAATCATATGAGACATGCAGATCTTGTTTAATTGGAAAGATGACAAAGTCTCCATTCACAGGAAAAGGTGAAAGAGCTAATGATCTTTTGGCACTCATACATACTGATGTATGTGGACCACTGAACATACCAGCCAGAGGAGGTTTTCAATACTTTATCACATTTACTGATGATTTCAGTAGATATGATTATGTGTATTTAATGAAACACAAATCAGAATCCTTTGAAAAGTTCAAAGAATTCAATAATGAAGTGCAAAACCAACTAGGTAAGAATATTAAAACTCTTCGATCAGATCGAGGTGGTGAGTATTTAAGCCTAGAGTTTGATGATCATTTGAGAGAGTGTGGGATCCTATCCCAACTCACTCCTCCTGGAACACCCCAATGGAATGGTGTATCTGAGAGAAGAAATTGAACCCTGTTGGACATGGTCTGATCCATGATGAGTCACGTCGATCTTCCAAACTCCTTTTGGGGACATGCACTATTGACAGCAGCTTACACACTTAATCGTGTTCCATCCAAAAAGGTTGAGAAGACACCATATGGGATATGGAGTGGTGAGAAACCACATATGTCTTACATGAAGATTTGGGGTTGCGAAGTTTATGTGAAACGACAAATTTCAACTAAGCTTGAGCCCAAATCTGACAAATGCTTATTTGTGGGGTATCCTAAAGAAACAAGAGGGTATTACTTCTACAATCCTTCTGAGGGCAAAGTGTTTGTCGCTCGAACTGGAGTTTTCCTAGAAAAGGATTTTATTTCCAAAGGAACCAGTGGGAGGAAAGTAGAGCTTAAAGAAATTCAAGAATCACAAAGCATCGATACACCTATGGAGGAATTAGAGCAGGAAACACAAGTGGTTGTGGAAGAGCAACCTGCTCAAGTAGAACAAGACCAGCGTAGGTCAAGCAGGATATGTCACCTACCTGAGAGATATGGATATCTCATAACAGATCAAGGTGATGTATTACTCATGGATCAAGATGAGCCTGTGACCTACCAAGAGGCCATAACTGGTCCCGAGTCTGAGAAGTGGCTAGAAGCCATGAAATCTGAAATGGATTCCATGTACACAAACCAAGTTTGGACCTTGGTAGAGCCTCCTGTAGGAGTTAACCCTATAGGATGCAAGTGGGTCTTCAAAAGGAAGACTGACATGGATGGTAAAGTACATATCTATAAGGCAAGACTGGTTGCAAAAGGATATAAACAAATTCATGGGGTTGACTATGATGAAACCTTTTCACCAGTTGCAATGCTTAAATCTGTTCGAATTTTACTTGCTATCACTGCATATCATGATTATAAAATATGGTAGATGGATGTCAAAACTGCTTTCCTTAATGGGAATCTTCTTGAGGATGTGTACATGACACAGCCTGAAGGATTTGACATACCAGAAGAAGCTCAAAAGATATGTAAGCTACAAAGATCAATCTATGGATTGAAGCAAGCTTCCAGAAGCTGGAATCTTTGTTTTGATGAAACGGTAAAACAATATGGATTCATCAAGAATGAAGATGAGCCTTGTGTCTACAAGAAGGTTAATGGGAGCATGATCGTGTTCCTGGTGTTATATGTAGATGACATATTACTCATTGGAAACGATGTCCCTACCCTGTAACAAGTAAAGTCTTGGTTGGGGAAATGCTTTTCTATGAAGGACCTTGGTGAAGCAGCCTATATATTAGGAATCAGAATCTATAGAGATAGATCACGAAAACTGCTTGGCCTAAGTCAGAGTACATACATAGACAAAGTGCTGAGACGCTTTAATATGCATGATTCCAAGAAAGGATTCATACCTATGCAACATGGCCTGTGTCTATCAAAAACACAATCCCCTTCAACTAAGGTAGAAAGGGAACGCATGAATAAGATTCCATATGCATCTGCAATAGGATCTATCATGTATGCCATGTTATGTACTCGACCAGATGTCTCGTATGCTTTAAGTGCAACGAGTAGGTACCAATTTGATCCTGGTGATGCCCATTGGATAGTTGTTAAGAATATCCTTAAGTACTTGAAAAGGACTAAGGAATCATTCTTGATATATGGAGGTCAGGAAGAGTTGGCTGTAATTGGTTACACCGATGCTAGCTTCCAGACAGATAAGGATGACTTTAGATCGCAATCTGGTTATGTGTTTTGAAGGTGAGAAAAACAAGAAAGGGGGGGTTTGAATTGTTTGAAAAAATAAGCGCTTTTGCAAAATGAAATCACACAATGATTTTATACTGGTTCGCTTATAACACAAAGCTACTCCAGTCCACCCGGCCAAGGTGATTTCGCCTTCAACAAGGACTTAATCCACTAATCTTGAAAGATTACAAACAACCCCTAAGAGAAAAGAAAATCTCTTAGTCCTCTCAAGTCTACAGACTACAAAGAGTCACTTGAGGAAATCAAATAAAAATAGATACAAGATGTGTAATCTAGAGTGCTTCTAAGAAAGCAAAATATTACAAACTTAAGAACAAATTTTTCACTTGATAAGCAAAAGCTTAGTGAAAATCTTTGAAGATCAAAGATGTTTTTCTTGAGCGTGATATGATTTCAGTATAGTTTTGGCTAGTGATTTCTTCGTGTTTTCTGAATGAGATTTCTTCTCTTATTTATAGGAGTTGAAGTAGAATTGAAGTAGCGTTGAATCTGTTGGATATTTAGATGTAGTTACGCCATTCCATTAATAGCTTCTGCAGTAGACTTTTTCTCTTAGAAGTGACTACTTACCACAAGTAGTATCTTCTCTCTTGGAAGTGGAGATTAACGTCTCTTTCTAATTGAGGAAATCCATTTGCAGAACTTTAACTTGGCTTAAACGTTACTTCATCATGATTAACAATTCTGATTAGAGTCTTTGTGTATCTGGAGAAACTTGCTTCTGATGTTATCTCTTGAAAGTTCAGATGGCGCTGATAACTTCAGAATTTCCAGAAGGCATTTGTTCAGAGTCAGAGCTTCTAGACTTTACTTCATGTTCAGATGCTTCTGATACTTTGCAGTTTTGTCCAGAGTCAGAGCTTCTTGAAACGAGATTTCTCTTTAGATGCTTCTGATACTTGAGATTTTGCATCTGATCTTGTTTTGCATCTGATGACATCATCAGATTTATTTCTTCTTTCTTTAGAACCCTGCACACTTAGAAACTTTTCGTTAGGGTGCCATTTTTGGTTTCATCCTTTGTTATCATCAAAATCATGGAATCTGTTGTAGAACAATTTTTGTTCTTACAATCTCCCCCTTTTTGATGATGACAAAACAAATAAAATTATCAGATGAAACATGAAAAATATTAGATCAGATAGACAAAAGCTCCCCCTGAGTTAGTACTAGGGAGTTCAGAAATTCTTACCAGAGCTTTCCAAGCAATAAGATTTCTGAAAACTTTCTGCAATTTCTTAATTTTAATGTTAGAGTTATTTAATCAGAGCTATTATTTAATCAGAGCTAATTATATCAGAACTATTTCTACAATTGTTGCAGAATGCTTAAGGTTTTAGACATAGTTTTCATCAGAGCTATTTAATAATTTCTCCCCCTTTTTGGCATAATCAAAAAGGCATAAAACATAAAAAGAATAATAGAGAGAAAAACACTTCATTAAACAAAAGCACAAAGGCAAGCAGCAGTCAAAACATCAGATTCAAGAGAATATCAGAGCTAAAAAAGAAAAGACAGAAGCAAAAACACTAGGCAACCAAAATAAATCCTAAGTGCCTAAGGGTTTGGAGGAGGAGGAAGTCTCTGTAGTAGCATAGCAAACATATTCTGGAGGTTTTCATTCAGAGCGTCTTGCTTGTCCATCCTTGCCCGGAGCTCACTCTGATCTTGCTTGATCTCTTTCTGATCTTGCTTGATCTCCTTCAGAGTGTTAAGAATCAGAGGGATCGCAGAGGAAGACTCCCCCTGAATCAGAGCTTGCTGAGCTTCAGCTTCAGCAGCAGCTTGGGCTTCTGCATCTGCCTTAGCCTTGGCTTCAGCTTCCTGAATCCTTAGAAGTTCTGCTTCCTTTGCCAGGCGTTCTTCTTCCAACCTCTTAGCTTCTTCTTCAGCTTCCTTAGCCAACCTTTCTTCCTCTAATCTCTTGGCCTCAGCTTCTCTAGCCAGTCTCTCTTCCTCTAATCTTTTGGCCTCAGCTTCTCTAGCCAGTCTTTCTTGGAGTCTTTCCTCAGAGTCTCTGATGTAGCCATTTCTGACTTGTTCAGAGATACTCTTCAGCCTATAAGATTCAGAGGTCATCCAACTAATAACTCTGTTCCAGTGTGTCCTAACAGATTTAGGATCATCACTGACTTCAGAATTTTTAGCCAGAGACTTGATCTTCTGGACTGAGGATTCTGCAACCTGTATAATGGCCTCCTCAAGGGTAGGTATGATAATTTTAGGTTCAGGTTCAGGTGAATGAGGTGGAGAGTTTTGAGGGCTGAGATTTAGAGGTTGAGGTTCAGTTTGATGAGGTTCAGATTCTGCTTGAAGTTCAGAATCTGCGTCTGGTTGAAGACTAGGAGATGAAGCATATAATGGATTTAGGTCTAAAGGGTCAGAATCTGGTCCAGGTACAGCGGGAATAATTGGTGGAGTGATGTAAGGATCAGATGGGCGAATTACAGATGGTTGAGCTTCAGAGGGTGTGGTGGTTGTTTGTGGTGGAAGGGAAGTTTGATTTTCAGAGGAGATGGTGGTTGTTTGTTGGGGAAGAGAAGTTCGAAGGGGAGAGGTTACTTCAGATTGTGTTTGAGTTTGTGGGGCGAAATTTTTAGCATAAATTTCAGCTATTGTTGGGGAGTTTGGGTCAGAGTGTTCTTGATCAGAAGACTCATGATCAGAGAACTCTTGGTCAGAGGAAGGGGAAAGGTAAGGGGGTGATTCATATTCAGAGGATGAGGAGGAGCTGTGGTGATATAGTTGATTAGGGTCAGAGGTTGTTGTGAAATTTCGAGCAATTTTTAGAACAGGTGGAGGTTGAGAGGTTCTGGTGATTGAGGGTGGTATTTCAGAGGTAGTGAATATGGGAGGTGTTGGGAGAGGAGTAGAAGAAGCCATTACAGGTACAGAAGTAACAGGAGGAATGGACTTACCAGAAGAAGAAGTTTGCAGAGGAGTTGGAGATTTGGTTCCAGAGGTTTCTCCAATTCTGGGTTTCTTTGCCTTCCTTGCTTCCTCAGCTATCTTCTTCTCAGAAAGGCCTCTTTTGTATCTGACCAAATCTTCTACAGAGTCCAGACAGTCTTCAAGGCGGAAATCAGAAATGTCAATGCCTTCATCCAGACGATCCTGAAGGTAGATGGCAATGGCATCTCTGGGTTCATTCTTGAAGAACCTTTCAAGGCCATGAGGCATCTTCCTCTGATCCTTCAGAGCTTCCCAGGTCACATTCATAGTGGGCTTGACTCTGATGTCTTTGATGATTCCCATACTCCTCAGATTTTTGGCATTCAGAGGCTTTCCAACGTCAATTGCCAGATCATCCATACATCTGGTCTTCTCCAGAGCATCTACCAGCCCATGCTCAATGAAGATGTCAGAGAGCAATCTACCCAGAGGAATGTAGGATCTGGGCTTCATATTATTCCTGGTTTCTCTGACTGAATCCCTCAGATATCTGAAGAGGAGAACAGGGAGGTTGATAGGGATACCCTTCTGAATACAGTAGAGGATGCATTTCTGATCAGCATTAATATAATCTGAAGAGTTGGAGGCTGGACGATGATGGATTGTTCCCAGGATAATCTTCAGCCAAACTCGGAGGTTCTGATGAAGCTCCTTGTTCTTAGAGGGGTTTCCTTCAACATTTGCTTTGAAGATTGTAGGGTTAATGACTTCTGTGATGCGCTTGGACCTTGGAGGAATGTTGTAAATCCTTTTACCTCCAGCTTTTTCCATATTCAGCAAAGAAGCAATAGACGCTTCTGTGATAATGATCTTCACTCCCAGAACAAAAGAAACAATGAACTCATCATCAGCATCTGCACATCTCCAGAATCCCTTCACCAGAAGAGGATAGATTGGACCATAAAGCCTGTTGAAGTAGGTTTCCCAACCTTGCTTGCGAAGATCTTCAGTTAAATCAACGCCATTTCTTCTCAAATTCTCAAAATCCACCAGCGATTCACACAGTACATCCAAACCTTCAAAGGGAGTTGAAAGATGAATGTGTTGTTCACGTTCCAAAATGTGAGGTTCTTTGTAAACTGGGGTCGTGGTAACGTCTACAACCATGGGTGTTTGAGTGTTTGAGGTTTGGGGATTAGAAGCAGCTTCCATTTGTTGGGAGAAGTTAAAAACTTCTTGCTCTTGAGGATTCATGACGAAGATTGATGAAGAAGATGAAGAACTGAGAGAGTTGCAGAGAAAACTTCGAGAGAGGGTTTAGGGTTTAAGAGTGAGTGAAGAGTGATAAGTGTGTGAAATGTGAGAAAAGTGTTTATATACTAAGGGTAAAAACACATGCAAAACGACACACATACCAGCGTTAGCACAAAAACCAAAATAGCACGTTTGGGGAAAAATGATTACAGCTCATTAATGAATGTCTAATCCCAACAGTAAGCACACTGCTCGAGGAGATTTCAAGCGTTCTGACCTTTGATTTCTCTTGACAGCTGTCTAGAAGTTCTAGGGTTAGACGCATGTTCCCCACGTGTTGATGTTTCTGATCTTCAGGAATACCAAAGGATTTCTGAAGATTTCTAACTCAGATATCTTCTTAACTTGGTAGAAGTATCAGAGTCAGAGGCAGAAGTGTATTTGTTTTTATCAGAGTCTCATTTTACATGTTCAGAGCCAAATTTTACTCAGGACAATTTTTAATGTTCAGATTTTCTAAGATGAAAAGAAATCTATCTTCAGCTAGAGGCTTAGTAAAGATATCTGCCCATTGATGTTCTGTATCAATGAACTTCAGCGTTACTATCCCTTTCTGAACATAGTCTCTAATAAAATGATGTTTAATTTCTATGTGTTTGGCTCTGGAATGTAGAATGGGATTCTTACTTAAACAAATAGCAGCAGTATTATCACAAAGGATAGGAATGTTACTCTCAAATATCTGGAGATCTTCTAGCTGATGCTTCATCCAGAGCATCTGAGTTGTGCACAGTGATGCTGAGATGTATTCTGCTTCTGCAGTTGATAGAGCGATAGTTGACTGTCTTTTGCTAGCCCAGGAGATTAGATTGTTTCCCAGAAGCTGGCAATTTCCAGATGTGCTTTTACGTTCTATTCTATCTCCTGCATAATCTGCATCACAATAACCAGAAAGCCTATACTCTGATGTTTTCTCATACATCAGGCCCAGGTTAGGAGTTCCTTTCAGATACTTAAGAATTCTCTTAACAGCTGTTAAATGAGATTCTCTAGGATCTGATTGGAATCTGGCACAAAGACAAACGCTAAAGAGAATATCAGGACGAGTAGCAGTCAGATAGAGAAGAGAGCCTATCATACCTCGATAGAGCTTCTGACAAACCTTGTTGCTTACCTCTTCCTTCTCCAGAATGCAAGTTGGGTGCATAGGAGTCTTTGCAGAATTGCATTCAGTCATGTCAAACTTCTTCAGAACGTCTTTAATGTACTTGCTTTGATGAATGTACGTGACTTCTGGAGTTTGATTGATTTGAATTCCCAGAAAGAACTTTAGTTCTTGCATTAGACTCATTTCAAATTCTGCCTGCATTAACTTAGAAAATTCTTGGCAAACAGAGATATTAGCAGAACCAAAAATAATGTCATCAACATAAATTTGGCATATCATGAGATCATTTTCATGATTTTTACAGAAGAGTGTAGAATCAACCTTCCCTCTGATAAAATTTTGTTCTAGAAGAAAATTACTTAAGCGTTCATACCAAGCTCTGGGAGCTTGTTTAAGTCCATATAAGGATTTCTTAAGTTTGAAAACATGTTCTGGAAAATTTGAGTTTTCAAAACCAGGAGGTTGATTTACATACACTTCTTCTGAAATATAACCATTAAGAAATGCACTCTTGACATCCATTTGGTATAATTTTATAGAGTGATTAATAGCAAATGATACAAGAAGACGAATAGACTCTAACCTTGCGACTGGAGCAAAAGTTTCATTATAATCAATACCTTCTTGTTGACTATAACCTTGAGCTACCAGTCGTGCTTTGTTTCTGACAACTTCTCCTTTCTCGTTCAGTTTGTTTCTGAAAACCCATCTGGTTCCAATGACATGAGTGCCTCTGGGTTTAGGAACGAGATCCCAGACATCATTCTTGGAGAATTGATCTAACTCTTCTTGCATAGCTGCCACCCAATCGTTATCTTGAAGAGCTTCATCACAGGACGTAGGCTCAATCAGAGACACTAGTCCCAGAGGAATATCTTCAGAAGTTCTGAAGGTAGATCTGGTTCTAACAGGTTCATCTTTGTTTCCCAAAATCAAATCTTCAGATACGTTGCTACGACTCTTGACTTTCCTTGGAATTTCTGGAGATTTAATTTCTTCAGAGTCTGGAGTGACAGTTGCTTCTGGAGTTTTCTCAGATTCTACCAGAGTGATCTCTAAATCTGCAAACTTTTCAACTAGCTTTGACTTTTCAGGGTCAAGCTTATCATCAAATCTAACATGAATTGATTCCTCCACAATTTTGGTTTCTGTGTTGTATACTCTGTAGCCTTTAGAGCGTTCTGAGTATCCTAACATAATACCTTTCTGTGCTTTGGAATCAAACTTGTTCAGATGTTCTTTAGTATTTAATATAAAGCAAATGCATCCAAAAGGATGAAAATATGAAATGTTGGGTTTTCTTCCCTTACACAGTTCATAGGGAGTCTTATCCAGAATAGGTCTAATAGAGATTCTATTCTGAATGTAACACGCTGTATTTACAGCTTCTGCCCAAAAGTGCTTTGCTACATTTGTTTCATTGATCATGGTTCTGGCCATTTCTTGGAGTGTCCTATTCTTCCTCTCTACAACTCCATTTTGTTGTGGAGTTCTAGGGCAGGAGAAATCATGGGATATTCCATTAGAATCAAATAGTTCTTCAAAATCTTTAGTTTCAAATTCTCCACCATGATCACTTCTGACTCTAACAATTTTAGAGTCAAATTCTTTTTGCACTTTAGAACAGAAACTGGTGAATACAGAGTGAGACTCACTCTTGTGCCTTAGGAATTTTACCCATGTCCAGCGGCTGTAATCATCAACGATTACTAGTCCATACTTCTTTCCATTGACTGATGCTGTTTTCACAGGACCAAATAAGTCAATGTGAAGAAGCTCCAGAGGCTTGGAGGTGGAAACAACATTTTTCTTTTTAAAAGATGTTTTTGAAAACTTTCCTTTCTGACAAGCTTCACACAGAGCATCTGAAGAAAACTTCAGTTTAGGTAAGCCTCTGACTAACTCAAGTTTAGTTAGCTGAGAGAGTTTTCTCATGCTAATGTGGCCTAAGCGTCTATGCCATACCCATTGCTCTTCGTGAACTGACATTAAACATTTAACATTTTGATCTTTTAAATCAGAAAGATTTATTTTATAAATGTTGTTTTTCCTCTTGCCTGTGAAAAGGACAGAGCCATCGTTCTGACTAATGGCTTTACACGTTTTTTGATTAAGGATTACATCATAACCGTTATCACTTAATTGACTTATGGATAACAAGTTATGCATTAATCCTTCTACATAAAGAACATCAGATATAGAGGGAAGAGTACCATTACCAATAGTTCCGGAGCCTCTGATCCTTCCTTTCTGATCTCCTCCGAAGCCTACAAAGCCAGCGTCTTTAAGTTCCAGGCTTTGGAACATAGACTTTCTTCCCGTCATATGTCGCGAGCATCCAGAGTCCAGGTACCATGACTGGTGTCTGAACTTTGCTGCATAGGATATCTGCAACATAGATAATCTTATCTTTCGGTACCCAGAATCTCTTGGGTCCTTTCAGATTAGTTTTCCCAGAGTTTCTTACAACTTTGGGTCTTCTAGCATTTTTAAATTTGTGTTCTTGTGTGTGTGTATAGTGGTATGAAAAAGGTGATTTAATTTGGTTACTGGTAGAAGTTTTATCAGAATCAGAATCATACCCAATTCCCCTTTTATTATTCTGACTTACTCCATAAATCATGGATGCCATAATACTCCTATCTATTCCACTCTTCAGAAACTTCTGAAAGGCTTCTTCATATTTATAAATAATTTCATTTGAAGTTTGTGGTGCTTGAGACAACGCTTCTTCTAATTTTAAGCTTTTTGTTTTAGCTCCATCTCTTTCTAACGTTAAAGATTTGATTGTATCTTCATGTGCTAGAATTGTTGTCTCAAGTTCACTACATTCTTCAGATTTTGCTTTAAGAAGGCCTTTAATGCTTTTAACTTTTTGTTTTAATTTCTGAAGAGAGGTAAGAGTTTCTGATAAACATGATTCTAAGTCAGATCTAGAAAGTTCAGAAAATACCTCTTCAGATTCTTCATCTGAGCTGCTGGATGTGGTAGCCATGTATGCTACGTTGGCTTGTTCATCAGAGTCAGATTCTGATGATCCTGATTCACTATCGTCCCAGGTGGCCATTAATCCCTTCTTTGTTCTGAAGGCATTTTTCTTGAAGCTTTCTTTCTTAGAGTTATCTTTCTTCAGCTTGGGGCATTCATTTCTATAATGACCTGTTTCTTTACATTCAAAACAGGTAATATCTTTATTAGGTTTACCTTTTGAAGTTGACTCTGATCTATCCCCTCTGGGTCTTGATCTTCTGAAGTTGTTGTTGTTCCTTCTTTTCCAGAGTTGCTTAACTCTTCTGGTTAGTAAGGACAGTTCTTCTTCATCATCAGAGTCTTCAGGTTCAGAGTCGTCAGTATCTGCAGTTTCTGCCTGGAGAGCTTTGGTTCTGTCTGACTTCCGTCTTTCAGGTCTGGACTTCAGCGCCACTGACTTGTTCCTTTTCTGAGGCTCATCCTCCTCTAGTTCTATCTCATGGCTTCTGAGAGAACTAACAAGTTCTTCAAGGCTGATACTGTTCAGATCCTTTGATAACTTCAGAGCAGTAACCATAGGTCTCCATTTCTTTGGCAGACTTCTGACAATCTTCTTAACATGATCTGCAGTCGTGTATCCTTTGTCTAGCACTTTAAGACCTGCAATAAGAGTTTGAAATCTGGAAAACATAGCTTCTATAGCTTCGTCATCTTCCATCTTGAAGGCTTCATATTTCTGGATCAACGCCAGAGCCTTCGTCTCCTTGACTTGGGAGTTTCCTTCATGGGTCATCTTCAGAGAGTCAAGTATATCTTTAGCCGTCTCTCTGTTGGTGATCTTTTCGTATTCGTTGTATGATATAGCATTTAGAAGTATTGTTCTGGCCTTGTGATGATTTTTGAACTCACGTTTCTGATCTTCTGACATTTTGCTTCTGGGAACTTCAGCTCCATTTAAGGTTGGAGGTTTGTATCCATCTGTGACAATGTCCCAGAGGTCAGCATCATAACCCAGAAAGAAACTTTCGATTCTATCTTTCCAGTAATCAAACTTTTCTCCATCAAAAACAGGAGGCTTGGCATTGTAAGAATCTTTCTCATTTGAGTGGGCCATTTGTTTTTCTCGCACTGGATCTCTCTACACGGTTAAGTGTTTGATTTGAAAATCAATAACAGAGCCGGAGCTCTGATACCAATTGAAGGTGAGAAAAACAAGAAAGGGGGGGTTTGAATTGTTTGAAAAAATAAGCGCTTTTGCAAAATGAAATCACACAATGATTTTATACTGGTTCGCTTATAACACAAAGCTACTCCAGTCCACCCGGCCAAGGTGATTTCGCCTTCAACAAGGACTTAATCCACTAATCTTGAAAGATTACAAACAACCCCTAAGAGAAAAGAAAATCTCTTAGTCCTCTCAAGTCTACAGACTACAAAGAGTCACTTGAGGAAATCAAATAAAAATAGATACAAGATGTGTAATCTAGAGTGCTTCTAAGAAAGCAAAATATTACAAACTTAAGAACAAATTTTTCACTTGATAAGCAAAAGCTTAGTGAAAATCTTTGAAGATCAAAGATGTTTTTCTTGAGCGTGATATGATTTCAGTATAGTTTTGGCTAGTGATTTCTTCGTGTTTTCTGAATGAGATTTCTTCTCTTATTTATAGGAGTTGAAGTAGAATTGAAGTAGCGTTGAATCTGTTGGATATTTAGATGTAGTTACGCCATTCCATTAATAGCTTCTGCAGTAGACTTTTTCTCTTAGAAGTGACTACTTACCACAAGTAGTATCTTCTCTCTTGGAAGTGGAGATTAACGTCTCTTTCTAATTGAGGAAATCCATTTGCAGAACTTTAACTTGGCTTAAACGTTACTTCATCATGATTAACAATTCTGATTAGAGTCTTTGTGTATCTGGAGAAACTTGCTTCTGATGTTATCTCTTGAAAGTTCAGATGGCGCTGATAACTTCAGAATTTCCAGAAGGCATTTGTTCAGAGTCAGAGCTTCTAGACTTTACTTCATGTTCAGATGCTTCTGATACTTTGCAGTTTTGTCCAGAGTCAGAGCTTCTTGAAACGAGATTTCTCTTTAGATGCTTCTGATACTTGAGATTTTGCATCTGATCTTGTTTTGCATCTGATGACATCATCAGATTTATTTCTTCTTTCTTTAGAACCCTGCACACTTAGAAACTTTTCGTTAGGGTGCCATTTTTGGTTTCATCCTTTGTTATCATCAAAATCATGGAATCTGTTGTAGAACAATTTTTGTTCTTACATGTTTTGCTTGAACGGTGGCGCTGTGAGCTGGAAAAGTTCAAAGCAAGATACAGTTGTTGATTCTACAACCGAGGCCGAGTATATTGCTGCCTCAAGTGCAGCAAAGGAAGCTGTTTGGATCAAAAAGTTCATTAGTGAACTTGGCATAGTCCCTAGCATTGTGGATCCCATTGGTCTTTATTGTGATAACAATGGTGCTATCGCACAAGCTAAGGAGCCTAGATCTCACCAACGATCCAAACACATACTTAGGCGTTATCATCTCATTCGAGAGATAATAGATAGAGGAGATGTGAAAATATGTAAAGTACCTACACTTGACAATATTGCTGACCCACTGACAAAGCCTCTTGCGCAGCAGAAGCATGATGGCCATACTAGATCAATGGGCATAAGGGGTATGCCTGATTGGCTCTAGTGCTAGTGGGAGATTGTTGGTGTAAGCCCTAGAGGCCAATACTTTTGGTACTTGTATCGAATTATTTATTAATAATAAAAAGGCTTTTTCTTTATTATGGTTGTTTAATAAAGTCCCTAGAATAGCTAGTCCGTTTAATGCATCAAGTGTGACTTGATCATGAGACCACATTAAACATAAGGACACTATTCTTAAAGTATCCGTAGTCGAGCTTTATTGTGAAGTGGGATAACATTAAAGCATTAAGACTATTATGTTTGTAGACTGATGATCACATCTCATGGATCATGGATAAAGAGTTATCAAGTCTTAAACATAGATATGAATATTAAGAGTAGTATTTATACCGGATTGACCCGCTATGAGAATACTATATAGAAAGTTATGCAAAGTGTCATAAGTTATTCTCATGGTGATAATAGTGTATACCACTCTTCGACCTGAAACCACTATGGATCCTAGATGTAGAGTCGAGTGCTTTATTGCTGATCCAACGTTGTTCGTAACTGGATAACCATAAAGACAGTTGATGGGTACTCCACAAAGCATGCTGAGGGACATGAGTGTCCTAGATGGAATTTTCCCATCCTGCGTAATAGGATAAATGTCTATGGGCTCAATATTGAACTGGACAAGGATGACACGGTATATGTAACACCCCAATAAAAAATAAGATAATTATTTAATTTAAGTTAATATTATATTTATTAATTTAATTAAATAATTGGAATTATTGGATTATTATTATCATTATTGGAATAATAATTATTGGAAAGTATATAAGTTGGAAATAAGAAAAGAGTTTCATTTTGGTAAAGAGGGTTTTACGTGAAAAGCAGAGAAGCGGCTGAAAAGAGGAAAAGGGCAAAGAGACAGAGCAAGAGGAAGAAGGTTGGAGAAGAGAAAAGCTTGAAGCTTAAAGATTGCCGGATTAACTCAGGTAAGGGGGGTTTATCGTCGATTAATGGGTATTATGGGTTAACATGTAATGGGTAGTGATAAACCGTTGAATTGACCCTAATTGGGATGTTGAATGCTGAAAAATTATGTTGGATAAGTTGTGTTAAAGCTGTAATTGAATCTGTATTTGTGTGAGTTGTGATTTCCCGAACGTATAGCTTTTTACGGAATCGGAATCGGAGGTCCGGAAGTCCTCCAACGGCGGAAAATGCGGAGAATTCTGCATTCTGCTTCGTGTTAGCGCAGGAACAGCTTTCTGTCTTGCGTAAACCGGTTAACCCAGGGTGTTAACCGGTTAACACTGTTAGGAATTGTGAGGTATTGCTGTTTTGCTTGCGTTAACCGGTTAACCCAGGGCGTTAACCGGTTAACACTGTTGTGAGTTGTGAAAATATTGCTGTTCTGTCTGCGTTAACCGGTTAACCCAGGGCGTTAACCGGTTAACACTGTTGAGTTTTGCCAGAAAGCGTGTTCTGTGTTGCGTTAACCGGTTAACCCAGGGCGTTAACCGGTTAACACTGTTGGAAATTGGAAAACTTAATATTTGAATAATGTGTGCATAATTGGTGTTTGGCCTATATTGGCGTATGATGTAATAGGGATTAATTCCCGCTGTTTTGAGCAGTATAGGTATTAGTGGAGTGTGCTAATACTGTCATTAATTATTTGACATGATATGATGTTTTGATACATGTGTTGATGAATGTATGATGGTATGCATAATGCTGTGAATGTATATGTTATGTATGCAATTGTGAATGGACTGTTTATGGCTTAGAGTGTGAGCATATGTCCATTGTGGATTATTGTTAATGATGTTGCATTGCTAGGTGAATTAGCATGCATATTGTGGCCTTTATGGTGGTAGCTAATTCCCATAGTGAGGAATTAGTGAGTTAGTCATTATGGACTGTTGTTGATGTTTGCATGCTAGGTGAATTAGCGTGCATAGCATGGCCCTTGGGGTGGTAGCTAATTCCCGTGGTGAGGAATTAGTGAGTGAGTCACTAGGTCTCAAATGAGTGGGACTAGTGGGCTTGGTAGCCGTATCTGGATTTGATCGGTGAGGTGAACTATATGTTCACGAATAGTCGGTACCGCATGCATGGAGTCTCATTGCATAATGTATGTATGGCGTATAATATGAATGGATGTATTCCAATATTATACGAGTGTTTGTGTTGGCATTGGGTATAAGTATGAATTGTGTTGGTATTGAGTATGCTATTTGAGTTGATGTGCCGTTACCGAATGTGTGATATGATTAGGGTGATTAATGTGTTATTTACTTAGCATTACATGATATTTTATAATGCTTATTATATCGATTGAGGAACTCACCCTTACAACTATTTTTCAGGTAACGAGCAGTGAGTTGAGTAGAAGCTAGTGCTTGGAGTCTAGTGTAGTCTCCTTAGTGGGTCATGCTCTGATAGATGTAACATCGGGACGGGGTGTTTTACCTTGTTGAATAATTTTACATGTAATGTGTTACATGTTTTGCATGATTGATTTGATTTCTATCCGCTGCGTATTGTGCAAATGCTTTATGTTTTGAATTAATAAAAGAGCATGACAGTTATTATGGTGAATGGTGTGAAGTGTTTGTGTGACACCCTTAATTGCACCTTTACTCTGATGTATATATTTGTTATTTTAATTAAATATTTGGGGTAATTTAGAAGGGTGTTACATTAGTGGTATCAGAGCATAGTCGGTCGAGTCGAGTCGTAATTATTCTGTTTCCCTGTACGGGATAGGTGTTGTGTAACCCTATCAGTACTTATTGTTTTATCTTGTTGGATTAACTCAGAATAGAGATGGCTAGAAGAGGTAGAGACGATGCTGCGATTGCTGAGGCTCTGGGTATGCTAGCTGGAGTACTTGGGGGAAATCCGAATGTTGTGGGAATGGGAGCTGCTCGTCAACTGAGTGAGTTCCAGAAGAACAATCCTCCAATGTTCAAGGGAGCATACGATCCAGATGGTGCTCAGAAGTGGTTGAAGGAGATCGAGAGGATCTTCCGAGTGACTGAGTGTGCCGATAACCAGAAGGTCAGGTTCGGTACGCATATGCTGTCAGAGGAAGCAGATGATTGGTGGGTTGCTACCCGCACTGAGTTGGAATCTGCTGGGAATGCTGAGATCACTTGGGCTGTGTTCAGAGAGAGATTCCTGAGGAAGTACTTTCCAAAGGATGTCAGAGGAAAGAAAGAGATAGAGTTCTTGGAATTGAAGCAGGGCAACCGGTCTGTTACGGAGTATGCTGCTAAGTTCACAGAGCTGTCGAAGTATTACACTCCCTATGATGAGGCTACTGGGGAATTTTCAAAATGTGTGAAGTTTGAGAACGGGTTACGTCCCGAGATCAAGCAGGCTATTGGATATCAGCGGATTAGAGTGTTTTCTGATTTGGTTGACTGTTGCAGGATTTTTGAACAGGATACCAAGGCCAGAGTGGAAAGCTATCAGCAGAGGGTTGATAGGAAAGGCAAGAATCAGAATGATCGTGGGAAACCGTATGCAGCTGGCAAAGGTTTCCAGAGACAGAGTGGAATGAAGAGGCCTAGTGGGGGAGACTCTAGTGCCCCTGCTAAGTGTTACAGATGTGGTCAGGCTGGACATCGTGTCCATGAGTGTACCAGTACGGAGAAGAAGTGTTTCAAGTGTGGAAAAGGTGGTCATTTGGCTGCAGAGTGCCGGTCGAAGACTGTGACTTGTTTCAACTGTGGAGAGTTGGGTCATATTAGCCCACAGTGTCCTAAGCCGAAGAGAGAGAACCAGTCGGGAGGCAAGGTCTTTGCTTTATCGGGTTCTGAGACTTCTGCAGATGATCGTTTGATCCGAGGTACGTGTTATATTAATGGCTTTCCTCTTGTAGCTATTATTGACACAGGTGCGACTCATTCCTTTATATCTTTGGATTGTGCTGTGAAACTTAAGTTAGAGATATCTGAGATGCATGGAAGTATGGTGATTGATACTCCTGCGAAGGGTTCAGTGACTACTACTTCAGTTTGTTTAAATTGTCCTTTGAGTATTTTTGGTAGAGACTTTGGGATGGACCTAGTGTGTCTTCCACTAGTGCAGATTGATGTTATCTTGGGTATGAACTGGTTGGTGTGTAACCGAGTTTATATCAACTGTTTTGATAAGACTGTGATCTTTCCTGAGATTGAGGAAGGAAAGGATTTGTTTCTATCAGCGAGGCAGGTGAATGAGGCAGTAGCAGATGGGGCAGAGTTGTTTATGCTGTTAGCGACTTTGGAGGCTAAAGATAAACTGGTGAATTGCGATCTAGCTGTGGTGTATGATTTTCCTGATGTGTTTCCGGAAGAAGTGAATGAATTACCGCCAGAGCGTGAAGTTGAGTTCTCGATTGATTTGGTACCTGGTACTAGGCTGGTGTCGATGGCTCCGTACCGTATGTCTGCTGTTGAGTTAACTGAATTGAAGAGTCAGTTGGAAGATCTGTTGGATAAGAAATTTATTCGTCCGAGTGTGTCACCGTGGGGTGCACCAGTGTTATTGGTTAAGAAGAAAGAAGGTACTATGAGGTTGTGTGTGGACTACAGGCAACTGAATAAAGTGATGATCAAGAATCGGTATCCTTTGCCGAGGATTGATGATTTGATGGATCAGTTGGTTGGTGCGAGTGTGTTCAGCAAAATAGATTTGAGATCGGGTTATCATCAGATACGTGTGAAAACTGAGGATATTCAGAAGACTGCTTTCAGAACAAGGTATGGACATTATGAGTATTCTGTAATGCCTTTTGGTGTGACTAATGCGCCTGGAGTATTTATGGAGTATATGAATAGGATTTTCCATCCGTACCTAGATAAGTTTGTTGTGGTGTTTATAGACGATATTTTGGTGTATTCGAAATCTGAAGAAGAGCATGCTGAGCATTTGAGAGTGGTTTTAGGAGTTCTACGAGAAAAGAAGTTATTTGCTAAACTGTCAAAGTGTGAATTTTGGTTAGAAGAGGTTAGTTTTCTTGGTCATGTGATTTCAAGAGATGGTGTTGCTGTTGATCCTTCTAAGATAGAAGCGGTATCTAAGTGGGAAGCTCCGAAGTCAGTTTCTGAGATAAGGAGTTTTCTTGGTTTGGCTGGTTATTATAGGAAGTTCATCGAGGGATTTTCTAAGTTGGCGTTACCGTTGACGATGTTGACTAGAAAGGGGCAAGCGTTTGTTTGGGACTCAAAATGTGAAGAAGGTTTCCAAGAGTTAAAGAGAAGGTTGACTACTGCTCCTATTCTGATATTACCGAGTTCGTCGGAATCGTTTGAGGTTTACTGTGATGCTTCATTGTTGGGTTTGGGTGATTGTAGACAGATTGACAAAATCGGCTCATTTCATTCCGATCAGAATGGATTATCCGTTAGAGAGATTAGTCGAGTTGTATATTGAGAAGATTGTAAGTTTGCATGGTATTCCGTCGAGTATTGTTTCGGACAGAGATCCTAGATTTACATCGAAGTTTTGGGAAGGTTTGCAGAGGGCTTTGGGAACTAAGCTGAGGTTAAGTTCTGCATATCATCCGCAGACTGATGGTCAGACTGAGAGGACGATTCAGTCACTAGAGGATCTTTTGATGGCTTGTGTTTTGGAAAAGGGAGGTGCTTGGGATTGTTACTTACCTTTGATTGAGTTTACCTACAACAATAGTTTTCATTCGAGCATTGGTATGGCACCGTTTGAAGCTTTGTATGGTAGGAGATGTCGGACGCCTTTATGTTGGTACGAGTCCGGTGAGAGTGCTGTGGTTGGACCGGAAATTGTTCAACAAACTACGGAAAAGATTAAGATGATTCAGGAGAAGATGAGGATTGCTCAGAGTCGTCAGAAGAGTTATCACGACAAGAGGAGGAAGTCACTTGAATTCCAAGAGGGAGATCATGTGTTTCTCCGTGTTACTCCGATAACTGGAGTTGGTCGAGCTTTGAAGTCGAAGAAGTTGACACCTCGATTTATTGGTCCTTCTCAGATTTTGGAGAGGATAGGGGAGGTAGCCTATCGTATCGCTCTACCGCCGTCACTTGCGAATTTGCATGAGGTTTTTCATGTGTCTCAGTTGAGGAGGTACATTTCTGATCCGTCGCATGTGGTCCAAGTAGATGATGTACAGGTGAGAGATAACCTGACTGTTGAAACATCACCTATGAGGATCGAGGATCGAGAGTTGAAGTAGTTGCGGGGTAAAGAGATTGCTTTGGTGAAGGTAGCTTGGGGAGGACCAGCAGGTGGCAATGTGACTTGGGAACTTGAGAGTCAGATGAAGGAGTCTTATCCGGAGTTATTCGCTTGAGGTATGTTTTCGAGGACGAAAACTCTTTTAGTGGGGGAGAGTTGTAACACCCCGATAAAAAATAAGATAATTATTTAATTTAAGTTAATATTATATTTATTAATTTAATTAAATAATTGGAATTATTGGATTATTATTATCATTATTGGAATAATAATTATTGGAAAGTATATAAGTTGGAAATAAGAAAAGAGTTTCATTTTGGTAAAGAGGGTTTTACGTGAAAAGCAGAGAAGCGGCTGAAAAGAGGAAAAGGGCAAAGAGACAGAGCAAGAGGAAGAAGGTTGGAGAAGAGAAAAGCTTGAAGCTTAAAGATTGCCGGATTAACTCAGGTAAGGGGGGTTTATCGTCGGTTAATGGGTATTATGGGTTAACATGTAATGGGTAGTGATAAACCGTTGAATTGACCCTAATTGGGATGTTGAATGCTGAAAAATTGTGTTGGATAAGTTGTGTTAAAGCTGTAATTGAATCTGTATTTGTGTGAGTTGTGATTTCCCGAACGTATAGCTTTTTACGGAATCGGAATCGGAGGTCCGGAAGTCCTCCAACGGCGGAAAATGCGGAGAATTCTGCATTCTGCTTCGTGTTAGCGCAGGAACAGCTTTCTGTCTTGCGTTAACCGGTTAACCCAGGGTGTTAACCGGTTAACACTGTTAGAAATTGTGAGGTATTGCTGTTTTGCTTGCGTTAACCGGTTAACCCAGGGCGTTAACCGATTAACACTGTTGTGAGTTGTGAAAATATTGTTGTTCTGTCTGCGTTAACCGGTTAACCCAGGGCGTTAACCGGTTAACACTGTTGAGTTTTGCCAGAAAGCGTGTTCTGTGTTGCGTTAACCGGTTAACCCAGGGCGTTAACCGGTTAACACTGTTGGAAATTGGAAAAATTAATATTTGAATAATGTGTGCATAATTGGTGTTTGGCCTATATTGGCGTATGATGTAATAGGGATTAATTCCCGCTGTTTTGAGCAGTATAGGTATTAGTGGAGTGTGCTAATACTATGATTAATTATTTGACATGATATGATGTTTTGATACATGTGTTGATGAATGTATGATGGTATGCATAATGCTGTGAATGTATATGTTATGTATGCAATTGTGAATGGACTGTTTATGGCTTAGAGTGTGAGCATATGTCCATTGTGGATTATTGTTAATGATGTTGCATTGCTAGGTGAATTAGCATGCATATTGTGGCCTTTATGGTGGTAGCTAATTCCCATAGTGAGGAATTAGTGAGTTAGTCATTATGGACTGTTGTTGATGTTTGCATGCTAGGTGAATTAGCGTGCATAGCATGGCCCTTGGGGTGGTAGCTAATTCCCGTGGTGAGGAATTAGTGAGTGAGTCACTAGGTCTCAAATGAGTGGGACTAGTGGGCTTGGTAGCCGTATCTGGATTTGATCGGTGAGGTGAACTATATGTTCACGAATAGTCGGTACCGCATGCATGGAGTCTCATTGCATAATGTATGTATGGCGTATAATATGAATGGATGTATTCCAATATTATACGAGTGTTTGTGTTGGCATTGGGTATGAGTATGAATTGTGTTGGTATTGAGTATGCTATTTGAGTTGATGTGCCGTTACCGAATGTGTGATATGATTAGGGTGATTAATGTGTTATTTACTTAGCATTACATGATATTTTATAATGCTTATTATATCGATTGAGGAACTCACCCTTACAACTATTTTTCAGGTAACGAGCAGTGAGTTGAGTAGAAGCTAGTGCTTGGAGTCTAGTGTAGTCTCCTTAGTGGGTCATGCTCTGATAGATGTAACATCGGGACGGGATGTTTTACCTTGTTGAATAATTTTACATGTAATGTGTTACATGTTTTGCATGATTGATTTGATTTCTATCCGCTGCGTATTGTGCAAATGCTTTATGTTTTGAATTAATAAAAGAGCATGACAGTTATTATGGTGAATGGTGTGAAGTGTTTGTGTGACACCCTTAATTGCACCTTTACTCTGATGTATATATTTGTTGTTTTAATTAAATATTTGGGGTAATTTAGAAGGGTGTTACAGTATATACCTTGTGTTCAATATAGACATAAGGGAAAAGGGGTAATTATACACATAATTATTATCACAGGAGGTTTTGTCAGATCACATGACATTTTTCGTGTCTTGGGTAGCAGTGATGTGTTGCTAGATACCGCTCACTGTTCATTATGTTAAATGCGTGATTTAATATAATTGCCAACGTCGCGAAAACCTACAGGGTCACACACAAAGGACGGATTGATTAGAGATAGAATAATTAAGGAATACCGTAATGTATGGTGCCCTTAAGTAGAATACGAAATATGGTAAGGTACCAAATACTTAAGTGATTTTGGCATATTATGAGATATGGGCAAAATGCACTTAAGTGGGCTTTTTGGCTTGAAGCCCACACAAGTGGTTCTATAAATAGAACCCTTGGGTAGAAGCATTGTACGCATATACAACACAACTGAAGAGTTGGAATTTCGTATCTCTCTCTCTCACTTAAAGCCTTCATTCGTACCAGCTAGCACTGAGATTGAAGGAATCCGTTCGTGTGGACTGAGTAGAGACGTTGTCATCGTTCAACGTTCGTGATCGCCACAAGAGGTAACGATTCTATCACTGATCATGCCCATTCGTAAGGACCACTAAATGGAGAAATTTTTAAATTCCGCTGCGCCTTGGATGGCAATTCTCCTTCAAAGCTATCCCTTAATGTGTCATGTTGTGAGTCTTTTTGACCTTTGAAAAATAGTCTTCAAGATGTTCACTTTGTACGTACTACTAACTACTAATTATACTTCACTAACCTTTTTTATCATTAACATTTGTTATTGCGATTTTGTTACCATTAACTTGTGATTTATTTTGTATCATTTACATTCACTAACCATTATTATTGTGATATTGTCATTTTTTATCTTATGATTTACTTTTATGTCATTACCTTGTAATTTACATTCAAGTACTCATTATCATCATCATTGTACAAACTCATCATGCATGTTTATTTACTTGTTATTTGTTTTATTGTCATCATACATTAAAAATAACAAAAACATGATAAAATGGTAAGACAAAAAATATTCACTCCACTCTTAATCAACTTGGACTTAGAGGATTTCATCTTAGGACCTTTGCTTGGACGCCTTCCTTTACTCTTTGTGATACTTTGTAAACACTTGGATTTTTACCCGCAACTTACATGCATGTTTGTAAGACCATTATCCTTTGTTTAGCTTAGGTCACTTTAGCACATAAAAGGATTTCTCTTGGGCTACCTTACAATAAGACTCTTTATTTTCTTGTTGGTTACTTTGCATCCACGTTGCATAAGCTAAAATTCATAAGCAATCTCATTTCGAGACCATTTTCATAATTCAATTCATATGCACATGTAAATACAAACCTCGGTTAATATCGAGTGCGCCTTTTCCAAATCCATTCAAAACACCTTTGTAAGTCGATTACTTGTAAAAGTATCGCCATCAACCTCACATGGCTTACTCTTGGGCCTTCTTACAATGAGACCTGTTCGGTTTTAATTAATCGATTAGATGAACTATTCACTAAATAAATTCAATCCATTCATAAAAATACAAATCTAAAACCTCGATCCAACATCGAGTATTCTTTATTAAAAAATAAAAAAAAACACCTAATCACAATTAAATACTATTTCACTTAAGAATAAAAGAGGTAATGGTTTTGAGTTTTCAACTCCTCTCCTCAATTATTTGAACACGAACTCTTGTACTCGATTAATCGAACAACCGTCATTTCTAATCCACCTAAGCACAAATAAACCGAATTCTTTTACATTAAGAAATAAAAAGGGAGGTAACTTTGAGTCTTCAATTTTTTCTCCTCGATTATTTGAATACAAGTTCTCTTACTTGTTTAGTCAAATAGTTATTGTTCCTCTACAAATCTCCCAGCCCAGATTAAATCAAAATATTTTCACAATAAGTTGAATGAAAAAGGAGTTAACTTTGAGTTTTCAACTTCACTCCTCAATTGGACGAATACGAGTTCTCTTACTCGGTCAGTCGAACAATTGTCATTTCTCCGCAAACATACAGCTTAATCAAATCACTTTCATAACAAATTATATGAAAAGGGAGATGGTCTCGAGCCTTCGATTCCTCTCCTCAAAAGCTTGGATATGAGTTGTTTTACTCAATCATTCAAGTACTTGTCGTTTATTATAAAAATACGTCAGCCATGTACAACCTTATTTTCATAATTACTCAGATGAAACAGAAAGCGGTCTAGAGTCTTCTATTCCCTTGTCCGACTATTAGGATACGAGTTGTCTTACTCGATTATCCGAGTAATCGTCATCCAACCAAAAAACATCAAACACATCAAACTAACTCGTCACCCTCTGCGTGACCTAAACTCTTTTCAAAGGAATACTATTTAATCCTTTCTAACGCGCATAACAAACCAATGCTTAAGCCTCCGCCGAGAGTAGACAAGCCAACATTTAGCCTTTAGGATGCGATCTAAACAGTTGTTCATTTAGAAAACACCAACCAACCGTAGTTCCCCGAACTACGAATGCTCTGATTTCCTTATTATACCATAAGGATACGTAGGCAGGAGATTGTTGTATCTTCGCGAGCAAACTAATAAAAACCCTCCCCTTTCCCTTTCTGAGGTTCTCATCCATTTCTATTTTTCAATATCTTATAACCCAAATATAACAAACAAACATAAATTAACACACGAAATACAAATTAGAACTAAAAGGTTCCCGTTGAGTATAACGGACATAAGGGGTGCTAATACCTTCCCCTTACGTAATCCACTCCCGAACCCGAATATGGTTGCGACGACTATTATTCTACTTCCTAAAGGTTTTATCGATATTTTCCTGCCCCTTTATTGGGATAAATAAAGTTCGGTGGCAACTCTGTTCGAACACTAAATTTTTCCGCGACCATCGCGAGGAATCACATTTTTCTAGATGCGACAGATGGCGACTCTGCTGGGGATTAGCTCCAAGAAAAAGAGAGTGAAGCCTAATTTAGTTCAGTTGACGTATTGTGTGTTAATTTTGTGTATCTGCTTATTATTTATTTTGTTATTATTATGTTGTCATAATCATTGTATGATGTTTTATTGACTATGTATAATTGGGGTTCTCTGGTTGGTGATACTTTGTGAGATAGGCTCTCCACCCGAGTCTGAGAAAAACCATAAGATTAAGATGGTGGTTGCGTAGTGGGCGCCCACAAGGAGTCTTCCTTGTTGGGAAGAAACGAAGACCCCGCCTAGAGGAGATTCTCTTGAGATATTATTGTCCGACGAGTCTTCGTCACGGCAATAGTATTCTCAAGTTGGATCAATGACTCTAGGGACCTTTTAACCCATTGTATCTGGTGGTTATGTAGTATTTACCTGAAAAATCCCAGACTTATTGGGTTAATACGAAAGCCCCAATCAGATGAGATCCCTTGGGCGTATTACTACCTTACAGTGGTATTCCCAACCTCGATCTATGACTCTGAGAACCTTATTAGAACCTTGGACTCGAGAGTTGTGTAGTATGGACCCACTAGGAGTCTTCCTCTTTGGGACCGTACGAAGGCCTCACCCAAACGAGACTTTATTTGGGGATGTTATTGGCAGATGAGTTTTCATCATGACAATAACTTTCCTAAATATTGATTGATGACTTTGGGAACCTTTTAACTTTAGAATCCTCCCAAAAGGTTTTTGATTAGTAACCAAGAATACCCACTCTCACGACCTGTATGTTAACCTACATGTGGCATGCATAATATCATTCATGGCATAGCATTCATATTATTTTATTTCCAAGGAATCTGAGTGTCATGAGTTGTAGGAATTCAGGAAACATGAAATCAAGCAAAAGAAATATTTACTCTTTCAAGTTCAAGGATCCCGAACTACAGAGCTTACATGACTTGGTCTCTCAGATGCACCCGATATACATAATCAACTTTGGAAAGAATTGTGGCAATTTGCTCAGCATTCTCAATCAACAAGTGGACCATACCGCTTTAATCACTTTGGCCCAATTTTATGACCTGCCTTTAAGATGCTTCACATTCCAAGACTTCCAGCTAGCACCAACGTTGGAAGAATTCGAGCGCCTTGTTAGGATTCCTATAAAGAACAAGCCACTATTTGAAGGGATAGATGAATCTTTGCCCCTTGAGGTCATTGCTAGTGCGATTCATATGGATGAAAAGGAAGCAGAAGCTAACTTAGAGACCAAAGGGAATACCAAAGGATTTTCACTAAGTTTTCTTTTGAAAAGAGCTTATACCCTATTGAAGGCAGAAAGTTGGGATGCTTGTTACTCTGCTATTGCATTGTCCATCTATGGTGTCGTCCTGTTCCCGAATATGGATGGTTTCGTAGACATGACTGCTATTTGTGTTTTCCTTACTGGAAACCCAGTACCCACTTTGTTAGCCGATGTCTACTATTATATAAGTCATAGGTATACCAAGAAGAAGGGATTGATTGCTTGTTGTGCTCCTTTATTGTATCAATGGTTTCTAGAACATCTTCCAAAGACAGGTGCTTGGGTTGAACAGACAGATGTTAGTTGGCCTCAGAGATTGGGATCACTCCGATATGAAGATCTCTCTTGGTACTCCAAAGAATACATCAACATGGATATCATATTCAGTTGTGGAGATTTCCCAAATCTACCGCTTATTGGAACTCAAGGATGTGTGAATGCTAACCCAGTTCTATCACTCAAACAACTCGGCTACCCAATGGAAGGCCCTCCAGGGGCAAATTCTTTGGAAGCTTTCTTGTTACTTGACTTTGGGACTGAGAATCCTAGCTTATTCCAGCGAATCAAAGAAGCTTGGAAAAATGTCAATCAAAGAGGGAAAGCTGAGTTAGGGAGAGTAAATGGGATTACAAAAGAACCATATTTTCAGTGGGTAAAGGAAAGGGTGCAGATGATTAAAATGCCATTTGTCATTCGGACACCTATACCTCTTCCTGAACCTAAGCTCACCCATGTCCCTCTTGAAGAAATGGAGGAACTCAAGACCACCATGGCAAAGCTAGAAAAAGAGAATGAAGAGCTGCAAATAAAACTCCAACAAACCATCAATGGGAAAAACAATATGAAGTGGGAGCTCGAGAGAAAAGAGGCACAACTTCAAGCCCATGTGGAAAAGTTCAACAAGGAGGAGCATAAGAGAAAAAAAATCAAGGTGGGATTAGAACAAGCTGATCATTGCTTGGATACTCTTAAGGGTCAACTATGACAAGCTCAGAAAGAATGTCAAGACAATGAGCGTTGGTGGCATCTAGCCACGAAGGAAAACAAGACGATAAGGGATACACTTAGGGCTCAGATAAAAGAGCTCACCAATTCTGTTCGTCATGTAAAGGCTGAAGTAGATCAGGAGCACCGACTCAAGAACATAGCCACTGAAGCTTCTAGGGTGTCACCCATGATATGGGAGGAGAAGTGTCGAGAAGTAAGAGATGCAAGGGAGTCTGTTAGCTATTGGAAGAACCAGCTAGAGTCATTACGCCAAGACAACTCCATATGGTTGAAAGAGCGAGACTATGTGATTGAAGATTATGAATCCTTTAAGAAGACCATAGACTTCTTACAAGGATATAGGGATAAGTTTCGTGCGAAACTCGATGGGCTAGTAGGGTTCTGTAATTGGGCGGCTAAAGAATTACTATGGAAGTTGAGAGACGCAGTCGAAGAGTTGAAAGAAGATAGCACTCCTCCAGCCATAATCAATTTCATTCTGCTCTGTAAAGGGTTGCTGAAGAGATTCAATGAAGAACTAGAAGAGCTTCAGGCCAGAAAGCCAGCAGTTTAATTTGCTTATGTCTTGTATTTTGTTCCTTTAACAAATGTACTTTTAAACTATGACCTTCTTTGGACCCCTATGTTATGTACTTGAATGAATGACATTTAAAAAATACTCCATTATCTTTATTCTAAGTATTTCTTGTTTCTTTTAATTACTAACAACTAATGAAACTCGAATGATTCCCTGAAAATAAAATATGCATAACATTCGCATCTTCATAATGTATCACGCTTCATAAAAATTCAAAAAAACTTACCCAACCTTTTTACCCTTTATCCAGCCACACTGATTAATCAACATTGATATGAAACACGAAGCAAAACAAGATGACATTAGAGAAAGTTAAGGCCAACCAGGTTACCATGAGGACAGACATCAATACGATCTAGGAGAAGACGGATCAGCTGTTGGAGACAATGCTCGCAATCGCTCAAAGAGAGAGGATTGAGGAGGAAGAAGCTAGGGCAAAAAGGAATGATAGCACGCCAGGTCTGAACCCCCAAGACAAGGGTTACGTCCCCACCAAGAAGAGACTGGTTCAGATACTGGTATGAGGCAAAGGAGATGGAGATCACGCAGAACCTTCTGATACGTTTACTCATCATGGGTCTGAAATTAGAGATGACCAGTACGATGCATTCTATATGCCTGATCAACCAAAACCTAAGATACTTCCAGATCCTGCTGCAGATAAGCTCTGTGCCCTGGAAAAGAAGATCAAAGCCATAGAAGGAAACAATATCTTCGGTGCTTCTGCCATGAACATGCGTTTGGTATCAAATTTAGTCATTCCGGCTAAATTTAAAACTCCTGATTTCGAGAAGTACAAAGGACAGACTTGTCCAAGAAGTCACCTGGTAATGCACTTCAGGAAAATGGCTGCTCATACCGAAAACGACAAACTACTTGTACACTGTTTCCAAGACAGACTGAGTGGAGCATCTCTGAGATGGTACATGAGCTTAGAGCAAGGGAGGATTCAAAGCTGGGAGGATTTGGCTGACGCATTTCTCCGTCAGTACAAATATAACTTAGATATGGCACCCGACCGAATGCAGTTGCAAGAGATGGCTATAAAAGAGAGTGAGTCATTTAAAGAATACGCCCAACGGTGGAGAGAGTTGGCTGCTCAGGTAGAACCACCATTGTCTGAAAAGGAAATGACCGGGATATTTGTGGACACCTTGAAGGACCCATTCTTTGATCGATTAGTGAGCAGTGCAGCATCTGACTTCGCACATCTAGTCACAATTGGAGACCGCATAGAGAAGGGGTTGAGGGATGGAAAGATTCCAGGAGCAGTGACAACACCTAGCGCACCGAAGAAGTATTCTGGAGGTTTCCCAAAGAAGAGAGAAGGTGAAACAAACGCCATATCCAGGAACTATAAAGGGAAGCAACAAGCTTCATATGGTCAAGTCGCCGCCATGGTGCCTATACCCTATCAACAGCCAATGCAGCAACAACAAATGTATCAGCCACATCATCAACAACATCATCATCAGCAAAATACAACACCACCAAGACAATTCAAGCCAAGACCTCCAAGAAGGCAACTTGACCCCCTACCAGTACCTTATAGTAAAATATTCCCATATTTGCAAAAGGAGGGTCTTCTAACATTGAGGGTGTTAAAACCAGTTGTTTTTCCATATCCACCCGGATACGACGCTAATTCCCATTGTGAGTTTCACATGGGAGCACCTGGTCATACCTTGGAGAACTGCTTTGCATTTCAAAATCGGGTACAAGACTTGATCGAAGCGAAATCCATCTCATTCACTTCGAGATGCCCGAACGTGAACACCAACCCTATGCTGACGCATAAGGATGCTTCCGTCAGTGCCATTGAGGAGAGTGATCAAGGCAAATTGATCCGTAAGGTTGAAGAGATTCAAACCCCTATCACAATGATAGGAGCATAATTGCTGAAGAGTGGTCTGATCCTGGAAGAGCTGGTTGAGGAAGAGAACGATAAAGGGTTGAGGAATTTTATACAACAAATGTTGAATTGAGGTGAGTTACAGATAAATTGTCGCGTCAAGATCAAGCTCCAGGAAGAGATAGCCGCGGTGGACATCCCCTATGATGAGGTTAAAGTAGAAATACCTATAAGCCCGTTGGTGATAGAGTTCCCGACACCATTCGAATATAAAGATGAGAAGGCAGTCCCGTGGATATATCAGCCCAGAGCTTTTAAGCAGGGGTAGGAAGATCAACCTTTGATGATCAATGAACCAAATGTCACTTCAATTGTGGGGCCAATAGGAATGACACATAGTGGCCGAGTGTTCGCACCAAGAATTGCTTATACTTCTGAAAGAGCTAAAGGGAAGGAGTTTGCTGTCCAGATCCCCATCCCTAATCAAGGAATGCAAGACATGCACCTGTCTCCTAAAGCTGTTGTCACTCATGAGGAGGCTGAGGAGTTTTTGAGAATAATCAAGAAGAGCGATTATAAGGTGGTGGACTAGCTAAACCAAACACCTTCCAAAATTTCCATGTTATCTCTACTGCTCAACTCAGAAGCACACAAGAATTCGCTGTTGAAGGTATTGAGCGCCGCTCATATCACGAAGGATATAACAATAGAACAGTTTGATGATGTGATAGCTTGTGTGACCACTGGGAATTTCTTGGGTTTTAATGATGATGAACTACCAATCGAGGGAAAAAACCATAACAAGGCCCCCCATATCTCCTTGAAATGCATAGATACTATACTGGCAAGAGTGTTAGTAGACACAGGTTCCTCACTGAATGTCATGCCGAAGAAAACTTTGATAAAGCTGCCAATGGAAGGGATAAGTATGAAACCTAGTACCCTAATCGTAAAAGAATTTGATGGCTCAAGGCGAGCAGTGATAGGAGAAGTTGACTTACCAACCAAGATAGGTACAACTATTTTCAATATCACATTCCAGGTCATGGACATATATCCTGGTTACAGTTGCCTACTTGGGAGACCCTGGATTCACTCCGCAGGTGCTGTCACCTCTACTCTGCATCAAAAGCTGAAATTCATTATAAATGACAAGATGATTGTGATTGGAGGAGAGGAAGACATCTTGGTTAGTCACTTGACATCTTTCCGATATATCGAGGTAGATGGTGAAATCACTGAAACACCATTCCGATCCTTGGAAGTGGTAAACATGATGGCCGTCCAACAGACCTTGGAGGTCTCAAAATCAGGACCATTCATGGCCTCGTGGCAAGGAGCTAAAGCTGTTATGGAAAGTGAAGATGCTCAAGACTGGGGCAAAATGGTGGAAGTGAAAGAGAAACGAGACACGTTTGGCCTGGGGTATGACCCATCTGTTGGTGTAAGCCCTAGAGGCCAATACTTTTTGGTACTTGTATCGAATTATTTATTAATAATAAAAGGCATTTTCTTTATTATGGTTGATTAATAAAGTCCCTGGAATAGATAGTCCGTTTAATGTATTAAGTGTGACTTAATCATGAGAAAACATTAAACATAAGGACACTATTCTTAAAGTATCCGTAGTCGAGCTTTAGTGTGAAGTGGGATAACATTAAAGCATTAAGACTATTATGTTTGTAGACTGATGATCACATCTCATGGATCATGGATAAAGAGTTATCAAGTCTTAAACATATGTATGAATATTAGGAGTAATATTTATACCGGATTGACCCGCTATGAGAATACTATATAGAAAGTTATGCAAAGTGTCATAAGTTATTCTCATGGTGATAATGGTGTATACCACTCTTCGACCTGAAACCACTATGGACCCTAGATGTGGAGTCGAGTGCTTTATTGCTGATCCAACATTGTCCGTAACTGGATAACTATAAAGACAGTTGATGGGTACTCCACGAAGCATGCTGAGGGACATGAGTGACCTAGATGGAATTTGCCCATCCTGCATAACAGGATAAATGTCTATGGGCCCAATATTGAACTGGACAAGGATGACACGGTCTATGCCTTGTGTTCATAATAGACATAAGGGCAAAAGGGTAATTATACACATAAGTATTATCACAAAAGGAATTGTCAGATCACATGACATTTTCGTGTCTTGGGTAGCAGTGATGTGTTGCTAGATACCGCTCACTGTTTATTATGTTAAATGCATGATTTAATATAATTACCAATGTCACGAAAACCTACAGGGTCACACACAAAGGACGGATTGATGAGAGATAGAGTAACTAAGGAATACCGTAAGGTACGGTGCCCTTAAGTGAATTATAGAACATCGTAAGTACGGTGTACTTGAGTAGAATACGAAATATGGTAAGGTACCATGGGCTTAAGTGATTTTGGGCATATTATAAGATATGGGCCAAAATACACTTAAGTGGGCTTTTTAGCTTGAAGCCCACACAAGTGGTTCTATAAATAGAACCCTTGTGCAGAAGCATTCATAGGGGTTGCATTATTTTCGTTTTCTCTCTCTCTCACTCAAAGCCTTCATTCGTACCAGCTAGCACTGAGATTGAAGGAATCCGTTCGTGTGGACTGAGTAGAGACGTTGTCATCGTTCAACGTTCGTGATCGCTTCGTGGATCTAGGTTTTGATCGTCACAAGAGATCTGCACCAAAGGTTTCAATCGTCACAAGAGGTAAATATTCTATCACTGATCATGACCATTCGTAAGGATCTCTAAAGGAGAAAATTTTAATTTCCGCTGCGTTTTGGACCGCAATTCTCCTTCACCATCATCACACAAAGTCGGTAACCAACATGACAAAGAGAAGATTCCTTCTGTAGAGAAAACGTTCACTAGCGCGGGCCACATCTTTGGCAAGCAGGTGGCAATGATCAGTGAAGAAGACCGCAAGGAGGGGGTGTCCAGCTGGATGCGTCAAGCCGCACCTAATGAAGAACTAACAAACTGGAAGGCTGTGGAAGTTCCCCAAATATTTCAAAAGTAATTTTATCATTTTTAGACAAAACCCCGTGCTTAGCCCAAGGCACAGTGGCATGTTGTAAGGCCTCCTTTATCTTTTTCAAGAGTTTTTATCATTAATGAAGTGATGTTTTGCATTCAAATTTTTGTTCCTTTTCTTTCGTTTTGATCTATTTACGAAAATGGCAATCAATTTTTATGCACACACTTTCTAAATAAACTGCATAAATCATAACATGTAGAAACACCATCGAGACCGTTGATAACGAAACTGCTATGATCCAATATGACTTTGATTGTCCAATCTACCAAACTGAAGACGAAGTGGGGGAAGATTGCGAACTCCCTGAAGAGTTGTCCAGATTACTCAGACAAGAAGAAAAGGTCATTCAACCACACCAGGAAGACGTTGAAGTTATCAATCTGGGAACAGAAGAAGATAAGAGAGAAGTAAGGGTAGGTGCAGCGCTTCAAGATACAGTGAAAACAAGACTGATAGAGCTTCTCCACGAATATGACGACGTGTTTGCTTGGTCATACCAAGACATGCCCGGATTAGACACTAATATCGTGATCCACAAGATTCCCCTTAAAGAAGAATGCCCTACTGTCAAACAAAAGCTAAGAAGGACGCGACCTGATATGGCTCTCAAGATCAGAGAAGAGGTGAGAAAGCAGTTTGACGCTGGTTTCCTGGAAGTCTCAAAGTACCCACAATGGGTTGCTAACATTGTACCAGTACCGAAGAAAGATGGAAAAGTCTGCATGTGCATAGACTACCGAGACTTAAACAGAGTCAGTCCCAAAGACGATTTCCCATTACCTCACATTGATGTATTGGTGGATAACACAACTCAGTTCTCCATGTTTTCCTTTATGGATGGTTTCTCTAGATACAACCAAATTAAAATGGATCCCGAGGACATGGAGAAGACCACGTTCATTACCCCTTGGGGCACCTTTTGTTACAAAGTAATGCCGTTTGGATTAAAGAACGTTAGGGCAACATATCAACGTGCCATGGTGACTCTCTTTCACGACATGATTCATGAAGAGATTGAGGTGTATGTCGATGACATGATTGCCAAATCCCAGACAAAAGAAGAGCACATAACCAACCTGGAGAAACTATTCGCTCGTTTGAGGAAGTTTAGGTTGAGACTTAATCCTAATAAATGCATATTTGGGGTTCGATCTGGGAAGCTTTTAGGCTTTATTGTAAGCCAAAAGGGAATTGAAGTAAATCCTGACAAGGTTCGAGCCATTCAGAACATGCCTGCACCAAAGACTGAGAAGGAGGTTCATGGTTTCTTGGGGAGACTAAATTACATCGCCAGGTTTATCTCTCACCTTACTGCAACATGCAAACCAATATTCAAGCTTCTGAGGAAGAATCAACATGTCTATCAAGATCAGAGAAGAGGTTGGAAAACAGTTCGACGCGAGATTATTAGTTGTTGCTAAGTATCCATAATGGGTTGCTAATACCGTGTCAGTCCCAAAGAAAGATGGGAAAGTCAGAATGTGCATAGACTACAGAGATCTGAATAGGGCAAGTCCTACATACGATTTCTCTTGCCCCACATTGATGTACTGGTAGACAATACCACTAAATTCTTGATCTTTTCATTCATGGATGGATTCTCTGGTTATAATCAGATAAAAATGTATCCCGCCGACATGGAGAAAACCACACTTATTACTCCCTAGGGCACCTTCTGCTAAAGGTAATGCCTTTCGGACTAAAGAATGTTGGGGCAACATACCAGAGGGCAGTGGTGACATTATTCTGTGATATGATCAACAAGGAGATAGAGAGGTCTATGTCGACAATATGATCGCCAAATCACATACTGAAAAAGATCATATAGTTAACTTGCAAAAGTTGTTTGATCGTCTAAGGAAGTTCAAATTACGTCTGAATCCTGCCAAGTTCACTTTTGGAGTTAGATCAGGGAAATTATTGGGGTTCATAGTCAGGCAGAGAGGAATCGAAGTTGATCCCGACAAAGTCATGGCCATCCAAGATATGCCAACACCAAGGACATAAAAAGAGGTATATGGTTTCTTGGGAAGATTAAACTACATCGCTAGGTTTATTTCACATCTCGCAGCCACTTGTGAACCAATCTTCAAATTTCCCAGGAAAGATCAAGCCATCGAGTGGAATGAAGGTTGTTAGAAGGCTTTCAACAAAATCAAGGAATATTTACAAGAACCGCATATGTTGATACCTCTAGTTCCAGGAAGACCACTTATAATGTACCTAACATTACTTGACGGTTGTATGGGATGTGTACTGGGGAAACGAGATGAAACTGGAAGAAAAGAGCACACAATCTACTAACTAAGCAGGAAATTCACCGATTATGAATCCCAATATTCACTCTTGGAGAAGAATTATTGCGCTCTAGTCTGGGTTGCTAAACGTATAAGGCAATACATGGTGTGTCACACTACCTTGCTAATATCCAGGATGGATCCTATCAAATTTATTATTGACCGAGTATGACATCCAATACGTCACACAAAAGGCCATCAAGGAAAGTGTGTCAGCAGATTATCTCGCTCCCCAGCCAATGGAATATTATCAACCTATACAGTTTGAATTCCCCGATGCTGACGTTATGGTAATAAGGGATTGTGAGACTCCGGGCCTCAACAAGGACCTAAACCAAGATCTTGTTGGAAGCTCATATTCGACGGTGCATCAAATATGGAAGGACATGGGATCGGGGCTATCATAACTTCGCCAAACGGTTATCACATTCCATTTAGAACTATATTATGTTTTACCTGCACCAATGACATGTCAGAGTATGAAGCACGCATCCTATAAGAGTATCCTGTAAACGCTTCAAGCCAAGATAGGAAAACCCTTAGAAGATTGGTATCTCAATTCTTCCTCAATGGTGACGTGCTCTACAAACGGAACCACGACATGGTCTTACTCAGATGCCTAGATGGATATAAAATGTACATGCTTATCAAAGAGATTCACGAGGGATCCTTTGACACTCACACCAATGGACACACCATGGCTAAGAGAATTCTCATAGCGGGGTACTATTGGTTGACTATGGAGTATGATTGCTTCAAATACGTCAATAAATGTTACAAGTGTCAGATCTATGTGGATAAAGTGCATGTGCCACCTACTCCCTTGAATGTCCTGACCGCTCCATGGCCCTTTTCCATGTGGGGTATTAACATAGTCGGGATGATCAAACCAAAAGTTGTGAATGGACACCGATTCATCTTGGTTGCCATCGATTATTTTACAAAGTGGGTAGAAGTTGCTTCCTACACCAATGTGACGAGGCAAGTGATTGTAGGATTCATAAAAAAGGTAATCATTTGTTGCTTTGGCGTTCCTAACAAAATCATCACGGATAATAGGTTAAATCTGAACAACAAGGTAATGGACGAGTTATGCGACAATTTCAAAATCGAACACCATAACTCATCACCCTACAGGCCTAAGATGAACGGTGTAGTAGAAGCGGCTAATAAGAATATCAAAAATATTATCCAGAAGATGGTGAAAACCTATAAAGATTGGCACAAGATGCTACCTTTCGCACTACACAGCTAAAGGACGTTAGTTCACACTTTGACAGGAGCAACTCCTTTTTCTTTGGTATATGGCACTAAAGCGATACTTCCTATTGAAGTCTAGATTCACTCTCTAAGAGTCCTGATGGAGACTGAATTGGAAGAGGAAGAATGGGTACAAACAACATTCGATCAATTGAACCTCATAGAAGAGAAGCGCATGGCTGCAATTAGTCACAAACAGTTATATCAATGGAGGCTAAAGAAAGCGCCTGACAAGAAAGTTCTTCCTCGTTTATTCGAAGAAGGTGACCTAGTGCTCAGGAAAATCTTACCCATCAACAAAGACCCTCGTGGAAAATGGAACCCAAACTATGAAGGATCATGCGTCGTGAAAAAGGCCTTCTCTAGCAGAGCATTAATACTCGCAACCATGGATGGAGCGAGTTACCACGACATGTGAACTCCGACGTAGTCAAGAAATACCATACCTAGAAAAAAGAGGATAAAAGCCCAATAAGTCGAAAACACGAGAGGGCGACTTAGGCAAAAATTAGGGCGTCTCAGTGGATTAAAAACTTGAAAGAGTAATTCAGGAAAAAAATTAGGGACTTGTATAAAAATAAAACTCGATGAGTGAAGACCCCAAAAGGGCGGCTTAGGAAAAAAATGGTATATCATCCCGGTGGACTAAGACTTGAAAGAGCACTCCAAACAAAAGTTAGGGATATCCAAAAGACATAAGACTTCAATACTTGAGCTATACTACAATAGGAATTCAGATGGAATCAATCAATTAAATCATCGTTGTTAGAACAAAGTGTTGTGACCTCGAAGACATAAGGATAATAACATGTGTTGAATTCAGTAGGAACATAAAAGAATCTGATTTC
Organism: Lathyrus oleraceus; assembly: GCF_024323335.1. Taxonomy (NCBI): domain Eukaryota; kingdom Viridiplantae; phylum Streptophyta; class Magnoliopsida; order Fabales; family Fabaceae; genus Lathyrus; species Lathyrus oleraceus. Next base: position 371,731,198 of record NC_066583.1, on the reverse strand, counting down.
ATTTCCATTTTTCATTTTTCCATCTTTTTAGTAATCTCCCCTTATGGGAATTATTTCCTCATGTATTATCGTCCCATTTGAGAGTTAATTAAATAACATTCTTTTTCAAGCCTTATTTTCAATTTTTTCTGCTCGATTACAGAATATCAATTATTTGTGAATAATACATTAAAACATCGAGCATAATAAAAAGCTTTTTGAAAATATCTTTTACTTCAATTTCGAAACTTCAAAAGGATCATAAGCTTTCAAACATTACATCTCAAAACACGGGGTCCCTGAATTGGCAATCATGATCTAATAAGCACAAAAATTTCTTCTAATCAAGAGCACCATGGCCCAGTCCACGAACATATCAAAAGCTCAAGGGGTTGGAGAGTTAAAATGTTACTAAAACCTCAATTCTCAAAATTCCCACGATTTCACATATTCATCATACACATCATAAAAGAGGCGATAACCCAAATAAATCATCACACATAAACACATACATCAATCCAAACATGCATAACATAAGATTTATGACCGCTCCTAGAAGTCCAATCCCCAGTTATACCAATAAAATACCTCAAGTAAAAAACACTTATTGGCCTTCCCTAACAAATGACCCGCTAAACGGGGCCTTTTTAACAAAAGACCTCCCCTAGCAAGTTTAACGCATTCAGTAAACCGGTCATCTCGCATGGTTGTTATCAACCACTGAGCCGGTGTTCATCTCTCATATCTCCAGCTTAGTAACTTATCCTGCACATGGGATAAGTTACATCAATTACACATTGTTTTATCAAACAACGACTGGAGGATCGTTAGAGTCTGACCAAGATTCTAAATGATTGGTTGATCATAAGAACTGCAACGATTAGATGATCATCAGTGTCCTATTAGATTTTCATAAAATGATTAGATGATCATAGGAATCACACGCAAGTTTCACCCGGATGGGCTGAAATTAATCAAAGGGGTTCTACCAGGGTTTTTATCAAACAACAATAGAAGGATCGTCATAGTAATGCCCGATTTCCGTAACATGATTGGATGATCATAGGAATCGTACATAAGTTTTACTTGGATGAGAGGAAACTAATCAAAGGGGTTCTGATAGGATTCTATCAAGAAATGATCGGGTGATCATAGAAATTGTATGTCACTTTCACCTGGATGAGCTGAAATTAATCAACAAGATCTCACCAAGGTTCCATCATAAGTTGGTTTGGATACCAACAGAGCATCAAAGATTGTTCAATCCTTGCTCATTCCCAGGATCTACTAACTACAAGGTCAAAATTAGGGACCCTCTCCAAATTTAATCACCTCCTCCCAAGAGGATAAAGACTAATTGTCATCATCCTCCAAATTCAAGTTGATTAAATAGGGACAGCTGTCGTACCCCAAATTCCGTCCATCCTTCATATGTTTTTTAGTGTAACTTTATTTTGAATAAATGAAATGGAATAATTGGTATAAGAGCAAGTGAAAGGAGCTACAAGAGAGAGGTCTTGAGTTCGAATCTCATTTCCCCCACTTTGGGGGTTTTTTCTCTTTTCTTTTCACTTTTAGAGTTTTTCCCCATTTTTATGTTTTATTTTATAATTAAAATAGCATTTATTTATTTATATATTTTTTATTATTTTATTTTTAATAATTATTATAATATTTGATTTTATATTTTTAATAAAAAAATAACTATAAAATAAAAAAAAACAAATTTTTTTTATTATTATATTTAACACATTATTTTTTATTATCGAAATTTATTTTTTCAATTTATTCACAGAGCCATGAATCCATCCAAATTTATTAACTTAGTCTTTAAGAAATAGATAAAATCAGGTCAAATAAAATCATTCCAAAAATATTATTCAAATCTCATTCAATTTTTGACATATTTCTTATCTATAAATAACACAAGTTTTCTACATTTTTTTACATCCACAATTCACAGTCCTAAAGTTATTGCTCTTCACGTTGAAGAACAACAACAATAAAATCATAATCTAAACTTTAGTCATTCCTGCAATTCAAGTTCTGATAAGCATTAAGGCATAAAGGGACAAAAGGGAAAAAGAAGGAGAAAAAAGTTTGTCTCTTTACTCAAAACAAGAGAAATCCTTCCGTCTGTGGGAATCAAACCCACGACCACATGGTTAAAAGCCACGCGCTCTACCAGCTGAGCTAAGACAGCTATGAAGAAAGTTGATATTTAGTACATACTAATCTTATTTTTGTCATTTATCTAATTATGTTTAAAATCTCAAAATAAATATCAATTATGTATATAGTTATTGTCATACCCCGATTTTGGCCTTGAAATTTTTTCCCATTCGTCATTCATTTTCTTTTTCTCATTTATTCAAGGTTTGGAAATTCCCTCCATATTTCTCCATTCATATTCATTCTTCCATTTATTCAAGATTAGAAAATTCCTTACATATTCCGTCTTTCATATTCATATTTTCTATTTCACATTTTTTTCGTTTTTTTCACATTCACAATTTGCATTCATGTTTATTCATTTGTATTGGAAAATTTCCGATTTCATATTCAAAAATCACACATTCATATTTCAATTACATCATTCATTCATTTACATGCATGATCTTAAAGTATCTTACATGAATATTTGGAAGCTAAAACTCAAGGAACTTTTGATAGTATTCCAACCTTGGACAAGCTTCATGCTTTGGGCGGAGAAGGTTATAGATTTAGAGAAGATAAAAAAGGTTATCCATGTTAAAGAAATTGGTTGTGGCATTAGTTAAAGGATTAAACTCAAGTCCAACTACAATAATTAAGAAGATTATTGGTTTTGGTGTTAGTGCAATTATGGAAGGTACTGTTTCGCAAACCGGCCCGACATTGGTTTATGAAATCTCGCACAGTTTACAACAACACTGGCAGCGGCTCATTTAATAAATAACAAAGAGGCTAGTTATGTTTTGGAAAGATATGGATCAAGATTTATGGATGACTACCAAGACATAATGACCAAAAATCTTGGCCTTCCAAAGTATAATAAGCGGCTGATTGGCAAGTTTCTTACTAACATGGCTGTTGACAAAATTGATCATACAAAATTCTTTTAGACACTCTCAAATATTAAAGCAGACACAAGTATTCCGGATGTTACAACAATAATGGATACAAATGAACCTTATCTCAATAACTACCGACCATGATTCTGTTTTACAATCCGCCTTAATGCAAGTATTTCCCAAAGCCCGCCACCGTTTCTGCAAGTGGCACATCTTTAAGCAGTGGCGAGAGAAGTTGTCTCACATTTCCACCACTTGGACAAGTTGATGGAGTTGAAGTTCAGCATGAACCTTTGGGCGGTTATATTTCATCCTACAGCAAGCAGATAAAAGTTCATGCTGCCGAGGCTTCCATTGGTGCTACTGCCCAAGGCGTTGCATCAATACTGTGTGCCCATGGTCCAGAAGTTGAAAGGAGAATTTGCACCATTTGGGAAGCTGCTTATGGTCTGATTCCTGCTAAATCCTCAGCTGTTGATCTTCCAGAAATAATAGTTGTAGCAAGTCCACACACATGAAGCCTGCAAGAAAAACCAAAACAGCAAACATCAGAATATGGTTGATGCACCGGTCCAAAAGGCAAAGCCAATAAGGTTGAATCAAATTCACCATAGCAGCAATGGCCATTTGTCCATGATTTAATCACCAAGAGTTTGGTTAATCCCACAGCAGACCAAGGAGAGATGCAGCACCAGCATAAGCTTCTCATACTGTATGCAACTCACACCGGCAATGCATTGGATGCTGCTGAACGCCTTGCTCGTGAAACCGAACTTCCAACTATCCAACGAATTTAACCAAAATTACAACCTGCAACAAACAAGCCTAAACAATGGCATGCTCAATCCTGTAGCACCAATGCACAATTCAGCCAATCATTAGTATCAACAATAATCAATTCCATGCCAAATAAGTTGCATCAATACATGTGACCATATTTCATAACAGCAACACAATGTCTAAACCAATAGCATCATAAGATCAAATTCATGTCATAACCATTATATTGCAGCATGTACATCCATAACAGAGGGAACTAATGGTTGAAATTAAAAGGAGTGAATTGCAGAAACAAAATGTAAGGTTGGAGGCGTCATGGTCTAGTCCTGCTTTGTCACCTAAAAACAGCGAAACTAAACCTTGCACACCAAGTCTGCCTTGGTCAGCCTCTCAATCATCTGTTTTATTTGCTGAAAGCATCCGGTCTTTGCTTAAAGAGTAAACATGCATACTCTTTCTGCTCGTGCTTCAATTGTAACCGGAGAATCTTTAAAAGATTGCAAACTACCTGAGTCCAAATGTAAGAAAATTGAAAAAAAGCCATTGGATCTTCAACTTCCTGCACAATATTAACGACAGTGATATCAGCAGCAGATTCTCGGCATATAGGAACAGGAAGTCCAACATGAGGCAAAGATTCTCGGCATATACCAGGTTATTTCAAAGTACCTGCTATGATGCTAAAGATATATTTGACGGTTTTGAATTCCAACGCAATAGGAGACAAGTTGTCCAAGCATCTAACAGCATTCGGACAGAACATTGTCGATACATCCTATGTTGTTACCTGCAAAGCATAACAAGAAAATTCAAGACCATGTTACATTTTGATTGAAACCATGCTTTAAGTGATTAGGCAAGACAAGCTTGGAAGTTTCCATTACCAGAAAGTAATCAATCCTCCCGGGTACCGCTTGTGCATAGCCAAGAGTTGCACCAACGGACTATCCAATTGGGCCATATTCCATTTGGAACACGTACCTGTCACCAAACTTCTTTGAGACGAGCCCTTAAACAGTACACCCCTCGCATTGAAGTAGAGCTAACAAACTATATGCAGAGCAAGAAAGAGCGGCAACGTTCCAAGTCTTCCTATGATCCATCTGATGTTGTAGGAGCATCATCTGAAGATGGGTATGTTGGTTTCTCTAGAAAAACTCAATACCTTGGAAGATATTCGGTTGGTTCCCTAGATAGTGATGATGGTCGGAAGTGGAGTTCCCAGGATTCAACTCTTTTGAAATCCAGTCTTGGTCCAGCAGCTTCTGTCGAAAGTGAGGTTCTTAGTCCAACCATGCTGGATGCACAAGCCACCCAAAACCGAGTACAAAACCAAGGCCACGTGAAAAGAACCGAAGTTACTCATGAATGCTCCAAATTTCACTGCGGTAAAACACAAATTAAATCAGCAAAGCGTTAAAATCCAAGAAAATACCCAGAATGGAATTAAGACAAAAACGAAGAAGAAAGCATGAGTTCAGAATACCATTTTCGAATCTAGCATCAAAGAGACCGACCCAAATTCTGAGCACCGAAAGGACTTGGCAGAGATACTTCTTGGATCATCAAAGACCAAATTGAAAACCCTAATTTTTTGAACATAAATAGAGGGAAAGGCGAATCAGTGAGGGGGAACGGAAAAACTTCAAAACAAGAAAACCCTAATCCCACAATCAAAAACAAACCTGGTTTGAAGAGGTGAAGGAGTGAGGTTTAAGCTTCATCGTTGCCGTCGTCACCGCCGAAGGTGAGCTCTTTTTGTTTCAGCCATGGATTCTTGCATGTTTCAGAGTGATTGAGTGAGACGTGAGCGATGGGGAACGGAATGAGAGATGGTGAGCGAGAGTGTAAGCGCGTTTGAGAGAGCAATTTTGTGAGCGATTTTGAGAGAGATTGAGGACAATGACTCTTCTGGGTTCGTGATTACAGTACTTTTCACTTTCTTTCTTTCTTTTTCTTTCCTTTTATTTATTTCTTTTTATCTATTAGTGGAGCAAACATTTAAAATATTAAAGAAGTTACGTTTAAACTTCCTAGGGTTTGTTTAATAAATGTTTTCATTTAGTAGTGTATTAGTATATTATTTTGGTATTCCCAATCAATTAGCCTCTAGAACCCAACAGCCAGGCGGTTGGGTTTAATTTCATTTTTATTTTTATTTTTTTGGTAGTCCAACAGACTTTTTTTTATCTTAGTTTTTATTTTTTAATTCTAATTTTTAATCTATCTTGGTTTACTTACCCAAATTAGCATTAAGATAATAACTAATCATAAATGGCCTAGTTGAGAGAGGGTAGTTTCATGGTCTTTAGTGGAGTGGGTTCGATACCCATATATAGCATTTTATTTCTTTTAGCATTCATTTTTTTTCATGTTTATGTTTTAGTATAATTTCTCCAATACTCATAGTTTCATTATTATTTAATAACACAAATTTGGTTTCTTTTAACTTCATCATCCATTCAAAACCTCTTTAAACTATTAAAATCACACTTTTCTCGATTCAATGTCGAGCCCATTTCCATACCTTTGTAAGTCGATTGCTTTTTAAGCACCGCCATCAACCTCACATAGCTTACTCTTGGGCTTTCTTACAATGAGCCAGTTCTCTTGCACTTACATTCATACATTGCATTATTTGTTGTTTGGGCCCGATTTAATTATTTCATGATTTTGAATCCCCATTTGACAAAATGTACCCCACTCCCCCGATGTGTAATAATTTTGTACTGTTTTATTGCTTTATTTGTTTGACTGTTTAGTTAGATACTAACACAAGAATAAAATCAACTATTTCCAAAAGATCAAAAATAATGACTCGATCCAACGTCGAGTATTTTCTCAATAAGCAAATCAATTCATTTCTCCCTCCTATTCTATTCCATTTCTTTCAAACTTTTATCAAACGCTTGATTCAACGTCAAGCCAGTTTTCTTAATAAAAACTCAAAAAATATTAATTCATAGTTAAGACCTTTTCAATAAAGATGGAAGTGGAACGTGGTGTATACCGCGCACTCCTGAGACTAGAATTCGAGATGTATATCTCGCCAATCCTAGCTCTCGCCATCATCCAAATTTATCCACTTTGTTTTCTCTCAAACACTCATTCAAATTTCTCTTAAAACGTCCATCAATACTTGATCTAGCGTCAAGTCATTTTCACAACAAAACTCAAAATACCTAATTCTTATTTAACATTTTCTTCAATAAAGGTGGAAATGGAACATGGTGTATACCGTGCACTCCTGAGATTAAGATTCGAGACGTATGCCTCGCCTATCTTAGTTCTCGCCATCATTTAAAATTGTCAATGTGGTTTCTTCAAACCCTTTCTCAATCAAATTCAAAACACTTAATTCTTATTAAACATTTTTGCAAATAAGATGGAAATGGAACGTGGTGTATACCACGCACTCCTGAGACTAGGATTCGAGATGTATATCTCGCTCATCCAAGTTCTCGCCATCATTCAAAATACATCCAATCAATCAAACTCTTTTCTCGCCGCTGTGCGATTAATCAAAAACCTTTTTCATAAACAAAAGACATATTGTCTTAAGGTGATGTAAAACAATGTTTCAGCCACGATTGTTGAGTAGAGATAAATGACGCTTTTCCGAATGTAGATTTATAAATCCGTTCGATGTGTGGTACGCGTCCACTCCTCATCTGTTTTGGGTAAAACGATGTTTTTGTCGATTAATCTAATATAGCTTTCGCTAAAATCGACCAACAAACAAACATTTTTCTACCCAGAACTACGTAAGCCTTGATTTCTCTTTTGAGATACGTAGGAGTAGGATTTTTAAATCTTGTCAGGCCCACTAACAAAAAACTTAAGTTTAGTCCTTCGTCAAAAAAATCCAAAAACATTCTCTTCCTTTCTTTCTTTCCCACCTAATAATTCGAAAAGCCTAACATTTCAACTAACACTAACGCACACAACTAACCTAATGGTTCCCGTTGAGTACAACGAACGTGAGGGGTGCTAATACCTTCCCCTTGCGTAATCGACTCCCGAACCCTGATATTGGTTGCGATGACCATATCTTATCCTTTCTTTTAGAGGTTTTATCGATATTTCCCCTTTCCTTTTTAGGAATAAATAAAGTTTGGTGGCGACTCTATTCAGTCCATCATTGCAAGCGTGTGATCGCGCTTCGCTTTGAAGTCGTATCCCCATTTTTTCGAGGTGCGACAGTTATATCATTCAATTTAATTTCTAAATTATATTAGTTATAATATTTTTGCAAATTAATAAATTAACCTAAAATCAATGTCACACATTCAAAGTTTAAATCCTCTACCTTTGTGCATTGAGGCATTTTTAAAATCAATTATTTCTCCGTCCCTGATGCGTTGAGAACTTTTACAATCTAAAAAACACAAAACGAACAAGTATTTTCTAGAAGAACTATGGTGCTCTGATCATTCACCTAATGTGGAGGTACGTAGGCATAAAATCTTAACACTCTAGCGAGTACGATATTAAAAAATATATATTTTTTGTGTCCTCCAGTATAAATCAAACTAGTTTCTTCTAAATAATAATATTTTCTCTATAAATAAAATAGATAAGAGATATATGCAAACACTCCTTTAGAAACACACACTAACCCTAGGATTATAAGAGGATCTCATTGAGTACAATAGAAGTGAGGGGTGTCTAACACATTTCCCTTGCTTAACCGACTCCCAAACCTAGTATTTCCCTTTATCTATAGGTTTTATCATTATTTTCCTATTCTCTAGGAACGAATAAAATATGGTGGCGACTATGTATTTTCCATCCGCAACAAGTAGCAAAACTGAATTTAATCTAAATTTAAATATGCCAAAATACAACAATAGTTTGGATTAAAAGAAAGCATAATGAACTAAAGTAAACACAAGAAACACCATCCAAACCATAGTAATAATCTATATTCCTTTGAACCATATGGTCAATTTTCATATACTAAGATTCTACTAAAGTTTCAATGTAATGGTCAGTTTTTATATACTAAGATTCTACTAAAGTTTCAATGTAATGGTCAATTTTCATATACTAAGATTTTACTAAAGTTTTCATATACGACAGTTTGCATAAAATACAGAACAAATCCTCCTCCTCTATGTATGGTACTTTTAGTTTATTTCTACTAAAGTATAACTAGAATATATATTCCATTTTATAGAGACTTCAAATTTCCATTTTTTAACACGCTTGATACTTTCAAACATAATCACAATTTTCAATTTAATTTAACCATTTTTCAGACAGATGCTCCCCACTTTTAAGAGATGCCAAAATGTTTGATCTTTTCTCAAACCTTAAGGAGACTAACAAATATTTCAAAAAAAAATGATTTCCCCTTATATTATTGATTGTATGCATCTTCATTGACAAAAGACTCGTCAAATTTTTTATGAGAAACTGCATACATTTCTCCTCCGCTGTATGGTTGTCCATCTCTCAATTCCTACAAATAATCACAAATATTAATTATTTGTACTATCAGGTATACAATCAACAATATATAGATTTAGACATACCAACTCACGTTGCTTCCTTGCAAGCGACTTAGATCCGATTGTATGCGGATTCTTCAATTTTCCTCTATTTTGGGCATTTTTTTCTTCTTATTTTCTAATTTGATAACAAATAAAAACACGAGTTATAGATAGCGATAAGATACAATGCATTACTTATATATTAAAAATACAATTATACGAGTGAAACACTAATATTACTTGCGTTTCTTCTTTCCGCCTAGATTGAACAAAAACAGCCCAATCATTTTCATAAATACCTTTTGGGTAATTTGCAAGATTTTCCTCCAATGTGAGATCCCATCTATAAAATTTATGAAACAAATGATGTCGGCCATCCCTCCATTTTTTTTACAGCAGAAGCAAGAATGAAATCTTTGTCACGTCCATCATCAACAATAAAAGGAAGCTAACCATACAAATAAAAATTAGTTGACAAAGCAAATAATGATCACCATGAAATTAATTTTAAAATATATGTAGTTGTTTATTAATGATATATTTATTTTTTCATCATAAAACTTTATTTTTCTATCTGTTGGAATTGCCTTCCAATTGTCTCGAACATAATGGGCAAGTCTTTAAATATTCTAATAATTCTACCCAAATACCCTGCTAACAAACGAGAAGCTGGTCCTACTGCGTGATATCTTTTATCTCATTCAAGTATTATCCACGTTCCATCAGACTCTGTTTTCGTAACCAAGTCTTGCATACATAAGCGTGTGTTTGAAATATGACCCGCCTCATCTATCACATAAAAAAGTAACAAAATAATGTCATAACTCAACTATGTAAAATATTTAAATCATTTAAAGATATTGTAACCTTAAGTTACTTACTAATGATATTTACATCCCAATACTCAGAACTAGAAAGTTGAACAACATCTTCGTTCTCATATTCTACCACCACATCTTCACCCTCATCTTCTAACGTAACATCTACCCAGTGAGGCGATAAAATGTCATGGTGAGAAAATGTATCGGAAGAAAATGATGGTTCTACAATTTGGATTGGCGAAGGGGTTATTGTAGTTTGGATTGATGGAGGGGTTATTGTAGTTTCGATTGGTGGATGGGTTATTGTAGCTTGGATTAGCGGAGGGTTTATTGTAGTTTGGATTTGGTGAGAGGGATTTGGATTTTGGATTGGCTGAGGGGGATTAGTAGTTTGGATTGGAGGCGAGGTTATTGACGATTTTGGAGTTGTTATTGAATGTAGGTGCTTTTTGTTTACTTCAAGCTCTCCAAGTTGTGCAAACCTCGGACGACCCTTCATAGACTAAATAAGATGCATCAGTGAATATCAATCAACAATCAATACAATTAATTTATATAGAGTAGTATTGAGAATTTATTACTAACCGATGATGGTTTTGACGAAGACGAAGATGATTTGTAAAGGGATTGGAAGAGTTTAGTAAGATTGGGAGCCTGCATCTTTTTATGATTCTCTTCAATTGTTTAGGGATTTGAACAATGCCTTACATCATGAGCATAATCTTATTCCAAAGCATACAGGTAATAATCTTGTGCACTTTTAATTGCATCATTGTCTTTTGATTTTGCTTGAGCAACAATTTAATACTGATAAATAAAATATGAGTGAACACGAATGGATTTAATCAAAACATGTACGTTTATTTCATTATGATCATTATTAAAAAACAAACAAGTTCACATTTGAGAAATTTATTGACAAACATGAAAATATTACAAATGAAAAGATTGAAAGACAACATGATTACTAGCGTGATTGGCCTTATTATTCTTATGCAAATGCATCCTGAATTCTAAGCCTTCTTCATCAATGACTGCACTCACCATCATCAATCTTGACATTGGGTTCTTCTTCAAAGAAGAACATGATTCTCTGATCAATAAGCTCTTGTACTCTGGTTTTGAATAGACCACATTCCTCGGTAGCATGCCCTATATATCCGGTGTGGAATGCACAAGAAGCCTTAGGATTATACTTCGGGCCATATAGGTAAACAACATATGGTATTCCCTTCGACACAATGAGTCCTTGTTGGACCAAGTAAGGTGGAAACTAAGCATATGTCATAGGGATATGATCACGTTGAGGCCTTTTCTTGTCATAATGTTTGGTTTGCCCCTGTCCTTGATGGTTACATGGCGCAGTTTGTTGACTTTTCAGAATTTGAGCCGGAGGAGGCTGCTGATACTAGGACACAACACCATGTGGGAACGAGTAGCATGACATGGGCACTAAATATATTTGCAACTGAGAATGAATATGAGGAATAACTATTGGTGGGAACGTCTGAGCAGAGTGTACTAAGCCATGATTGGCTATCTGGTGAGAAGTATGACCATAATGAACTCCAAATGGGACATAGGGTGCCCCAGTATAGGCGCACTGAGGTGCAACAATAGTAGAAGACGACGCCCCAGGATAGGACAACAATAATTCAGAGTGGTATCCTTGGTTTGGATAGTGCATAATATGTTGGACCACATCTAGAGGAAATTGAACTTGAATTGGAGGACCCTTGTATTTAAACCTCTTCTCAATAAGCGTCTCAGCAGTCATAGGTGTGAAGCACAACAACTTATGATTAATGAGCTCTGAAACTCTGTCCTTGAGAACATGATAAGTTTCTGTAAAGTTCCCTACGCATCCAGCATGGTATCCACACGTGGCATAAGGGTCATGCTTACGGGTGTAGGGGAACCTAGCAGGCTCGATCTATTTAGGCACAACTTCCCTATTATTAACCAGTATAGGTAGCAAATATGCATAACTCATAGGAATTGGATCATTGTGAAGATGTCTCTTTTCCTGTTTGTTGTTCTTTTGGTTGGTTTTCTTCTGCTTCAATTTCTGGTTGCTTTGAGCAGGCCTCTGATGTGGTAGCAAACATTGTTCTTGAGGAGGAAGTGGCAGAATGCCTACAATGATCTTCTATTTGTTATGTTTCTTCAGACCGTCTTCAACTTGCTCATCAATCGCAACCTGATTTGGGAAGTCCCTTGTCATGATATCCAAGAATAACCCCAAGACCATGTCAGCTTTGTCAATGCTTTTACCTTTTCCCATGATTTTTAGATGATAGGTGTCGGCGAATCATTGTCTTTCTGACTGAGGAATGGATAAGGTGAGTTTTCTGGTTAACATGCATGAAATGCAAATGAATGAGTGGATGAGATGCAAATAATTATGCCACATCCATAGATTCAAATCCTTGATGGTACAACAACTCAGGTTCAAAGCTCCGACATATATACAATAATACAATGATGTATGTAATAACATATGTTAATAGTGCAAATAATTTGGATAATCTGTGTATACTTCCTGATGTAGGATCAAAGGTCCGACGTCCATGAGAATAAAGGTTTGTAGAGTCTATGGTTTCTTGTAGAAAAAACCCATATCCCCATCACGGGTATGTACTATCCTCAAAGGGTGATCCTAAAAGGTTCCTAGAGTCAATGACCCATTTTGAGATACCATTACCTTAGACGATTGACTCGTCGGACAATGATTCTCCCAAAAGGATCTACTCTAGGTGTGACATCTCATGTCAACCATGATCATAGAATAACTCCACGGAGGTCAAACACGACTCTAGTCACATTGATATCCTTTGTCTATACTCAAGCTCAGGTGTAGAGCTTTTCTCTCATGTAACAATAGCCCAACCCAACAGAGAGTATAATAGCTAATATCCATAATATAAAGCAAATGAATATAATGATAAAGCGAGTAAAGCACAATGATAAACACCCTAAGCAAGCTAAGAAAGCATCAAAACTAGGTTCGACTCCTTTTAGAGACTAAGAAGTACTCCAAGTAGCGAAGTATCCCTAGCAGATTCGCCAGCTGAAGCTAGAGGAAATATACCCGAAGGCATCGCATGCTCGAACATACAACAGAGTCGCCATGGAACTTTATTTTTTCCCGAAGGAAAGGGAAAACATCGATAAAACCCGGGGGAAAGAGACATGCTAGGTAAGGAAGTCAGTTATGCTATGGGAAGGTATTAGCACCCCTAACATCCATGGTACTCCATAGAACCGTTTTGATTGTTCTTACTCGAATGAGTGTTATATCTAAATATTACTAGCGAAAGAATAAAGGGAAAAGAAAAGAAAAAGATAGAGTGCTTGGTGAGGATTAGGGCCCTCATGCCTATGTATCCTTATAGTGCAATAAGGAATTCAGAGCTCCGTAGTTCATAGAACTAATAGTAGGATGTGAAAGAATCTGTGATAATAAATATGATCTGAACCAAAGGGTAATCTGATTTGAACTCCAAAAGGGAAGAAAACTGAACCCAAGAGTAAAACATGCGTTGACCAATATGTGGATTAGCCGGAAGCGTCTGCCACTATATATGGTATAACCGAAAACAAGGAGAATTAAATGTTAGGGTACGATTGTAGCGAGGTATTCGTTACCATTAGAGATATTGACTAAATCTAAGGTAAACCATACAAGTCGATTCACCACCGCACTTCAATTTATCCAAAGGAATGGTTCGAAAGTGAACAAAAACCTAAAAGTTTTATCGAATCAAAAACTAGTAAAAATGTCAGAGATCTGGGTAAGGGGGTTGGTTATACAATGGGAAGGTTTTAAGCACCAAAAACATCCTAGGTACTCCTAGGGAGCCCTTTTCATAAGTGTTGTTCTAGTCTAAAGGGTGTAGGTATATCTAAAGTACTATTTACTAAAAGGAAGGTTAAAAGAAAATGACTCGCAAGGATGTCGCATCCACTGCCTACGTATCTCATCTGAGTATGAGAATCAGAGTCTTCGTAGCTCGGCTACCTATGGGTTAAAGATAAGTGTGCTCAGTAATACGTCGCATCTTATGCCTACGTATCTCATCTGGAATGAGAATCAGAGCAAAACGTAGTTCGGCTAACTACGGGAACAAGGGTCTCGATTGCAACTAGGGCAATGGAAAGGGACGATCTCGATCGCAACGAGGGCGAGAGAAAATAATCGCAGCAAGGGCGAAATTAAGCAAGGATTAGTTGTTAGTCGTCAGTCAAACTCGGCGAGACATCGCGTCTCGTGCCTACGTATCTCATCTGAACATGGGAATCAGAGTTGTCGTAGTTCGGCTAACTAGGGGTTAAGGATTGCCATCTGAACATGGACTTACAAAAGAGGACACCAGCTGTGTCAAAGGAGGGTGGGCAGTGTGTTCAACGTCCTAGTAGTAGGTGTCACAGCTCGCTGAATCGAGTCTTAGGCGGTTACCTCTTTGCAATAGAACGGACTGACATGCCACAGGATCAGAGACGCACGGAAGGTCTAAAAGTGGGGAAGCTCTGCTCTAGAGTTGTCATGCAATATGGACCTATGTGTTAGGATTTATAAAGGGGAACATCTACCTAATGTTAGCATGCAAAGAATAGGGGAATTCTACCTATGTTATCATACAAAGGGTTCTACCTAATGGGTGCTACCTAAACGGAATAAGAGTCGAAGGATGGAGCGCGGAGAGGAGTTACGGATAAGGGTAGATGGCGATGCCAAAGGCAATCGACTTACAGGTAGATGGCGATTCCTGAGGCAATCGACTCACAAGAGGATGGATGAATGCGTGTTGGTTCTGTTAAGTTTTGAAAATGATTACTCGACGTTGGATCGAGCTTTTGATCTTATTTTGAAATGGTTATCGGATGTTCGTTTTAATTCTTGTATTAACAGGTGACTAAAGAAATAAAGGAATAAATATCATACACTTTATGGGAGAGGGGTACATTTGTTATGAATGGGGATTGTTCATGGCAAACAAACAATAAGAATATATGCCTCATACATCATTCAAGTAGGCAACAGTTATCAATCAGATCGGATAAATAAACAATATATAATCAAACCAAAGAATCAAATAATGGAGCATTTAAACAATGCATGGGATTATGAACATGTTAAATAATCAAGCAATAGAAAGCATGAATGAGAGAAACAAGTATAAAAGATAACAGATGAATCAAACAGATGAAAATATGCACACGAAGGGTCCACTGAATAATTTAATCAGGAAATGAGTTAAGGACCAAATAAAATCAAGGTAAAAGGCCTATAATACATGGCATATGAGATTAACGAGGGAGGATCAAAAGATCTCTTCAATTGCCATAAGCAATCCCTAAGTCAAACATCGATCATAAAGAAGTTAACTGAAAATTCAAGTAAACTTAAAAAATAACAAATAAATAGAAAATTAATCAAGAAAATTATGAAAAATTAAACTAAATAAGGTGGGGTCAGGACATCATCATCCCCCAAAAAGATTTTAAAAATAATGAAAATTGGCACGTGAATTAATTAAAATAAAACATAGTTCAAACCAAAAGTCAATTAATAAGACTAGGTTAGAAATAAATCAAGAATAAATAGTAAACTAATCAAGAAAATTATGAAACATTAAACTGAATAAGGTGGGGTCAGGACATCATCATCCCCCAGAAAGATTTTTAAAATAATGAAAATTGGCACGTGAATTAATTAAAATAAAACAGAAGTCAAATTAAAAGTCAACCAACTAAACTAAGTCAAAAATAAATCCAAAATAAATTGAAAATGTGAAATAAAATTCCAAGAAAATGTCAGGTTGACCATGAGACAGTGGTCAACCTTCATCCCAAAAATCAAATGCTAACAATAATTTTAAGTCATAAAAATAAAATTAATAAAAAAAGTGTGTTAAA
This sequence comes from Lathyrus oleraceus, assembly GCF_024323335.1. Lineage (NCBI taxonomy): Eukaryota > Viridiplantae > Streptophyta > Magnoliopsida > Fabales > Fabaceae > Lathyrus > Lathyrus oleraceus. The sequence goes on along the minus strand of NC_066583.1, from coordinate 371,715,151 downwards.
ATGGACCATTTAGAATAAATAATTAAAATAAAATATTAATATTAAAAAAATACGAAAATAAAAATTATATCAAATTAAATAAAATGTTGAGAAAAGTGAAAAATATTTTTGGGTAATTTTATGGACGAAGAAATTATTTTAAATAAGAAAAAGAAATATGAAAATGGAAGGATTAATGGTGATGAACATGGTAAGCAAGCGTAGATATATCAAAACATGGCAATGGAAGAGATGATTACCTAATGGAAAATAGAAGTGGAATAGAATCTGATATGTGATGAAGCTTTGCCTCCTCGCCACGAAATTCCAATGCTCCTTTATGGTTAGGGTTTCAGCTTCTTAAATAGGGTGGATTAGGTGTTCTCATGGGCTTTTTAATAAGTGATTTATCCATAAGAATAAAAGTGTGAAGTGAGGTGTAAAATGTTGTTATTTTGGGCCAAACTTAAGTGAATGGATGTCCAATGCATGGCCAAAAGAGGTAAAAAAAAACGTGACTGGTTTGTGCAGCATGCTTAGAAAATTTGATTGGGCCAGCCAGACCAAAATCTGCCTAGAAAATCAAGTCATGGTGCCCACTTCAAATGAATGTATCTCTCAAACCATGGATCCAAATGAGATGATTCCAAAGTATGTGAAATAGGACATGACAAGGTACAATTGTTGTGAAGAAAGTATTTTCAAATAATGCCTTGAAGTGCAAGAAAACTGGCCAAGAAGTCTTGACAAATTTTGAAGATTTTGGACTTAGAAATTTTTCTAAGTGTCCTAAAAATATGTCTCACTTTGACTAAGCATAACTTTCTCAATTCTAATCCAAATGGAGCAAACTTTATATATATAGAAAGCTTGGAACAAGAGGAACAAATTTCATGTTGCAGAAAATTTCAAATGGAGCTTTTATATTGATGTAAAATGGGTTTAAAGTGAGTGCAACAATCATGAAAACTTGCCTAAATGGAAAGTCAACCATTTCCAAATTAAGTAACTTTTCCAATTCCGGATTAAATGATGAATCCATGATCCAACCTTGATAAAATTTCACATGTAGGCTCCCTTACGCATGAATTTTGAGATTCCACTCCCAAAATGTCAGGAGTTGACTTTTCTGGCCCCACAGTTGACTTTTCCCAAACTGTCTGATTCCTGATTCCATTGATCAATTGAAGCACTTCTAGCTCAAATAAAGAGCTGGTTTTTTGTATGTAGACCCTTGTGGACATATGGAGGGACATGGAAAAGAGTTTCACCCAAAGAATCAGAAATAAACTGATTTTATACAAAACCCTAGTTTTAGGGCAAAATGATCAGGAACTGATTGCACTGATTGCCAATGGATCTTTCTGAGATAATTGTGAATCTTCCTGGGCCAAGATGCCTCTCTAATCATGACATGGATGAGCTCCTCTACTTCTAACCAAACATTGCCTGTTGCAGGTAGCCATGAAACCCTAATTTCTGATTAAATCCAGATGAACACTCTGATAGCTTTGAATCCTTCCCGGATGAACTGAGGACCATAATAAGATACCTGGAGCTACCTGAGACCCTTGAGACTTGTATACTTAGAAAATGAAGTCCAATGCTCAATCTTTCTTTGTGTGCGCTCCTTCTGTTAAGGAGTGATCGATCAAAACCTGATCTCCATGGCACTAATGTAGTATGCAATGAGTATGACCTAATATGATGCTAATGAAGTGTAAAACATAATCCCATGCTTCCAGGAAAAATGAAGGGTAAATTTTGGGGTATTACAGCTGCCCCTATTCAATCAACTGGAAACCCGAAAGGAAGATAGCAACGACTTTCGCACTTTCGAGCTATTAAGTGATTGAATAAGATAAAAGCCCGAAAATTTACACTGAAGTGAAAAAAGGAAGTAACAATGCCTGTCAAAATCGGCCAAGAGGTGGTCTTGAAAAAGAATCAGTTTGGTACGGTGAGAGTCGGTCTGAACACCGAAGCAAGGAATGTTAGCCTGAATACCAAAATAAATGGTAACACAGAAATAACCATGGCCTGAATGCCGCTCATCAATCTGAATACTGGAAATGACTTTGATTTGAGCATCGGACGATACTTGATTATCAAACATCGGTCTGAACACGGGGAAACTGGCCTGAGTGCCACTTCGGTCTGAATACCGGAAAACTGGCCTGAATGCCACAAGTTGCGTCGACCTGAATGTCGGAAACTTCTTCGATCTGAACATCGGAAGATATTAGATTATCAAATATCGGTCTGAACACCGGGAAACTGGCCTGAGTGCTACTTCGGTCTAAATAGCGGAAAACTGGCCTGAATGCCACAAGTTGCATCGACCTGAATGTCGGAAACTTCTTCGATCTGAACATCGGAAAACTGGCCTGAATGCCACTTCGGTTTGAATACCGGAAGCTTGGCCTGAATGCCACAAGTTGCATCGACCTGAATGTCGGAAACTTCTTTGATCTGAACATCGGAAAACTGGCCTGAATGTCACTTCGGTCTGAATACCGGAAACTTGGCCTGAATGCCACAAGTTGCGTCGACCTGAACGTCGGAAAATTCTTCGATCTGAACATCGGAAAACTGGCCTGAATGCCACTTCGGTCTGAATACCAAAAACTTTCATGCCTGTCAGCATCGGCAGAAATAGGGAAAATGATAATTGAGGCGGCGCGTGGGCCAACGACCCCTGCTGGGAATAATAAAGGATAAGTCATGAATAATCTTCAGTCTGAGTACTAAAAACAACTTCTAGCTTATCACTTGGGATACCGAGAATGCCTTATGCTTTACATGCGTATGTTTGAATTTTTCAATGGCGTAATGCTCCATGAAAATGGAAATGCTACGCAATTTGGGAGGATGCAATGCAATATGATTCTACATGCAAGGATACGAAATGCTTGATTAGAGAGAACGCCAAGCTGAGGCAAGGAATTTTGCTGGGGAAATGATCACAATCTTCTGGACCCTGGCAAGGCTGTTGGAGATGCACAACACAAAGAACTCTGTGGGGAAATGACCCGCCACACGGTGTTCTGGCAAATAACAAAATACTGAGGCTCTGATTGGGGAGAGAATGACACTGAAAACTTGCTGCTGAGGAAAGCGACAGTGGTTCTGGCAACCATAATCTGCGAGAGAGACGACTCAGCAGGGGAAGCAAACACCGATACGGTACCGAGATTTTGCTTCAAGGAAAGAGACCATGGGTCTAGCGTCGAGATCATCGATCTGGCATCGAACTCTGAGGAGCAACCGCTTCTGCTGGGAAGATACAGTCTGGCACTGTCAACTCCGCTGGGGATATACAGTCTGGCACTGTCGACTCTACTGGTGAATGTATAATCTGAAACAAATGCTTGGGGAAGTACAGCAGTGAGAGCCTGCTAGGGATTGAAGAATCCAACGCTCGGACCAGCTCTGCAGGGATAAGATACCAAATTCCAACTATTGAGGAAAAACATTCGCGATCATTTGATGGGGACCTTAAAGAAATGCCCCGAGTGTACCTGTTCTGAATAGACGATCCAAAGCACTTAAAATTTACAGCAATTTTCAATGTTTATTAAGCACGTACCTGTAAAGCTCTTATGTTTCATGATGCAATGTTTATCAAAAATTCGGACGTCATTTTTGCAAACAAAATAGTAAAATGAAAATGAGCACAGAGATGTACTGAATAACATGATTTTATTGATTGAGTGGCCTCTGAATAGGTATTTACATCAGGAAGCAATCCCTGGAAAGAGGTAATTACATAACAGATAAAAAACAGAAATTAATCTAATGGCAATGTGAAATGAATTTTATCGGGTTCCAATTCTGCTATGATTCGCTCGTCTTCAAGATCCTCCAGATGATCAGCTTTCCGAAAAAGGTGATTGGACCGTTTCCTATCCTTCGGAAGTTTTCGGTTATCGACACGAGATGATATTCAGAACTACTCAGAACGCAGCCATTTGCTTAATCCCTAACTTTTGCCTGGATCGCCCTTTCGGGTTTTCAACTTACCGGGTGTACAATCTTTTCATTTTTTAATCCCTAACTTTTGCCCGAACCTTTTTCATTTTCTTGGTTCGCCGGGATGCCCATTTTTTGCTTGGACTATTCTTTTTATTGTCCAGCGGGTCTATTTTATGCAAAGTATTTTTTAACTGCGTCTGAGTTCACAGGGGAAGTGAAGTTTTCACCATCCATAGTTGCAAGCATTAAGGCTCCACCATCAAAAACCTTGGTGACAATATATGGTCCATCATAGTTAGGAGTCCACTTGCCCCTGTGATCTGTCTGAGGAGGAAGGATCATTTTCAACACCAAATCTCCGACTTGGAAGCATCGAGGACGAACTTTCTGATCAAAGGCTCTCTTCATCCGACTCTGATACAACTGCCCATGACAAATGGCTGACATTCGCTTCTCTTTGATAAGACTCAACTCATTGAACCTTGTCTGAACCCATTCAGCTTCGTCTAACTTGACATCCAACATGACTCTTAGAGAAGGAATCTCCACTTCAACAGGTAGGACTGCTTCCATACCATACACAAGGGAATAAGGGGTTGCCCCGGTCGATGTACGTATTGAAGTACGGTACCCATGCAAGGCAAAGGGTAGCATCTCATGCCAATCTCTGTACGTAACGACCATCTTCTACACAATCTTCTCTATGTTCTTATTTACTGCCTCAACAACACCGTTCATCTTAGGACGATAAGGGGAAGACTTGTGATGTTGAATGTTGAAGTTCTTGCACAACTCCTTCATCATTTTGTTATTGAGATTAGAACCATTATCAATAATGATTCTTTCGGGAATCCCATAACGACAAATGATTTCCTTCTTAATGAACCGGGCAACCACATGTCTGGTGACCTTCGCAAATGACGTTGCTTCGACCCACTTGGTGAAATAGTCGATGGCAACAAGGATGAGACGATGTCCATTGGAAGCAGTCGGCTCAATCTTTCCAATCATATCAATGCCCCACATAGCAAATGGCCACGGTGAAGACATCACATTCAGAGGATTTGGTGGCACATGCACCTTATCAGCATAAATCTGGCATTTATGACACTTCCGAGCATATTTGAAACAATCAGATTCCATAGTCATCCAGTAATAACCCGCTCTCAACAATCTCTTAGCCATTGCATGTACGACGGCATGAGTACCGAAGGAGCCTTCATGAACTTCCTGCATTAACATGTCTGCTTCGTGTCTATCCACGCATCTGAGCAAAACCATGTCAAAGTTCCTCTTATACAGCACATCGTCTTTGTTCAAGAAGAAACTGCCTGCCAATCTTCTCAAAGTCTTTCTATCATTGTTGGATGCCCCTGCAGGGTACTCTTGATTCTTCAGAAAGCACTTGATGTCGTGATACCAGGGCTTGTCATCAACTACCACTTCAGCAGCAAACACATACGCGGCCCTATCAAGGCGCATAACATCGATCCTGGGAACATGGTTCCACCGAATCACCTTGATCATGGAGGATAGAGTAGCAAGAGCATCTGCCATCTGGTTCTCGTCACGAGGTATATGATATAGCTTTACTGTTGTGAAGAAAGTCAACAGTCTTCTCGTGTAATCTCTGTAGGGGACCAGATTAGGCTGGAGAGTATTCCAATCAACATTCACTTGATTGATCACTAGAGCTGAATCTCCGAAGATGTCCAGAGTCTTGATTCTCAAATCAATGGCTTGCTTAATACCCAAGATACAGTCCTCATACTCAGCTTCATTATTGGTGCACTCAAAAGTCAGACGAGCGGTGAAAGGCATGTGGGCACCTTTAGGAGTGGTAATGACAACACCAATTTCACTTCCTTTGGTATTGACGGCCCCATCAAACATTAAAGTCCACTTTTCATCTGGATCAGGTCCCTCCTCAACAACTGGCTCTTCACAGTCTTTCATCTTGAGGAACATGATATCTTCATCCGGAAAATCAAACTTCATCGGCTCATAATCATTAATCGGCTGCTGAGCAAGATAGTCTGACAGAATACTCCCTTTGATGGCTTTCTGGGATGTATACTGGATGTCGTACTCTGTCAGTACCATTTGCCAACGAGCAACCCTTCCGGTGAGAGCTGGATTCTCAAATATATACTTGACTGGATCCATTTTGGAGATCAGTAAGGTTGTGTGAGTCAGCATGTATTGTCTCAATCGCTTAGCAGCCCATGCAAGTGCACAACATGTCTTTTCAAGCATTGAGTATCTCGACTCGCAATCTGTGAATTTTTTACTCAGGTAGTAGATGGCATGCTCTTTCCTACCTGTCTCGTCGTGTTGACCGAGAACACAACCCATGGAATTATCAAGTACTGTCAAATACATAATCAGAGGTCTCCCTGGGACTGGAGGCACAAGGATTGGAGGATTCTGTAAATACTCTTTTATCTTCTCGAAAGCCCTTTGGCAATCATCATTCCACCTGATGGCCTGATCTTTTCTCAACAATTTGAATATTGGCCTGATCATCATTCCACGGACTTGTTTTTCTGTTCTTGGCTCAGGCATTTCTTGTATCGCTTTCACTTTGGCTGGATCCACCTCAATCCCTTTTTCACTAACAATAAAACCCAGCAGTTTTCCAGATCTCACCCCGAAAGTACACTTGTTCGGATTAAGCCTCAGCTTGAATTTCCTCAAACGCTCAAATAGTTTCTGCAAATTCACCAGATGTTCTTCTTCCGTCTGAGATTTGGCAATCATATCATCAACATAAACCTCGATTTCATGATGAATCATATCATGGAAAAGAGTTACCATAGCTCGTTGATATGTTGCCCCAACATTCTTCAGACCAAACGGCATCACCTTGTAGCAGAAGGTGCCCCATGGGATTATGAAAGTTGTCTTCTCCATGTCTTCTGGTGCCATCTTAATTTGGTTATAGCCAGAAAAGCCATCCATAAAGGAGAATATCGAGAACTGAGCCGTGTTATCCACCAAAACGTCAATGTGAGGTAATGGGAAATTGTCTTTAGGACTAGCTCTGTTCAGATCTCGGTAGTCAACACACATCCGTACCTTTCCATCCTTCTTAGGTACCGGAACGATATTTGCAACCCATGGCGGATAATTTGTAACCGCTAGAAACCCTGCATCCAACTGTTTTCGCACTTCTTCCTTTATCTTGACAGCCATCTCTGGTTTTGTTCTTCTGAGCTTCTACTTGACCGGAGGACAACCTTCTTTGAGAGGCAAACAGTGTACCACAATGTCTGTGTCAAGCCCTGGCATGTCCTATTAAGACCAAGCGAAGATGTCAACATACTGTTGCAGCAATTCAATCAGCCCCTTCTTCACATTATCTTCCAAAGCAGCCCCTATCTTGATTTCTCTCTTGGCGTCCTCGGTATCGAGATTAATCACTTCAACAGACTCTTGATGCGGTTGAATGACCCTTTCCTCCTGTTTTAATAACCTGGCAAGTTCTTCAGGGAGTTCACAATCTTCATCACCCTCTTCTTCAGCTTGAAAGATTGGATTTTCAAAGTCGAAGCGAGCCATAGCAGAACTGTTATCAATAGGATTCGGTGGCGTGCATCTGCATGAGTGATGGTATGTGCTTATGAGTGTGAACAAGAAGTGGAAACTAAACAAAACATGGCCAAATGTATATATATATATTTTTTATATTTTTGATTTTTGAAAACTGCAAAAATAGAAAGACAGTTGTCGCAACCTAAAAAATATATAGTGTGCGAAAAAAAACAACCGGCAAAAAAGAAATGACAGAAGAGTCGCCACCGTGCATTATTTATCCCAAAGGAGGGAAAGGAAACACTCAAAGTAAACCTGGAGAAAGGAAAGGAAAAGACAAGGTCTCGCAACCAAATCTTGGGTTCGGGAGTCGATTATGCGAAGGGAAGATATTAGCACCCCTACGCATCCGTAGTATTCTACGGGATTCACTCTTGTTGTTCTTGTCTAAAGGGTGTGTGTAATATCTAATGTACTATTTACTAAAAAAGGGGGTCAAAAGAAAATGACTCGCACGGATGTCGCATCCACTGCATACGTATCTCATCTGAATATGAGAATTAGAGTCTTCGTAGCTCAGCTACCTATGGGTGAAAGAGAAGTGTGCTCGCTAAGACATCGCGTCTTATGCCTACGTATCTCATCTAGAATGAGAATCAGAGCAAAACGTAGTTCAGCTAACTACGGGAACAAGGGTCTCGATTGCAACTAGGGCAAGAGAAATGGAAGGTTTCGATCGCAACGAGGGCGAGAGAAAAGGAATCGCAACAAGGGCGAAAGCAACCAAGGATTAGTTGTTAGTTGTTAGTCAAAAAGGAACTCGGCAAGACATCGCATATTGTGCCTACGTATCTCATATGAACATGAGAATCAGAGTTGTCGTAGTTCGGCTACATAGGGATTCCCATCTGAACATGGACTTACAAAGGAGGACACCAGTTGTGTCAAAGGAGAGTGGGCAATGTGTTCACGTCCTAGCAGTAGGTGTCGCAGCTTGCTGAATCGAGTCTTAGGCAGTTACATCTTTGCAATAGAACGGGGTGACATGCCACAGGATCGGAGACGCACAGAAGGTCTAAAAATGGGGAAGATCTGCCCTAGAGTTGTCATGCAATATGTACTTATGTGTTAGGATTTACAAATGGGAACATCTACCTAATGTTATCATGCAAAGAATAAGGGAATTCTACCTATGTTATCATACAAAAGAATAAGGGAATTCTACCTATGTTATCATACAAAAAAATAAGGGAATCCTACCTATGTTATCATACAAATGGTTCTACCTAATGGGTGCTACCTAAACGGAACAAGAATCTACGAATGGAGCAAGGAGAGGATAAGGGTAGAAGGCGATGCATGAAGCAATCGACTTACAGGTGGTAGATGGTGATGCATGAAGCAATCGACTTACAAGAGAAATGGTGATGCATGAAGCAATCGACTTACAAAAGAATGGATGAATATGTGATGGTTCTGTTAAGTTTGAAAAATGATTACTCGACGTTGGATCGAGGTTTTGATCTTGTTATGAAATGGTTATCGGATGTTCATTTTAGTTCTTGTATTAACAAATGAATAAAGAATGAAAGAATAAATATATACACTGTTGGTGTAAGCCCTAGAGGCCAATACTTTTGGTACTTGTATCGAATTATTTATTAATAATAAAAGGCTTTTTCTTTATTATGTTTGTTTAATAAAGTCCCTAGAATTAGGGGTGTTCGCGGTGCGGTTTGGGCGGTTTTGACCATAAAAATCATCCGAACCGCAAGAGAAAAAAGCATGCATTTCGGTTTGGTTCGGTTGGCTTTTAGAAATAAAACCAAACCAAATCAATGCGGTTTGGATTGGTTCGATTGGTTCGGTTTTTTACAATATTTTTATTTAGCCATACATACACCTATAAAGAACAACGTAACTTTGTGTTTAGCCATTCATACATTAGTAAATAACATAAAAACTCATCATATTTAGAGAAAAACTTCTCATTCAATATACAAAAAATTAGATTAGGAAAAAGTGGAATAAAAATTATATATAAAATAATTTCAAAAACATTATAATAAAACATAAAGAACATATGAGAAGAAAGATTAGAGAAGATGAAAAAAAAACATAAGAGATGCGAGATTGAGAAGAAATGTGCGATAAAAATGTAATTAGAAGATAAAACAATAATATAAAATATGAAAAAGAAAAAACATAAGAGAGGACATATTCGAGTAGAAAAGGTGAAATGTACATGGCAAAGAAGACGAAAAGAATGTGCGGTACTACTAGGAGAGATTTAAGAAGGTTGAAATTGAAACCCTAAGTGTGAGTTTTGAATTGGATGTGGGATAAGTGAAGTTTAGATGGTAACATAATGCGGTTTGGTTTGGTTTAGTTCGGTTTGCAAAATACAAACCGCAAACCAAACCAAACCATGCGGTTTTGTTAAAAAATGACCCAAACGCATCCGAACCAAATGCGGTTTTTTGCGGTTTCGGTTTGGTTTGGTTTGGTTTGCGGTTTTCTATTGGGTTGGTTTGGTTTTGAACACCCCTACCTAGAATAGCTAGTCTGTTTAATGTATCAAGTATGACTTAATCATGAGATCACATTAAACATAAGGACACTATTCTTAAAGTATCCGTAGTCGAGCTTTATTGTGAAGTGGGATAACATTAAAGCATTAAGACTATTATGTTTGTAGACTGATGATCACATCTCATGGATCATGGATAAAGAGTTATCAAGTCTTAAACATAGGTATGAATATTAGGAGTAATATTTATACCGGATTGACCCGCTATGAGAATACTATATAGAAAGTTATGCAAAGTGTCATAAGTTATTCTCATGGTGATAATGGTGTATAGCACTCTTCGACCTGAAACCACTATGGACCCTAGATGTAGAGTCGAGTGCTTTATTGTTGATCAAACATTGTTCGTAACTGGATAACCATAAAGACAGTTGATGGGTACTCCACGAAGCATGCTGAGGGACATGAGTGACCTAGATGGGATTTGCCCATCCTGCATAACAGGATAAATGTCTATGGGCCCAATATTGAACTGGACAAGGATGACACGGTCTATGCCTTGTGTTCAATATAGACATAAGGGCAAAAGGGTAATTATACACATAAGTATTATCACAGAAGGAATTGTCAGATCACATGACATTTTCGTGTCTTGGGTAGCAGTGATGTGTTGCTAGATACCGCTCACTGTTTATTATGTTAAATGCGTGATTTAATATAATTGCCAACGTCACGAAAACCTACAGGGTCACACACAAAGGACGGATTGATGAGAGATAGAGTAACTAAGGAATACCGTAAGGTACGGTGCCCTTAAGTGAATTATAGAACATCGTAAGGTACAGTGTACTTGAGTAGAATACGAAATATGGTAAGGTACCATGGGCTTAAGTGATTTTGGGCATATTATAAGATATGGGCCAAAATACACTTAAGTGGGCCTTTTAGCTTGAAGCCCACACAAGTGGTTCTATAAATAGAACCCTTGTGCAGAAGCATTGATTGCGGTTGCATTATTTTCGTTTTCTCTCTCTCTCTCTCTCACTCAAAGCCTTCATTCGTACTAGCTAGCACTAAGATTAAAGGAATCCGTTCGTGTGGACTGAGTAGAGACGTTGTCATCGTTCAACGTTCGTGATTGCTCCGTGGATCTGCATCAAAGGTTTTGATCGTCACAAGAGATCTGCACCAAAGGTTTCAATCGTCACAAGAGGTAAATATTCTATCACTGATCATGACCATTCGTAAGGATCTCTAAAGGAGAAAATTTTAATTTTCGCTGCGTTTTGGATCGCAATTCTCCTTCATACACTTCATAGGAGAGGGGTACATTTGTTATGAATGGGGGTTGTTCATGGCAATCAAGCAATAATAATATATGCCTCATACACCATACAAGTAGGCCACAGTTAATCAAACAATAAGAATATAAACAAGCATATGATCAAATCAAATAATCAAAGAATGAAATGAATGAATGTTAAACAATGTATGGGAATTATAAACATGTTAAACAATCAAACAATAGAGGCATGGATGAAAGAAACAAGTATAAAAAATATCAGATGGATCAGACAGATGAAACTATGCACACAAAGGATCACTGAATAATTTAATCGGGAAACGATGCAAGGATCCAATAAAATCAAGATGAATGGCCTCTAATACATGGCATATGAGATGAACAAGGGAGGATCAAAAGATCTCTTCAATTTCCCTAAGCAATCCCTATGTCAAACATCAATCATAGAAAAGTCAACTGAAAAGTCAAGTCAACTTGAAAAATATCAAATAAGTAGTAAATTAATCAAAAAAATTATGAAAAATTAAACTAAGTTACGTGGGGTCAGGACATCATCATCCCCCAAAATGATTTCAAAAATAATGGAAATTGGTGTATAAATTAATTGAAATAAAACAGAAGTCAAATGTAAAGTCAACCAAGCAAGCTAGGTCAAAAATAAATCCAAAATAAATGAAAAATGAGAAATAAAATCCCAAGAAAAGGTCAGGTTGACCATGAGACATTGGTCAACCTTCATCTCAAAAATCAGAATCTAAAAATAATTTTAAGTCATGAAAATAAAATTAATACAAATAAGTGTGTTAAAATGGACTATTTGAAACAAATAATTAAAATAAAATATTAACATTAAATAAAATATGAAAATAAAAATTAAATAAATTAAATAAAACATTAAGGAAAGTAAAAAAATATTTTTTGGTATTGTTATGAATAAATAAAATATTTTTAAATAATTAAAACAAAACAGAATAAAAATAAGAATAAAGAATAAAAATGAAAATGAAAATACAAAGTGAATTGGAAATGGGCCTGAATGGGGGGTGCTGATAGCGCTGAAGGAGAGGCCCATGGTCCAGGCGAAACATTCAGGTGTGACAGCCAAATGAACAATTTATTTTAAAAAAATATGTAGACATTCAATCAATTGGACATGGTACATTAAGTCATATAAGACGAAATAAACTACCAGCGGCCAGGATCCACTCACGCGTGCGCGATCCAGTGGCTCTCGCGAAGCCACGTCTGGCCCATCCATGCAACGTGAAAAAAAAGAAAAAAAACAGTAACATGCAACTAGTGAATTCGCAAAACGCGGGCCATCTTTTCAAACTTCTAACCAATAAATCTCATGCTCTAGTTCACCAAATGAGATGATGTAAAAATCAAAACTCAAGTTCGAAATGAGTAGAACACAATGGTGTTTTATTTCATGAAAAATAGTGATCTTATCATAGAGAAATATGGACAGCAAGGGGGGCTCATGCAAGGATACGACAAAAAATCAATGTTACAAAATTCCAACTTAGAGCAAAGCCTCATATTGAAGGCTTTATAAGCATGCATAACACAACATCATCATGGAAAATCAACATGAAAATAAGCATGGCATAATGGGAAAGTTATAGGAAGTAAGCATGGAAAAGAAAAAAAAACAATGAGAAGCATAGCATGAGCATGGTGAATATTGATGATAAACATGGATATATGGTCATGGAAAAGAATGAATGAAACGTTTACCTAGTGGATGAAAGGTCCACTGCCCCTTGGTGTGGAGGAAATGGAAAGAGAAGAGATGCTCTTTGCAAACTTGTGAAATGGAATGAGGTGGATTTCTTGCTCCTTGCCTTGCTTGCTCTGAACTTTTGCAGCCACCACCATTTCAGATTAGGGTTTATAAGCCTTAAATATGTAGGATTTTAAGTGTTTGAATGGGCTTAAGGGTATGGTTTGGATCCATTAGCAAAAAGTGCCAAAAGTGAGGTGATATTAGGAAATCTAATTGTGGCAAAACTAAAGTTAGTGGACATAAAGCAAATGGCCAAATGAGGAAATGCAAGGGTTGGTCAATTTTGTGGTCTGACTGGTTTTCTTGTGCAGCATCAAAACAAACCAAATAGGTGATTTTAAGGCTTTGTATCTTGATGAATACATGTCCAAATGGTAAGGCAATGCAAATAGTAGGAAGAGGGCATGGAGCTTAACATCTTTCATGTTGAACACAAGTTGAAATGATGAGTGGAAAGAGGTAAAAAATGGCCATAAAGTTCAGGTCCCATAGCTGCAAAATGGTTGGGCCAGTTTGGCCTAAATGCTGTCAAAAAATCCAGTCTATGATACCAACTTTAGATGAGTGTATCTTTCAAACCAATGATCCAAATGGGGTGGTTCCAAAAAGGTATGAAAGAGGACATATCAAGGTACAACTGTTTTGAAGAAAGTATTTTCAAAAGATGCCTTGAAGTGCAAGAAATCTGACCCATAAGTCTTGACAAATCTTGCAAATTTTGGACTTAGAAAATTTTCGAAGTGTCCTAAAATAAAGTCTTACTTTGACCAAGCATAACTTTCTCAATTTTAATCCAAATGAAACAAACTTTATATCTCTAGAAATCTTGGAACAATAGGAACAACTTTCATGTTGGAGAAATTTTCAAATGGAGCTTGCATATTGATGTAATATAGGCTTAAAGTGGGTATAAAAACCATAAAAACTTGCCTTAAATGGAAAGTCAACTATTTCTAAATTTAGTAACTTTTCCAACTCCTGATTAAATGATGAATCCATGATCCAACCTTGATCAAATTTCACATGTAGGCTCTCTTAGGCATGAATTTTGAGATTCCACTTTCAAAATGTCAGGAGTTCACTTTTCTGGCCCCACAATTGACTTTTCCCAAACTGGCTGATTCCCGATTCCATTGATCAATTGAAGCACCTCTGGCTCAAATAAAGAGCTGATTTTTTGCATGTAGACCCTTGTGGACATGTGGAGGGCCATGGAAATGAGTTTCACTCAAGGAATCAGAAATAAACCGGTTTTTTTACCAAAACCTAGTTTTAGGGCAAAAATGACTAGGAACTGATTGCACTGATTGCCAATGGATCTTTCTGTGATAATTGTGAATCCCCATAGGCCAATATGCCTCTTTAATCATGACATGAATGAGCCCCTTCACTTCCAACCAAACATTTCTTGTTGCAGATAGCCACGAAACCCTGATTTCTGATTAAATCCATATGCACACTCTGAGAGCTTTGAATCTTCCATTGATGGACTGTGGACCATCATAAGACATATGGAACACCTTGAGACTTGTATATTTGGAGAATGAAGTTCAATTCTCAGTGTTTCTTTGTGTGGGCTCCTTCTAGTTAAGGAGTGGTCAATCAAACCCTGATTTCCCAAGTCACTGATATAGTATGCAATGAGTACGACCTAGTATGATGCTAATGCAGTGTGAAACATAATCTCATGCTTCCAAAAATGAAGGGTAAATTTTGGGGTATTACAACAGTGAACAAAATTTTTGAATGCAAAAAGACGTCATTTATTTATGATAAAAAATGCAGGTATCCACATAGATGAGCCCTACAATGAGTCATCACACCCTGGGCGGAACGTAAGACTTGGATATGCATGAATAAACAAAGAAAATTACTCTTTAAGAAGAGTGACTTGGATAATCTCTTCAGAAGACCAGTTGCGGAGAACTTCACTCAGGACCCTTGGATGCACCCAGTTGTCAATGTCGCAATCATTATCCCCATCTTCTTTGTTGATTGCAGAGACATGGCCGTACTGAATGATGCCAGCACTGGAGAAAGTAATCGGCCCCTGACGAGTCTGAGGCGTTGAAGTTGTAGAAGTCAATGTTGGTTGATACCCAATCCCAAACTTGTCTTCCTTTACAAGTAAATCCACCAGACGTCCCCAACCGGGAGCAACACCTGAATTTACCAGGGCTTCTGCCTGTTTGAAGGACAAAATAGAGGCACCTGCTTTAACCTCTTCCACTGGAGCTGCGTCCTTGACTTGAACTGCCTCAAAGGTCTGACACAGGGTCTCATGAATCTCACCTTTTACCTCTACATACTTGAATGTAGACAGGTTACTGACCAGAATATCCTCCTCACCACAGACAATGATAATTCTTCCGTTGACCGGGAACTTGATCTTCTGATGCAAGGTCGAGGAGACTGCTGATAACATGAAATAATATCACACTTTTGGACTCGATTTAATTAAATTATATTATTATTTGTTTCGAATTATTTTATATTATTCGATATTACTTGGTATTTTCCTTCTATTTATTCCAGGCAACATTATTTGAAGCATACGTGGAAAAGAAAGAAAAGGAGGTGCAAAAAGATGATAAGAAGCAATTTCCACTAAAGCCCAGCCCACAACTATCAACTAGAAGCGCTAAAGCTGTGACGACCGCCACACAAGGTGTGAAGAGCGTCACGCCCCCCTGCTTTGTGTTATGAGCGTAACACATGGTGTGACGAACGTCACACCCCCATTCCTATATTTTTGGGTTTGACGCGTAACAGAAGCACGTTCTTCCTCTTTCTTCGCTTGACCAGTTGACGTGAGGAAACCTACTGAATGGAAGAAACGGTCACTTGATGGATTGATATAAATAGGACCAATTGTGGAACCCTGCAGCTCTCGCTTAATTTTCCAGTTTTCGGCACCGCATTATTTTTTACTGTTTTTCTTATTTTCCAGCACTCTACTTTCCTAGCAATTTTTATTTCCTTTCCTTTTCTAGTCAATTTTAAAGCATTCAATTAATTTTCTCACAATAGTTTCTACACCGGAAACTATTGTGTAATTTTTACTGGATCTAACCTTACGTTAGATCATAGTATTTTATTCCTTCGTTTTTATTTTCTTGTCCGATCGAAGATTGTAAGAACAAATCCAACCGGTTTGTGGTGGAGAGTTCAAGCATCGAAGCTAGGAATAATCAAGACTTCTATTAGTTTTACAGGTTCTTTAATTTTATTGTTTAAATTTATATATGCTCTGCACTGCTATTTATTTATAATGTCTGTCTGATATGGCTGTATGTAAGCATAATTATTGTTTAGGCTTGTTTAGCATGTCTGGCTAAATAAACTTAGATATCGGTATGTAAAGTAAGCGGAATGAAGGAATCAAAACTAAGTTGGTTTAATTTTGTTTAAAAACATAATCATTCTTTTTATGGTCTCAATTTACAGAGTTAATACCAAGGTTTTTGTACGAGAGTAAAAGACATAAAGAAGTTAAAATCAATAGAACGACGGTTTGAGCTTTTAACTGGACAGTGTAAATTGGACATTAATTTTAAATCAGGGCGAAAGCAATTTTTAGAGTTAATTAAATTCTAATCATTTTCAAAAAGTATTTTTAAAGGTTAAATGTGAGGACGAGAGTTAAGCATTTAAGTTTAATTATATAATCTAAGTCAAACGAGCGAGAGTTTGAGACAAGGGTGTTTAAATGGTTAGCATTTTCTTAAAAAGAGTTTCTATAGATTCTATTGTTTTCAAAAAGTGATTTTGGACTCAACTAATTAGTGACAGCGCACGTTAATATAAAGTCATAGTCTATTCAACAGAGCGAGAGTTTGAGAAAAGGCTTTTAAATCAATAGTGTCTACTGAAAAGATTTATTTTAAAACTACGAAACCAACGAAGATTTGATTCACTAATTACGACGAACTGCATACCGATATCCGCTTATTTGATATTTAATCTAGATCTTATTTTAGTTTTATTTTTCCCCCTAATCAACAAAGTATCATCCGCCTTAGCTTTACGAAGTAACCTTAGAAAACAGTATATCGATTCATAAGTCCCTGTGGGATCGATATCTTTTATTACTACACGATTAGACTGTGCACTTGCAGTTAATACCCCAATAGACTCATAAAGTCGCGATCAAGTTTTTTGGCGCCGTTGCCGGGGACTTTTATTTAGTCGATATCGTAACTCTTCCGTTACGCTGTAGAGACTAAGGCAATTTTTATTTCTTTCTTTCGTTGATTTGTATGTCACACACTCGCTCACAAGGCGAACCGTATTACTTACGAATCAATGACGTTGAACGATATCTCCGAGTCTTACGACGAATTCAGGAGTATCGTGCTGCAAACAATCTTCCTCCAATCGAAATTTTTTATCTTAAAAATCTTCTTCCTTCACCGATACCCGAGATGGAAGAACCAGCTCGTGCTCTTCGAGATTACGCCGCTCCATCGCAAGACGAGCCGCATTTGAGTATTGCTCCACCCACAATCGAAGCAAACAACTTCGAACTTAAACCTTCGCTGTTACAGGCAGTGCAACAGAATCAATTCTCTGGAAATCCTACCGAGGATCCAAACCTTCATTTATCCGTATTTGTTCAATATGTTGATACTGTTAAAGCTAATGGTGTCACTTCAGAGGCAATTCGACTTCGTCTTTTTCCGTTAAGAGATAAAGCTAGAAGATGGCTTCAGTCTCTTCCTTCCAACTCAGTCACCACATGGAATGAGTTGAAGAAAGTCTTTCTTGCCCGATATTTTCCTCCAAGCAAAACAGCTATGTTAAGAGCCCAGATAAATGGATTTAAACAGAAAGATAACGAGTCTCTTTTCGAAGCATGGGAAAGATACAAAGACATGATGAGACTTTTTCCACACCATGGTTTAAAATGGTTAGTAATTCATACCTTCTATAATGGTCTCTTATGCAACACAAGATTAATAATAGACGCCGCCGCAGGTGGTGCGCTTATGGATAAACCTTACGCTGACACTTATCAACTTATCGAGAGTATGTCCCAAAACCATTATCAGTGGGGAAGCGACCGAACAATGGTAGAAAAACCTCAAACGAAAAGTGGCATGTACGAGATAAGTAGCCTTGATCATGTTAATGCAAAAGTGGATGCTCTTGCCCAGAAAATTGAAAGTTTAAATGTATCACCTCCAGCCACCGTGGTTG
Organism: Lathyrus oleraceus; assembly: GCF_024323335.1. Taxonomy (NCBI): domain Eukaryota; kingdom Viridiplantae; phylum Streptophyta; class Magnoliopsida; order Fabales; family Fabaceae; genus Lathyrus; species Lathyrus oleraceus. The sequence goes on along the minus strand of NC_066583.1, from coordinate 371,696,842 downwards.
CCGTGACTCAAAATTGCGAAGTCTGTGGACTCCAAGGTCACACTCCTACAGATTGTCAACTCCTAACAGGAATCCAAGCAGAGCAGGTGAACTATGCACAAGGAAATCCTTACTCGCACACCTATAACTCAAACTGGAAGAACCATCCTAATTTTTCATATAAGAGCAACAATGCCTTATACGCACCAGGACAAGCTCCCAATCAAGCCCCAGCTATACCACCTGGATATCAAAAGCCGACCCCATCTACACCTAACAATAACGTTCCTAGGAAATCCAACTTGGAAATCATGATGGAGAACTTCATAGCTTCTCAACAGCAAACCAATAAAGATTTCTTAAACCAGAATGTACACACTAACGAACAGATTAAACAATTAGCAAGTAAAGTAGATGCCCTGGCTACCCATAACAAAATGCTGGAAACATAAATCTCACAAGTAGCTCAACAACAAGCGCCTACTGCAGCCCCAACTGGTACATTTCCTAGACACCCCCAACCTAACCCGAAAAGCCACGCTCATGCAATTATATTAAGAAGTGGAACAGAGGTAGAAGGACCATCTGATCCAAGAATTGAAAACCAAAACTCTAAAAAGCCAACTGAGGAAGAAAGTAAACCTAAGGAAAAGGAAGAGAGTAATAAGGAAACCGTAGAGAAGAAAGAACCTTATGTACCTCCACCGCCTTACAAACCACCTATCCCTTATCCTCAGAGGCTAATTAAAACCAAAGACGTGGGCCAATTTAAAAAATTTGTTGACCTACTGAAACAATTAAACATCACCATTCCTTTCACAGAAGCTATTACACAGATGCCCTCGTATGCTAAGTTCTTAAAAGAAATTCTTTCTAATAAAAGGAAACTTGAAGATAGCGAAACCGTTACACCCACTGCTGAATGTAGCGCTATAATCCAGAATATGCCTCAAAAACTTAAAGATCCTGGTAGTTTCTCTATACCCTATCACATAGGAAAATTTGTCATAGACAAAGCTCTATGCGATTTAGGAGCCGGTATCAGTGTTATGCCCTTATCCATATGCAAGAAACTGGAAATGGGAGAATTAAGACCAACTAAAATGTCTGTGCAATTAGCGGATCGTTCCGTTAGATATCCTGTAGGAATTCTTGAAAACGTTCCCGTGCGCATAGGTCAATTCTACATTCCAACCGATTTTATAATTATGGACATAAGAGAAGATGAAGTTACCCCCATTATATTGGGAAGACCTTTCTTAGCAACCACCGGTGCCATCATAGACGTAAAACGAGGACGACTCACTTTTGAAGTAGGAGAAGAGAAAATTGAGTTCAGTCTTTCCAAATTTTTGAAAGCACCTGCAATAGATGACACATGTTACTTCATGGATATCATCGACGAATGCATAAAAGAAACAGAGTTAGAAAATGACAAATCGTCTGACTATCGTGTAGAAGACAGACTGAACCATTGTTTAGCAATAACACCGGATCCTACGCAATGCCTTAAGAAACCAACCCTCGACTTGAAAACACTTCCCAAAAATCTGAGATATGAATTCCTAGACTCAAAACTTGAACGACCAGTGATAGTAAATGCAGACCTAGGAAAACTCGAAATCAAAAAACTCCTACATATCTTAAGAAAATATCCAACCGCACTAGGATACAACATCACCGATCTTAAAGGGATAAGTCCTTCTATTTGTATGCATCGCATCATGCTAGAAGAAGACTGTAAAACTTCTAGGGAACATCAGAGGAGACTAAACCCGATCCTGAGTGAGGTAGTGAAGAAGGAAGTAACGAAGTTATTAGAGGCAGGTATCATATATCCTGCTGTCGCATCCGCGAAAAACAACCGGCGGGCTAAAACAAAAACAAACAGAGCCGCCACTGCGCGTTATTTATCCCAAAATAGGGAAAGGAAACGCTCAGAGAAACCTAGAAAAAGCATGGTCTCGCGACCAAAGAGAAAGGGTAAGGGAGTCGGTTACGCAAGGGGAAGGTATTAGCACCCCTCACGTCCGTCGTACTCGACGGGATCCACGTTCTAAAAGAAAGAAAAGGTTGCTAAAACATCACACACACACAAGGAACGCGGGTGGGGTTAAGAGGAAGAGGGCTCGCTAGGACATCGCGTCCTATGCCTACGTATCTCGTCTGGAACGAGAATCAGAGTTGCCGTAGTTCGGCTCACGCACGCCAAACAGGACACACACAAACACAGGCAAACATGGAACCCGAACGCCAATCGCTGGACTTACATCAGCATCCGAACCAAAACAGACACACACTGGAACCCAGATGCCACTTGATGGACTTACACCGGCTTCCAAGCACACAACAAGAACAAACAAACAACAAGTTGCTAAGGAGTCGGGAACTCGAGCCTAGCAATTGTCAGACAAACATACAAAAAAAAAAAAAGTGCCCGGAGAGGTCTCGCACGACCTCCTGCCTACGTACCTCGTCTGGAACGAGGATCAGGGCGACGTAGTTCCCCTGAAAGGGATAGAAATTCTAGCCAGATACAAAGGGAGACACACTACCAGGGAGCTGGACTCGAGCCTAGTGTTATCATGCATCATTGCCCTATGTAAAGGTTTCTATCCTGACTTGCATAAGCAAGCTAATCCTAACCAGGAAAAACAAGCATGCAATCATAAACAAAACAAAGCAAGTATTTCACATAGCACACACTATATCCAATCAAGTGAGGCTCAAACAAAGGGTTCGACTGCCAAGGCAAGTCATCTGTACAAGGGTAGAGTTAGCTCTTAACCTTGCCATTGAGAGGCTAAGGTGAAGCTGATGAAAGGTGAGTGAAGATGAGACTTCACAGCTCTTATCCCTGGCCAGGGAGAGCTTCAGACAAAGGAGCGTGGGTCCAGAATGGAGGGACCCTTCTACGCTCAAGACTCTGACACAACTGTACAAAGTACAAGATCTTGGGTTAATGTCCCAATGCGTCAACACAGTGGTGTGAGCAGAGGGACGACTCAACAGAATAGTGGGAGATAGATTGCATATCTCTTTGATCCACCAATTGCCTTAATCAAGGTCTTTACCTGCTTGGCACAAAAGTAAACAAGCACAAACATCGCCTCTTAAGGAGGACTTCAGACAGTTGCCTGGCCAAGTAACAGGCCAGGTCTTCCAGACTACATGGAGAATAGGAAGTCTACCTCAATTGGTTTAAAAACCAAGCAACAGCAAGCAAGTTCTCAAGGAACTGTAAGCAACTAAATGTACCTGAAATCAATCAAGTATCATCAGTACTCAGACAAATCAACAGTAAACAGCAAATGTTAATCTGTACAATCAAACACAAGTTAATGCACATAAGTGCAAGCCATGAGCTCAAACTCAAGCATCAAACCCTACAACACAAGGTCAATGTTAGTTTACAACATCAAACAAACTCAATTTACAACTTGAATTTTCCCCTTTAGCCTTTTGCATTTCAACCTGAAAATCTAAACCAAACATGAGAAACTAGACCACTAGGCCAAGCCTAGGGTCCAAAGGAGAGGAAAAAATCAAAACAGCAAGTGAAAATCATCCAAAATCACATTCAAACAAATTAAAAGCAAATGCAATTGGTCCCATGCTCATATCAATCACCATTATCATTTTATGCACAAAAAGGTATCACACATGCAATTTGCAACCTCAAATGACCAAACAGAATGACCTCAATCAAATCCATACCAAAACCCTTCAATTAATTCCATAAAAATTCAAGTATCAACATAACATATCCAATGAATATCAAGTCAAATTTCAGCTCATTTGGATCAATGAAAGTAGGTCAATGAAAATCAAGAAGTTCAGACAATTTCAAACAAGCCAACACAAGGTATCCAAACAAACATCAACTTCCAAAAATCATAAAACAGTGACAATACAAGATAAATGAATGGGATCAAAACCACAATGACCTATAATGTGTCTACACTCCACATGTCAAATTCCACATCCATCCAATACACCATGAGAATTTCACAAGCAAAATGCCAACATGTGTCACACAATGTCACCAAATGACCACACAGAGAAGAAAATTATCAATCAAATAGAAAATGATATCAAAAATTCCAGAAAAAATCACATGTGATCTAAACATTCATATGTTCAACCATGCAAAATTTCAGCTCAAATCAACATCCCTAAGCATTTTAAATAAAATCAGTAAGTTCATCAAGCTTGGTGTGACATAAATTGTCACACCTCTATTCAAAAATTCATATCTCAACATCCAGGAATCTAAAAATTACAAACTCTACATGAAAATCACCATCAAAGTGTCCAGAACATGCACAAAAAATTTCATCCATTTCTTTGAAAGCATCATCATCTTATGAAAGATATGGCAAGACATATACAAAATGAACACATTGAATCAATCCCTAAGCATTTTAATTTTCCACACGTGCACAAAAATCACAAAACTCATGATTAAATTCTACACATTACAAGAAGCATCATGAAAAAAACCTCACTCAATTTGGATAAAAAAATGAGTGAGTTATGATTTTCTAAAGATCAAGCATCAAAAATGAAAAAGAAATGAAAAAGAAATAAGAAATAAATCCAATTAATCTGATAATGGCAAACTTGTAATACTTAAGAACTTGGCCAAAACGGCGCCGTTCCACTTAAACGCAGTGGCGCGTTTCTATTGGTTGAGGCATGGCGGGAAACACATTTTAAAACCAAGCCAGGCGGATATAGGATCAAACGCGAGTTTCATCGGTTCTTCACCAAAACATCACCAGAATTTGCAGAAAATGAAGAACAACAAATTCTCACCAAATTCAACAAACTTATAATCATTAGAACCGTCTTCCAACAAGGACTAAGGATATGTAAATGATTTAACCTAACTCTAAGCATAGCGACGGGATCGAGTGAAAAAAGAATCACATCCAAACATTCAAACTCAGATTTCTCATCCAATACTCAATCAAATTAAAAACTATAAGCATCATGAAGATCTACATTGCAGGGCCTACAAAACGCATATCATGATTCACACAATTAAGGAAATCGAATTGGCACCTTATGATGATGGCAGCTGCGAATCTTGATGTTTCCACGCGTAATTCACCAAAACAGATGATGCTTATTGATGAGGAAGTTGAATGGAGTGATTAGGCTAGCTCGAAACAGCACCAATTGCAAGAATCTTCAAAACTCCATTGTTGTGCAAGCTTTAAACAGTCCACTTTCTTGAAGCTTTAGCCACGAATTCAGCAAAACAGTCACTCACAATTGCTTATGGAGTGTAGATCCAATGAACACGAGCAAGTTTGATGAAGAAATCCACAAGAATTGATGAAAAAGTGTGATGAAGTTTTTTGGAGAATTTGAGAGAATTTGAGAGAAATTCTGTTATGATCCTTGAGAAATGTGATGTGTTTAACAATTTCTGTTATGATTAACAATATATACCCCTGCTAATCCATTCCCTTAATCACAATTATCAAAAATCCAAATGATTAGTGTTAATTGCATTTTAAGTGAAAGTCCAAAAATGACCTTCTCCAATTGGCAATGTAACAGTAAAATGAATGTTCACACAAGTCACATTTGATATTTGGAGTGTGTTGGAAGTGGTTTCATGTACCAATGCCTTGTAAATCTCAAATTCACTATGCCATGCCAAAAATACACATGAATTCACTTGGAAAATGACTTTTTGCCATGCCTTCTTTTGATGAATTTTGATTATGCAACATGAAAGTACATGTGAAATGTGGTTTGCTCCAAGAAAAATCACTCAAATTGGACATTCCATGTGAAAGTTATGCCACTTTGATTTTAGGCATTTTTGGAAAATGAATGGACCATATCTTGTCAACCATACATGGGAAATTCAAGTTCTTGGACTTTTTGGAAAGGTGAGAGCAAGATCTACAACTTTCATGTTGAACAAAAATCCATTTGAAGCTTTTTTGGACATGTAATTTTGTGGTGAAAAACTTTCCATTTTTGGAAACTTCCATTACAAGTCACTTTCTATTTTTGGCAACTTTTCTCCTGACTTTATTTTCTTCATTCTTGAGGTTTGAAATGTCAAATGAAACTTGTTTAGACATGAATGAAGTGTATCCAACTCTCTCCCACCTCCAAATCCATAAAATCAAGCATAGTTGACCACAGTTGACTTTTTCAACTGATAGATGAATTTGGCAATGCACTGATCAAGCTGAGCCCCAATTCTCTGATGAAATGGCTCAAGGATGAAACCCTAGCCTCCATAAGATCAATATAATCACATGATGATCCCCATATCCACTGTAGACCCCACCTCCTTGTCATGCCCTGATTGGCCTAATGCAGATGATTAGGGTTGACCAGTGGTCAAAACCCTAATCTCAAGGTGTATGATCAAACTCTTGAACCTCTTGGATAATATCAATACCATGATGATGATGATGTACCATTTCAACCAAGATCAAGACCAATCCCCTTGAGAATCATGAAACCCTAATTCATAGCCCAATCCTCAGATGGCTAATGATCAGTCAATAAAACCCTAGGCTTGCATCATAACCTCTTATCTTCTGACCAAGACTTAGGAGGATGATTTACACAATGTAACCACATGATATGCAATATGCAATGCCTAATGACCTACAAATGACATGCAATATATTATGCTAGTCCCAAGAGAGGAGGGCAAATTTTGAGGTGTTACAGCTGCCCCTATTCAATCCACTGTGAACCTGTCGATATGAACAGCCTCGGCTTTCAGATGATCAGGATGAAGAGTGATTGAATACCAAGAACAAACTAACAATTTGCACTCTGATGGGAAAATAATTAACAACGCCTGTCAGAATCGGCGAAGAAACAATCTCGAAAAGAAAAAAATCCGTCTGGTACGGAGAAAGTCGGCCTGATCACCGAAACAACAACGTCGACCTGGATACCAAAACAAATGGTAACGCAGGGATAACCATGGCCTGAACACCCCATATCCGCTGGGGATTTTTATTATCTCTTTTCTTATGCCTTTCTTGAACCCCGAAATTTTTCTTTATTTTTATTTTCTTGAACCCCGAAATTTTTTTACAAATGATCCCTGATCACTGCATTTGAACCCCGTTCTCCTGTTTGCCAAAATAATGAACCCCATTCTCTAGTTTGAACCCCAGTCGCCTGACGATAACTCGCGATCGCCAATGTGAACCCCATCTCCAGAAAACACCTCGTGTCTCCTTTTCTCCATTTGGACCCCGCTCTCCAGAAAATGCCTCAACACCTCCCTTTCTCCGTTTGAACCCCGTTCTCCAGAAAATGCCTCAACATCTCCCTTTCTCCAGTTGAACCCCGTTCTCCCAATCTCGTGATAATTCCGCTGGCAACATCGGAAATAACACCAAACCACTCTGAGGGCGACATATCAGAGGGTACACCTTCACAAAGGAAGGTAACATGTGCATCTCTTCCTCAGAAGACACCCATAACGACTTCCGTTGGCCTCCGCCAAAATCTTAGGTGACACATGAACAGAAGATACTCCTGAGGACCTCATCCCGGATACAATCTTCAACTCCCATCTCCATATGAACCCCGCTCTCCAGAAAATGTCTCAACATTTCCTTCTCTCCATTTGAACCCCGTTCTCCAGAAAATGCATCAACATTTCCTCTTCTCCAGTTGAACCCCAAAATCGCGCTGATCGCGTAATATCCCTTGATTTCATTTCCATCTCCGTCCGACGGAAAAACTTCCTCCAGTATCGCACTACTAGGGAATATTGCTGATCTGACATCATGATGCTAGACTCATCCGAGTAACACCTTCACCATCCGGCGAAACAAAAACTTCAAGCGGTAACCACGGCTTGAATTGCGCTGATCGCATAATATTTCCATCTCCGTCCGACAGAAACAAATTCCTCCAGTATCACACTACTGGGAAATACCTTTGATTAAAACATGAGGCTAAACTCCTCGGAGTAACACCTACCAACTGCTGTCTCGCACGACAGAAACCTCCTCCAGTATCGCACTACTGGGGAACACCTTTGATTAAAACCACGGTGCTAAGCTCCTGGGAGTAACACCTTCACCTTTGGGCAAAACCACCTCTCAAACAGTAACCACGGCCTGAGACTAGCTTATGCTTGCAATATGATGCATGACTTTTTCTGCGTAATGCTCCATAATTATGGAAATGCTACGCGATTTATTTTTTCTATGCAACATGTTATGCTTACTCTACATGATGAATGCATAAAAAGCGTCCCCCTCAAGGGATTCTGCTGGGGAGCACGAGACACTCCGTTGAGGAACTCGCCAATACTCCAATCTCCATCCTGCTGGGGAATGGCACTGCTGCTGCTGGGAAAAGGCAACCCTTGCTGGGGAAACCTTTTTTTGCACCCAATCCGCTCGGGAAACTGCTGGGGATAAGAACCACCAACGCACTCTGTGGGGATACAACAGTCTTTGACTTGCTGGGGGATATCAATCCCGACTCTGCTTTGGGGAACCCTCACAAATACCTGGCGACTTCACTGGGGAAATGCTCACAGATAGCTCTGCTGGGGAAACAGCAACCTCCAGGCCTGGCGACTGGGGAAGCATCGATCTGACACCTGCTGGGGATAACCATCCTGACCCTACTAGGGGAACCACAGACCTTGGATCTGCCGGGGATTTGGTCCTCATGACTCTGCTTGGGGACCTCGCTGGGGAAATGAGAAAAGTTGGTACAGAACACCCGTCGACTTGTCGAACCATGGTATCCACCTCCCAATCTCGTATCAGCTTTCCACTTTTGAGAATTCCCAGACTCGTCTGGACCTTTTCTGCTCCATCATCTTGAATTCCAATCGCTCCGCGCTCGAAGGAATGCGAACTCCTGGGGACTATACAGACTTTTCAATTTTCCGACTTTGAAGAGTCTTCTTGATTAATTCCAAGGACCGTCGTACGTCTCAACGTCTCTTCACCATTCTTCTATCTCTTGTCCCTGATTGGACTTTGCGGGGAATTTCTACAGACTTTCCAGTCTTCCGATTTTGAAGAGTCTTCTTGATTATCATTCAAGGATCGTCGTACGTCTCAACGTCTCTTCGTCAATCCTTCATATTCATTTGTCCCTGATTGGACTCCATGGGGACTTGTTTTGTCAACAGCTTCCACGCCACGACCTATAAGTGAGTGAAAATACCTAACAATTCCTGCAAAACAGATCGTTAGATAAAACCGTGCCCCAGGCGTGTCAAGATTTCAACACTTGGGTCACTCAACCTTCCGAATAAGATTTCAAGCTTTCAATCTTATAAACATGCATTGGAAGGGACATGTATGTCTTAAAATGCAAGATTCTTTATCAAAAATAATCGGATGTTTTTGCAATCAAAGCGGTAATGAAAAACAAAAACAAAAATTATTTGACTGAATATGCATTTTATTGATTGAAAAAGTGTGTGGCTCAAATTGAGCAATACAAAGGAAGCAATTCCTGAAAAGAGGTAATTGCACAAAAGGAAAAATCTATCCTAATGGCAATGTGAAACCCGTGACCTCATCGAGTTCCAACTCGGTTACACCCCATATGTCCTCAGACTCTCCGTGCTTTCTGCCTTCTGAACAAGACGATTCCGACTGATCCCTACCGGGTATTATCCATGATGCCTTAACCAAAGCGCAAACGATCATGCTAGACGCAGTTGTTCGTTTCAATCCCTCTTTTGCCTGGACCGCCCTTTCTGGTTTTCAGTCCACCGGGATACCCTTTTTTGCCCAAGTCGCCTTTTCAGGTTTTCGACTTGCCGGGTGTACAATTTTTACTTTTATCCCTAATTTTTGCCCGAACCTTTCTTTCTGTTTTTGGTTCGCCGGGATGCCCATTTTTGCCTGGACTATTTTATTCTTTTCGTCCAGCGGGTCTCTTTATACGAAGTATTTTTTAACTGCGTCCGCATTCACAGGGGATGGAAAATCCTCGCCATCCATGGTCGTTAACAACAAGGCTCCACCAGAGAAAACCTTCTTGACCACGAACGGACCTTCATAATTCGGTGTCCATTTGCCCCTTCGATCGTTTTGAGGAGGAAGGATCCTTTTCAGCACCATATCACCTACGTGATATACCCGAGGTCGTACCTTTTTGTCGAAAGCACGCTTCATCCTTTGCTGGTATAGTTGCCCATGACAGATGGCTGCTAACCTCTTCTCTTCAATCAGGCTCAACTCTTCGTACCGGGTCCTTACCCATTCCGCCTCTTGCAATTTCACGTCCATCAGGACTCTCAAAGAGGGAATCTGAACCTCAACTGGTAACACTGCCTCCATTCCATATACCAATGAGAAAGGAGTTGCCCCAGTAGACGTACGCACCGACGTTCGATACCCATGCAATGCAAACGGCAACATCTCATGCCAGTCTTTGTAGGTCACCACCATTTTCTGCACAATCTTCTTAATATTCTTGTTGGCTGCCTCAACCGCCCCATTCATCTTTGGACGATAGGGAGAAGAATTGTGGTGCTCAATCTTGAATTCCCGGCACAGTTCGGCCATCATCTTATTGTTCAAGTTAGAACCATTATCAGTAATGATTCTCTCGGGAACCCCATATCTGCAAATGATGTCTCTCTTCAGAAACCTGGCAACGACCTGCTTCGTCACATTCGTATAAGAGGCTGCTTCAACCCACTTGGTGAAGTAATCAATAGCCACTAATATGAATCGATGCCCATTCGAAGCTGTAGGCTCAATCTTTCCGATCATATCAATGCCCCACATAGCAAACGGCCATGGAGACGACATTAAACTCAACGGATTTGGAGGCACGTGCACCTTGTCAGCATAAATCTGGCATTTATGACACTTCCGCACGAAATTGAAACATTGGGCCTCCATTGTCATCCAATAATAACCTGCCCTCAGCAGCTTCTTTACCATTGCATTCCCACTGGCATGGGTACCGAACGATCCTTCATGAACCTCTTTCATCAATTGGCTTGCTTCTCTATCATCAACACATCTGAGCAAGACCCAATCAAAATTCCTCTTGTACAGAACCCCATCCTTATTCAGGTAGAACACCATGGCCAACCTCCGCAGAGTCTTTCGGTCCTTTTTAGATGCTCCCTCAGGATACTCTTGAGTCTCTAGATAGCGCTTGATATCATAATACCACGGCTTCTCATCATCAGACGTTGTATCAACAGCAAACACATAAGCCGGTCTATCCAGACGACCTACTTCAACACTGGGGAACTGATTCCACCACTGCACCTTAATCAAGGCGGCCAAAGTAGCCAAAGCATCTGCCAAAGGATTCTCTTCTTTGGGCACATGATGCAACTTCACCTTGGTGAAAAACGTCAACAATCTCCTCGTATAATCCCGGTATGGAATTAAATGAGACTGATGCGTATACCATTTTCCGTTAACCTGATTTATCACCAGAGCTGAATCTCCATATATGACAAGGTTCTTGATTCTCAAATCAATCGCCTCTTCAATCCCCAATATGCAAGCTTCATATTCAGCTACGTTGTTGGTACACTCAAATGTTAGCCGGGCAGCAAAAGGAATGTGGGATCCTTTCGGCGTAACCAAAACAGCACCAACACCGCTTCCATTCACGTTAACGGCCCCATCAAACATCAGAATCCATTCGGATTCAGGGTCAGGCCCCTCCTCCGGGATTGGTTCCTCGCAATCTTTCGATTTGAGAAACATGATGTCCTCATCAGGGAATTCAAACTTCATCGGTTGATAATCATCAATGGGTTGCTGGGCGAGGTAATCAGACAATACACTCCCCTTGATCGCCTTTTGTGAGGTATACTGTATATCATATTCTGTCAAAATCATTTGCCACCTCGCAACCCGTCCGGTCAATGCTGGCTTTTCAAAAATGTACTTGATTGGATCCATCTTGGAAATCAATAAAGTGGTATGAACCAGCATGTACTGCCTTAGTCGGCGAGCAGCCCAGGCCAAAGCACAGCAAATTTTCTCGAGCAGTGAATATCTTGTTTCACAGTCGGTAAACTTTTTGCTAAGGTAGTATACGGCATGCTCTTTTCGACCAGACTCGTCATGCTGCCCCAATACACACCCCATAGACCCCTCGAGGACTGTCAGGTACAAAATTAACGGTCTTCCCTCCACAGGAGGCATCAGAATCGGAGGCTCCTGCAAATATTCTTTTATTTTTTCAAATGCCGCTTGGCAATCATCATTCCACCTGACCGTTTGATCCTTTCTCAACAATTTGAATATTGGTTCACACGTGGCTGTTATATGAGATATGAACCGTGAAATGTAGTTCAATCTACCTAAGAAACCACGAACCTCTTTCTCTGTTCTCGGTTCAGGCATTTCTCTTATAGCTTTTACTTTAGCAGGATCAACCTCGATTCCTTTTTCACTTACAATGAACCCCAGCAATTTACCGGACCGCACCCCGAAAGTGCACTTATTCGGATTCAACCTCAGTCTGAACTGTCTCAGCCGGTCGAACAACTTGGCCAGATCTACCAAATGTCCCTCTTCTGTTTGGGACTTTGCTATCATGTCATCAACATAGCATTCAATTTCATGATGAATCATATCATGAAACAAAGTCACCATGGCCCTCTGATAAGTAGCACCGGCGTTCTTGAGACCAAATGGCATCACCTTGTAACAAAAAGTACCCCATGGTGTGATGAACGTTGTTTTCTCCATATCATCTGGCGACATTTTAATTTGATTATAGCCAGAAAAGCCATCCATGAAGGAAAACACCGAGAATTGAGCTATATTGTCTACCAACACATCAATGTGAGGTAGCGGAAAATCATCCTTCGGGCTAGCTCTATTCAGATCTCGGTAGTCCACACACATTCTCACTTTCCCATCTTTCTTCGGGACTGGCACAATGTTCGCGACCCACGGCGGATAATTAGTGACAGCAAGGAAACCAGCATCCCACTGCTTCTGCACTTCTTCCTTGATTTTCATCGCCATGTCAGGTCGAGTTCTGCGCAATTTCTGCTTCGCTGGAGGACAATCTGTTCTCAACGGTAGCTTGTGCACAACGATATCGGTATCTAAACCTGGCATATCTTGATAAGACCAGGCAAAGATGTCGACATACTCTTTCAACAATACTACCAATCTGCTCTTTACACTTTCCTCCAAAGCAGCCCCGATTTTCACTTCTTTCTTGACCTCGTCGGTACCCAAATTCACCACCTCAATCTGTTCTTCATGCGGCTGAATCACCTTCTCCTCTTGTTTCAACAACCTGGCTAATTCCCCTGGCAGTTCACAATCTTCTTCGTCCTCTTCTTCAGCAAGATAGATTGGATTGTCGAAGTCATACAGGGGTGTAACAGGATTGTTGTCAATGAGATCCGGAGAAGAATCGCATCTGCATGAATGTTGATTCATGCATTGCTTAGAACCGGTGAGACAAATTGAAAAAAGAAAATGAAAACATTGCCATTTTTATTTGTTTTTATTTTTAAACTGTAAAAATAAATGAAAAACAGGGAACACCGCTTTTAACTGAAAAACATCCTTTTATTAATGATGCGAATTTGCAAATTTAAACATGAGGTGGCCCTTACAATGAACCATTACGTGTCGGGCAACACGCCAGGCTTTCATGCATATAAAATCAAAACAGGAAAAATATTACTCTTCCAGCAGAGTGACCCGGATGATCTTTTCAGCCTTCCAGTTCTGGATTCCCATCCCTGGTGCGCACGGCTTTATCCACCGGTCCATGTCACAGTCACCATCAGCTTCATCACTCATCATACAAATGTGATCCGGATCCAGCATTCCGGCACTAGTGAAGGTGACTGACGTACGACGTCCTCCGCCTTGTCCTGATGAGCCTCTGCCAGGCTGGTACCCCACTCTGAAGCGATCTTTCTTCGCAGAGACATCCATCATCCTGCCCCAACCAGGAGCCTCTCCACTCTTCACCACCTCAGTGGCCTGCTTGTATGAAGATATGGACGGTTTCTCTTCCTCCTTTGCAAAAAGAGCATTCTCCACCTTAACGGTTTCAAATGCTAGGCTAGGAGTTTCCCAGATCTCACCGTTCATCTCAACGTACTTGAATGAGGACAGGTGGCTGACAAAGATGTCCTCTTCTCCGCACACAGTGACGACTTGGCCCTCCCAGATATATTTCAGCTTTTGGTGTAAAGTCGAGGTCACTGCCCCAGCAGCATGAATCCACGGCCTACCCAACAAGCAACTGTATACCGGCTGAATATCCATGACATAGAAAGTTGACTTAAACACCTCCGGGCCTATCTTCACTGGAAGCTCAACCTCTCCAAACACGGCCCGCTTCGACCCATCGAACGCCCTTACTATCAGATCGGTCGGAGTCAAAATCAGCCTGTCACAATTCAGCTTAGCCAGAGCCTTTTTCGGCAACACATTCAATGAGGAGCCGGTATCAACCAGCACATGTGAAAGCACAACTCCTTTACACTCCATTGCTATGTGTAGCGCCCGGTTATGATTCCTCCCATCCACAGTCAGGTCCATGTCTGTAAAACCCAACCCATGGCTGGCATGCACATTAGACACGACCGTCTCCAACTGATTTATCGTTATCTCTTGAGGAACATAGGCCTTCTTCAAGATTTTCAGCAAAGCCTCTCTATGCCCCTCAGAGCTCAACAGCAACGATAGAATCGATATTTTGGAAGGAGTCTGCTGCAGATGGTCAACCAACTTGTACTCAAACTTCTTGATGATCCTCAAGAATTCCTCTGCATCATCATCAAGTTTTTCATCCGACCCCGCAGGCGCCGGTGTCACCACTGGAGTACCATCACTCACCACTGCCTTCCCTTTTGCCCTGGCTAAAGCCTCGGCCTTTTCTTTTTTCTCTTTCTCTCCTTCTCCTCCCCTCAGGGCATCTGGTGCAAATAATCTGCCACTACGAGTGAAACCGCTGGGACCGGCATTATCCACCTTTGAAATGGTGGTTTCACTTGCAGTCTGATCTTCCACCTTCTCGCCATTACAGTACACCTCTCCACCATAATGCCAAGGCACGGTATCATCTTTGTCATACGGAATTGGCCCAGGTACCGTGATGGTAACTGGAGCCGCCTCAGCTAGAGTAGACAAATCCACCGGATCAAAATATATTGTTATGGTGGAGACCTCATCTTTCCTCTTATCCACCTTCTCAATCAGAATACTCCCCTCGTCCATCAGACCTTGGACAGTCTTCCTCAATAACTCACACCCGTTCTGAACAACAGTGCACTCAGCACATTCAATACCACAGCCCGGGTAGACCCCATTCAACAATAACTGCCTCTTAACCTCAGCCAGAGGAGTCTTCAACTGATCAACCCTCAACAACCCGATCCTGTTCTCCTCAGAGATAACATTCACCCCCCTTTGACCATGCGCGGGCATGGGATTAGCATTGACATTGGGAGATGGTGCGAAGTTGATTGCTTTTGAATCCACCAAGTCTTGAACTACGTGCTTAAAAGCTTTGCAGTTCTCTACATTATGTCCGGGAGCACCCGAGTGAAATTCGCACTTTGCATTTTCGTCATAATTGGCTGGCCTTTGATCAGGTCTCAAAGGTGCCAAAGTTCTGAGTTGTACCAACCCCAGATCCATCAACTTCTTTAGTAGAAAAGAATAAGTCACCGGAGGCCTATCAAACTGCCTATCATTCATTCGGCCCCTGACCTGGTAACCAGCCCTCTGTGGCCTCTGTTGGAACGGTTGTCTCTGTTGTTGAGGTTGTTGCTGTTGCTGTTGCTGTTGTTGATTCTCAGCAGAAATAGTTACCGCAGCAGTGTGCTGAAAGTAACGATCCCTACTGGGTCCCCTCTGTGCGTAGACAGCACTGGTATCTCCCTCTTTCTTCCTCTGACCATTCCCAAAAGGCTTTTTCGACCCTGAAGAAGAGGCTGCACCCTGAATTTTCCCGAGCTTCAGCCAGCTCTCGATTCTCTCCCCGGCCACGACTATATCAGAAAAGTTGGTCACCGGACAACCAACCATCCTCTCAGCATAAGCCCCCTGCAAAGTCCCCATAAAGAGATCAGACATCTCTCTATCAACAAGTGGAGGTTGCACTCTGGCAGCCAACTCCCTCCATCTCTGGGCATATTCTTTAAACCCCTCGTTGTTTTTCTGAGACATACCCTGCAGCTGGGTACGACTCGGGGCCATATCAGCATTGAACTGATACTGCTTAAAGAATGTGTCCCCAAGATCTTGCCAGTTCTTTATATCTGAGGACTTGAGCTTGGTGTACCACTCCAGTGAGCCTCCGGACAGGCTGTCCTGGAAGAAATACATCCACAGCTTCTGGTCCATGGTGTATGCTGAGATCTTGCGGACAAAGGCTTGCAAGTGGGTCTCAGGGCAAGAACTCCCATTATATCGGTCAAATGCGGGCGCCTTAAACTTCTGTGGGATCACAATCCCTTCTACCAGCCCCATGTTCGACATATTGACCACCCCAGGAGTGGCGTAGATCTCCAAAGCTCTGATTTTCTCAGCCAGCAGCTGAATCTCCTTGTTCTGTGGCGGAGCACTATACTGACTAAACGGTTCATTGTGCATCGAGAACTGATCAGCCTCTCTATCTTCTTCTCTGTCATCATCGACCCCAAAGAAAGGCGGGAAAAGACTGTCTTTCAGATTCTGACCCGGCCCAGGTTGACCACCGGCACCACCAAAACCGGCAGCGTTATTCACCATACCCACGGTTGCTCTCTTGCCACCATCTCGAGAACCACCTAGCCCCTGGTTGGAGACACCATCCAGGTTCACACCGCTGTTTGCCGCTGAAGCCCGCTCGAGCTTCTCAACTTTGTCAGCTAGAGCTTTCTGACCAACTGCAAAACCTTGCATAATGTTGATCAGCTCGTTCATCTTGTCCTTCAGCTCGAGGATATCAGTATTCGGAAGATCCATCAGTCTGGGAGTATTGTGCCTGGTGAAGTATCTGTGAGGACGAGTTGAGTGCAAAGGTACAGCTCTGCGAGCACGAGCAATGATTCCTGAAACAATCAAGCACGTTAGCAACAGATACCTGCAAAATAAAACACAAGTTATTATGATCATGCATGAATGCAGTGTTTATCCACATGAGGAACACTTTGTCTCTCGATCCTGGCTTCATTGAGACAAATAATAATCCGGCAGCGATATTCTGACATTCAGCACTTGATTTCATCATACAGATCAGAGATATATGATTTAGCAAAATACCCCCAACCACGTGTGTGCTTGTGTGAGTGCATACGGCAAAGCAAATAAAGCTTGAAGATCAATCACTGAATGAAAACAACCATCACATAACAAAATGCACAATAAGTGCCATAGTCATACATCAAATCAGATACAAATCTCCAGAATCGGGAAAGAAATACAAGCAAAATGAATTCCGTCAACAAGCCTGACGGTAATCCAACACAAATGACAAAGCTAGCCTGATGAGGGTCCCACCGATGGCCCTATCTCAGCTTCCATCTTCGCGAACTCTACGGCGAACCTGAGCTCGGTGTTCTCCTGCTGTAATCTCCCCACCTCCTTCTGGTGAATCTTCATCTGCCTGAAGTAATGATCTCTCTCTGCCAGGTAATGATCCCTTTCGGCGATGATCTTCGCTTTCTCTGCTTCCCACTCTGCAGCGAGGACTCTAGCTCTGGCGTCTCTCTGATCTCGCACGAGGATTTGCCTCCTCTTTTCATCTTCAATGACCTTCGAGGCTCTGGCTAGCTTCTCCTTAGTGATGTCATGCTCTCTGGTAGATGACGCTAAAGCTTGGCTGATCTTCCCGTAGTAGGCAGTATCCATCTCAAAGCGCTTTGCTTCCAGGGCATGTCGCTTATCTTGATCTTCCATCTTCACTTTGATCTCCTGGTTGGCCATCTGAATCCGAGCAACACTCATCTCCAATTCCGCTTTCTCTGCAAGCAACTGATCTCTGGCTCTCTTCATCTCGAGGAACTCTTCCATACTGACAGAAGAACTCGGACCCTCAATCATAGGACACCAAGGATCACCTCCCGGAAATGGTAGAAGTGTGATCTCTATCCTCTTCCGCAACCAATCATCAAATAGAGGAAAATACCAACTGTTGACCTTGCCATAAGGGACTTTACCCTTCCTCTGGATATCACGCCACTCATCCAATACTTGCCTCAGCTTGGCCTGATTACCATCAATCGGGAAGTAAAAAGACTCCTGAATCTCTCGACTGAGAGGAGGACCTTCTACAGCAAACCCCATCTGTCTCCTGAGAAGCACCGGGTTGTAATTGATGCAGCCCTGAACTCCCACAAGAGGCACATTGGGAAGACTCCCACAACTGTATATAAAATCCCGTCCAGCCATACCATTATGAGTCCAAGCGATGTCAGCAGCCCGCAAACCCATCAACCTGAATGACCACCTGACAGTAGGATCAAGATGAGCAAAAGCACCTCGGGAAGGCAAATACCCCATAAACCACCTGAATAGCAACTGAGCACAGCACCGGATCAAACCCCCTCGTCGCTTCTCGTTCCTGTTATGAACCGAGTAATAGACATCTCTGATCAGAGTAGGAATAGGATTTCTCTGCATGAACAATCTGATAGCATTATGGTCCACAAAGCTCTTCTGATTAGGAAACAAAATAATCCCATAAATGCTCACAGCCACCAAAGCACAAACCGTCTTCCAATTACCCACTGCAGCATGTTCCTTGGCATTAGCTTCCAAGAAACTCAAATGAAATCCAGGTAATTTCCCCTTTTCCTTCAAACCCTCCTTGATCATTTCCGGACTCAAATAAAGAGCACGGGAAATCCCAAGGACATCAGGCTCCACCCTAGTAGTATGGAAAGGAATCTGATCACGGATCTGCATACCCAGGATGCTAGCATAATCCTCCATCAGAGGCCCCAACAAATAATCTGGAAAAAAAAAACATCTCAGCCCCGGATCATAGAACTGGAGAAGAGTATGAATGGCGCTCCTGTCGCTGTCAGTGAGTCTGAAAACCATCTTCAGGATACCACCGTATGCCTCCCTGAACATCCCCACATGGTCGGGTGTAATCAATGCTATCATATCTCTCAGCACACCAATCTCTGGGTCGAAGAAACTGTAGGCAACATCATGCTTCAAACCGGTCCTCATATCTGAACAGAAAGTCTCTCTACCAGGATCTCGATCAAAAATGTCCCTGCATATGGGTAAACATGTGTTAGATGCAGGTAAATGCATTATGAAATGATGCTGATGAATGAATGCAATGCATTGCCATCCTCCAAGTCATCTGATCATCTGCACTCTGAGTTACAACCCTGATTTCTGAACCGATCACAACCATCTGAGGGAACATGTAACCACAAATCCAACTCAAAGGTTCCGAAATAAACGGAACTGACTGATACACCATCATCATCACCAAACAATCTTTGAGCAGATACCCAATAATCTTTGAATCGGCCCGGGGAATCCTGAAATAAACGGATCCCCACTGATAAATAACTCGGACAGCATTTCGGCGTCTCAGGAATAAATGGCCATAAATCCGACTTATAAATAGGACCCTGATCAACGGAACCAAAAGTCACCATCTGAGTCACCATCTGAACATGCATCCGAAAGAATCACCCTCCCCTCACAGGTAAATCCTAATCAGGTCATCCTAAGGCGGATAATAGTCTCGACAATCGGGCAAAGATACTCAATGGGTTTGCCCTTTCGGGTGTGCCATTGTAGCTCTCTTAAGATCGTCTAAACCAAAGATCCGGGAAATGATCGGTCACCAGAGTCAACAGCTCAGATGAAGTAACTCAACCAAAGTGGAGTACCCCACAGAGGAAAGCACTATCAAATGAACCTCGTCCGGCTTGTGGTACATCACGTTGCCAGGCACATGTTGACCTAACATGAAGGAGGCAACATGAGACCACACTAGTCCTAGGTGTATACTCGGGCCTGGGTTTTAGCCCCACTCAGAACACCCATCCCAAAACCAAGGAACCACCTGCACAGAGGACGGCAACAACATGATAGTATGATGCATGCAAATATTTATGCAAATATATACACTGTTAGAATAATAAATGCAATAAATAAAGAAAAACAAGCAACCTAAACTATCCTAGCACGCTAGGAAGGACTCGCTTAGGGAAGATGGACCAGCACAGGTCAACATCTTGTTGGAATCCCCAGCAGAGTCGCCAGCTGTCGCATCCGCGAAAAACAACCGGCGGGCTAAAACAAAAACAAACAGAGCCGCCACTGCGCGTTATTTATCCCAAAATAGGGAAAGGAAACGCTCAGAGAAACCTGGAAAAAGCATGGTCTCGCGACCAAAGAGAAAGGGTAAGGGAGTCGGTTACGCAAGGGGAAGGTATTAGCACCCCTCACGTCCGTCGTACTCGACGGGATCCACGTTCTAAAAGAAAGAAAAGGTTGCTAAAACATCACACACACACAAGGAACGCGGGTGGGGTTAAGAGGAAGAGGGCTCGCTAGGACATCGCGTCCTATGCCTACGTATCTCGTCTGGAACGAGAATCAGAGTTGCCGTAGTTCGGCTCACGCACGCCAAACAGGACACACACAAACACAGGCAAACATGGAACCCGAACGCCAATCGCTGGACTTACATCAGCATCCGAACCAAAACAGACACACACTGGAACCCAGATGCCACTTGATGGACTTACACCGGCTTCCAAGCACACAACAAGAACAAACAAACAACAAGTTGCTAAGGAGTCGGGAACTCGAGCCTAGCAATTGTCAGACAAACATACAAAAAAGAAAAAAAGTGCCCGGAGAGGTCTCGCACGACCTCCTGCCTACGTACCTCATCTGGAACGAGGATCAGGGCGACGTAGTTCCCCTGAAAGGGATAGAAATTCTAGCCAGATACAAAGGGAGACACACTACCAGGGAGCTGGACTCGAGCCTAGTGTTATCATGCATCATTGCCCTATGTAAAGGTTTCTATCCTGACTTGCATAAGCAAGCTAATCCTAACCAGGAAAAACAAGCATGCAATCATAAACAAAACAAAGCAAGTATTTCACATAGCACACACTATATCCAATCAAGTGAGGCTCAAACAAAGGGTTCGACTGCCAAGGCAAGTCATCTGTACAAGGGTAGAGTTAGCTCTTAACCTTGCCATTGAGAGGCTAAGGTGAAGCTGATGAAAGGTGAGTGAAGATGAGACTTCACAGCTCTTATCCCTGGCCAGGGAGAGCTTCAGACAAAGGAGCGTGGGTCCAGAATGGAGGGACCCTTCTACGCTCAAGACTCTGACACAACTGTACAAAGTACAAGATCTTGGGTTAATGTCCCAATGCGTCAACACAGTGGTGTGAGCAGAGGGACGACTCAACAGAATAGTGGGAGATAGATTGCATATCTCTTTGATCCACCAATTGCCTTAATCAAGGTCTTTACCTGCTTGGCACAAAAGTAAACAAGCACAAACATCGCCTCTTAAGGAGGACTTCAGACAGTTGCCTGGCCAAGTAACAGGCCAGGTCTTCCAGACTACATGGAGAATAGGAAGTCTACCTCAATTGGTTTAAAAACCAAGCAACAGCAAGCAAGTTCTCAAGGAACTGTAAGCAACTAAATGTACCTGAAATCAATCAAGTATCATCAGTACTCAGACAAATCAACAGTAAACAGCAAATGTTAATCTGTACAATCAAACACAAGTTAATGCACATAAGTGAAAGCCATGAGCTCAAACTCAAGCATCAAACCCTACAACACAAGGTCAATGTTAGTTTACAACATCAAACAAACTCAATTTACAACTTGAATTTTCCCCTTTAGCCTTTTGCATTTCAACCTGAAAATCCAAACCAAACATGAGAAACTAGACCACTAGGCCAAGCCTAGGGTCCAAAGGAGAGGAAAAAATCAAAACAGCAAGTGAAAATTATCCAAAATCACATTAAAACAAATCAAAAGCAAATGCAATTGGTCCCATGCTCATATCAATCACCATTATCCTTTTATGCACAAAAAGGTATCACACATGCAATTTGCAACCTCAAATGACCAAACAGAATGACCTCAATCAAATCCATACCAAAACCCTTCAATTAATTCCACAAAAATTCAAGTATCAACAGAACATATCCAATGAATAGCATGTCAAATTTCAGCTCATTTGGATCAATGGAAGTAGGTCAATGAAAATCAAGAAGTTCAGACAATTTCAAACAAGCCAACACAAGGTATCCAAACAAGCATCAACTTCCAAAAATCAAAAAACAGTGACAATACAAGATAAATGAATGGGATCAAAACCACAATGACCTATAATGTGTCTACACTCCACATGTCGAATTCCACATCCATCCAATACACCATGAGAATTTCACAAGCAAAATGCGAACATGTGTCACACAATGTCACCAAATGACCATACAGAGAAGAAAATTATCAATCAAATAGAAAATGATATCAAAAATTCCAGAAAAACTTACATGTGATCTCAACATTCATATGTTCAACCATGCAAAATTTCAGCTCAAATCAACATCCCTAAGCATTTTAAATAAAATCAGGAAGTTCATCAAGCTTGGTGTGACACAAATTGTCACACCTCTATTCAAAAATTCATATCTCAACATCCAGGCATCCAAAAATTACAAACTCTACATGAAAATCACCATCAAAGTGTCCAGAACATGCACAAAAAATTTCATCCATTTCTTTGAAAGCATCATCATTTTATGAAAGATATGGCAAGACATATACAAAATGAACACATTGAATCAATCCCTAAGCATTTTAATTTTCCACACATGCACAAAAATCACAAAAATCATGATTAAATTCTACACATTACAAGGAGCATCATGAAAAAAACCTCACTCAATTTGGATAAAAAATGAGTGAGTTATGATTTTCTAAAGATCAAGCATCAAAAATGAAAAAGAAATTAAAAAGAAATAAGAAATAAATCCAATTAATCTGATAATGGCAAACTTGTAATACTTAAGAACTTGGCCAAAACGGCGCCGTTCCACTTAAACGCAATGGCGCGTTTCTATTGGTTGAGGCATGGCGGGAAACACATTTTAAAACCAAGCCAGGCGGATATAGGATCAAACGCGAGTTTCATCGGTTCTTCACCAAAACATCACCAGAATTTGCAGAAAATGAAGAACAACAAATTCTCACCAAATTCAACAAACTTATAATCATTAGAACCGTCTTCCAACAAGGATTAAAGATATGTAAACGATTTAACCTAACTCTAAGCATAACGACGGGATCGAGTGAAAAAAGAATCACATCCAAACATTCAAACTCAGATTTCTCATCCAATACTCAATCAAATTAAAAACTATAAGCATCATGAAGATCTACACTGCAAGGCCTACAAAACGCATATCATGATTCACACAATTAAGGAAATCGAATTGGCACCTTATGATGATGGCAGCTGCGAATCTTGATGTTTCCACGCGTAATTCACCAAAACAGATGATGCTTATTGATGAAGAAGTTGAATGGAGTGATTAGGCTAGCTCGAAACAGCACCAATTGCAAGAATCTTCAAAACTCCATTGTTGTGTAAGCTTTGAACAGTCCACTTTCTTGAAGCTTTAGCCACGAATTCAGCAAAACAGTCACTCACAATTGCTTATGGAGTGTAGATCCAATGAACACGGGCAAGTTTGATGAAGAAATCCACAAGAATTGATGAAAAAGTGTGATGAAGTTTTTTGGAGAATTTGAGAGAATTGGAGGGAAATTCTGTTATGATCCTTGAGAAATGTGATGTGTTTAACAATTTCTGTTATGATTAACAATATATACCCCTGCTAATCCATTCCCTTAATCACAATTATCAAAAATCCAAATGATTAGTGTTAATTGCATTTTAAGTGAAAGTCCAAAAATGACCTTCTCCAATTGGCAATGTAACAGTAAAATGAATGTTCACACAAGTCACATTTGATATTTGGAGTGTGTTGGAAGTGGTTTCATGTACCAATGCCTTGTAAATGTCAAATTCACTATGCCATGCCAAAAATACACATGAATTCACTTGGAAAATGACTTTTTGCCATGCCTTCTTTTGATGAATTTTGATTATGCAACATGAAAGTACATGTGAAATGTGGTTTGCTCCAAGAAAAATCACTCAAATTGGACATTCCATGTGAAAGTTATGCCACTTTGATTTTAGGCATTTTTGGAAAATGAATGGACCATATCTTGTCAACCATACATGGGAAATTCAAGTTCTTGGACTTTTTGGAAAGGTGAGAGCAAGATCTACAACTTTCATGTTGAACAAAAATCCATTTGAAGCTTTTTTGGACATGTAATTTTGTGGTGAAAAACTTTCCATTTTTGGAAACTTCCATTACAAGTCACTTTCTATTTTTGGCAACTTTTCTCCTGACTTTATTTTCTTCATTCTTGAGGTTTGAAATGTCAAATGAAACTTGTTTAGACATGAATGAAGTGTATCCAACTCTCTCCCACCTCCAAATCCATAAAATCAAGCACAGTTGACCACAGTTGACTTTTTCAACTGATAGATGAATTTGGCAATGCACTGATCAAGCTGAGCCCCAATTCTCTGATGAAATGGCTCAAGGATGAAACCCTAGCCTCCATAAGCTCAATATAATCACATGATGATCCCCATATCCACTATAGACCCCACCTCCTTGCCATGCCCTGATTGGCCCAATGCAGATGATTAGGGTTGACCAGTGGTCAAAACCCTAATCTCAAGGTGTATGATCAAACTCTTGAACCTCTTGGATAATATCAATACCATGATGATGATGATGTACCATTTCAACCAAGATCAAGACCAATCCCCTTGAGAATCATGAAACCCTAATTCATAGCCCAATCCTCAGATGGCTAATGATCAGTCAATAAAACCCTAGGCTTGCATCATAACCTCTTATCTTCTGACCAAGACTTAGGAGGATGATTTACACAATGTAACCACATGATATGCAATATGCAATGCCTAATGACCTACAAATGACATGCAATATATTATGCTAGTCCCAAGAGAGGAGGGCAAATTTTGAGGTGTTACACCTATATCTGATAGCAAATGGGTTAGTCCTGTACACGCAGTACCAAAGAAAGGAGGTATAACAGTTATCGAAAATGAAAAAGGAGAAACTATAACCAAACGAATCGAATCGGGATGGAGAATATGCATTGATTATAGAAAGCTAAACAAAGCAACCCGAAAAGATCATTTTCCTTTACCATTCATAGACCAGATGTTAGAACGATTAGCAAAGCATTCTCATTTCTGCTATCTAGACGGTTACTCAGGCTTCTTTCAAATACCAATTCATCCTGATGACCAAGAAAAGACAACATTCACATGTCCTTTTGGTACCTTCGCTTATCGACGAATGTCGTTTGGCTTGTGCAATGCTCCTGCAACCTTCCAAAGGTGCATGATGGCAATATTCACCGATTTTCTCGAAAACATCATGGAAGTCTTTATGGATGACTTTTCCATATGCGGGCAAAGTTTCGAAGAATGTCTGGAAAACCTAGAAAGAGTTCTAGAACGATGTGTAAAAGTAAACCTAGTACTTAATTGGGAAAAATGTCACTTTATGGTACAAGAAGGAATTGTTTTAGGACACATTATATCAAATAGAGGAATTGAAGTAGACAAAGCTAAAATAGAAGTAATCGAAAACCTTCAACCTCCGAAAACTGTGAGAGAAGTACGAAGCTTCTTAGGACATGCCGGTTTTTATCGACGATTTATTAAAGATTTCTCTAAAATAACTAAGCCTTTAACCGGATTATTAATGAAAGATGTTGAATTCATCTTCGGCAATAAATGTTTAGAAGCATTTCAAACGCTTAAACAAGCATTAATCTCCGCGCCCATAATGCAGACTCCGGATTGGAATGAACCATTCGAAATAATGTGTGACGCAAGTGACTACGCCGTAGGCGCTGTTTTAGGACAAAGAAAGGATAAAAAACTCCACGTCATATATTATGCAAGTAGAACTCTAGATGAAGCACAAATGAATTACGCCACGACCGAGAAAGAACTTCTAGCAGTAGTATTTGCACTAGATAAATTTCGTTCTTACTTGGTCGGAGCTAAAATAATCGTTTACACTGACCATGCTGCCATTAAGTACCTCCTAACAAAAAAGGACGCTAAACCTAGACTCCTAAGGTGGATCTTGTTGTTACAAGAATTTGATTTGGAAATCAAAGATAAAAAAGGAACTGAAAACGTAGTAGCAGATCACATTTCTAGACTTGAAAATCTGGAACCAGAAAGAACATCGATCAACGATGACTTCTCGTACGATAAACTTATAGCTAATTTGGAAGAAAATAGAGCTGATGAACAAGTAGAGACCACCTTGGCTGTATGCGTTACACCATGGCACGCCGACTTTGTCAATTATTTAGCCGCCGGAATAGTTCCACTTGATTTATCCTACCAACAAAAGAAACGATTCTTCCATGACATAAAACATTATTATTGGGACGACCCTTTACTTTTCAAAAGAGGCCCCGATGGTATTTTCCGTCGATGTATACCTGAAGAAGAGATAGAAAGTATAATCCAACATTGTCATTCCGCTCCTTATGGTGGACACACAAGTACATCCAAGACCTGTTCTAAAATCCTACAAGCCGGTCTTTATTGGCCAAACATATGGAAGGATGTGCATGCTGCTGTCAAGAAATGTGATAGATGTCAACGCACATGAAACATATCTAGACGTGACGAAATGCCACAAAAGGGCATTTTGGAAGTAGAGATTTTCGACGTGTGGGGAATAGATTTCATGGGACCTTTTCCACCTTCTTTCGGTAATAAGTACATACTCGTAGCGGTTGAATACGTATCAAAATGGATTGAAGCTATAGCTTCTCCAACAAACGACACATGAGTAGTAACTAGACTCTTTAAGAATATAATCTTTCCAAGATTTGGTGTCCCAAGAATAGTAGTCAGTGATGGTGGATCGCATTTCATATCTAAGATACTCGAAAAACTATTGTTTAAGTATGGTGTAAAACATTGAGTAGCGACACCTTACCATCCTCAAACCAGTGGACAACTGGAAGTGTCTAACAGAGAAATTAAACAAATATTGGAAAAAACAGTCGCCACCTCAAGGAAAGACTGGTCATCAAAATTACCCGAAGCTTTATGGGCATATCGAACTGCTTACAAAACTCCCAGAGGAACAACCCCATTTAGGCTTATTTATGGTAAATCTTGCCACCTCCAGGTAGAATTAGAACATAAGGCCTATTGGGCTATTAAAATTTAAATTTAAACTATAAGGCCGCCGGTGAAATGCGAGTCCTTGATATAAACGAATTAGAGGAACTTAGACGAGACGCTTACGAAAATGCCAGAATCTACAAAGAAAGGACGAAAAAATGGCATGATAAGCGCATATCAAGGAAAACTTTCAAACAAGGCGACGTAGTCCTGTTGTTTAACTCTAGACTTAAGTTATTCCCAGGAAAACTACGATCTAGATGGTCAGGCCCTTTCCAAGTTACTAATGTTTTCCCTAGTGGAGCTGTGGAAATTAAAGGCAAATCTATGGAAGCATTTATCGTAAACGGGCAGCGTCTGAAACATTATCACTATGATGAAAACAATGAAGACTCGCAAGTCCTGAACTTAGACGTATTGTCTCCTAAACCTATAGATTAACATTTACTAATTTTATGTCGAGCTTGCGACATTAAACAAAGCGCTTCGTGGGAGACAACCCACAACTTTCTATTTTATTTTCTATTTTTATTTTATATTTTTTTCTTCTTTGATTATCCCTTTTGATTTTATTTAGTATTCATTCTTCATTTATTCTATTTTATAAAACTTTTCTTCTTTTCTTCTTTCGGCATCTGGCCAAATCCTGACTAAATTCTTGTTTTTCTTTTCTTTAGTTAACACTAACCTGATGGGACAAATTGATCGTATGGGTATCAAATTTAGAGGGAAAGCTCAGAAACAAAAGTTTGAAGAACTAGCAGAGAGAGATGCTACCTAGTTTCTATGTTGATGATTGGGCAATGACTGCCCTTGGACTAAGAGAGAGTGTCATGTATCTGCTGAGTCAAATAGGGTGGGAAACCACTCCTATTCGAAGACAATTTGTCACTTACCGGAGGCTAACTCTAGAATTCCTTAGCTCCCTATTCTATCTACCCAGCCATGGAAAAGGAATAAGCAGAGGTTTCACTCAGTTCAGGATGTTCAATATGGAGTATCAATTTAACATTCAAGACTTTACTAACCTTTTAGGGTTTCCTACCTCTTTTGATACATTCACCATGAGCCAAGAAGACCTTTTTGAATATAGAGAACTTGAATATTTTTGGGGAAGTTTAACGAGAAATGATGACCCTGAGGAGCATGAGTTTCTTTCTGGAAACATACATAACCCAGCTTTTCGTTATTTCCATAAAATCCTAGCACACACTCTTTTTGGGAAGAAATCAAACATTACCACAGTTTCACGTGATGAACTCTTCATCATATTTTGTGCTTCCCAGAACCGCCCAGTGAATGGTGCCACTTATATGTTGGCGAATTTTGACCGCCTTATTCAAGATGACCGAGCACCAATTCAAATAGGCGGATTGATAACCATGATTGGTAATGCTATCGGATTACGCCAACCCATGCTTGACTTGAGCCCTTTTTGTGGCATTGCGCCTATGAGTATACCCTTCCTCTTCAACACTATGTTTATAGGAAACCTAGGGCCTGAAGAGTTTGAGCTAATAATTAACAACCAAGTTCTTTGCCTATTCACCTTGCCTAGTCCGATGACTAGTGTTCATAACCGAAACAATTGGCTCTACAACCTGAATGGAATACCCTCCCCTGTTAGATCTATTGAATCCATCCAAGACTATGAGATTTGTGACGACCAGATTCCTTATGCTGAGTCTGACCCTCAGACACCATCTGGTTATTATGATATTGACTCTCCACCTCATCCTATCCCGACCGAAGAGTCGGCAATACCTGATCTTAGACATCATATGCCCGGAACTGATTATAACACCGCCATTCAAGCCTTGATGTCAGAACAAGAAGCCATCAGAAAAGAGCTAACTAATATGGGACATGAATTTCTAGGATACATGAGCAGTATGACAAATCAATTCCACGAGTTGCTAAACCGTGTTAACTCCTTTGCTCCTCCGGCCAAAGATCCTACAAGTGGCTAGAAGTTTTTAGTTAATTAGTTTTAGTTTTAGGGAAGCTATAGTTTCGTTTAACATTGTCTTAATCTTAGTATTTGTTTTCCATGTTTTCTTTTACCTTCAAATGTTACATTATGTTTATTTTATGAAGCTATTGCATCATTGGTTTATTTTATTTTATTTTGTTCTATGCAATATCTACAATTATCAATAATGATCTTTACTGTATGCTACTTACATAGCCTATTAGAGAAAAAAAAATATTTACACTATGGGGTAATAGAATAGCATACATGGTATTTCTAAAATATAACAATAGCAAAATATAATAAACATAAACAAAAACAAAAAAATATAATAATAAAAACAAATTATGAAGCACCCACGTAAGTGACCGTTGCAAGCTGACTGGTGTGACGAGCGTCACACAAGCCATCACGGTCGTCACGCAAGTGCATGTGACGCCCGTAACACCTTCTGTCACGAGCGTGACAACTCCAAAATAGGTGAACGTTGGTGACCGTTGGGGACACGACCATTACCCACCCACCTTTTTATTTTCCCCATTCATTCACCTTTACTCCATCCCAATCACATTCATCCATATTTATTTTCCTTTCACCCACTTCTCTTCCAACTTCCAAAAACTCTCCCTATAAATACCTACACTCCATTTCTCCCTAAACCACACCATTCCAACAAACTACTCTATACAAATACATTTTCACCCTTTTTCATTCTTTCAACCCACCTATCGATATGGCGGAAAACCAACAATTCGGAAATATCATCTTCCGATCCGAAGATGATAACTATCAACGAGAGCAATTCGATCGGTTTCAACAACGAGGTGTCATCTCTACTAGGTATCCTGATTTAAATTGTTTACAAGAATTAGGATTACTTCAAGGTGTGCAATGGATGCTTCGGCTTGCTGATTTAACTTTTCTTTGCACACACAATCAACCTACCTACCCATCACTCACCTTAGAATTTTTAAGTTCTTATTCATACACCACTCCACCCGGTGAAGACGAGTACTTAATCGGTACCACAACTTTCCGCATGTTCAACACCGAGTACTCACTATCCCAGGATCAGTTGAGTGCCATGCTACAGTTCCCTGTAGGAGACCAAGTCCACCCAAGAATCCCTCTGAACTCACAGTGGCCCATAAACTCCTTCGACCTCTTTAGAAAAATATCCGGTGTGGAAACCGATAATTGGGATGCACTACTTGCTTCACACAAACATAACCCAACCATCCGGTATTTTATCCGCATTTTGCAAAACACCATTTTCGGTCGACCCAACAACAGCAAAGTCAATGCCAAGGAATTATTCTTCCTCCACTGCGTCTTTGCAATGGATACAAAGGTAAACGTCGCTTCTTTCTTATTTCACCATATCCACACCATATGTACTAGAGGCCTCCAACCTTTCGTGATTGGAGGATTAATAACCACCATAGCACTTGGCTTAAATTTAGGGGACCGACTTCAAAATTTACAAGCTCTCCCACCCCTATTTATGGATATAAGCTATTGTCGCTCCAACCGCTTAATCAAAAATAGGGTAGGCGGAAGGTATTATCTTATGGTGAATAACCAAGAAGTCCCAAGCGTTGTCTTGCCCAACATAGCCCTCACTGATGTCACCAACCCTGACCGATTCCTCTACGATCTGAATGCTCCCGAAGCTACCGAGCCTACACAAGCAAACCCGGCCCCGAACGAGTTTGAAGAAATGGAGCAAGGTGATCAAGGTCTTGAACAACAGT
This sequence comes from Lathyrus oleraceus, assembly GCF_024323335.1. Lineage (NCBI taxonomy): Eukaryota > Viridiplantae > Streptophyta > Magnoliopsida > Fabales > Fabaceae > Lathyrus > Lathyrus oleraceus. Next base: position 371,665,852 of record NC_066583.1, on the reverse strand, counting down.
CAGCCCCGCTTAACCCTTCCGATGATGCAACTGGTCCATCCTCCCGACGTCGTCGAAGAAGGCCAACAACTAATGATGACATCATGGATGTTATTGATGTTATGCATGCGTAGAATAACAAAGTGATGCAACTGATGCGCCAGATGCAACAACAACAGGAAGCGAGGAATGCAATAACCGACCAGCGGTTCACCGATTTGCTCAGCAGGTTTGATGACTTAGAGGTTCATCAACGATCACCGGGGCCGAGAACAAGAGAGCGTCGGCAAAATTAAGCATATTTATCTATTTATTTCCTTTCTTTTCGCTTTTCTCTAAAAACATTGGGGACAATGTTTCATTTAAGTGCGGGGGGGAAAAACTTTGTTTCCGTTATGATTATTTCTTTTCCAACATTCCTCTTTCAAGTATGTTATCTTCCCTTTCATTGTTATTTCCCTTATCTAAATATAATATATTTATTTTAAGTCGAGTCCCTAGTGTGAAAATTTTGTATTATCTTTTCCCCTCAATTTTCTTGAGCCAAAAAAAAAAATTTAACACTTAACACACTCAATAAGTATAAAGGTTGCTTATTTTATCAAACTTAAGTAAAATTAAGACGAAAATTATTACCGCCCCAACGCTCTAAAAACCTCAACATGTTAGATCGGGAAAAGTACCTATTATATCAATCCCTTGAACTTTTAGTTTTATAGTAACCCCGAGTAGTTTATACGAGAAGTCGGCACCATCTTAATAGCAAATTACGTGGAGAGCCGATGAATATAAGTGAATGATTCCCAAAACAACAACAAAATATATATATATATATATATATATATATATATATATATATATATAAGGAAATGCACTAATTAAGTTAGGTGATCCTTACCAGATCATTTAATCCAAAGGTTGCAGAGCCTACAAAAACATTGTATGAACGATCCATTGTGAGTTGGTTCAGCGGTTTCTGGTGCTGAACTTGGTAGGGCGGACTACGGTCCGATCCCCCGCAATCTGCAATGGACTAAATGACGAAGTTATCCAACTTATGTACCTGAACTTCAAGCTAAAGAGGGGATCAGAATCACTAACCGGTTACTCCACTATGTGCGCGAAAAGATAAAGGGCTTAATGTGATTTCGCTAGAATGAAAACGGGTGAAATAAGAGTAAAGGAACTAGAATAGCTATAATAGCGTGACTCGAACTGGTTTGCATAAGGTGGGGTTATCTGAGGTTGTAACGGTAGTTGTTGATGTTAAGATTAAGCTCAGGCTATTTCTAAATGAGATTTACTTGCAACCTAGCGCGAATTGATGTGTGTTTAGAAATTTCATCTGGCTAATATTTTAAAACGATTTCTATACTATATCTTGCTTGAGGACAAGCAAAAGTCTAAGTATGGGGGAGTTTGATAACATGAAATAATATCACACTTTTGGTATTTTCCTTCTATTTATTCCAGGCAACATTATTTGAAGCATACGTGGAAAAGAAAGAAAAGGAGGTGCAAAAAGATGATAAGAAGCAATTTCCACTAAAGCCCAGCCCACAACTATCAACTAGAAGCGCTGAAGCTGTGACGAGCGTCACGCCCCCCTGCTTTGTGTTACGAGCGTAACACATGGTGTGACGAACGTCACACCCCCATTCCTATATTTTTGGGTTTGACGCGTAACAGAAGCACGTTCTTCCTCTTTCTTCGCTTGACCAGTTGACGTGAGGAAACCTACTGAATGGAAGAAACGGTCACTTGATGGATTGATATAAATAGGACCAATTGTGGAACCCTGCAGCTCTCGCTCAATTTTCCAGTTTTCGGCACCGCATTATTTTTTACTGTTTTTCTTATTTTCCAGCACTCTACTTTCCTAGCAATTTTTATTTCCTTTCCTTTTCTAGTCAATTTTAAAGCATTCAATTAATTTTCTCACAATAGTTTCTACACCGGAAACTATTGTGTAATTTTTACTGGATCTAACCTTACGTTAGATCATAGTATTTTATTCCTTCGTTTTTATTTTCTTGTCCGATCGAAGATTGTAAGAACAAATCCAACCGGTTTGTGGTGGAGAGTTCAAGCATCGAAGCTAGGAATAATCAAGACTTCTATTAATTTTACAGGTTCTTTAATTTTATTGTTTAAATTTATATATGCTCTGCACTGCTATTTATTTATACTGTCTGTCTGATATGGCTGTATGTAAGCATAATTATTGTTTAGGCTTGTTTAGCATGTCTGGCTAAATAAACTTAGATATCGGTATGTAAAGTAAGCGGAATGAAGGAATCAAAACTAAGTTGGTTTAATTTTGTTTAAAAACATAATCACTCTTTTTATGGTCTCAATTTACAGAGTTAATACCAAGGTTTTTGTACGAGAGTAAAAGACATAAAGAAGTTAAAATCAATAGAACGACGGTTTGAGCTTTTAACTGGACAGTGTAAATTGGACATTAATTTTAAATCAGGGCGAAAGCAATTTTTAGAGTTAATTAAATTTTAGTCATTTTCAAAAAGTATTTTTAAAGGTTAAATGTGAGGACGAGAGTTAAGCATTTTAGTTTAATTATATAACCTAAGTCAAACGAGCGAGAGTTTGAGACAAGGGTGTTTAAATGGTTAGCATTTTCTTAAAAAGAGTTTCTATAGATTCTATTGTTTTCAAAAAGTGATTTTGGACTTAACTAATTAGTGACAGCGCACGTTAATATAAAGTCATAGTCTATTCAACAGAGCGAGAGTTTGAGAAAAGGCTTTTAAATCAATAGTGTCTACTGAAAAGATTTATTTTAAAACTACGAAACCAACGAAGATTTGATTCACTAATTACGACGAACTGCATACCGATATCCGCTTATTTGATATTTAATCTAGATCTTATTTTAGTTTTATTTTTCCCCCTAATCAACAAAGTATCATCCTCCTTAGCTTTACGAAGTAACCTTAGAAAACGGTATATCGATTCATAAGTCCCTGTGGGATCGATATCTTTTATTACTACGCGATTAGACTGTGCACTTGCAGTTAATACCCCAATAGACTCATAAAGTCGCGATCAACTGCCCCAGCATTGTGGATACAAGGACGACCCAACAAGCAGCTATACGAAGGACTGATATCCATCACATAGAAGACGGTGTTGAAGGTTTGTGATCCAATCTGAATTAGCAATTCTATTTCTCCAAATACCGATCTCTTAGAACCATCGAAGGCTCTCACCACAAGATCGGAAGGCTTCAAGATCAAACCTTCTACATCTAACCTTGACAGGGCTCTCTTGGGTAGCATATTGAGAGAGGAACCTGTATCCACCAGAACATGGGATAACACAGTGTCTTTACACTCCATCGAGATGTGCAAAGCCTTGTTATGATCGTGTCCAGCTGGCGTCAAGTCAGAATCAGTAAAACCCAACCCGTTGCTTGTATGAACATTTGCAACGATCCCTTCTAGTTGGTTCACTGAGATCTCCTGAGGCACATATGCAACATTAAGGACCTTCAGGAGTGCCTCCCTGTGTGCCTCCTAACACAGCAGGAGTGAGAGAATAAATATCTTGGATGGCGTCTGAATCAACTGATCGACTACCTTGTAATCGCTTTTCTTTATAATTCTCAAAAGTTCGTCCACATCCTTCGCAAAAGCAGGCTCAGAGCCAGCCTGTGGTGCAGAGGTACCCTCATTCACAACTTGCTTGCCTTTGGCCTTCGCCGCGGCGTCAACACTATCAGGTTGGGTAACCGGTGGTGAGAACAGTCTACCACTTCTGGTGAATCGCCCGATTCCACCAACATTGTCCACTGCGGGATCTTTTATCTCAATTCCAGGTTCAGACTTCTGATCCTGCACCTCTTCTACTTTCAGTGGCTGCTCCACTCCATGATCATGCGTGTACACACTCCCCCTGTAATACCAAGGAATGGCCCTTTCGCTGGTGAAAGGTAAAGGACCAGGGGTCGTGATGGTCATAGTGGATTGATGTGGTTGCACTGGTGGTACCGGTTGCGCTACTGGCGCATTTATCTGAGCGGTCGGGTATAAAATTTTGATAGTGGCAACGTCACAGTCATACTCAAAAATCTTATTTATTGAAGTACAAACATCCGAAACATCGGAATCAAGTTCAGCAAGTACATCAGAATCAAACACCATGTTTGGAATATCAGCAACAACATCAGAAAAATTAATTACATCAATTGGAATTACAAAATCAGCAGGAACAACATTTGTAAATTCTTCAGCATCTTCAAGAAAGAGAGGATCAACATCTGCATTCTCAACAACCCCTTCAACAGACCTTTGGGCAGATAAGTCTTCATCTTGGAGGATACCATCATCAAGCAAGGCTGGGATACCTTGTTGCAGCTTCACACAACCCCCACTCTCTGCAACACAACCCAAACAACCGCTCCCACAGCCGGGGAAAACATCTGCCTTTAGCAAGTATTCTTTGATTTCTAACAGCGGAGTCTTCAGCTTCAACACCTCCTTGATTAATTTGACTTCTCCTTCAACCATGTTAACATTTGCTCTACCATGCTGCGACATAGGATTGTTGACAACATTAGGAGCCGGCGCAAAGTTAATGGCCTTTGAAACAATAAGGTCCTGAACTACGTGCTTAAAAGCTTTGCAGTTCTCAATAGTGTGGCCAGGTTCCCCAAAGTGGAAACTACACCTAGCATTGGCGTCATAACCCACTGGAAGCCTGCTAACGAGACGAGCCAAAGTGCGTAACTGCACAAGTGTCAAATGTTGAAGGTTGGGAAGCAACTGGGCATACGACATCGGAAGAGTGTCGAAATGCCTATCCATCATCCTCTGTCTCTGTTGATAAGCAGGTCTGTTACCCTGTTGTTGTTGGTATTGATTTTGTTGACGTTGAGGTTGTTGTTGTTGCACTGGTGCTGAAGCCGGAATGGTCACTGCTGCAACATAAGGTTGTTGATGGTAATTCTGAAAGTTATTCCTCCGGTTACCCCTGTTCTGATAAGAAGATATGGCATTTGCATCCCCTTCTCTCCTATTCTGTCCTCCTAAGACTGGCTTCTTCGTCCCTGAGGATGATCCAACTCCATTTTGGATCTTACACGTCTTCAAGTAGTTCTCCACCCTCTCACCGGTAGAGAACACATCAGCAAAATTTGAAGCGTTGCAACCCACCAGACACTCCAAATAAGACCCGGGCAGTGTGTTCATAAACATGTTGGCCATCTCTTTTTCCAACATCGGAGGCTGAACACGGGAAGCCAACTCTCTCCAGCGTTGAGCATACTCTTTGAAGCACTCGTTGCTCTTGAGAGACATATTTTGGAGTTGAGCCCTGTCAGGTGCCATATCCTTATTGTACTGATATTGCTTCACAAAGGCCTCAGCCAAGTCTCTCCAGCAGCGAATATGGGCTCTGTCCAGCCTCATATACCACTCTAAGGATGCCCCAGCTAGGCTGTCCTGGAAGAAGTACATGAGCAGCTTCTCATCATCAGAATACGCGATCATCTTGCGGAAGTAAGCTTATACATGAGTCTTCGGGTAAGAGTTGCCATTATACTTATCAAACACGGGGACTTTGAATTTTGGCGGAACTCTCACGCCTGGGACCAACCCCAAGTCAGCAACATCCACACCAAGAGCATTCTGCCCTTCCACAACTTTCAACCTCTCTTCTAGTCTCTGAAACATAGGGTCCATACCATGGCCCGTGCCAAAGTCCTCCTGAAGCAGGGGGAATTGATCCTCCTGATCATCATGGATGGGTTGTTGACCAAGGTTACCATATGGGATTGGGATAGGCCCCGGTCCATTGGGTCCATTGGCCTCTCCAGCGGGAGGATCAGCCATAACCTCTGGTTGAGTAGTAGGGGGATTCCCCTGTACCAACAATCTAATCTCCTGTTGTCCCTGAGCCACTCCTTGGACCACTTCCATGAACTGATTCATGCGAATCCTCATCTCAGCGAGCTCTGCTTGTAAACCTTCCATTGCTCTCTATTGATTCCTTCGGGTACCGTATCGGTGAATGCCTGAGTCATCTATCCTAATAATGGAATACCAAATAAGATGAGAACACTGCGGCGATACCTGTTATGCAAGACATGCTAATGAATATGCAAATGCAATGACATGTTTATCAATTTCAAAGGGTATTCTACCCCTTGATTCCAGTCTCACATTAGATAAACAGTGTAAGAAAACCCCGACTAGAATCAAGAAGAAGATATAAACCCCTAGGAATAGATAAACATGATGCATGCAATGCTTATGATTTAATTTTTATATCAGAGGAACTTTAGAGTCTTATTTGCAAAATTTTGGAAATATTAAACGTTTATCACTTACGGAAATATCACGTCAATTAATATTTGGAAATGTTTTTACGCCAAAGAAGTACAGTCTTGGTAACCAAATACAATACAAGAGAGAAGGAAAATGAACATCATATGGATCCCTAAAAGCAATCGTCCAAAGCCCTCGAGACCGGAAGATAAGCTGCACGAAGCCTCTTCACCTCCCTTTCATAGGCTGCCTCCATATCTGCCTTCTCTTTGGCGAGTCGATCATACTTCCTCTTCCAAAACTTGGAAGACTGAGGAAGTAGAGAAGTCAATCCATCATCAGGATCATCAATAACCTGGTGCTCAAGAAACTCTATCAAAGCATCCTTCTCTTTGATCTGCTGAAGCAACTCCTCTCATTCACGGATCCAAGCACGCGAACGGTCTTCGTCTCTCAACTCCTCTACTCCTTGGCTAGGGAGGGTTGAAGGCCCAGCCACAACCAAAGGTGTGGGTCTTGGATACTCATAAGGCATGAGGTACTCGGAAGCTCTCCTCCTAAACCAAGAGGTATAGGGTTCCAAAGCGATACAGTTCTTCGGACCTGGCTCCTTCCTTCCTTTCTTATGGATCTTGCGCCAAGCGCGGACCATCCTGCCCTTCAAGCCTTGGGGATCTTTACCCTCCTGAAAGAACACACCCTCTAACAGAATGTTATTGGTTTTATCCTTTAGGGGGAACCCAAGCTGACGACGTGCCAAAATAGGGTTGTAGTTAATTCCACCGCATGTACCAAGAAGAGGTACATTGGAGAATTCACCACAAGAGTCGATAATCTGCACACTATCATATACACGGTTGTACCAAAAGATATCATCATTAGTGAGAGACATAAGTCTCGTGGACCACCGTAGACATCCTTTGTTCTCCTTGAAGGCGAGCGTCTGAGGCAAGTGCGAAATAAACCACTTGTACAACAGAGGCAAACAACACACAATGGTACCACCGCCCTTTGCATTCCTCATATGCAAAGAGAAATAAGTGTCACCCAACAGAGTAGGAACGGGATTAAGAGTAGAGAAAATCCTAATGGCATTCACATCCACAAACTTGTCGATGTTGGGGAATAACACTAGCCCATAGATGAGAAGTACAAATATGGCCTCAAAGGCGTCCTCACTCATGGCCTTCCCAAAAATAGTAGCTTGATCAATGAGGAAATCAGACGGGAGACCTTGAATTCCACCTTTGGTAGTCATATGAGCACCAATAATAGATTCATCTATACGCAACAGATCAGCAATCTCTTGAGATGAAGGAACTCTCTCCAAGCCACTGAACGACAACTGGTCTAGGATAGGTATGCCCACAAGATAGGCATACTCCTCAAGCGTGGGCAAAAGCTGGAAATCCGGAAAAGTGAAGCAACGGTACAAGGGATCATAGAAATGCATCAACACACTCATTAGACCTTCATCCACTTGAGTAGCCAGAATAGACAGAAGCTTCCCATAACGAGCCTTGAATTCCAAGGGATCTAATACATAGGATATCAAACTCCTTAACTCATTCAAGTCGGGTTGTCTGAAACTGTACTTCTTCGTATTCCTTCTTTGCTTATCCATGTCTGAAAATTTGCAAATAGACCTCTTAAGTTCCTTGAAAATTTTCTCATTGTTGATGATATGGATGTGTATGAATGCATGAATGCATGGATGCAACAATCACACTCAAGGATCAAGCAAATCACACCACAAAAGGTCATGGGATGGATCAAGTCATCCTTAATATCAATCATCCATTTTGGTGGATTGTGGTTTACACCTTATCAACACCCAAGTTCCATTGATATTAAGGATACACAAGAACTGATCAACCACGAATCAAGGGTTTGTTGCGAGTCACGAGCATGGAGTCTTGGTTTAGAACCACCCAAAGGGAGTGTACTATGGTTAAACCTGACAATCATGTTCTACAAGAGGTTCCAATAGTTATCATCCCATCTTTCGGACATTTTCGGATAAACAACTACTCGTATTCCAAAAATATTCTCAAGAGAGACTCTTATGAGTGTAGTATCGCGTAACAATCGTATCAAATCTTACACTTGAACGATCTTCGCACTACGTCCTAAAAATAGGCCAAGATGGGCGTGGTAAACTAAGGTCCTTGGCTTCTAAGGCATATATTGGAAAGAGTAATGCCTAACCACGACTACTCGTGTGACATTATTGATCCCAACATAACCTCCACCAAGTGAATGGGCTTGCAAGTCAACTTGCTAAGGAATAACTCCACACAAGTCAACAAGACTATGCCATTCTCCTATCCTAAGTGCACTCGAGTTCGGGTATAGAACTCATCTCACAAAGATCACCAAGCATACAAGGAATTAATATTCAAACAATTCAATCATTACATACAATACAGTAATCCCAAATTGCATAAAAATATGTCACAAAGCAATATACCATACAATACAACAAATATGAAAAGTAGGCAAAACCCACTAGGCAAATGATAGTCCCCAGCAGAGTCGCCACTTTTCTGTAGCGGGGTATTCGTTACCATTAGAGATATTGACTAAATCTAAGGTAAACCATATAAGTCGAGTCGTCACCGCACTTCTATCTAGAGTTGTCATGCAACATGGACCTATGTGTTAGGATTTACAAAGGGGAACATCTACCTAATGTTAGCATGCAAAGAATAGGGGGATTCTACCTATGTTATCATACAAAGGGTTCTACCTAATGGGTGCTACCTAAACGGAACAAGAGTCGACGGATGGAGCACGAAGAGGAGTTACAGATAAGGGTAGATGGCGATGCCGGAGGCAATCCACTTACAGGTAGATGGCGATGCCTGAGGCAATCGACTTACAAGATGATGGATGAATGCGTGCTGGTTCTGTTAAGTTTTGAAAATGATTACTCGACGTTGGATCGAGCTTTTGATCTTATTTTGAAATGGTTATCAGATGTTCGTTTTAATTATTGTATTAACAGGTGACTAAAGAAATAAAGGAATAAATATTATACACTTTATGGGAGAGGGGTACATTTGTTATGAATGGGGATTATTCATGGCAAACAAACAATAAGAATATATGCCTCATACATCATTCAAGTAGGCAACAGTTATCAATCAGATCGGATAAATAAACAATATATAATCAAACCAAAGAATCAAATAATGGAGCATTTAAACAATGCATGGGAGTATGAACATGTTAAATAATCAAGCAATAGAAAGCATGAATGAGAGAAACAAGTATAAAAGATAATAGATGAATCAAACAGATGAAAATATGCACACGAAGGGTCCACTGAATAATTTAATCAGGAAATGAGGTAAGACCAAATAAAATCAAGGTAAAAGGCCTCTAATACATGGCATATGAGATGAATGAGGGAGGATCAAAAGATCTCTTCAATTTCCATAAGCAATCCCTTAGTCAAACATCGATCATAAAGAAGTCAATTGAAAATTCAAGTCAACTGAAAATTCAAGTCAACTTAAAAAATAACAAATAAATAGCAAATTAATCAAGAAAATTATGGAAAATTAAACTAAATAAGGTGGGGTCAGGACATTATCATCCCCCAAAAAGATTTTAAATATAATGAAAATTGGCACGTGAATTAATTAAAACAAAACATAGGTCAAACCAAAAGTCAATTAATAAGACTAGGTTAGAAATAAATCAAGAATAAATAGTAAATTAATCAAAATTATGAAAAATTAAACTAAATAAGGTGGGGTCAGGAAATCATCATCCCCCAAAAAGATTTTAAAAATAATAGAAATTGGCATGTGAATTAATTAAAATAAAACAGAAGTCAAATTAAAAGTCAACCAACCAAACTAGGTAAAAAATAAATCCAAAATAAATTGAAAATGTGAAATAAAATTCCAAGAAAAGGTCATGTTGACCATGAGACAGTGGTCAACCTTCGTCCCAAAACTCAAATGCTAACAATAATTTTAAGTCATAAAAATAAAATCAATAAAAAAAAGTGTGTTAAAATGGACCATTTAGAATAAATAATTAAAATTAAATATTAATATTAAAAAAATACAAAAATAAAAATTATATAAAATTAAATAAGACGTTAAGAAAAGTGAAAAATATTTTTGGGTAATTTTATGGACGAAGAAAATATTTTAAATAAGAAAAAGAAATATGAAAATGGAAGGATTAATGGTGATGAACATGGTAAGCAAGCGTAGATATATCAAAACATGGTCATGGAAGAGATGATTACCTAATGGAAAATAGAAGTGGAATGGAATCTGATATGTGATGAAGCTTTGCCTCCTTGCCACGAAATTCCAATGCTCCTTTAGGGTTAGGGTTTCAGCTTCTTAAATAGGATGGATTAGGTGTTCTCATGGGCTTTTTAATAAGTGATTTATCCATAAGAATAAAAGTGTGAAGTGAGGTGTAAAATGTTATTATTTTGGGCCAAACTTAAGTGAATGGATGTCCAATGCATGGCCAAAAGAGGTAAAAAAAAACGTGACTGGTTTGTGCAGCATGCTTAGAAAATCTGATTGGGCCAGCCAGGCCCAAAATCTGCCTAGAAAATCAACTCATGGTGCCCACTTTAAATGAATGTATCTCTCAAACCATGGATCCAAATGAGATGATTCTAAAAGGATATGAAAGAGGACATGTAAAGTTACAATTGTTGTGAAGAAAGTATTTTTAAATAATGCCTTGAAGTGCAAGAAAACTGGCCAAGAAGTCTTGACAAATTTTGAAGATTTTGGACTTAGAAATTTTTCTAAGTGTCCTAAAAATATGTCTCACTTTGACTAAGCATAACTTTCTCAATTCTAATCCAAATGGAGAAAACTTTATATCTATAGAAAGCTTGGAACAAGAGGAACAATGTTCATGTTGGAGAAAGTTACAAATGGAGCTTTTATCTTGATGGAAAATGGGTTTAAAGTGAGTGCAACAATCATGAAAACTTGCCCTAAATGGAAAGTCCACCATTTCCAAATTAAGTAACTTTTCCAATTCCTGATTAAATGATGAATCCATGATCCAACCTTGATCAAATTTCATATGTAGGTTCCCTTAGGCATGAATTTTGAGATTCCACTCTCAAAATGTCAGGAGTTGACTTTTCTGGCCCCACAGTTGACTTTTCTGAAACTGTCTGATTCCCGATTCCATTGATCAATTGAAGCACTTCTAGTTCAAATAAAGAGCTGATTTTTTGTATGTAGACCTTGTGGACATATAGAGGGCCATGGAAAAGAGTTTCACCCAAAGAATCAGAAATAAACTGATTTTATTCCAAACCCTAGTTTTAGGGCAAAATGATCAGGAACTGATTGCACTGATTGCCAATGGATCTTTCTGAGATAATTGTGAATCTTCCTGGGCCAAGAAGCCTCTCTAATCATGACATGGATGAGCTCCTCTACTTCCAACCAAACATTGCCTGTTGCAGGTAGCCATGAAACCCTAATTTCTGATTAAATTCAGATGAACACTCTGATAGCTTTGAATCCTTCCCTGATGAACTGAGGACCATAATAAGATACCTAGAGCTACCCGAGACCCTTGAGACTTGTATACTTAGAAAATGAAGTCCAATTCTCAATCTTGCTTTGTGTAAGGAGTGATCGATCAAAACCTGATCTCCATGTCACTAATGCAGTATGCAATGAGTATGACCTAATATGATGCTAATGAAGTGTAAAACATAATCTCATGTTTCCAGGAAAATGAAGGATAAATTTTGGGGTATTATAATGATCCAAACAATTATTGGTCCACTAGATGAAGCACAAAGGATAGTGTATTTGGCTCAAAGATAAGGTATATCACATGAAGTGAATGAAGGTAAAGTATGAATGCATCATGGCGATGAATGGAATGAATTACCAAAGTCACAGAAGTGAAGGATTTGGTAAACAAGTGACTGAAGAGGTATAATTTGAAACCAAAGGTCAGGGTATACTGGAATCCATAGGAGAAATGGGATTTGTACCGTAGAGGGAAACAACGTCTTTGCCAAAAAAGAAGGAATTAAATGTATGGGTACGAGCCAAACAACTTTTGGTTCACAGGGTGGACTGCCGTTATATCGTCCTAAAAGGGTATATACGGGGCCCAAAAGAAAGTCTTATTGGGTACAAGGAACAGTATATCACTGGATGGGGAATAAGCAGTTCGAGATCAAAGAAGAATGGTATCTTGGATCCATGAAGGAAAATAGACTCTAAACCGAAGAGTAAATAGGCGTCTTATCCAAAAAAGAAAGAATTAAATGTTTGGGTATGAGTCAAACAACTCTTGGTTCGTAAGGTGGATTGTCGTTATATCGTCCTAAAAGGATGTACGTGGAGTCCAAGGAGAAGTGATATTTGATATCAAAAAGATGGTATTGATTGAATGAATGAAGAGTGATGGATTAATAAATAAGGTAGCTCGCGGAGAATCTGAATCCTCGTGCCTACGTATTCTTACCGTGAAATGAGAAAATCAGAGCTTTCGTAGTTCAGCCCACTAGGGTTGACAGTAAGATGATTGAGGCAAAAGAAGTGATTAATTGATAATGGAAAATGAAGAGTGCTTGACAGTTATTTGATAAGAATCATACTAAAGTATATGAATGAGGGAGAATGCTTTGAATAGCTAGGGCACACGCCTCATACGCCTCATCATTCCTCATTACTTAAGGCTCGTGGTGCATGATACATCTCATAACAGACAAGTTGTTGGAGAAGAATCCTCATTGATGCTCCTTGAAATTTTCTTGGTTTGTATGAAGAAGACTTGGTAGTTTACTTGATTCACATTGTATTAAAGTCTATCAATAAGGGTGAATGCTTTGAATAGCTAGGGCCTACGCCCCGTACGCAAAGTCACTTTGGACAAGAATTGGAGAAACCCCATCTCATCATTCCTTATTACTTAAGGCTCGTGTCGTACAATTTGAATCATATTTACCAAGTGTTTTCCTTTGATGTACCTTGTATAATCCGCTGCTCGATGTGATTGGAATGCCTTACGTGAAAGTCTGGATTTGAAGCTTGGAGATCCACAACGTTAGAATTAGTCCTATCAAGTTATCAAATGACTTTTGATCACTTGAATGGACTGTGGGGTTATACATGATCAAAGAATTTAATTGATCAAAATTGTTTTTGATCAACTTAAATCGTAGGGTTTGAGTTGATTTAAAACTTATGACTAATCCTAATCTAAGGGTTAAAAATTATTCACAAGCTATTCCTAAGGGGAACATGTCAAGGTTAAACAAATATTTCATGACAATTCAATTTGATTAACCTAGCTAATTATTCTAAGTCAAAGATTAGTCCTATGGGGGCATTTATATGACTAAAACAACAAAATAAACTCCTAAGAGCAAAATGATCATTTCACAAAATGAATTAACAAATCTAATGGTCACTTACAATCCAAACATAGCAAAATTAACCCAAAAGCAAATCATGGAAAAATCTACGCTTAACCATATTATTCAAATCATGAACAAAATCCACAAAATGAAACATCAAAGCCTAATGATAAAAATATCCTAATCATGGTAAGGTTAACCTATTATGAGATTAAACTAAAGATCAAGATCAAGATCCACATGGTTAAACCTATTTTCTAATCACATGATCAAAAATCTACTAATTAACGAATTAAACCATATTAATTCCTAATTAACAACAAGATACTAATTCCTAATATTTCTAAAACTAAGCATTAATCATAATTCCTATCAAGATTAACAAAACAGAATCAACAAAAACTAGAATTAACAATAAAAAACGCAAAGGAACTCCCTCACGGCCCCGGAAAAAGAAGCTCGCTCGGTGGCATCCACGAACAATGAAAAGCTTACCTCAACATCTGATGCACTCTTCTTTTTGTGATTTCGGTTATGGAGTTTTGTTGAGGGGATTTCGGTTCATTCCGTTTGCAGGCTTTTTGTGATTTATGTTATCAGGGTAGTTAGAAGAGGGATTAGAGGGTTTATAGAGAGTTAGTTGAAGTTGGCCTTGTTTCATATCATTTTGGACTGATTTCGCAGCAGTTAACCTTACCTTGGATGGTAGTGGCATAGTGCTTGGATTAGTGAGTTGATTTATGGGCTATGGTTGCTGCAGAATTCGTGCAATGTTTGCTGCAAAATTCATGTAATGGTCCGTAGAACGACACTCAGATGGTGATGCAAGATGGATTGATGGTGCGACTGATTTCTAGATTTAGGACTGTTTATACTAGGTTTTGTATGTGTTGTTATGTACCTTAGCTCATGTATTTGTTTAATTTTGGAATGTAAATGAAATGGTTTCTACATGAAATTGGAATTCAAATGACATGGTTTTTGTATGGAATCTTGAATGAAATTTGGAAATTGGGATTCAAATAACATGGTTTTATTTATGTTTGGAAATGTATGGAAAGTGATTAGATGTTATGGAATTAGTGTAATTTCATTTCTTTTTGGATGGTTTGAATTGTATTGAAAAGAGAAAATGGATTTATGGAAATGTAGTACAATTGGAATTTGTATTGTAATTTTGAAATTGAATGGATTTGTGGTTGTAAAGAAATAAAAAATTGTTGTAATAGAAACATTTGAATATTGTCATGTAGTGAAATTGTAAAAGTGTAGATTGGTGGTTTAAATGGAAAATGATTCACGGTTCATGAACATGATTTAAAAGGTGAAAAGTGGTAGTGGTTTCAACATGAATCACGGAGAGTCAAAGATGGATTATGGAGAAAATGGAAATAGTGATTTAAGGTTTTGGAGTGATGAGTTGATTTTGGTCAATTGGTTGACCAAAAAGTCAACAGTTGACCAAAAGTCAACTTATGCAAAATGTCATTTTCTTTGTAACTTTCCAATGCCTCATAGACTATGTAATGGAATGTATCTTTTAGCCAAGTGTTCTTGATGAAACACATGAAACAAATTTGAAGTCAAATGAAACCAACTTTGAAACAAGTGCTTTTGAATGAATGAATGAATGAATGGAAATTGCAATCTCCTAACCATGAAATGATTTGGCCAAACAGACAATGAATCTTGAACCAATTTACTTTAAGTTGAACCTTGACACATAATGGAAACAATTAATGAGAATGAGATGAAACTTGGACCAAATGATGACCAATGGATTGAAGTGAATCAAATCAAATTGGACCAACGACCATATGCATTGAAACATGAAAGTAAGCATGCCTTTAGGCCAATCAAAACAAACCATGGACTAGGGTTTAGTAGTCAAAGTTCAAAATCAAGCAACAATCACGATCTCAAACCAAGAAGTAGTCAATACAAACAATCTATCAATTCCATGAACCAACTTAGGGTTTCCAACACCTTAATGCAGGTCAAATGATTCATGAACCTTCCCGATCAAGAATTAGGGTTTGATGTGCAATGGACACCAAGATGTAATCTCCAAGACCTCGGGCTCCTAGCAAGTAGGGTTTTGATGAATCACATATCAAAAAGTAAACTAACCAAGGCACCTGAATACCAATTATCCCTGATTAGGGTTTTAAACAAAGCACAAAGCTCCACAGGCAACATCTAAACCATGGGCCCACAATTAGGGTTCAGAAGTCAAGTTAGTTGTACAGAATGTCAAACACAATATCTCATAAGATCAAAATCAAGAATTAGGGTTGAATGCCCAGATGAATACCATGGTGTAATCTTCAAGAATCAAGGTCTCAAGGGACCAAGCAATTAGGTTTTCACCCCATATGATAATTAGTACCACAATTCTCAAGCAAATCTCTTATTTTTATCAACCATAAACCTTAAATCTATGATGTCTGTTAGAAAGTGTTAATCATGAATGATTGATACCCATGAATGAGTGTATAAATGAATCTCAAGTCATAGGTTAGATGAAAAGTGAAAGGGGGGGGGGGGGGAATTTTGGGGTATGACAATATGACAATCATGACTCTTCATCATTCCATTCACCTCGATGTTTTAATGGAAAATAACAAAGAACCTTGGCAGGAATTTTATTCTTTTTCTTGTTAACACGGACCTCTTCATTTGTTTTCCATTTCGAAGTGTTGCAATTTTTGCAAGTCTCCCTCTCTTCATTTCTCCCCAATAAAGCATACAACCATTTGGACATGCAGGTATCATTACATAATTCAAACCCAGTTTTGTGATTTATTTGGCTTCATAGGATGAACTTGGAATATTCAAATGCATCTTTTATTAACTCTAAAATCATTGTCATTACTGTAATACCCCTAAACTTGTCCTCCCCTTTTCATTTTTCATCTAACCTATGACTTGAGATTAATATGTACTCATTCATGCCTCATTCATATGCCTCATTCACTCATGTTAATACTTTATAACAAACATCATATATTCAAAGCTTGTGGTTATTAAAAACTAGGGTTTTGTTTGAGCATTGGAGTTTGGCTCATCATATGAGGGGAAACCCTAATTTCTTGGTCTTTGGGCATTGATTCAAGGAGGTCACATCATGATATTCATCTGTGCATTCAAACCCTAATTCATGACCTGACTATTCATGGAACATGTGTTTGACCTCAAAGCTTTCATCTATGCATCTGAAATCCTAATTCATTGGGAAGAGGCTCTTGACCATCATGTCATGCATCTATGTTTGGGATTTCATCTGGTTCAAGGTTTTGTTCAAGAATCCATCCATATGGTACTTTCAATATTCATAGGTCTTTGTTCATAGTTCATGACTGAATTGGTGCATTGGTCTTTTGGTCCTTGATTTGTCATTTGGTACATTTGAGATTCATAAGGCATTATATGCCATTCATTCTTGATTCATCTATGTACATTAGTCCTTTTGATCAATTGCATTCATTTTGCTTAGGAAGTTTTGAGCAAGTCATGAAAGACATGTTTTATTTAAAATCAAGTCATATTCATTCAAGCTCATCTCTTACATTACAAGTCACCATGTGCATCTTCATCAAGATCATTTTACACAAGAAAACCCTATTTTCTAACCTACAGTTGACTTTGGTCGACTGTTGACTTTTTGGTCAACTAAGTTGACCAACGTTAACCATTTTCCCTATACCCACATCATGATCTTCAAGTTGACCAAAGTTAGTCATCTTCCCTATACCCACATCATGATCTTCAAGCCCTATTTTAAACAAGCCAAAACGTTTCACTTGTTGTTTTTCATTACTAACTTCTCAACCTGAGTAAACCTAGCATTGTGTTTATTTCTCATTTCAACTTGTAAGTCTAACACATTTATCCAAACATTCAATTCTAATCCCATAACCTTTCACTACACCAACCAATCCATAACAATTAATCCATCCACATTCACAATTCCATAAACCATGCATTTTTCATACAACATTAACCTATAATCCATACACTAATTCAATGCTAACATTTCATTAATCTAAGCATAGCAATTTTCCATAACAAATCAATTCCATAGACATTCAAACTTTGATTCATACAACATTAATCCGTTCAATTCAAATTTAATACACAACTAACTTTTCATTAATTCAAACTTTTCAATCGATACAAATTCAATAACATTCAATACAATTTAATACACAAATCCAAATAACATTCAGTACATAATCCATACATATTTAATCCCATTCACAATTGCCAACCCAAATTTCAACCCCAATCTCCCAAATTAATTCCAAGCAGCTCAAAGCAACACTTCATAGCTCATTCACTTTCTTCTGCTTTAACAGGGTAAAATGATATTCCATAGAAGCTCACATCAGCTCAGCCCTGCACATTTGCTAAAGAACTAACACTCCACCTGCAGAAATTCAGTCATGACAGAAACTAAACCATGCACCACCAAGTGAAACACAAGCCATGAAATCACAAGTCCTTAACCAAATAACTCAGCAACACACATAGCCCTGCAAAAACCAACGGAACTCAGTCCGAATTCCTACACAATTGCACACAGTCCTTTGTTTTCAACAAATTACATTAACACATTAATCCAAAGAAACTTATAACAGGAAATCATAACAAAAACTTTAACAGGGCATGGACAAAACAATTCACTAACACTTAACCCTGCATCATATCCACTTAACATAACCTGGGCGTTTGGACTTGGTCCCAGGGTTCCCTGTTTGAAACCCGGTTTGGTTTGGCTCAAGCTCAAACATTCTTCATGCACATTCTTGGATTGAGGCTTGCACCATCCTTCAAGTTCACACACCCTCCTTCATGTTCATATTTAATTAATTCCAATTAATTTGATTAGTTTGATCAATTCAAATTAATTTCAAATTTAAGTTCAGTTTCTGTTTTTTATGCTTATAGACTAATTGTGATTAATGTGATTATTTGTAATCATTAGAATTCATGTGATTAATAGATTAATAGACTAATTGTAATTGTGACTAATTGTGATTAATAGAAAATTATGGTTAATTGTGATTAATGATATTAATAGGTTTTCTTGTGATTAATTGTGATTAATCGGTTTATTATAACCATTAGAAATTTTAGGGTTAACTTAATTGAACTTAGCCTAATTTTTCATCATATATTCATGTATTGTTTTTAATTAATTAGTTGGTTTTAATTAATTCTAAATAATCTTGTTCATTAATTCCATTTAATCAATTGGTGCACAATGACAATTTTATCCCCTAGGGTTTAGAAGATTCATGTTATGCATGCTTCCTTAGCTTAGGATTTGTTTAGGTTTAATTGATCCTTTTAATAATTTGTTCTTCATGTAAATATTGATGTTGATTTATTTGATTGATTGCACCTTAACCATTGCATGCTCCCCTACTTTAGGGTTTTTCTTAGAATCAGTTGATTTAGTTTTATTGATTAATCCATTAAGTTGAACATAATTCAACGGATCCTTTTCCACTGATTATGTGTTGATCAATCAAATCCTTTATAATATGGTCAATTCCCTAAGCTTGTTCAAGTGATCAAAAGACCCTTGATCACTTGATATGGCAAGTCCATTGTGTTCAAGTTGTACTGGACCTCAGGAGTCCAAGATCTCAGGATTCAGATTCAAGATCAAGAGTTTAAAGCTTCAAGTACAAGGCATTCACATTGCAGACATAATGGACTTCAGTTCAAGCACAACAAAGGTGTATCAACACTTGTCAATCTTGATTCAAGTTGTTTGTCATGAGCCTTAAGCAAAGAAGAATGATGAGATGGAGTTTCTCCTACCCTTGTCTAGAGTGCCTTTGCATACGGGACGTAGGCCTTAGCTATTCAAAGCATTCTCCTTTGTTCATAAACTTTAGTGTAAGTCGAATCAAGTAATTGGAAAGGTCTTCTTCAAGCACATCAATTTCTTTCCTCCTTGGATCACTAATCATACTCTCCTTGACATTCAGACATCCCTTGGATTAATTCTCTTGTGTCAAATCTTTGAATTCCAATTAATCAAATCATTCATTATTTGCCTTGTCAGTCCTTTTGTGCATTGGAAAGCCTTATTCATTCATTGTGAGCCTAAGCAGTCCTCTTGTGCTTACGCCCACTCTCTTATTCATGTTTGTCTTATAAGTCCTCTTGTGCTTAGGCACACTCTTTTATTCGTTATTTGTCTTATAAGACCTCTTGTGCTTAGACAAACCCCTTGAGCTCTTTGCAAACCCTCTCGTGTGTTGGCATATTATCTCCTATTCATTGTTTGTCTTATAAGTCCTCTTATGCTTAGACAAACCCTTTAAGCTCTTTTGCCTTGTAAACCCTCTCGTGTGTTTGCAAATTATCTCACATTAATTGTTTGTCTTATAAGTCCTTTTGTTCTTAGACAAACCCTTTGAGCTCTTTTGCCTTGTAAACTCTCTCGTGTGTTGGTAAATCATCTCCTATTCATTGTTCGCCTTATAAGACCTCTTGTGCTTAGACAAATCCCTTTTGATCTCTGTTGCCTTGTAAATCCTCTCATGTTTTGGAAAATTATCTCTCTTTTGTCTCTTTGGGCTAAATACCACTCATTGGTTAATGCTACACTCCTGCTATTCAAGCATTTTTGCTTCGCCTTTTGGCAACCCAATCAAATCTTTCAGTTCTTTCCGCATTAGTTCCATGAACTATGGAGCTCTGACTTTCTCATTGCACGATGAGAATACATAGGCACAAGGCTTCAAACCCTTGGCAAGCATACTAATTATTATTTCCCATTCCATTCAACCTAATTATTAATTCTTCTTTCATAATATTTATTCTTTCTCCAATCATTCACCATTCACTATTCAATACTTCCATTCAATATAGTCTATCTTCATTCACCCCATGTGATACATTGTTCTCTTTGAACCAAATACACTCTTTCTTTGAGTACCATACATACTTTTGGACAAATAAATAGTGCCTATCTCAGAACCAAGAACCGTTTTGTTTGTCTTGTTAGTCCTTACTTTGCTCAGATAAACATCTCCTTACTTACTTTGCAGTTGTATAGAGGCAATACCCTTTTGTTTTCTGTCATGCCTTGGCCTCACCACATATTGGTTCATACCACTTTTACTCTTTGGTTTAGACATACCTACCCTATGGGTTCAAACAACATTATCCTTTGGTTCAAACCATATTTGTCATCACTCTTCTTTCATCTCCCACCATTAGTTCTATGAACTACCGGGCTCTGAGTTCCTTATTTCACTATAAGGATATGTAGGCATGAGGACCCTAATCCTCACCGAGCACTCTATCTATTCCTTTATTTTTCCCTTTATCCTTTTGCGAGTAATCTTGAGATTAACACCCATCAGAGCATAGAATAATCAAAACGGTTCTTGTTGAGTACAACGAATGCGAGGGATGATAATACCTTCCACTTATATAACCGACTTCCTTACCCATTTTCTCTTTCCTAGGATTTTACCGATATTTTCCCTTTCCTTCAGAAATAAATAAAGTTCGATAGCGATTATGTTGTATCTTCGAGTGTGCGATGCACTCGGGTATATTTCCGCTAGCTTCAATTACCTTCTCACTCAATCCACATAAACACTTTATATGGTACAACTTTACCAAAAAAGATAGCCATAAATATTGCATACACCTTTCATATAAAGGTTGTTCTCCTTCTCTAGCCAATTCATAGTACTCCTTTGCTTCGTTTCTTTCCGGAGTTGCACTTGGCATCACATAATCTTCTTGGTCAATCTCCAAATTTGATGTAGATGGTATTTCGGTAGCATGATTCCTATCAACTCCAAATGCATCTTTGATCATGTTCTGAATAGGATCTTCAAAAATGATAGTATCTTTAACCATATTTGGAGTAGTACCAGGGGAGATAGTACTAGGTAGTGCGATGGATTCTCCATGATGAATCCACATGGTGTATCTCTTTGGAAATGGTGACCATATTAAGTGGTCGAACATGTCTCTCATATTCTTTGATTTTCTGAAGCCACAACGTTTAAAAGGGCATATTACTACGTCATTTTCTTTAGCACCTTTAAATGCAAAATTAATAAATTCTTTTATCCCTTGTTGATACACAATCGATGATTATGGCTTCGTAATCCATGACTTATCCATTTCTTCAATATATATATATATATATATATATATATATATATATATATATATATATATATATATATATATATATATATATATATTAATTATGATATGTTTAATATGAAATGATTGAAGTATTAAAAGTGAATAAGTAAAAAATAATAGCAAGTAAAATGTTATGGATTCAAATATACATATTTAGAATAGGATTTTTTTGGTAGCTATTAACTAAACTAAATTAACAATCATGTTATAGTATATTGCTTGCACTACTATGTGATGTAGTTAGTTCTAACGTTATGCTGCTTCAAAGTATAGTTTTGAGTTCGATTTGGAGGATATCCAACTCAAAACTCCATTTTGGTTCGAGATTATTCTGTGCAAAATCTCTGTTTGGTGTGAAGACTAACAATTTCAAGTCGTCGTTAGGTGTGAAGACTAACCGCTTCATCCTCTATTCAATGTTTGGTTGGAAAATAACGTGAAACTTTATTTTTTCTTATTTAAGTGGGTTGGTGAGCTTAACCTTCTAAAACATATTAAGCATCATTGAATACTCTCAAGATCAATTCTTAGGGAGATGAGTGAGTCACTTCTTTAAGATCGAACCTCTGAAAATATCTTTTTCCTTAACTCTTTCATTTTTGGCTAAATTTTTGCTTCATATTCAAACATTTTTTATAAAATGTTTTAAAACCCTAATTCAGAAAATATTTTTGTTTTAAACTATCACTTTTCAAACCTACACCATTCAACCCCTCTTGTCTATGAAGTCACATGCTTAACACATTTTCTCCTATATAATGAGTGCACCTCCTCACTATTTATCACACCATAATTCAATTTTAAATAATTCTTCTCTTAGTTAATATCTCTTTCTTTTATTCCCTCTTTCACAAAAAGATGTCTTAATACCTTTGTGAGTGAAATACATGTTGAGGTTTTAGTTGTACTGGTTTTCAGGGATTTTATCAAGAGTTCGATTCTCTTGAAGTTTCTCTTGTTTTATTGTTAAGGTTACCCTAGTAAAACCTCTATTTGGTTTTTGATATCAGCTGGTCAAAATATCATTTTTGGTCTGTGAGCTTAGCCTGTGAAAATTTCCATTTGGTTTGAGGGATCAACCTATTAATCTCTCAGTTGATTGTAATAAGTTTCTTGGTAATAACTTGGTAAAATCTCAAAATATATTATTAGTGGAACTCTCAAGAAGTTTTTCTATAAGAGAGGAGTAAGCTAAGAGATCGGTCTACCCTCTATGAATCCTGGTGCAATTTATCTAATTATTTACTTTCATTCATTTACTTTCCTTTACATTTACATATTTCCATTTTTCACTACTTTTATCTCTGTTATTTTAACCATCCTAACACAAGTTTATTTTTTAAGAAATAAGTTTTAAATTAAATCACAATTTTCTAATACCATAATTCACCCTCTTCTTGTGCTTAGAGTAACTTGTTCTACAATTTCTTCTACTGACTCGACTTTTCATCACAGAGATAGTAAGTCTGCATGGTATACAAGTAAGTATTATATCTAACTGTGATGTGAAGTTCACATCGATATTTTTGATGGATTTTCATCAGGTCATGGGAATGAGGTTGAGTCTTAATTAAGAAAACCACCCATAATAAGATGGTTAGACGTAAATAATAATCCAAATAGAGGAAGACATGTTGTGAGCTTATATCTTGGTAGACGGGGGAAACTGGAGCCAACACTTACCATTAATTTATTTTGCGTACAACAATAGTTACCATTCCAATATCTAAATGGCATCATACGAGGATTTATGCAATAGGAAGTGTGGGAAACCTTTGTGTTTGGCACAAGTAAGAGACAGAGGAATTTTTAGACCTAAAGTAATTCAAGAGACTACTGAGAAGATAAAGGAAATATAAGAAAAAAAATAAGAATGGTTCAGAGCTGACAGAAGATCTATGTTGGTCAACGTAGAAGACCACTAGAATTTGAAGATGGAGACCATGTATACTTGAGAGTTACTCCTAAATTGGGATTTCAAGGATTATTCAAGATAAAGAAACTCAGACCATGATACATAGGACCTTTTCAAATCATAAGTCGAGTAAGAGAGGTGGCATACCATATAACATTACCACCTCCTCTAATTGGAATTCATGATGTATTCCATGTATCCCAACTTTTAAAGTTTATACCAGGTCCCTTACAACCTATTTTGCCTGAATCAATAAAGCTTGCCCTGAATCTTACCTTTCAACTCCAACCAAGTCAAGTTGTGGGCTATACGGTGGAAAATTTGAGAAAAAAGGAAATATCATTGGTGAAGGTGTTATGGAAGGGGTCGCACCCTTGATAAGCTACGTGGGAATTGGAGTCAGAAATGCAATTGAACTACCCATATTTGTTCAAGTAAATTTTAAATTTCAAGGACACGATCATTTTTTTAAGGGGGAGATTGTGATATTCCATATTTTTGTTAATGTAGTCTCTTAAAAGTCAATTGTAATTTAAGTGAGATAGAGACATCGAAGACAATTTGGGAATAAAGTCAAGCTATGAGGGAAAATTAGTCCTTTTCACATGAGGTATATATATATATATATATATATATATATGGTAAGACAAGAGAGTTACTTCATTATCTCTTTGTCAAGTTATCTCTTCTCACATAAAAAATGTGTTCTCTCTTATCTTATTCTAATATAGAATGAGGAAAATATTCTTCTTCCTCAAATGTCTTGAATGAGAACAATGTTGCTTCAAAACCTTGCTTCTATACTTGAATGACGAAGGTTGACTTTTCCGATGGCATGCAATGTATGTATGAGTTAAAGTATATTCATTATTGTTCCTTCTCTCTAAAAAGTGTTCTCTCTCCAAGCCAAGCTAAAAAAACTAATTCCCTTCTTACAATTTGGTTTAAATACTCCTAAGTGGAAAGAACCATGATACCTTTAAAATATTTCATAATGCCCAAATTTTCATTGATTCAAATCAGCTAATATTTAATTCTTAAACATCATTAATCATAAATTACTCATAAAATGGCTCAGGATTATACAATATATCCCCTTTGCAGAAAATATTATCCTCAATATTTAACTTACGACTTGAACTAGTTGAGTTTGAAACGCGATGTCTAATTTTAATTCCTCTTATTCCATTGACATAGTTTGGAAAATTATTACATACAACTTTTTAAGTTGAGATGGATGGAACAAATCAAGGAGATCGAAGAGGAAAAGTAGTAGGGCAACTGATTCGCTATCATTCATATTCGTTTGATGACCTAGAATAGTCCTATGTATTAAGGACTCAGTTTCTCTGCCTTAAGTATTTTGTGTAGTCCCAACTTAAGAGTGACTTTTAAAAATACATAATCTCTTTCTTCGATTTCTATGGATCTTCTTCTATTATTTATGTAACTCTTCTGACAACTCTAAGTTACCTTTATTTTTCTTGAATTATTGTTATTTTCTCTTGTCTTCTGAATTACTTCAAGTCCTAGCATTTCTCTATCACATACTTTTAGCCAACATAATGGTGTTCTTCGTTTCCTACCACATAGAGGTTCAGAAACCTCCATCCCTATGTTGGAATGGTAATTTTTATTTTATGTGAACTCAATTAATGATAAACATTATTCCAACTTCCTCCGTCCTTTGTGTGTGACCTTCTGTTTGTAGATTATTTTTTTGTGCTAAGCTTCAGCCTTTTTCCCAACGTCTGGTGCAATCATCTTCAAAATCACGAAGTGAACCGTTGATCCATGTCAGATACAATAATCACTAGTACACTATGTAATTTCACTATTTCTGCAATATTATTTTTATTGTATGATTAAACTCCTTATTTTGATATAATTTCGATCGAATTTATTGGGTGAGAAAGATTATAAAAAAGGAATACTAACACCTAAACTAATCTTACGAGAGATATGCCTTCACATATACATATTACTTTAATGACTACAACTAAAAATGTATGGATTTATATGGTTTTTTTAGAGATACAACTTATGGACGAACTCAAAATAACAAAAAATGATCTTAATTGATCATAACTTCTCAAGAATGTCCTCTCCAATTAATAAAGTATCATATATAAATTGCAAGTATGACATTGTCATCTATGAGGTTATAACATGAAGGCCACTAAATTCACCACGACTACGAGCTTTCCATACTAACCCATTTAAGTCATCCACCATAAGAGTTAAAAATGAGTTCATATGTGTTATTTGTATTTCAAAGCTTTCTATTTAAGTTGAGTTTTTGAATGACAGTTGAAATGTTTTGACTAGCAGTTGAATTGTGTTTTTGACCAGTAGTTATGTTGAAGCCGAAGTTGTGCTTAGAAGTGTAATCGAAGTTGTGTTGATGATGGGAAGTCACAAGCTCAGGTTTAGGGAATTCGACTAAGAATACTTGGAGACATGTTTGTTTGCTAGTTCGTTTTGTGTATAAATACCCCATATTTATAACTCATGAATGTAATCCGAACATATCTTTGTAACTTGAAAAGGAACACATAATGTGAGAAACACTATATAAGATCAATAAATAAAATTTCATCACCATCAATTACACAAGAATCTATTCACTTCTTTTCACTCTTTCGTAAACCTAATTTTTTTTCTATTCCAACAATATGCATCCCTTTTATTTAGAAAATGTATATGATAGAACATCTAAAAATATTGTGAAAAATCATAGAAAAAAAATGGTTGATATTGTTAATATTCGAGTTATTAATGAAATGTATGAGAAGATCATGACTTGTGTGAGGAGACATGGTGAAGCTACACAAAAGTTTCCTATAATAATAAAATTTCACCTAGGGTCAACTTTTAATCCTTATCTTTCTATTTTAATTTTGGATGTATTTATGGAATACATCTTAGAATTATTAATTAATATTTTTTTTTGTATATGATATATAGTCTTTCTAGAAAATCTAATAAAAGAACTAAATAAGTTTTAAGATTTTTAGACAAGCTTTAAGCATATGAGATATAATGTAGGAAAGTAAAGAAACAACATAGAAATGATCAGATGAAATATGATAGGTAGAGTAATATCTTGTAGAAATTATGATAGAAATTTAGGGTCTGTTTGAAACTGTTTTAAAAAACTGTTTTATAATTTTTAAAAATTGAAAAATAAAAAACTTATTTGATACATTTGTTTCTCAAAACTATTTCTAAAAACACTTTTAAAATTCAGTGTTTTAAAATCTAAAAACTGAAACTATCAAAATATATTTTGATTTTCAATTTTCAGTTTTACTTTTCAATTTTTAATTTTCAATTGAGGTAAGCTGAAGAAAAATACGATTTCATTAATCGCATTATAGTAATTACTTGTAATATTTTTTAATTGCAATATTTCACTCTCAATCTATTATTAATCATTATCTATTATTAATCATTATCTATTGTTAATGAAAATTAAAATTCTCACTTTCAATTACTCTCTCTAATTAATCCTCATTAAGTGAATTGTATATTTTTATACATTAAGTGAACTGTATATATATTCAAACCAACACTCATATATAATTTTTATACATTAAGTGAATTGTATATTTTATTATTAACTATTAAAAATATTTTAATGAACTCAAATGTATTTTAGCTGAATTTTTATATTTTCAAAAAATATATCATAATTATTTTTATTTAGTAAAACCGATTTTTAAAATATAGATTATCAAACAAGCTATATTGTTCTATTTAAAGAAAAATAGTCTTTACAAATTATACTATCAAACATATTTTTTCACTTTTTAATTTTTAAAACAGTTTTCAAAAATTGAATTACCAAATAAATTCTTTTTATTTTTTTTTTCTCAAAAACAAATTTGCAAAATAGATTTATAAAACATATTTTAAAAACTAAAATTGAGAAGAGATTCAAACAGACCCTTAATTTTTGTTTTTAACACGTAGTGAGAATAGAAAGATGGACCTGTTTGAAATGGTTTTAAAAAATAGTTTTATAATTTTTAAAAATTGAAAAACAAAAAACCTGTTTGATACATTTGTTTCTCAAATTATTTCTCAAAACACTTTTAAAATTCAATGTTTTAAAATCTAAAAAAATGAAACTATCAAAATATGTTTTGATTTTCAATTTTCAATTTTACTTTTTAATTTTCAATTGAAATGAGCTGGAAAAAAATACGGTTTCATTAATCGCATTATAGTAATTCCTTGCAATATTTTTCAATTGCAATATTTCACTCTCAATCTATTGTTAATCCTCATCTATTATTAATGAAAATTAAAATTCTCACTCTCAATTATTCTTTCTCTAATTAATCCCCATTAAATAAATGATATATTTTTATATATTAAGTGAATTTGTATATATATTCAAACCAACACTCAAATATAATTTTATACATTAGATGAATTGTATATTTTATCATTAATTATTAAAAATATTTTAATAAACTTAAATGTATATTAGCTGAATTTTTATATTTTTAAAAAATATATCACAATTATTTTTATTTAATAAAATAGATTTTTAAAATATAGATTATCAAACAAGCTATATATATTATTCTATTTCAACAAAAAAAAATAGTTTTGACGAATTATACTATCATACATTTTTTTTCTTTTTAATTTTTAAAACAGTTTTTAAAAATTGAATTACCAAATAAATTTTTTTTATTTTTTTTCTCAAAAATAAATTTGTAGAATAGATTTTAAAAATTAAAATTAAAAAGAGATTAAAACAAGCCCTAAATTTGAGAGATAATACATTGTTGCCACATGTCATCTATTGATCTAAACTTGTTGTTCTAGTGTTGTAAAATCCATCTCAATTATATATAATATTCCTATAGATACAATTTTAATCTTTCAAGAATTCAATAAATATTAAGAAAGGCCATTGTAAAGTGGTAATGGATACCCCAATTAACTTAAAATATTACAAATTTATGAAACTTCTATAGCTAGATTACATTTTTAATTCAAAAGAAACAAATAATGCATTTAAAGACCAAAGTTTCAAAACTCCTAATAAACTATATAAATAAGTGTTGCATATAAATTTTTAAAATATTAATATCTATATTTTCTTCAAAATTTGCTATGGCCACATTTTTTTTTATAATAAATTTAACATTGACTTTTGCCCCCATAAGTAAGCCATATTTTAGCACTATATATAGAGCCTATATTATTTATCAAGCATTGCATTTTCATTCTCCAAGAAGTAAAATGGCTTACTCAAATTCATATATTCTCTTTCTTCTTGGTGTTTCTGTGATTCTCTCTTCTCAAGTTTTAGCTTATAATAGACCCTCTGAGTCATCTCTTAATTATGGTGAGTCATTTTTATTTATAAACATTTTATAAGTTTTGTGATACTTATTTAGTAATTTGATATATATGGGAATTATTTTCTAAGTTATCTTGTTATGAATAAATTAAATTGAATTATTTTTGTGTTAATTTAGGTGAGGAATTGGATGAACAAAAGGGCCTGGATTATGTGAATGCTCCAAAAATGAGTAAGGAGGAAAATACCATAATTTGTCTTTATTTAATAATAGTTATATTAATTAGTTATAATAAAATTTATGGAAAAATTTGCATGTATTTGTTTAACTTTAAAAAAAGTTTAATTTTGATAAACTCTTGGTATAGATGAGTTTAAAATTTCAATCATAAATAATCCTACATATAATACTATTAAGTTAGTTGATTACTTAAAATTTGAAATTATATTGCAATATATGAATAGCCAACAATATAAAATATTTATTATATTTACCAAGTTTATACTCAAATAATTATATACATATATTATTTATTTATTTCAATTATTTGTTGTTAATTTAGATGAGGAACTTGAAGCCAAAAAGGGTATGGACTACGTGAATGCTCCAAAAATTGGTAATTATGTGATGCTCAAAGATTTATATTAATGATCAGATTTATAATTTTTTAAATATATATAAGATATATATCCATAAAACTTTTCAAAAAATAAAACCTTTATTAATTTCTAACCTAGTAATATTTTATACTATTTATTCAAATGCAGTATCCTATGAAATGCCGCTTGAGGACACTACTTATGGTAAGCTTTTAAATGTTTTGATTTTCTAATTAAAAAAAGTTTAAATTAATCAACTTTAAAAGTAGATATCTATTTAAAATGCCATTCATAAATTATATTATGTATTATATTTTAAAGTTATTTATGATTATTTAGACTTTAAATTATGTTGCAGTTTAAATAAAGTGGATTTTTCTAAAGAAACATTAACTTATTTATTAATATTTTGTATGTGTAAATGAATTTCTAATTAATTTTTGTTTTTAAAATAAACATTTGTTCAAACATAAATAAGTAATAAGATTAACTTTAAATTATAGGGAAGAATTTGATGACCAAATTCTCTTTGTGTTGGATTTGTATGCCTTGGTGAAACTTTTTATTTAACTTTTTGATAAAATTTTGGTATAGATCAATTTAAAGTTTCAATCATAAATAATTTTATAAATAACACATTTAAGTTAGTTATGATTAGTTAAAATTTAAAGTTTTATTGCAATTTATGAATACCCTACCATATAAAAATTTCATTTTATTGATCGTATTTTTAAAGCAAAAGTATTATGTTCAAATTTTTTTAAGTAAAGTAAATAAATATTTTTTAATATTTTAATTATAATTTGATATTGAGTGTATTTATATTCAAATTAAATACACATGTTTTATTTGAATGAAAATAAAATTACATTTATAAATAAAAGGCATCTAAAAGCATCAAAAATATAAATAGTGACTAAGATAAAATAAGATATATCAAATAAAAAATAAATAAAAAATAATAATATAAGAACTAGAAGAGACCGAGTAAAAGGTAATTGAATCCCTAGATAAAGCGGTATATAATTATCATCTATAATAAAAGTTAAAATAGTAAATGCTGTTATATCGTAAGAATAATCTAAACACCGCACTAAAAAAGGAGAGATGCATGATACTTAAGAACAATCCAAACACTGCAAAAACGGTATCATTTTAGAATTTTCATAATGATCACACTACCTAATTCCAAATCATAGAAAGATCATCCATAATTTTATACAGACCTCCCAACGACCTAAACACTTGAAAAAGAGATGCATGATTCTTAGGAAGTACTAAGCACCACCCCAACCATTTAAAAAACTTATCCCACACAGATTCAACCAGCTCGCATGTTACAAACAAATGAGAAATTGACCCGATAGACCATTTACATATAAGATACCTTCGGATCCAGTATCGTCATCCAGTTATGCATGTTCTCTTTAGTAGGAACCTTATCTTGAATAAGTTTTCAGGAGAATACAGTCACTTTATAAGGTGTCCAACTACCTCATATTAAAGGGAGAATCAATCCTAAAGGAATGGGCGAGGATTCACTAGGAAGGTTGCGCTTAAGGAGAGCTAAATTAGCTAATGGTACATAAAAAAAACACCATTTGAATGACACCACAACCATCTATCTGAAATATGGGAAAGACTCGTATCCTAAATGGCTAATAAAGGATTCACAACCACTTCTTGTTAGTAAATAAAAACACATCTCTTCCATTTTGAATCCCAAGCTAAAATCTCATTTTCAAACACCTTAACCTATCCAGCAAACCAAGCCTATCAGTTAGAGATACTAAAGAGTCTAGCAAATTTAACTCTAAGAGGAATGTGCTCTGCTTAAGGATCATCCTAGAAGAGGTAAGAAAGTCAGATTCAAATTTCTTACTAAGACTGGACATAAACCAATCAGAATAATGAGGAATGAAAGCCAACTAACATACCCCATAAGAAGAAGGTAGCTAGAAGTACACCATACATGAAAGATAAGATATCACACTAGAGATTATAAGCGCCCGAGTTAAGTTACAACCTCAATTTGGCCAATTGAGTCATATTGACGATGTGGAAATCTCTGATGGCTAGACCACCTCAAAACTTAGGTTTGTAAATGTCATACCACTTAGCTCCACATATCTTATAATCTTCATTGATCCTAATATAGAGAAACCTTCTTTGAATCCTAACTATTTTCTTTCAAACTTTGACAGATATTTTTAAGAATGAGAAGAAAAAAATAGGATTTGAAATGATACCTACATTCGAAAATAACACGCGTTCACGCCGCAAACTTGCATTTTTATGTCTTCAAGAGCTCGACCGTCTAGCAAGTAGGAGAACTAAAGGTTCCTATGAAGACTCAACACGATGGTTGGCCTCCACCAATAGTTTAAGATACTTGAAGGATAAAATCTCTCGTTTATCATTGAAAGAGTTAATAACTTGTTTTAATTCGGACGAGGAACTTAATAACCAAAAGGGCATGGATTACAAGAAGGCTCCAAAAATTGATAACAAATAATTAAATTTATATGGTATTAAATAACGAAGATACATTATAATTAACCATCCCAATATTTTATTGAATTAGATCTTATAGTTAGTAAATTATGAAAATACTATGTTAGTAATAATAAGTGAGTATAATATCAACTATTTTTTATAAAAGATATTAACTTATTTTTACTCATTTAAAAATAAATTATCACTTTTCTAAAGTTGGATCTTAGCATATTTATTCATTTAGTTAAAAATCTTATAAATTTTACTTAATAGAGATTCAAATCTTACAAATTTTAAAAGTTAACTCCAAGGTATTATGTCGATTTTATTTTTAATAAAATAAAAGAGTAAATTTAACATCGAATAATTCATATATATTAACTATTAAAGATTTTAAAATCAAACAAAAGCTCACATACTTTTTCTAAAATAATACTCTTTAAAATTATTTTTATAAAAACAAATTTGAAAAAACTTCTTACTATAACAATTTTGTGAAATATTATTATTAAAAAAAAATCCTTTTATAAAAAGTTGTATCAAAAAGCCCAAATTCTATTGTGGCCAAAGATTTGTACAAAAGATAAAATGTTATAACCAAAAAAAGTTTTATTAATTTCTAACTTAAATAAGTTTTAATACTATTTATTAATGAATTCTTTTATCCAAATGCAGTTGCTTATGAAATGCCTCTTGAGCACACTTCTTCTTCTTCTGCTGAGATTAATGGTGAGTTATTCACACATAGAGTTTTTTTAAGTCATAAAATTTCAAGATTTTTTTGTCTTATTTAGCATTGTTTATAAAAAAAATTGAATTTTTATAAACTATTTGTTGTAAATTCAGATGGGGGCTTGGATTACATCAAGGTTCCAAGAACTGGTAAGCAGGATAGCACAATAAGTTGCAATTTTTAGTATAATTTTCTTATAATATTGTGCTTGAAATTTTAACTTAGGTTTGGTTTAAAATTTATACTTGTTTTTAAAGTTATAACTATTTTATTTTATATAAGATGTATATTCTTAAAATAAAATAAATTAAAATAAAAGAGAAAATATAAATTAAAAAGATATAAAATAGAAAAATAGTAAATTTATTTAATTTATTAAATTTTCTATTTATTTATTTGATTTAGTCATGACTTTGGTCTCTATATTTTAGTTGATTCAGAAAACAACTTTTTTTATTTTAAATTTAAATAGTTTTTAAATTCAAATATTTTATCGTATTTTCTTCTCGAGCGTCTAGCCCCAATTTCATAATAATTTTTATTTTTTCAAAATAAAATAAGAAGTTTAACTTGATAAACTTTTGATGTAATATATTTCATATTTTATCATAAAGTATTTTATGTTTTTATATAATATATTTAAGTTAGTTATGATTACTTAAATTTTATAAAAATAATAAATCAACTATTTGTTGTTATTTCAGATGAAGTGATTGAAGAACATAGTAAGGATGTGGATTACGTGAAGGCTCCAAAAAATGGTAAGGGAGATTGTACAATAATTTTTAAAAATATTATTGTTTAAAAAAAAGAATTTAATTTATAAATATCAATAACTTATTTAAACTATATTCTATCCATTTAATTAAACTAATATATACCAGTTGAATTATCTAATCCACCTTTTCAAAATATTATATTAATTTTCTTAAATACTAGTTGAGTAGTTACTAATGATTTATTAATTTTATTAATTTGTTTATATTAATTTATAAATATAAATAAAGTGAATTTTTATTCTATTTATTAATTTCTTTGATCTAAATGCAGTTGCTTATGAAATGCCTCTTGAGCACACTAGTTATTCTGACATTAATGGTGAGTCATTGTAAATTTATTTTGAAATCATAATAAAACTAGAATATTTCTAAGTTAGTTATTATGATTACTTAAAATTTAAAATTATATTGCAATTTATGAATAGTTGACAATATTTTAAAAAATATATATTGACTCTGTTTATATTCAAATTAGATACACATATCATTTTCTTTTTCAAATATCCATATCAATATAAAAAATCTTTGAATTAAACCAGGTCTATTTCTATCATTTCATTGCACCATAAAATTTATTTTTAATATATTCCTTTTTTTAACACGGCAACTTTTTCAATCTTAGCAACCTATTAATTAGTTCTCACATTACCGATTAACTAATGTATTATATACTATATTTTTTTATTTTTTTATAAATTATATTTCTCCATTTCAAACTTTTAACCTTTTTCACTTTCTTACTTGTTGTTACTTCAGATGAAAAATTTGATAACCAAAAGGTTTTGGATTTTGTGAAATCTCCAAAAACTGGTAAGTGCAATACTTCTCCTTACAACATAAATTGACTCTTTTTAATTGAGTAGTTGATAAAGTTTTAAAATCAAGTGTTAATATTTTATTGTCAGTGTCATGTAGGGTGAAATTAAAAAAAATATATATATATTTTAATAGAATTCTTTTATTTTGAATTATCACTAAAATTATTTTACAATTTTAGATGATATGGTCATATTGACTTTTAATTTATTGATTTAAAAGTCTTTCTGTTTTTAAATTTGTCTGATCTTTTGAATCGAGTTAGAGTATATATTATATTTATATATCTCTTGCTTACACACAAAAAAAACATTAAAGTTTAATTTATTTTTATTTATTTTTAAAGTGGTGTGATTTTTATGAATTATTATTATTTTTAATTTAAATTATTTAAATTTATATAATTTAAAATAAATGAATTAACCATGAATACGTATAAAATTAATGATTCTGTCGAGTCAAAATGATTGATTTATTATCTTCCTAAAACTAATGAATATTAATATTTTCTTAAATTCACACGAACTTAAATTTATATTTAAATAATATCCAAACTAATATAAATTAAAATAATATTCCAATTCATTCAAATATTAGATTTTTTAAAATAATATTAAATATTTTTAAATATTTATTTTAAAAAAAAACTGTGTAGCTTTTAATATTTTTAAAATTATTTGTGATTTTAGTTTGTATGAATTTTGATTTGAACATTTCTTTTCAAAATATTCCAAAACCCAATAATATTTTCAATGATAAATATTTAAATGTAATTGAATATAATTTAATTTGTATAAATTTTAAATAATACAAATTATTAAAAAAAACATAAATTATATTAATTAAAGATAAGATTCATAAATGATTTATATAAATCGACACGTTTTACCTTATAAGTTTTTTATATTGATGAATTAGACTAAAGTATAATTCTAATATGGTATTAAAAATATACCTGAGGATGTATAGGTAAAAACTTAAATTACAAATAATTTATAGAGTTTCATTTCACATTTTTATAAGTCAATTTTGTTGAAATAAATTATATAGGCGATTTATTTTTTAAACTAAATCTATATTTCTTTTATACTGTATATATATTTTAATGATATTTCTCAAGCTAAAATGAATTTTATACTATTTAAATACAGCTGCTTATGAAATGCCGCCTGAGTCCCCCACTTACCCTGAAATTAATGGTGAGTCATTTGAAAATAATTTTCCAAAATGATTTATATACAAATTAAATATGTCTATTATTTATTTATTTTCAATTATTTGTAGCTAATTTAGATGAGGCATTGAATGACCAAAAGGGCGAGGATTCTCTAAGTGCTCAAAAAATTGGTAAGAAGGATGATACATAATTTTATACTTTTTTATTTATTTCAAATTTTTATTCTTATTTTCTTCTTATATTTCTTATTTGTGTTAATTAAGACAAGAAATTTGATGAAGAAAAGGGCGTGGATTCCATGGATGTTTCAAAAATTGGTAAGAGGGAGGATATCATAATTTTATGTTTTTTTAATTTAAAAATTATTATAATTTAAATTTGAATTTTTTATTCTTATTTATTTTTCTTTCATATCTTATTATTTGTTGTTAATTAAGACGAGAAAGATGAAAAGATAGTAGATTCTGTGGATTTGGTAAAGGCTCCAAAAATTGGTAAGGATGATATCAAAATTTGACACACTTTTTTATTTATTCTAATTTTATTATATTTTTAATTTTAATTTTTTATTTTCATTTATTTTTCTTTTATATTTTTTATTTTATTTTATTTAGATGAGAAATTTGATGATAATCAAAAAAGCATTGATTCGGTAGAGTCGGTGAATGTTCCAAAAATTGGTAAGAATGATGGTATCGTAAATTTACACACTTTTTTATTTATCTAAATTTTATTAAATTTTTTATTCTCATTTATTTTTCACTTATATTTTTTTATTTGTTTCTAATTAAGACGAGAAATTTGACGATAACCAAAACGGTGTGGATTCTGTGAAAGCTTCAAAAATTGGTAAAACTGATGATACCATAATTTTACACATTTTTTATTTATTAAAATTTTATTATATTTTTATTTTCTTTTATTTTTCTCATATATCTTCTTATTTGTTGTTCATTCAGATGAGAAACTTGATGATGAAAAAGACGTAGATTCCTCGAAATTTTCAAAAATTGGTAAGAAAGATGATACCATAATTTTACATGTCTTTTATAAAATTTTATTTAATTTTGCAATAGACACCTAATTTTTTTAATTTAATTGTTGTTAATTTAGATGAGACATTGAATGACCAAAAGGGTGTTGATTGGGTAAGTTTCCATGCAAGATACCCTTGGATAAAAAAGAATAGTCTTACAACTGGGAGCCGAAAATTACTACTAAATCATATTGGTGAGAAATTAAATTAATTAGTTAGTTATGACAGATTATATTTTCCATCAATAGTTAATTAAATTAAGTATGACTTATTTTCAAATTTTATTAATTATTTGCAGCCAATGATCAGAGTGCATAGTTGTGTTAGCATGATGAAGAAGAATGCTGAAACCTGAAAATCACTACTGAAGTTTAGTGATGTGAAAATAAAGTTGTTTTTAAGTTGAGTAGACCTTCTGCAAATTAAACAAGAGATAATAATTAAGTTATATTTATAATAATTATTATGATGTGGACTCATTGTTTATTAAGTTTGTTATGTGTATTTGTTGAATTTGTATTTCTGCAAAATATGTATAATTATTTAATTAAATAAATTTATGTGATTAGTTTAATCATTATATGTCTATAAACGGAACTTATTTTTATGAACTGAAAGGGTCAAGTTGTAACAAATACGAGAAGAGGAGTTTTGTTAATATAGGAGGGGAGTGTTTTCTAATAGTTGTAATCATTGTTTTCACTATTATGTGTGCTAATTAAAGATGTGTTAAATGTTTGAAATAAGCATGCTTTCGGTAATTTAGACTTTCAATTTAATGCCCTTAGGGAGGTTGTTAGCTCTTTGGAATCCAAAGCTTATTTGGATGTCCCCTACCAAGTGGAGATTTTTGCTAGGATGAGGTCATTCAGATATTTTGTCATTGCTAAGGATCAAAGGTTCTTACGTAGATCCAAGATCAAGTGACTTAAGGAAGGAATGCTAACACTTGTTTTTTTCATGCCTATATGAAAAATAAGAGTATGAGGAATTATATTCAAGTTCATTAGATCAGTGATGGTTAGGTAGAAGGAGTGATTGAGATTCGTCAAGGTTGCTAGTTATTTTTCTCAACTTTTTTTTGGAAATCGCCCTTATTTGGGCACAGTTTTTTCAGGTCACTTTCACTAAATGATAATGTTATCCTTTCTTCATTGTTGTTCATCACTAAAGTCATGATCATGATGGTTTCAATTTATCTTCTTTTAGGATAATTTGGCATCTCCTTAGGGATGATTTTGGTTTTATATTTGGCCAATTCCATTGCTTGGCATCTATTCCCGTAGTTACTCCTCTTACTTTATTACCTTGATTCCAAATGTTGAGCCACTTTCCCACCTGCGTGATTTTCGTCATATCTCTGTGGTGGGATCCCTTTACAAATTTATTGTAAAAGTTCTGGCGGTCACACGTACTGAGGTTATATATAATCTAATTTCCTCTAATCAATTGGTGTTTTTTAAAGGGAGTTTTTCAGTTTATGGGGTGCTGGTTACGAATGGGTTGGTTGATTTGGAATGAAAAAACTAAGAAATCGTGTTTTTTAAGATGGATTTTCAAAAGGCATATAATACAATAAATTAGAGTTTTATGAATTATATTTTTATCATATTTGAGCTCAATGATAAGTGGTGGTCTTAGATCTAAGCATGTTTATTTACTAGACATCTTATTATGTTGATGAATAACTATTTGAACCATGATATCGAACTTCAAAGGGTATTGAACCAAGATGATATTTTAGTTTTGTTTATCTTTCTAATTATGGTGGAAAGGCTTATTGGTTTTTTTAGTAGGGTAAGGAACTGAACCTATTTCCGCCTTTAGAGTGGAATCCTATGATTTGATGATCTCATATCCCCAATATGCATACGACACTTTTATTTTAGTTGATGCTTATTTGAGAATCGTTGGTTGATAAAAGCTATTCTTTAGGGGTTTGAGGTTGCCTTGGGGCTCTGTGACAATTTTGACAAGAGTGGTCTCATTTGTGTTAATGTGGATTAAACTTTTATGAACTTAGCTAGTGATTTTCTCCATTGTAATCAAGAGACCTTCACTTCAAATATTTTGGTCTTTTGATGGGTGGTAATCATCATCTTGAGGTCATTTGTGTGGCTTTATGTGCTTAACAAGTATAATAGATTTTGATGATGACAAAATAATAAAGAAAAATAATCATGAGCATCATCAAGAAAGAAAAAGATTGAATTAAACCAAAAAACGAAGCTAGAAGGTTCAGATGTTTGGCGCAAAGAAAGTTAAATGTTAAGATCAACATCAAAGGAATTGAAGTCTTGCGAATGCTCACATGATCTTGTACCTTAGAGCAATTTTATCTGTTTATGATCAATAATTTGTAATTAAGTGTGAGTAGCACTCAAGGTATCAAAGCAACACGCACACACACTCAAAATAATTTTGCAAACTTCATCTATTTCAAAATCTTCTTCAAAATCATTTGTGGCAATTTGTTATCGATTAGGAAACGTCCTAACTGTTGTGGGAGAATATTGTAGTTAAATGGTCTATAAGGGGGGGATTGAATAAATTGTTCCCCAAAAACTAACTTCCTAAAATGTTTTCTTTTCAAAATTAGAGTTTAATAAAATTGATTGACGCAACTGAAAAAATTATAATATATGATA
Source organism: Lathyrus oleraceus (assembly GCF_024323335.1). Classification (NCBI taxonomy): domain Eukaryota; kingdom Viridiplantae; phylum Streptophyta; class Magnoliopsida; order Fabales; family Fabaceae; genus Lathyrus; species Lathyrus oleraceus. Next base: position 371,626,486 of record NC_066583.1, on the reverse strand, counting down.
TTGGAATGATTACAAATAGTGACATGACAATCATAGAATAAAATGTGAACATGATAAATTCACTAATCAATTGAGTAGCAATTAATATAACTTTGAACGTACACGAGAAGTGTATTTAGAACTTATTTAATTGATAAGGATTCTACGATCACAACTTTTAGGTTTAATCATCAAGATCTTTCAAAGACTTAAACTAACGCATACCTACTTTTAAACATAAAATCACTACAAAAGCAATAAATTCTAACCGCGTGCAATTTCTAGAAAGCAGGAAATCCTAAGCATACAAAATTTGTGTAAGAAACAAAAGAGGTAAGGTTAAAGAGGGTGTACGTGAAATCTATAGTGGTTTGGCTTATTTGACCTCGCTTGAGCTTAATGCACTCTTCAATGGTTTCACCATTGAAAATTTGTTGGGGTCTTCCACCAATATGAAAATTTAATACAAGAGTATTTTTGGTATAACTTATAATCAACAACGTTGAACACTACAAACCAACAAATCGCTTTAGCAAAACATAGGTCTGAATTGATTTTCCTTCTATTGTAGCAGAATACTAAAACTACTAATACTTCAATATCTTCACTTGATCTTGATCCAAATACCTTTCTAGACTCATAGATCCTACTTCAAACTTTTATTCCGCAACAAATTTACATAGTCCTATTGATTCCTTGGTTGAGCATTTGTTCTACCCAAGGACGTTTGGAAACTCCCAACTTTGTGCTATAATAACTTTTACACAATTCTACCAAAGTCTTCAATGGAGTATAGAGAATATTCTTTCTATGTCTTGGAAGTCAATCTCTATGTACCATAATCACAAAGTTATTCTTTATCCTAATACACACAACAAAACTTCACAAACAATATTAGTTTTTCTAGTGTACCTTGGACCTACCACCCACATTCAATTTTTATATTTAAGTACCACAACAATGATTTCTTGGTTCAAATTTGAAGATGATGATGATTATCTGAATAATCTCACACAACACAATATAAATATCTCAAGAGCAACGTTATAGGAAGTTCTTAACAAGGTTGAAACAAGGAGAATAAGTCTTTGTGAAAGGAAGAACACTAAAGGTTTTTCTCAAGATTTGTGAAATTATAAATTTTTATCTCACTTGTTCGTGAAAAACTCGCTCAATAAGTTTTTATGAATGTGTAAGAATTATTGTATTGTTGGATAAAAATGACAAAAAAAGATTTATGTATGTGATAGAGGTAAGGTACAAAAGGTGAGAAAAAAGTGAACACAAAGTTGGGTCAAATCATACAGTTATAATTTGAATTAGAGGAAAAAATGACTTGAATCAAGGTGATAAAATCTAAAAATTGTATACTTTAATTCGAGTCAAGCAATTACTTGATTCGAATCATAGTTGATTTTTAAAAGTTTGTTTGGTCACGATTTGAGTCAAAGAGAATCATGATTGGAGTCAAGGTGTCTTCCGATTTAAGTCAAATAATTTCTTGATTCGAATCAGAAATACATAATCAAGTCTTGATTTTCAATTGAGATTTTAATTCAAAACAACAATATGCTTGATTCGAATCAAACAACAAAAACATTTTGTTTTAAGTTTTCTACCTTGGGATTCAAGCCATACATATGTTGACTTTAACTAAGATGTTCAAGATAAAAAAAACACATTGAAATGAATCAAATATATGTTAGTGAATATGAGAATATACATAAGGTACAATCTACGGCGAATGATCAAAGTATGACTAAATTACAAAGCGATAAAATAAAATTCTAATAAATTGAAAATGATACATACAAACATCAAAATACAGATGAAACAAAACGAGGATAACACTATTACCAACATTGCAATTTCATTAACCAATTAGGAAATAAAAATATTGTTCTTTGATCGATTAGAACTTATATTGAATTGAATATGGAATGAACTCTCCACTGAATCTATTAGGATCTAATTACCTAGGTCTAATCAATTAGCACTGTAGGCTAAACAATTAGAGAGTGGTCTCTGTCCATGAATTATTTCCTTTCTTCGCCAAATTTCTTCTCTTATATAAAAAAGTCTTTTTGTTCACTTCTAATCACGAAAATTTGATGTTATACTCATCTTTCTTACTCACTTTCTTCATATAAATTGTCTTTAAACATGAGTAAAAACCTAGTATAAGGAGGTTTGGGGCTAATCATGTGATAAAAGATTAAGTTGATAGTCAAACTATCAAGGAGATACTCTTAAGGACTATAATAGATTGTACGATTTAAGGTAAAACTAAAACTGGTATAAATCTTATTGTGCTCTTTATAATTCTTCTCGTTTTATTTTCTATATTTTATCTTCTAAGCATAAATCTCTGTTTCATCTTTTTTTTTAAATGGACCAAACTAAAATAAATCTTTTATTAAAAAGTTTTCAAAAACCATATAACGAAACTTACTAGTCCCTCTTGTGTTTGAAATAGCGATCAACAATTTGAAAGCCATTAGTTAGTATTTTCTAGATAGTTGCTCTCGTGGAGACATGAGTATGTCAATAAGAGGAAGGGTGATTTTTCTCGATTCGGACCTTAATGATATCCTTATTTTCTTTTTTGACTTTTATGTAAATTCATGTTAAGGTTCGAAAGTCTAAGTGGAGAGATGGTTTAGACATTTGTGATCTTTACTTCCTAAATTAGCTCTTCTCAAAAAATAGGGTTAGAGGTTGATCTTAGATGCCTCAAAATTGAAATTTGAGTTTATATCCTATATGTTAGATAATGGAAATCACATTATTTCCTTAGTCAAAGGAGATAGGTTTCTAACTTGTGTCCTACTTCTACCTAATGAAAAAGGTTTTGGTCTTCTAGGATCTAAAATTGATGATTCCCTTATTGGTTTGCAATAGTATGTAGAAGAAAGTGAGGATAGTCCTTGTCGCCTCTTTTAGGATGACCCTTGGAGTGGAGCAAATACCATTTAGAATTAGGTTCCCTTGTCTCTTTAGTATTCTCATTCACTAGGATCAATTTGTGGGAGGGATTGGCTTGTGAGAGGATGGGTCTTCGTTTGAGATATAGAGTGGAAGAGATCCCTTTTTGTTTGAGAACATGAACTAGTTGTTAATCTCCTTCTAGTTATTTAGTGAACAACATTCTCCACGAATAGCAACCATTGATGGAGGCCGCATGGTAAAGATGTTGTCCATTGTTAATAATTTTTTTAGAATAGTTGTAAGTAACTCATAGCTGAATTGCATAATAGCTTGAAACAAAGTAATATATAATGAGTTGAAAAACACAACTATATATAACGAGCCGAAAACAACATGCTCAATAAACAAATCAATTTCAATCAATCAAACAAAACTATAATTTAAAATTTGCAAGTTTATAGAAACTAATGTTTACTACAAATTAAAAACAAATGTAATTGCACGTAACTTATCTTTGACAAAATCCATAATAACTTCATACTCTCCAATAGCCTTCCTATCAACACCATTCCGAATCAACTGAGGAAAAAACAACCAATTCCCCGTAACAGCCAAAAACGCCACCGTAATCAAACCCGACACGGCACGGTGCAACCTCCACCCACGGCGGAGAACAATCTTCTTAACCGCAACCTCCACAGAAGTACAAACACCGTGAAGCACAAAAAACCACGTGACTTCCCACGTGGGATACGCACGTGCAAGATAATAATAAATAACCTCGTGCATTAAACCCGACACACCAAACGTGGCCAGCGTGGCAATAGAAGTCGCATACGTTGTACCGACATAAGATGAAACAACGTGGCGAACGGGATTGTATACGGTAGGGCGTAGCGTACGCGTTACCGTGAGGTTCCACCTACGACCCCAGAAATCCTGAAGCGAGGTTGATAAATAAGGTTCGTTAAATTGCGGTTCGATTTCAAACCCAAAAACGGTTCGAACCGGTGCAGCAGTGAGTGCTAGGACCAGCTCTATGCCGAGGTACATGTGGCAGCAATAGAGAACCAAAATCAAATGAGGGTGCATGTGTTCTCTATATTGATAGCAACATATGATTGCTACCAATGTAACTACTTTGAGAAAAACAAGGGGCGGATTCGGTTTTTTAGATGGCAAAGTTGTTGTTGGGTTTTGTTGTGGGTTAATGGGGAGTGATGCAATGGAAATGAAATGGAAGACTGTGTTTGGGAGAGGGAAAAGAGGAGGTTGATTGAAGGAGAAAAGAATGAGTTTGAAAGATGAAAGCCAAACAAGGAAGAAGATTGTGGGGCCAGCAAGGTGGATAGAAGAGAGATTTAAAGGAAGGGTAATGAAGAGGTAGAGAATTGGGGAGATAGAGATAAACCTTAAAAAGCCTTTTGGGATTTTGGAAGATATGTAATAACAATAACATAGACATATTGTGGATGTAAGCCATACCTTAACGAATGTCTCAATTTCACCTTCCATGTCTCTGTTTTTGTCTTCTTCAAAGATTGTTACTATGGGTTTTGGTTATGTACAAATGGAGTGTGCAGAGAGTTGCATTTTTTATAGGTAATATTGAATTAAATGTTTGTCCTTTTGGGTGCCTGTTTTGTGAGATAGTACAGCTGTACTATGTCCAGTTTAACTAGAAAAAATTGGGTGATTTGAAAAAAACAAATAATGTCACTTTCAGAAACAAGATATAATGTCACTTTCGAAATAATGGCAAGCCTAATAAATTTATTTAGTAGCAAAATGTTGATATTATTTTGGTTTGGTAGTTGATATTTTAATCACCCATGATAAATTATGTATGTGTAATTAACATTAATTCTTGATTTTTTATCAACTTTTAATATTATTCAATTTGCTTTAATTGTTCACGATAAAAAAAAAAGTCTTATTTTGCTATAAGATGTATGTACCATATTTATCCTATATTATAAGTTTTTTTAAGGCCTTTCAGAAAATGTTTTAATTAGAAGAAAAAGAATTGTTTCAATTTTTTCCATTTAACAACTTCAAAAAAGAATTAAATATTCTTTCTACCATATCTTCAATCGTTATCAATGTTTATTCTTTAATAATTATAGTATATAACTAATAAGAGGATAAAGAGGAGGATATTGTATTAAATATGCAGTAAAATTAAATTATATAGAAGATTAAAAATGACAATAATAAAATTATAAGAGAAGTTTAAAATTTATAAAACTGGTCCAATCAATCCGAGAAGTCCCGTTTTAATTTAAAAAATAACCTAAATTTTTTTTGAAATACAATTGTAATAATTTTGTACATATCAAATATAATTATATATTAAAAATAATTAATAATATTTTTAAGCAATCTTTTTTATTTTTATTAGGTTTTTATTGCATTTTTTAATTATTAGGTTTTTATTGCATTTTTTTAATTATTAGGTTTTATTATATTTTTTTATGTTTATTAATATAAATAAAAAAATTAGATTTTTTAAAATTTTGGGCTACTAAAATTTGAGATCAGGTGCTTTAGAGTTTGTCATAGGACCCTCATGTTAGAAAGGGTGTTAAAGTAGTATTTGTAGTAAAAGATAGGATGAAAATAGAGAATTTTTTTTTTAAATATCCAGAATTTTAAAAAAAATTTCAAAATTAACCCATTTTTCAAAAAAATTACACAAATGGGCAAAATTTGCCCTAATTGTGTACATAGGCGCCACCCTAGTTGGCGCCTACCCTTAATGGGTAGGGCAAGTCGCCACTAGGGGTGGCGCCTATGCCCAATCCCTTTTTTTTTTTTTTTTTTTTTTTTTTTTTTTTTTAAATGTTTTATTAATTTTTTTTTTTAATTTTTTTTTTTTAAATATTAGATATTTGATAAATATATTTTTTTTATAAATTATATTAATTTATATTAACACTTATATATAAATAAAATTATTACAAGATATATATATATATATTAATTTATATATATATTAATTTATATATATATATATTAATTTAATTTATAAACAATTAATATTATACACATTTAATTAATATATATAAATATTTATTTACAAGATATATATATATATATATATATATATTATATATATATATATATATATATATATATATATATATATATATATATATATATATATATATATATATATTAATTTATATATATATTAATTTAATTTATAAGTAAATAATATTATTTATAAATTTTTGGGAGAATTAGGGTTAGGTAGACTGGTGTACAACCCAGATCTTTTCCTATAAATAAAGTGTTATTTCCTTGCATTTTCTTCAACACTGTTTCCTACCACCTTCTGTATCAAGTTGAGTTCATGGCATCCCCAAGACCGTCGTCATGGCAGCGAACATCATCAAGGCGCCCGGATCCTGAACCAGTAATCTTAAAAAGGGATGGGCATGTTATTTTCTCGCCTTTGAAACCCCCAATGGAGATGAAATTTTGGAACATCCGTTCGTTGGACCAACTAAAAAGGTCCTTGATGTCTTGGTTAGAGGGAGATTACCAACCTGGTGAAGTCATCAGAAGGATTCAGAGGCTTAGAACAAGGTTCTCATTTGAAACTGGAGAAACGATACGCTGGTGGGTTGAAGTTGAAAGCGACATTGATTGCATCCAAATGATGCATGGATCAGACGACATAGTGTTAACTGTTGTAATTTCTTAGATTTTAATGGTTGTTTGTCATGTTGTTGTTGTATTTGTTATTGTTCTAGTACTTGTTCTTGTTTTAGTACTTGTTTTTGTTCCAGTATTTGTTTTTGTTTTAGTAATTGGTGTTGTAATGTTAGATGTTTGTGTTTGTTGTTCAAGTGTCATCTTCTATTTGGAATAAAAAGTAAACTTTAATTTAAAATGATTTTGGTACACAGATTTATGAAAGTGAAAACTAAGTTGTGGAACTAGATCCACGATATGGACATTTGTTCTTATTATGCCCTAGTTGTCTACATATGCTACACTTCCTCTGCATTTTCTCTGCGACGTCCATTTCAGTTCTAATGCGCCTGCTATTTGGGCGACCACTTTTATTCCGCCGCATCGATTCGTTGTGCCAAACAATTTCCCCGTCATACTCTGGCCAATACGCCTCCAATGCTACCACCGGAAAGGGATTGTCGTATACATTGAGCAATGTTGCAACTTTGTAGATTGGAGACACTAGCGATAATGCATCGAAGTGGCTGTGTGAACACGCTGCAATGACATGGGAACAAGGCATACGATACGCCTGAAATTGACCACAGTCGCACCAACGGTCTGGTATTAGGACCCTATACTCTTGTCTGGGCAGCCCTTGGTTGTGGTCAATTGTTTCCTTGACACTGAAAGTGTGGCCATGGCGGTCGAACTCCGTAACCCGATGGCTGCTGGCTTTGGCGGATTCCTGCCTCATAAACTTCATGCAGGCTTCACTATAAACCTGACTCGTCTGCAACACTTCATTCCAGCGCCTGCCCCTTGTTACGAACAACGTTGCCATCCGAAAATAGGTCGCACTCACCAATGCGGTTACCGGGAGGTTACGTATGCCCTTAAACACGCCGTTCATTGATTCCACAAGATTTGTTGTCATGTGGCCCCACCTCACCCCATCGTCGTACGATCTAGTCCACTTCGCTCTGTCGATATTATCAATCCACCTCCCTGCATCAGAATTTGCCAACACTATTTCCCGGCGATAGTATTGGAATCCAGGCTGGTTTAATGCGTACCCCGCGTTTATCAAATGTTGCTTCAAAAAGTTATCCTTGAACTCCCGCATAAAATTTTGTGCAATATGCCTGATGCAGTAGACATGGGTAGACGGGGGGTCATGCCAGCCATTTGCTGGATTATTGTATGCACTGTCTATTGAGGCGTGCCTGTCAGAAATAACGCAGATGCCAGCTTGTGGAGTCACGTGCGTTCGAAGATTCTTAAGGAAGAAACTCCAACCAGCTGCCGTTTCTCCTTCCACCAATGCAAAGGCTATTGGGAAAATATTTGAATTGCCATCTTGTGCGACCGCCATCAGTAACGATCCTTTGTATTTCCCATACAGCCAAGTTCCATCGACTTGAACAAGTGGTTTGCAGAATGTGAACCCGATGATGCATGGACGGAATGCCCAGAAAAGTCTATGGAAAATTCCATTACCTTCTAGACGAGTTCCGTCAGGGGATTGTGCAGGCAAGGTCTCCATTATAGTAACCGTCCCAGGTGAATACAATCGTAGTGCAGCCAGGTAGCGTGGTAGTTGTTTGTATGATTCCTCCCAGTTACCGTACACCAGTTCAATTGCCTTGGTTTTTGCTAACCAAGCCTTTCTGTATGACGGTGTATATTTGAAAACAGCCACACAATGGGAGATAATTGTTTTGACCTTCAGTGACGGGTCAGCCTCAACTAGAGGTAATATGGAATGGCAGATCATGTCATGGCTAAGTTTGCGATGATCCTGTGCCATGTTGGTGTTGACGCAAATGTGAGCTTGAGATATGGACCCTATCACCCACGCGTTATGCTTCTTCTTGTACGATGCCATCAACCTATATCCACACTCCGGATTTTTGCATTCAATAACGTATCTTTCCGGATTTGATTTGATAACATCGTAGTCAACACAATTTTTCAAGTGCCAGTTCTTTATTGCTAACAGACACTCTTCCTTGGTCCGAAATTGGTCACCCTTCTTTAAGTCCTCATCAGACCTCATATATGGGTTGTAGAACATATCTGATGAGGGCTCATCCTCGCCCAAGTTAAGTGTTGTGAAGTGCGCAGGAGGTGAGTAGCGTTGCGCTATAGGTATTTGAGGTTGGTCTTCGTCTTCAGAATGACGGTTCACCAAGTCATCAACCACGTCTTCAGCATCATCAACCACATCGTCTTCAACGTGGTGCTCAGCATCTTGTTCGTCATCAATCACAGGATCAATAACCTGTGATTGAATATTCTGAGTTGGTTGAGGTTGTTCCAACACAATGTACAACACTATGTAGTCGTAACCAGAGTACTCATGGTTACGAAGCATGTATTGTGTCTCCATGTCATTTTGAATCAATGACTTATAAAACTTGACAGAGTTGTTTTCTGAAAAAAAAGGTTGTTGATAAAAAATTTGGGACACTGGTTGTCTTAGTTTGGACTCAATCTTCCTTTTCAGATAAGAGAAGTCAGCTCCTCTATTTAGACAAAACCGAGTGCATTCGGTGTTTCTAAATAGGAAGCCAGACTTATCACATTCATAAGTCTCACCGTTGACGTGAGCTTTGACTTTGTATTGTGAAGAAGATGACATGTTTTGTGAAGACATTGTGAAGGTTTTGTGAAGGTTTTGTGAAGGTTTTGTGAAGGTTTTGTGAGGGTTTTGTGAAGGTTTTGTGAAGATATTTTCAAGGTTTTGTGAAGATTGCTGTGAAGATATTGTGAATACCTTTGCGAAAATGTGTGTGAATATTTATACTGCAAGAATCTTACTGAAGATTGCTGTGAAGATATGTGTGTGAAGATTGCTGTGAAGATATTGTGAATACCTCAGAGATTCCCACGCAAGCCTTACACGTGTCACACCCTTGAATGCAACACTCCCACCTAGTCTGTACTAATGCATTCCAACCTATCCACCTAGCCTGAACATAGTCTCAGAGATTCCCATGCATGCCTGTTCCCCATCAAGTCTTCACCACCAAGTCTCAGAGATTCCCACGCATGCCTTACACGTGTCACACCCTTGAATGCAACACTCCCACCTAGTCTGTACTAATGCATTCCAACATATCCACCTAGCCTGAACATAGTCTCAGAGATTCCCATGCATGCCTGTTCCCCATCAAGTCTTCACCACCAAGTCTCAGAGATTCCCACGCAAGCCTTACACGTGTCACACCCTTGAATGCAACACTCCCACCTAGTCTGTACTAATGCATTCCAACCTATCCACCTAGCCTGAACATAGTCTCAGAGATTCCCATGCATGCCTGTTCCCCATCAAGTCTTCACCACCAAGTCTCAGAGATTCCCACGCATGCCTTACACGTGTCACACCCTTGAATGCAACACTCCCACCTAGTCTGTACTAATGCATTCCAACCTATCCACCTAGCCTGAACATAGTCTCAGAGATTCCCATGCATGCCTGTTCCCCATCAAGTCTTCACCACCAAGTCTCAGAGATTCCCACGCAAGCCTTACACGTGTCACACCCTTACAAGAGGACTACCAACAGGACTACTACACACCACAACAAACATTGCACTTTGGCCAACCCGATTCAACCCTAAACTACCAAAGACCACAATTCGAGGGCGCACCCAGCAGTAGTCAGTTTGTCCCACCGAGACAAAGCTTCGAGGGCGCAGAGGGGACCCGTCTTTCCTACAGCACTGAAGGGACTTCGACCGAACCACAACGGCAAGCGGCAAGGGGGCGCGTTAGGGCAAGGGGTGGTAATAGGGAAGCACCACCACCACGTGAACCGTCTAGGCGAGTAACTAGACCTCCCCCGTGCGGATCGTACAAGGGACCGCATCATATGTGATTAATCATATCTTTGTAATATTTGCCTTGTTTATTATTTAAATAAAAATATTTTTTGTTTATTATCTTTATATCTTTATCTTTATCTTTAAAAATATTGTCTATCATATCTTTATACATATATAAGTTAATTTTTTTTCCAAAAATTTACAAATAATATTAATTACTTATAAATTATATTAATATATATATATATATAAATTAATATATATATATATAAATTAATATATATATATATATATATAAATAAAAAAATTTAGACAAAATATATGTGTGAACATAAATTAATATACTTAATAAAAAACATAAATTTATAAATAAAAAAAAATTAAAAAAAAAAAAAACAATAAAAAAAACATTAAAAAAAAAAAAAAAAAAAAAAAAAATGGATTTGGGCATAGGCGCCACCCCTAGTGGCGACTTGCCCTCCCCATTAAGGGTAGGCGCCAACTAGGGTGGCGCCTAAGGGTAAAAAATGGCCAATTTTGGCCATTTGTGTAATTATTTTGAAAAATTGGATATTTTTGAAATTTTTTTGAAATTTTTGGATATTTAAAAAAAAAATTCGAAAATAGATTTAAATCGTTTAAACATCAATATAAGAGGATTCAAAATAAGTTAGATGAAAAGGAGTTAAATAATTAAAAATAAAAGAATATCTAAATTAAAAGAGAATCTATTAAAGAAATTCTCCTAAATAATAAATCGATACTTTTAAATATAATATTATGAAATTTAATTTATGTAAGTAGAATAATAAAATAGTTAATTATTTTTGCGAAGAAGATAAAGAATATTTAAAAGAGTATGCAATGTACAAGACCCAAAAAAAATATGTATAATGTTTTTTATAAAATCCATGGTATTAATTGTAATTTTTAAAGTATGCATCAAAATAAACTTAAAGAACTTATAATATAAAGGGAAAGTAGTGCCTTTTTATCTTATTTACCATATATTTGTCTCAAATTATTCTAAAACAAAAACGTTTATGCACCTTAATATGTTTTGGATGATTGCAATAATTTAATATATTTTTGATGATTGCAATAATTTTCATAATGTATTAAATAAAGAGACCAGGTAAAAGAAATTACATTATCAAACATCTTTTATTCCATTATATTATTTTACAAGTGATTAAAATAAAAATCAAATATTTTTAATATTCACAGTTTAAAATAATTTTAAAAGTCCAAACATCTTTTATTCCTTTATATCATTTTATAGATAAAAAAATAAAAATCTTATATTATTTTATAGATGATTGAAATAAAAATTAAATATCTTCAATATTTAAGGTTCATAGGTCTATATTACTAACTGATTGTAAAATATCTTTAAAAGTCAAACATCCTATATTATTTTATAGATGATTGAAAGAAAAATCAAATATTTTCAATATTTAAGATCTATATTAAATAACTGTAAAATATTTTTAAAAGTATTTTTTATTCTCTTATATTATTTTATATGTCATTGAAATTAAAATCAAATATCTTCAACATTTAAGGTCTAAAATATTTTTAAAAGTCGAACATCTTTTATTATTGAAATAAAAATCAAATATTTTTAAGATCTTAATTAACTGACCGTAGAATATTTTTATATTGTATATCAATCAGTAAATTCTTAAATAAATACAACTCAATCAAAATTTATTCATAATACGGAAGGGTGTTCGAACTCTTCATTCTATACATATAATTGAGTTTGCCTGCTAGACCTTTTAAAACCACACAAAAAAAATCAAGATTTATGCCAAGAAAACCACAACTTTCAGAGATTTATGGTAAGATTATGTGGTACAACATGGATTAATGATTGAAAATCATCTTATATTTGACGAAGATCATTAAAAATAGAAGTTTGGGATTCTCTTTATTGTAACATCCGAGATTTCTTAATCAAAAAGTGACACAAAAAAATGTGACTGTACTTCAAAATTCATCTCATTCTCAGTTGTAGTGACAGTAACTTTCATGTACCAATCCACTGTAAAAGCATGTCAAGACTCAAAGATGATGATGCCCTAAGATATTTGCCTCGATTTTCCGTCTTTACTAAGACGCTAATTTAGTGATTCTTTTAAGCATTCACTTTTAAATTCCACGCCAACATAATAGAGAAAAACAATCTAATGGAACACCAGATCGGTAAGCACTAGGGTCACATACAGATATTACCGAGTCACACAAAAAGAGTACAAAACTAAACCCAACTCAGAAAATGATAATTTGTTAATTAACCCCAATATTTCTCAAATCTATCAAAATACACTACCGGAAATGTTCTTCCAGCAAAATGAGGAGGCGGATTGTGTCGTTGTCAATCAAACATCCCATGTACAGGACAGCATGTTCCATCATAATATCATCTATGTACATAATATGGCATCTTTGGAAAACCTGGCAGCACATTTCCAGATCCAGGTTGAGGGGTACTACGTTCAGAAGTGTTACTTCTATTAACTGTAGGATGCTCAGGCCCAAAAGAGTTTGTCCTAACATGGTTTAATTCATCGAGACGAGGTGCATATCGTTGCATAGCTGGTGTATTCGTCGGCATAGCGGGTGTATTCATCATGTAAGGCAATTCAGGTCTTGAACCGAGTACTGAATAAGTAGATCCCATTTGGTTATAAGCAGGACCATGACCAGATAGATAACTACTACTCATAGGATCAGGATTCTGAAGTCCTGGAGGGTGAATCTGTTGTCTTGCCTCTAATTCCCTCAGGTGACTATCATCCTCCCTGAGATGAGGTTTATATCCAAAGCTACTTGTGTTGTCTCCCATATGCCTGCTACTGTGTTCCTGTAATTCGGCCAACCCATAATCAGGGAGGGAATCAGCAACATTTGGCCAACTTTGGCCATCATCACCAATGGAAGAGTGGGGCTCCAGAGGTGTATAACCATTATCACCAACATCATCACCTGAAAGCATCATGTCTGATCCGGACTGATTTCCCTCAGGCATTTCACTCAGACCTTGCCTTTTAGCTGGTAAGGTCACAGCTGGTCCTCTTCCATCATTTTCGTCTGATCGCTTCCTTTTCCATGAGGTGCTCTCAGCCTTGGTCACCAAATACTCATGTCTCTCTTGACTCTCTCTATCAACATTTCCATGAGACGAGCCTTGCTGTACCTGTCCAACCATAAATGAGCAATCTTCACCATTAGTTGACTTCAAGAAATCATGATCCAGCATACGATCCAGCATGGTATCATCAACATAGTCATCATCCACAGTATGACTGGCAGATGATTTTTCCCTATCGAAGCTTTCCATTTTCGAGACATCATGATGTCTGAACAGGTGACCATTCTCCTGGGCTATGAGCTTATGCTTATCAGTCCAGTCTGGACGGCTCCAAAGGGAGAGAGGGGGTGACTTTACATTCCATTGCTCCAATTGCTTGTCATTAGTATCAACTGATCCAGGTAGATAAAATGACTGGGGATAAACAGGGACAGGAACAGGAAAAAATTAAAGACAGAAGTCAGTACACCAAAGAGTGTCTCAATCAAAAGATAACTTGGTATTAATTTACCTTGCCTGATAGAAACCTCTCATCCTCCCAGACAAGATCATATGGTGACCGTTTTTTATCCAGCCTATAAAATAAGGAAGCAAATGTGAAAACCAGGAAAAATAATGAACTATCTCTCCCTGTAATTTCTGTAAATTCTGTGTGTATCATCAGATCGCACACTTGTATTTATAATAGTGTAACAATAAATACAGTGAATCTTTATGAATAAGTAGTAGAAATATTAACAATCAATCTAGGAAGTTTGCAAGGAATATCTACATATTCTTAATCCTAACACTCCCAAACAAAAAAGTGACAATTATCGGGTGGCATCGGTATGCTTGGATGTAGGGAAAGACCATTTAGCTCTCATCCTAGAAAAAAGGGACAAGAAAAAGAAAACTACCTCTCTGTCTCTGGAGGTACTATAAGAATCAGGAGCTTCGGCTCAAACTCTAAAGCCTTGTCTATAAACTTGTTAGCCAAAGCTGCTTTAACCCCAAAGGGGGGATTAAGACCCATGATCTGTAAAAGAAGCAGCCAATAAAAATGATGAAATAAAAAATATGCGAATTGACCATCTGGGACATTCATGCTCGTCTCAACCATGCAATTGACAAACTCTTACCAACCGTGACCCTGAAGGCAACTCCTTTCGCTGGATAGTCATCCAATCTCTCATCTCAAAATTAAAATCATTCTGTAAACAAATCAAAACAACATCCTGGTAAATAGACTAAAAAAAATAACATGATAACAATAGACTAAAATCCCTAATATAGTCTGTATTCTTCATCACTCGTGAAAACTGGTTGAAACCATCAAATAAAAATCAGTACGCTCATAACATAAGTGTTAAGAATGTGTGATTGGGCCTAACTCAACCCTACAAAACCGCCGGTTGGTAGAGTGAGGGCTGCCTCCATTTATAAACACATGTTCAGACCATATATTATCCGATGTGGGACTCTTAACACACCCCCTCACACCCAGGACTGGACATCTGGAGCGTGGAAATAAATGGTGGGTGGCCCGATAGCAGAAACCATAGTAGGTGGCCCATCGGATCTTAGACGAGGCTCTGATACCATGTTAAGAAGTGTGGTTGGGCCTAACTCAACCCTACAAAACCAGTTTGGTAGAGTGAGGACTGCCTCCATTTATAAACACATGTTCATACCATATATTATCCGATGTGGGACTCTTAACAATAAGCAAGCCTGAAAACCATGTAATCCTACTTAAGGTCTATCCAATATTACCAAAAATCATTTACATTTATACCCCAAAACAAATTTCAAAGTACTAGAGATGTATATAGAATATAGTTGATATAGGTTCTATTATGTACAGTAACAAACTAGCTTAGTTGTCAATTAGTTTGTTACACGTGCCTTATATATAGTTACCTATTGTACTATCAATATTCAATGAATACAAACAGAATTCTTTCATCTCTCTTCTTTTCTTTCTTTCCTTTATTCTAACATGGTATCTAGAGCTCTTTTCTCGATCTAGCGCTTCCATGGCGTCTCCATTCAATTCTGAGGGCGTGTTTCCCTCATCTCACGTCAAACTCTCACATCTCATCTCAGTTGAACTGGATGATAAGAATTTCAAACAATGGAAACAACATATAGATGATGTAATTCGCGGCCACAAACTTCAACGCTTTGTTACGGTGCCTCTTGTTCCTCCGCGCCTTCTTCCCGATGCCGATCATGTTGCCGGTGGTGAGGATCCAGCGTTTCTCGACTGGGAGAAACAAGATGCGCTCATCTACACCTGGCTTCTCTCTACGATCTCCGATTCTCTTCTTCCGAAACTTGTCGATTGCATGTATTCATGGCAAGTATGGTCTGAAGTTCACCGTTACTTCAACACCTTGCTCACCACTAAGGCGGGACAGCTCTGACCTGAGTTACGAAGTTTGCCAAAAGGATCACGCACGATTGCTGAGTTTATTGTTCATGTTCGCAAAATCAGTGAATCTTTGGTTTCGATTGGAGATCCGGTTCCTCTTCCTAACCTAATTGAAGTTGTTCTCGATGCTCTCCCTGAGGAATACGATCCAATTCTTCTTGCGATGAATAGTAAAGAGGATTTGTGTTCGCTGGATGAACTCGAATCGAGTCTTCTTGCACATGAATCGCGACTTGAGAAGAATTGCAAAGTTGTACTCACTGAACCTGTGTCCGTGAATCTCACACAAGCTCCGCCGTCAACTGCACCGCTCTCGACTAAGATCTTAGGTGCTGATTCAAACCCTAATTTTCCTGTTGGAACAAGTCATATGACTGCAAACGCTGAAATCATGGCTATGGATCACGCGGTGGTCGATCTGGTCGGGGTGGTGGCAGTCTTGGTCATGGTGGTGGCCGCTTTGGGAAGGTTTCATGTCAGATTTGCCATAAGCCTGGACATGATGCATTTGTATGCTATCACAGATACTCTTACTCAGGTGCACCTTCTTTTCCCTCACCACAAGCTCCCTTCAATCCCTACATGGTGGCTCCACGCCCCTCCTATCCTCCCTCGTTTGGATACTCAGCTGCTCCAAGGCCAACGCCATCCAAGCATCTTCAACCATAGGCGTTTCTCACTCGTTTCTCACAGGTTCAGATCCAAGTTTCAACAACCAGTGGTGGTATCCTGATTCAGGTGAGTCTCCCCATGTCACGCTTGAGGCTTCCAACTTGTCTGATTCTTCTTCACTGTCTGAAGTTGAACAAGTGTTTATGGGAAACGGTCAAGGTTTGTCCATTAACTCTGTAGGTTCCATGAATTTTCCCTTATCCAATCAGCCTAATTCATCTCTAACTCTACACAATCTTTTTCCTGTCCCTCACATCACTAAAAACCTCGTTAAGTGTCAGTAAATTCGCACAAGATAATTGTGTATTCTTTGAGTTTCATCCTCAAATGTGTCTTGTAAAATCGCAGGATTCTTCTAAAGTCCTTCTTCGTGGCACTGTTCGAGCAAAAGAATGAATTATTGCTTGGGCAAATCTCACAGACTCCCAACTTCTCTATCTACCACTGTCTACCATCATCCCTTTGAACTTGTTGTGTGAGACTTGTGGGGCCTACCATCATCCCTTTGAACTTGTTGTGTGAGACTTGTGGGGCCTGCACCAATTCATTCTTCAGGTGGTTACACTTATTTTCTTACCTGTGTTGATGTCTTTTTCAGATTTGTCTGGATTTTCCCTCTTAGGTTAAAATCCGACACTCTAACTTAATTCATTCACTTCAAATCCATGGTTTAACTTCAATTTAATTGCAAAATTAAAAGGGTACAAAGTGATGGAGGTGGTGAATTCAAACCTTTCACCAACTACCTTACTGAATTAGGAATTCTCCATCGGTTTACTTGTCCCTATACCCATCATCAAAACGGTATAGTTGAACGAAAACATCGGCACATAATTAAAACAGGTTTGGCCTTACTTGCTCATTCCAAATTGCCTCTCAAGTATTGGGATCATGGGATCATGCTTTTGTCACTGCAGCCTATCTTATCAATAGGCTACCCAGTTCCTCCCTCCAAAACCAATCCCCTTACTCTATTTTACTTTACTCTATTTTACTGCACAAACCTCCTGATTATTCTTGTCTCTGTGTGTTTGGTTGTGCATGCTTCCCTTTCCTTCGTCCCTATAATTCTCATAAGCTTGCTTTTAGATCCCAAGAGTGTGTTTTCTTAGGTTACTCAACTATTCACAAAGGTTACAAGTGCCTTGCAATTGATGGACACATATATATTTCTAAGGATGTGCTTTTTCATAAGTCCAGATTTCCTTATCTGAACCTTTTTCCCACCTCTACCTCTACTTCTTCTCCCTCTGCCATGTCTTGGTTTTCATTTGTTGCTTCTTCATCACCTCTTCCTATTCATCATGTTCCTCCTCTACAACATGTTAGTTCTACTGCTTCTCCCACTGGGAGGCAATCTCTTTCCACCCCTGCCTATTCTTTAGCTACAGCTACTCCCAACCCAAATATACCAAGTCCTTTGTCTATCTCTCAGTCCAACTCTCCTTCACCTAATTCCGCCTTTTCTGACTTAGCTGAAGCCAGCACTATTTCCCCATCTTCTCTACCAGATTTTATCACAAATAACAGTCCTAATTCCAATTATGTTCCAACTTCCAGTTCTGGTTCAATTCCTCCTATTCTCAATCCTCTTAATGTTCATCCAATGCAAACTAGAGCCAAGACTGGGATTATTCAACCTAGGCTTCATCCCAAACTTCTCCTAACTCATGGAACCTACATCTGATAAGCAGGCCTTGGCTACTCCTGACTAGTTTCAGGCAATGCAAGAGGAATATCAGACTCTTTTGAAGAACCAGACATGGACTTTGGTGTCTTCATCTGCTACTAAAAAACCCATTGGTTGCAAATGGGTTTTTCAGATAAATGAGAATCCTGATGGCTCTATAAACAGGTACAAGGCAAGACTTGTTGCCAAAGGGTTTCATCAGCAGGCTGGTAGTGATTTCACTGAGACATTTTCTCTTGTTAAGCCTGTTACTGTCAGAACTGTTCTAACACTTGCAGTCACAAATAGGTGGTCTATTCAGCAAATCGATGTGAACAATGCCTTCCTCAATGGGCTTCTTGAGGAAGAGGTTTACATGATTCAACTCCCTGGGTTTGAAGCTACTGACAGGTCCCTTGTTTGCTGATAAACACCAAACAAATGAGGAAGCACCACATCAGAATTAATTCACTCAGCAACTAGTGGGGCCAAGCCGTTATTGGTTTATTCTAGAAGAAAGGGCAGATTGGGAAATAGTGGCTAAGGTTGTTAGAAATGAGGTGACGTGTATTTGGGAGAGAGCATCACAACATTTCTTTTCCTAGTTATAAGGAGTCAGATAGGGAATGGAGGGGGATCTTTGCATTCTGTCTGTTAGTGCAGTGAGGATAGAAAGTACTGACTCTCTATTGATTGGCAGATCTAGGGATCTGTAATTCCTTATTTTGTACCTTGTTCCTTTATACATCCATATAATAAAGCTCTTTCTCTTAAATACTGTTATTATTATTACTATTCTATTGTGTACTGTGTTGGTACGTATCAAGTGGTCCGACCTACCGGATTCGAAGCACCGGTACCAGTGGATGCCGACGAAGAAAATCACAGCGGTAGCTTTAACGAGAATGGAGGCAAAGGTGACGGCGTTAGAAGGAGAAATCTCGGAAGTACGTTCTACCTTGGAAAATTTCCAGGTAGAGGTGAAGGAGAATCGCGCGAGTTTAATTGCGATGTTGGAAAAGTACCTGGGAAAGGCGGTAAGAGAGGAGAGCAGTGGGAGTGTGTTGAACAAAACTGTACCGGAGAACTTGGGGACACCGGAGAAGAAGATCGGAGAAGCTTCAAATGGGTTTCGCGCCGATCCCTTGACCGAGTTCCGACATTCAGCGAAGAAGGTGGAGCTTCCGTCGTTCGACGGTGAAGATCCTGCCGGTTGGATTTCACGAGCAGAGATTTACTTTCGGGTACAGGGTACCACGCCGGAAGTGAAAGTGAGTTTAGCCCAGTTATGTATGGAAGGACACACCATACACTTTTTCAACTCACTAGTTAAAGAAGATGAAGGACTGACTTGGGAGACGTTGAAGGAAGCGTTACTCGAAAGGTACGGGGGACATGGCGATGGAGATGTGTACGGGCAATTGACTGAGCTGAAGCAAGAAGGATCTGTGGAAGAGTACATAACAGAGTTCGAATATTTAATCGCTCAAATTCCACAGTTACCGGAGAAGCAATTTCAAGGCTATTTTCTTCATGGGTTGCAATCGGAGATTAAAGGTAGAGTTAGGAGTCTGGCAACCATGGGAGATATGAGTAGAATGAAGTTGTTGCAAGTAACTCGTGCTGTAGAGAAGGAGGTAAAAGGGAAGAGTGGAGTTGGACTCAACTGTGTGCCAAAAAATGGGCCTTACCGAGTTGGGTCACAGGTTGGAAGCAAGGGAGGGTCAGATTGGATTATGGTAAAAAATAGAGAAGGGGGTGCAAGTGGCAGTATGAGGAATGGGCCAAACAATGACAGGCAGGCCCAAGGTGACAGGAGGCGTGTTGGGCCTCGTGATAGAGGGTTTACACACCTCTCTTACAATGAACTTATGGATAGAAAAAAAAAGGATTATGTTTCAAATGTAAAGGACCTTTTGGTCCTACCCATCAATGTCCAGACAAACACCTTAGAGTGTTAGTGGTGGATGATGAATGTGAGGAGGATGGAGAAGCCAAGGTGTTGGCTGTGAAGGTAGGTGAAGAGGAGGATGAGGAGGACGGAGAGATGAGCATATTGGATTTACATCATATAGCCCATGAAAATCATCAAACCATGAAGTTTCAAGGAACAATCATGGGGGTAGAAGTATTAATTTTGGTGGATAGTGGGGCATCCCACAACTTTATTTCACAAAGTTTAGTACACCACATGGATTGGCCCATTGAACAAACTCCACAAATGAAGGTTAAACTAGGGAATGGGGTCCAAATAGAAGCTCAAGGGAGGTGCAAAGAGCTGGAGATGTACATTGGAAGTTACAAACTAAGGCTGAATCTGCAATTGTTTGAATTAGGGGGTATTGACGTGGTGTTGGGCGTTGAATGGTTAAAAACTTTGGGTGATACTATTATTAATTGGAAGCAACACACTATGAGTTTTTGGGAACAAGGGAAGTGGATAACACTTGGAAACAAATAGGGGTGCAAAAAGCCATTGATTGCACTGCAAAGTATTTTAGAGAAACCCAGGTCCAAGAAAGATGGGGAGGTGTGGAGAATTTAGGGGGTTGAGCCTAAGGTGGTTTGTGAATTCGTTAGGTCCGAAAGCCCAAACCCAGAGTTGGAGTGGGTGTCGGGTGAGTACGCGAACGTTTTCCAAACAACTTGCGAATCTGTGTTGTCGGAACACCAACACCGGGAGTTGGAGGAGGTGTTAGGTAAGTACGCTGGTGCTAGGTAAGTACGCTCACATTTTCCAAACGCCTTCGAGCCTACCACCCAGACGGAAGAAGGAGCACGCTATCAATCTCATCGACGGACATGGAGCAGTGAATGTTCGTCCTTACCGCTACCCCCATCACCATAAATATGAGATTGAAAGGCAAGTTAAAGAGATGCTGGCTGCCGGGATAATTCGTCACAGTACGAGTTCATTCTCTAGTCCCGTTATCTTGGTAAAAAAGAAGGACAACACATGGAGGATGTGCATTGATTACAGAGCACTTAATAAGGTAACCATTCCCAACAAATTCCCTATCCCTGTCATTGAAGAATTATTAGACGAGTTACATGGTGCGAAATTCTTTACCAAGCTGGATCTTAAGTCGGGCTACCACCAAGTAAGGGTGAAGGATTCTGATGTTGAGAAGACTGCATTCAGGACTCATGAAGGACACTATGAGTTCCTTGTAATGCCGTTTGGGCTTACCAATGCCCCTTCAACGTTCCAAAATCTCATGAACGACATGTTTAGATCATTGCTCCGAAAGAGTGTATTGGTGTTTTTTGACGACATTCTTATCTATAGCCAAGACTGGGGAACTCATATGAAGCATCTTAAAGAGGTATTGGAGTTGTTATCTGCTCATAGTTTGGTGGTAAACAAGAAGAAGTGCAGTTTTGGCCAACAATAAGTGGAGTATTTGGGGCATGTAATCACAGGGAATGGAGTAGCTGTTGACCCTAATAAAGTGGTTGGTGTGCTTCAGTGGCCTCATCCCAAGAATGTTAAAGGAGTTAGAGGGTTTTGGGGGCTGACAGGTTATTATCGGAAGTTCATCAAGGATTACAGAAAAATTGCCAAACCTTTAACAGAATTAACTAAGAAAGATGGTTTTAAATGGAACGAGAAGGCTCAAGCAACGTTCGACACATTGAAGCAGAGGCTTACAACAGCACCAGTGTTAGCCTTACCAGACTGACTTTTCAAAAGAATTTGTTATTGAATGTGATGCCTCAGGTACGGGCATAAGGGCTATTCTGATGCAAGACAAAAAACCGGTGGCTTACGTTAGCAAGGCTTTGGGAATCAAAAATTTATCTAAGTCCGCATATGAGAAGGAGCTAATGGCTGTAGTGTTGGCAATCCAACATTGGAGGCCATACTTGTTAGGAAGGAAGTTTGTAGTATCGACGGATCAAAGAAGCCTCAAATAACTAATGCAGCAAAAAATAGTAACTGCAGAACAGCAAAATTGGGCTGCAAAGCTGATGGGTTATGATTTCGAGATTATTTATAAACAGGGCAAGCTCAACAAGGGTGTTGATGCACTGTCTAGGGTGCATGAAGGCCGTGAATTGAATACTATGAACTCTCTGGTAACTTGGGCACAAGGAGAACAAATCAAAGCAGAGGTGCAAGAAGATGAGAAATTACAAAAGATCATTGCAGAGATTCAACAAGATCCTTCATCTTGGCTTGGGTACAGTTATAGACAAGGGGTTCTTTTTTATGAAGATAGGTTGGTAATTTCCAACAAATCTCAACTCATTCCTACTCTATTACAAGAGTTTCATTCTACACCACAAGGAGGGCACTCAGGATTCTACAAAACATATAGGAGAATGGCTGCAAATATATATTGGGTAGGTATGAAAAGCACTATACAAGAATTTGTTAGATAATGTGATATATGTCAAAGACAAAAATACATGGCATCATCTCCAGGTGGGTTGCTGCAACCACTCCCTATTCCAGAACAGATATGGGGGGAGGATATATCCTTAGACTTCATCACAGGTTTGCCTAAGTCCAAACAGTTTGAAGCTATATTGGTAGTAGTGGATAGATTATCTAAATATGCACACTTTATACCCCTGAAACATCCCTATACAACCCGAAGTATAGCAGAAATTTTTTGCAAGGAAATAATCAAATTACATGGCCTTCCTTTATCAATAGTAAGTGACAGGGACCCTATCTTCATGAGTAACTTCTGGAGGGAAATATTCAAGTTGCAAGTAACCAAACTCAAGATGAGTACAGCCTATCATCCAGAATCTGATGGCCAAACAGAAGTGGTAAACAGATGTCTGGAAACTTATCTGAGATGTTTTATAGCTGATCAGCCAAGGACTTGGGTGACGTGGATCCATTGAGCTGAGTACTGGTATAACACTACTTACCATGCCTCAATAGGTAAGACACCATTTGAGGTGGTGTATGGAAGACTTCCACCTCGGCTGACAAGATGGGTGCAAGGCGAAACTAGAGTGGTCAGTGAGCAGCAGGACTTGATGGACAGAGATGAAGCTCTGAAACAATTAAAAATTCAGTTAGTGAAGGCACAAGAGAGAATGAAGAGTCAGGCAGACAAGAAGAGAAGTGACAGAAGTTTTATGTGTGGGGAATGGGTGTTTGTCAAGCTTAGAGCCCACAGACAGCAATTTGTAGTTACCAAAATTAATGCTAAATTAGCTGCCAAGTATTATGGCCCTTACCCAATAATAGAAAGAATAGGAGCAGTAGCTTACAAACTCAAATTACCTGAAGGATCTAGAGTGCACCCTGTTTTCCATGTTTCCTTATTGAAGAAGGCAGTGGGAAATTACCAAGAAGACACAGAACTCGCAGACCTGTTGGAAGAACAAGTAGAGGTTTATGAATCTGAAGTTATACTTGCTACCCGGAAGGTGAAGCAGCATGGGGAAGAGGTGAAACAGTTACTAATTCATTGGAAGGGCAAGACTATGGAGGAAGCTACTTGGGAGGAGGAATTAATGATTAGAAGTCAGTTTCCGAAATTTGACCTTGAGGACAAGGTCCATTTTGATGGAGGATGTATTGATAGAACCCAAACAAATGAAGAAGCACCACATCAGCAATTAATTCACTAAGCAACTAGTGGGGCCAAGCCGTTATTGGTTTATTCTAGAAGAAAGGGCAGATTGGGAAATAATGGCTAAGGTTAGAAATGAGGTGACGTGTATTTGGGAGAGAGCATCACAACATTTCTTTTCCTAGTTATAAGGAGTCAGAGAGGGAATGGAGGGGGATCTTTGCATTCTGTCTGTTAGTGCAGTGAGGATAGAGAGTACTGACTCTCTATTGATTGGCAGATCTAGGGATCTGTAACTCTTTATTATGTATCTTGTTCCTTTATACATCCATATAATAAAGCTCTTTCTCTTAAATACTGTTATTATTATTACTATTCTATTATGTACTGTGTTGGTACGTATCATTTGCAGACTTAACAAAGCTTTATATGGGCTAAAACAGGCCCCCAGGGCCTATTTTGATAGGCTCAAAAGTTCCTTACTGCAACATGGTTTTCAAGCTAGCAAGTGTGACCCTAGCTTGTTCTTTCTCCATACTAGCAGCTTAACTATTATGGTCCTGGTTTATGTGGATGACATCATCATCACCGGGAGTTCTCAATTGTTCATTGCTAACCTTATCAAGAGTCTCAACACAAGTTTGCACTCAAGGATCTAGGTCAACTGGACTATTTCCTAGGGATTGAGGTTACTCACTTATCCAATGGCTCTTTACTTCTCTGTCAAACAAAATATGTGAGTGACTTGCTTGCAAAAGTGAATATGTCTATAGCTAATGGAATGCCTACTCCCATGGTTTCTAGCAGCAAACTGTCAAAAATTGGTTGACACAGTTTCAGATCCAACTCAGTTTCGATCTATTGTTGGTGTCCTTAAATATGCTACCTTGACTAGGCCTGAGTTATCTATTTTGGTCAACAAAGTGTGTCAGTTTTTGTCCAATCCTTTGGAGGAGCATTGGAAAGCAGCGAAAAGAATCCTCAGGTATTTAAGTGGGACACTTCACTATGGATTACTCCTTCAACCTACTCCTAGGCATCAACCTCTGTCCCTTCTAGGCTTTTGTGGTGCTGACTGGGCAGCAGGCCCTGATGACAGGAAGTCCACCTCAAGGGCTTGTGTGTTTCTAGCTCCTAACATTATATCTTGGTGGTCAAGGAAGCAACAACTGGTGGCAAGATCCAGAGCAGAAGCAGAAGCAGAAGACGGGAGCATGGCTCAACTGGCTGCATAAATGATGTGGATTCAATCCATCACTGAACTCCACTGCCAATTTCAGACCCCAAAAATTTCGTGTGATAATCTCAGTACAATGACATTGACTCATAATCCTATTCTTCATAACAGAACAAAGCACATGGAGCTGGACATTTTCTTTGTGAGAGAAAAGATTTTTAACAGAAGCCTGACTATAACTCATGTGCCTACTCAGGATCAGTAGACAGATGCCTTAACAAAACCCCTCTCTGCTGCCAAATTCCTTCCTCTTCGTGATAAGCTTAGAGTGTTCAACAAAAGAAGTTTACTTGAAACAGTTTCTAAGGGGGAATATTAGATGTACATAGAATATACTTGATATAGGTTTTATTCTGTATAGTAACAAACTAGCTTAGTTGTCAATTAGTTTGTTACACGTGCCTTATATATAATTACCTATTGTACTATCAATATTCAATGAATACAAACAGAATTCTTTCATCTCTCTTCTTTTTTTTCTTTCCTTTATTCTAACCCAAAGCACAACAAACCATTATTCAATCTTACAAGGTATTTTATGCACCCACCGCATACACACCAGATGCTTTGAGTTTTAATCATATGCATTTACCATTTAAACTGATTCTAAATGGTATAATCTGATGATGTAAAAAATTAATATAGATATGGAATTCCATAAAAGGACACTCACTTAGAGCCACAACCAGAAGGCATGTCAACATTTCATGTTGTTGAACAAATTTAGCATCACAAATTCTTCCTAGACAAAGACTGGTTAACCAAAATATTCATCCTTACAGATAAGATGATCATCATTCATCACTAATTTAGAGGTGTGCATTGTTGAGAATCTATCAAGTGTAAGTAATGTGGATAATAGTCCTACATTGGTTGGAAATGTGGAGATTTGAGTTATAAGTGAGAGAACTCATCCACCTAGAACCCATCCACCTATCACCTTAAGGTTTTAGATGAATATGTGATGTGTCTCTCACAAAGGTGTTGTTCTAAAAGAAGAAGCCTCACAATGTTCAAGGTTCCCTAGTGAAAAAATTCCCCCAACAAATGGTATCATGAGCCTTTGGTTCGAGAAAGACACCAGCTTACTTGTATCGAAAGTCAACGGCGCTAGTGTGGTGAATAAGAAACGTTGCGTTGAAGAGTGTCAACAGCGTCAATGTGGTGAATAAGAAATGTTTCGTGCGGTACAAGAGTTTGTGGAAGTAAGAAGAACTTTCACTTGAGGGGGAGCATTGTGGACTCACACTTGAGGGGGAGTGTTGAGAATCTATCAAGTGTTAATAGTGTGGATAATAGTCCCATATTGGTTAAAAATGTCGAGACTTGAGCATTTATAAATGAGAGAACTCATTCACCTATTACCTTAAGGTTTTAGGTGAATATGTAATGTGTCTCTCACAAAGGTGTTGCTCTAAAAGAAGAAACCTCACAATGTTCAATGCTCCCTAGTGAAAAAACTCCCCCAACATGCATGGATAACTGAACCATATGAACCACCCCTTTTAATTGTTTTAGTTTGATAAGCCAGACAATTTTTCAAAAAATCTGTCCGGGAATGTGAGCCAGTACCAAACCAGTTAGGACATGGTTGCTTGTTAGCTCCACCTCTGATGATCGTATGTACATCTCTAAGGATGTCATCTTAAATGAGCATAGATTCCCTTATCCTGATTTTTCTCCCACCAAACATAACAAAGTTCCCATCCCTGAAATCTCATCATCTATTCCTTTAACTGCTCAACCTCGCCTCTCTTAGCACACCTAGTTTCACTGCCCTTAAATCACCCTCAACACTCTCCCCCAATACAAATCAGTCACCTCCCTTAATGCCCCTGTTCCTACCAGCCTAAGTCATCCTCAACACAGACCCTTAATCCAAGCCAGCCTTAACTTCCTCTAATACATCTATTTCTACTACCTCTACCTCACACTCATCTGATAAGTTTCACATCTCTAATATCACCCACTGTCCCAAAAAGGCCAACATACATTGTCCCTGCCTCAATAACAGTTAATAGCTACCCAATGGAGACTAGACCCAAAGTTGGGTTCATCTGCCCAAGGGTTAATCCCACTCTTATTTGCCCATGCTGAACCCAAAACTACTAAACAGGCCACTGTCCAATTCTACTTGGATAGCTGCCATAAATGTTGAGTATAGTGCACTAATCAAGAATGCCACCGGGTCGATTGTTCTTCTCCCTTCAGGCAAGACTCCTATTGGATGCAAGTGGATTTTCAAGAGTCAAGAAAAACCCCGATGGCTCCGTTAACAAGCTATGAAGCACGGACACCTCTGGGTGTAGGCGTGTCGCGGTGTCTGATACTTGTATGACACCCGCACGACAAGTGTCGAAAAAGTCAGACAAGTGTCAGAAAAGTCAAATAAGTGTCGCCAAAAAAATTGTTTTTTATATGCTTAGACACTTGTTGAATTGGTGTCTGACACCCGTATGACACTCATATAACACGTCTCACGCAATTCAAACAAGTTTTTCAAAAAGAAATTGTTTTTCTTTTTGCCTCATCACACCTTATACATTTTTTTGGTCAAATCTCTTGCACTTCTAAAATGGTTAAACATGTTTTGAAACGATGATATCAATGAAGAATTAAAAATATTAATTTTGATTAGAATATGTTTACTTCTTTTAATGATAGAGGGATAAATGAAACTCGAATATTATCATATACATAGCGGTGTCGGTGTCCTACATTTTTATATTATCAGTGCCGGAGTGTCAAGGTCCGTGTCGTGTTGCGGTGTTCGTGTCGGAGTCTGTGCTTCGTAGTTAACAAGTATAAGGTCAGACTTATAGCTAAAGGTTTTCACGATTACTCTGGGACATTTTCATCAGTGATCAAACATGTCACTGTTAGAACTCTAACACTTGATCTCTCCCAAGGTTGGCAACTCGAGCAGTTGGATGTCCACAATGTTTTCCTGAATGGTGTGCTTGAAGAAGTCTACATGACTCAACCTCCTGGTTTTGAATCCCTCAACAATACCCTAGGTTGCAAACTCCATAAGGTTGTGTATGGTCTCAAACAGGTCCTTAGGGCCTGGTTTGACGGACAAAAAAGACACTCTTACAACTTGGGTTCCAAGCTAGTAAGTGTGATATCTCTCTGTTTGTTTACTCCAAGGATGCTAACTTTCTACATAAGCTAGTCTATTTTGATGATATCAACATTACTGGCAATAATACTAAGCTTGTCACTACTATTGTTACCAACCCCAACACCAATTTCTCTTTAAAGGAGTTAGGTGACCTGGATTATTTTTAGGCATGAAGTTAAATCTTAGGCTAGTAGCTTCTTTCTTCTATCCCAAGGGAAATACATCAGGCATCTTCTATCTAAGACCAACAAGCAGGAAGCTAAGCCTTTTCCATCTTCCTTTGTTGACTCCACATAGTACAGGTCTGTGGTAGGTGCACTCCGATATGCCACCATCACTCGCCCTGATATATGCTTCTCAGTCAACAGGGTTTTCCAGTTCATGTCACCCTTTTGACTCCCACTGGCAAGTGCATCCTTCGTTACCTCAAAAGCAAGTTGTCAAGTGCATCCTTCGTTACCTCAAAAGCAAGTTGTCAAGTGCATCCTTCGTTACCTCAAAGGCACTACCTCACTTGACTTGCTGCTCAAACCTTTTCATTCTTTTCCTGTGACTCTCCAGGCCTTTTTGATTTTGATTGGGGGCCAGGCTCAGATGACATAAAAACTATTTATTGTGCATGTGTCTTATTAAGGTCTAATTTGGTTAGTTAGTGGGGTAAGAAACAGCCGGGTTGTCTACAAGTCCAGTCATAGTTTACAGTGGTAATGAGGAAAAAAAAACTGAATTACAACAAACAGAATGAAAACAGCTTGTAAAAGTGTATTCACCTTGGTTGGAAGTAAATCAAAGTTTTTGAAGAAGCAACTCTTCCCAGTATTTTCAAGTTTTTTCTTCATGAGAATGCTAAAATCATTAGCACCACAACAGAAGTCCACAACCTGGTCATAAGTAACTATCCCCAGTCAGGTAAACAATATTCAAATTTAAGAGTAGATTAACCATGTTCAGGATGGTGATCCAGCAGATAGTGATAGTATATCATAATTTTATAAGGAAAAGCTGAATGAATGTTGTACAGAAATGGCAGAGAAAGAAAATACACAAGGACCTGGAACATTTATAATTCTCAATCACAGAAGAAATGTAAAGACAAATTAAGGTAAACATCAGTATTTACCATATCACCATTCTGAACATACCATTGGAGTTTATCCACAATCTGCAAATATAAAACCATTTTTTAAGAAACAATTAACAGATATAATGAGACAGGCCAGACATAAAAAAAAAATTATTATTCCAATACAACAAAAAGTTGGTCATCATCATGTTTGACACTCTTCGAATAACTTTCCAAATCAATAACAGACTACAGGCAGCTACATTGCCAACTGTGCTATTACGTACCTATTTCTTATGCAAATACTAGTGCTGTTAAATTAAAGTTAAAAGATGCACATGCTAGTGATTATATGAATTTAAACACCTTCGAAAAACCGGAAAAACCTTACACCAGGTAGCTTATCTTACAAATCATTTTAAACTAATGTTAAATTGCAATAACTTTGGTCAATAACAAGTAACCTGACTTCAATCGATTAACTTATTAAGGTCAGATATTATCATATCCATGACTTTTTCAATGCATAAGTTTCATCTGTATGGGTCAAAAATCATAACTTTGGTCCTTAACTGATTCTTTAACACAGCCGTGTCTAAAGCTGGATTTGTACCAATCCCAAGCTAATAATTAAAATTTCAGTTGCTCATCAAATCGAGTTTCACAAGACAGTAATGCTAATACCTGCAGTTTAAATCCAACAGATCTCAAAGGATGCCAAAAGCATAATAATTACTGTTAATATGTTTTCCTCTACCTCAGCATCAGCTTAAACTAGTTCTACTTATTCATGAACACGCCTCATCTAGAAATCTACAGTACATATTCAAGGGCTTAGTGGATTAATAATACTTTTCAAAAAAGGAGGACAATAAAGCTATCTTCTCAACACAGCAATACCCAGTGATATAGAAAAGAGTGAACAGTTAAAATAAGGAAAAGAAATCAAGAATACATATATCTGACAAAACAATTAAAATGATAATGTGAGAAGTAATACCCCTTCCAGCTTTTCCACTTGTGTAAAATGGCGACCAAATGAAGTGTAGCGATTGCCATATAAAACAGGTGCAAGATATACTTTCAACTTGTCCTGCAGTAATTCCCTCGATAAAGTTATGATAACATAATTGAATTGTTTCTTTAAGTTTAGACTTGCATTATTGTGTGAATGAAAAGACAAAAAAAAGTTGGGCTGGGTGGAACTCGCGTGTGATAACCCATCAACTTTGCACCTGTCCTCCAATCCAATTTTTTGAGAGAACAAAGCACTGTCCCTTTCTTAGAGAGATTATTATTTATTATCATTAGGATCATCGGAACCTAAAGTTCGGGAATGCCAAAGAAGGTGTCTAGTAGACAAAGACTAGTGGGCAGACTTATATACTACTTATCTCACATCAGGCCAAATATTGCCTATGCAGTAAATTTAGTCAGCCAGTTTATGCATATAACCCAACGGAGAATCATTTGCAAGCAGCACCCAAAATTGTTCAGTATCTTCAAGGAACCCGGGAAGAGGAATTTTATTCAAACGTAATAGAAATGTTAGGCTTGAAGCCTATACAGATGCTTGTAGGGTCAATTGTGGATAGATGTTCAACAACAAGGTATTGTATCCTTTTTGGAGGAAATCTTGTAACTTGGAAAAGTAAAAAAAGCAAAGTAGTAGCAAGGTCTAGTGCTGAGGAAGAATTTCAAGCCATGGCACAAGGCATGTGTGAGCTCCTCCGGCTGAAATTCATCCTAGAAGATTTAAAGATAAAATGGGAAGAGCCAAGGAAGCTTTATTGTGACAATAAGTCAGGAATTAGCATAGCTCATAACCCAGTGCATTACGATAGAACCAAACATAATGAAGTTGACATACACTTCATCAAAGAAAAACCTGATTGTGGCTTGATCTGCACACTACACGTGTAATCTCAAAATCAATTTCAGATGTTCTAACTAAGGGATTCAACAGCCGCAATTTTGAAAGAATCTTGTCCAAACTGGGAATGGATAACACCTATTCGCCAGCTTGAGGGCGAGTGTGGGAAATCTCACAGTATTTAAGGAACTCCTATGCTAATTAAGAAAATAAGAGGTCAACTTTAAAGGAAACAGCATAATTACTGTTTCCATGTACCTTTCCTGATTGTGGCTTGATCTGCACACCACCCGTTTAATCTCAAAATCAATTTCAGATGTTCTAACTAAGGGATTCAACAGCCGCAATTTTGAAAGAATCTTGTCCAAACTGGGAATGGATAACACCTGTTCGCCAGCTTGAGGGCAAGTGTGGGAAATCTCACAGTATTTAAGGAACTCCTATGCTAATTAAGAAAATAAGAGGTTGACTTTAAAGGAAACAGCATAATTACTGTCTCCATGTACCTTTCAATGTTTATGATATGAGAAATAATTTACTCATAAATATTCAAAAAACAGTGAAGTACCTTCCACTTGAATAACCGGTTCATAACATCAGGACCACAAACAGCTTCTGCATCCCGAATGCTATGTCCTTTATCCAGCATCCTTAAAGCCGTTCGAACAGCCTACATACACACAAGACAAAACATACAAACTTAAAACAAATTCCACAATATAACACTAGCAATAAATATAGGAAGATATGCACCTCAACTGATCCTTCCAACTTTCCCACTGTAATAGTCTTCTCCACAACATTTTTTAGCGAGTGAGCATGAGAAGAAGCAAAGTTATGTTCCTTTATGACATTCTCCATTGTAACTGATGATGAAGCTTCTTTAAACAAAGCCAACAATCTACATCAGAAGAATGCATCTTAAGAATAATGCCATATTATCAGGACAGCTTGAGTTCCACACAACAATTCAATAACTAGAAAAAGAACCAACAACAGTAACAGCACAAAAATAAGCAAGTCAGATAAGAAAGACTCACCTCCTCTCTGAATCTACGCCTAATTGGGGTGGTGCACTGCTCGGCTTTTTAGGCTTAACAGACACTGTGTTATCAGCTACATTATCAACATGGTTGTCAGAACTAATTCGGTCGGAACCCTTACGATAGAGATCATAAAGTTGCACACCCAGTGAGGGCTGATTCTCCTCATAGTTAGACCTTTCTGTTTCCTTTAAAGTTGACCTCTTATTTTCACTCAAACACCTTCTTGTTGCATCGTTTGCTTTCTTTCTAGGGATATTTGATCCAGATATCTTTCTAAAATTCTTGATATCAACTCTCTCGGAGGACATTTTACTAGACGATATAGATGATTTAGCACTTGTTCTTTTGACAAGTAAATCATCTAACTTAGCATTGTTCTTGTTCGATATAACTTCTTTGGTTGCAGTATTTATTTTCTCTTTAACACCAGGGAATTTTATATGATCTCTTATAGGAGTTCCAAGTTCATCATCTATCTCATGCTTTCTGTTTCAAGAAATGGAAAAAGAAGTTACTGGATGTCAAGGTAAATTTGGAGAACAAAATACCTGCATACTGTAACACTTACAAGCAATAAATAAGAATGCGATTGTTTGGCAAAAGATCTTCCCAAGCCCTGGGCGCAATGCCTTCATCCACTTCGTCTTCAAAAGCAATCTTTCTGATAAAAGCAACGTGAGATTCAGGCCCCCATACACTATCAAATAGCGTTGTTATATGAATATACTAGAAACACAGGCAAAATGGGTAAAATAACCTTGGCAAACATTTGCGATGATATGACCTGGGACAACGCCTACAAACAGCAAAGTGTAACTCGTGCTCGTTCTTGTTTTCCATTTCACTACAGATACGGCAATAATGAGCAGGACAGGTGAAAGGCTCCCCCTTGGCTATATTGCTTAAAAGTTCTGCTGGAGCATCCTTAGCCACCAGCTTTAGTAACTTCGTGACACATTCTGGATGATAAAAGAAACCGCAGGTTGCAGAAGCACATTTGAAGACCTGAAGGAGAAATTCAAAACAACTTTCATTCCTATAGAAAACAAAGAAGCTATAAACAACAGCTATCATTGAATGGATTGAAAATATTCTTGTGAGCTCTATTTGGGAGCTCGGGCAAAGTAGTGCTTGTTTGAATGCAAGGTGGGGGAAGCAAAAAAAGATTTTCCTCCTAAAAAAACATAATTCTTGCATGTTTGACTATTATTTTGCAGTAAAATTTCTCCAAAACTCACATGTGATAATAAGTAACTTATGAGTTGGGTTTGAAAACTTATACTGATTTTACATCAAACTTGTTTTTAGAGTAAAAATATCCAAACATTAATAATCACTTCACTTCAAACACAATTTTAACCAAATCAATTTTACAAAATCAGTAAACTCAAAATCAAATTTGGCTCACCTAAACATATACCTAGCCTGTGATTTAGGCTTGAAAAGGAGCAGTTTCCATGATCATTCTATTTTTTATTAACAATCCAAGGGAGGTTGTATTCTCGTAGTAGTCTTATGTGGATGACATGATGATAATTGGAAGACATGCGTCTAGCATTTTAAAACTAAAGCTCCCATAGAACCAAATTTTGGACAAAGGACCCAAAGCCCATTTAATATTTATTTACCAGGAATTCAAGTAAGCAAAAGAAAAACAGAGCATTTTCCAGTCTTAACAGAAATGCATCCTTACAGCTACTATATACATAGGCTGCCACGAATTGGGTGGCCCTCCATACCGAAAGAAAATATATATGAACCAAGTCATTAACAATGAGCAGCAAATTTTTAGATATAATTATACCTCAGCACCAGCAAATTTATCAGAACAGCCTAGTTTGCCACATTGAAAACACTGGTGTTGATTATATTCGCAATTCTTACAATAGAAATTTTGGATCTCCTGCGAAAAAGAAATGCACAAAAGCAATCAAATTTTCACGTAACTATACTATGAAAAATAAAATGGAAGAAGACAAACAAAAGAAATGTAGAGAGAAAATAAAATTAGCTTACCTCAACTTCTTTCCGGCTAAATCCAAGGGAGGCACAAGAAGAATCTTCACCATCCTTCTTATTAGCATGAAATGACCTCATGCACTTTCCATCACAACTGCATTTATCATTTTATAACACATATTTTGAAAAAGAAAGAATCAACTACAATTCTAAAATAAAAAAACATGCAATAATATGTCGAATACTCTTGAGAAATGATGCACTGTCACACATAAATATACAGGAGAAAGAAACCAAATAGAATTATATTAACACAACAGAAATTAAACTGTACCACAAAATATTTCCGCCGTTGTCACAAATCGAACAAACAGAATCAAATAACGCATCCTCTTCATCTGATTCTTCATCAGCAGCAGTCTCATCAATCTCATCATTGTCAATATCATCAATTATAAATCCAGGTCGTGCTAGCTCTTTAACTTCCTGGAATCAGTGAATTACGCTTTCAAAAAATATCACAAACAATATATATGACATCAATTAAAGGAAGCAAAGAAAGAAAATATGTCTGAGAAAAATATTTTTCAAGGAAAACTAAAACTAATATCTGACAAACCTCATCGGAAAGTTTCTTAATCCTCATTGTATCCTTATCTTCCAGAACTGTGAGCAAAAGCTGTTAAAATGAATTAATCAATAATCAATAAATTGTCATTTAAGTGAGACACAAATGTGAAGTATACAGAAAAGAAATTAAGCGTTTTTCTTAAAATAAAAAGAAATGAAAAACTAAGTTAAAAGAAATCAACACTACAATTTTATCAGACAGTCAAAGGGCAAGTCAACGAATAACTAAATTCTTAAAACAAAACAAAAGAGAGTAAATATATCAGAATTAAAGTGAAAGCAAATGAGCAGAAAGTTTGACATACAAGGACAAAAGGGATAGAATTGTAAGATTATTAGGAGTATAGGTCAAAGGCTGGTATTATCCTTGTATCAAAGAATTGGGCTAAGGCCCAATTCCCTTATCCTTCCCTCCTAACTCATAACAGAAATAGAAGTTTGTTACAATTTTGTTATGAGTAACAAACCTATATAATTTATTGTTGTAACAGAATTGAAAATTGAAAGTTGTTACGGATCATGTCCACTAATCTCATGGATTCTATTTCCCTTCCTCGCACAGATCATGTCCAAATTGGTAATGGTCAAGGTTTTGCTATTACATCTCTTGGCTCTATGGTGTTTCCCTCCAACTTGTGCCCTAATACCTCTCTAAAACTAAACAAACTTTTAGTTCTATCCATTACTAAAAATCTGGTAAGTGTAAGCCAATTTGCTAAAGATAATTGTGTCTTTTTTGAATTCCATGCTAATTAGTATTTTGTCAAATGTCAGGCTACATTTAAGGTGCTCTTTAGTGGCTCTCTTGGGAATGATGGTTTATACAAGTTTGACTGCACTCCTCAACCATCATCTCCTCAAGCCCTCGGCATTGTCAACACTTCATCATGTCCCAAGTCTATGTCCACAGCTTTAGATCCTAGCTGTGCTTTCAATTCCACTAGTAATAATAGAGACTTAGGTTCAATTTCTAGTTTGTATATCAAATATGGCATCATAAACTTGGCCATCCTCGTCATGAGACCTTAAAACGGGTCCTCAAATTGTGTAATATTCTCATTCCCAATAAACAGTTTCAAGACTTTTGTAATGCCTGCTCTATGGGAAAAGTTCATAGGTTCTAATACTGTCTACACTAAACCCCTTGAATTAATTTTCTGTGACCTATGGGGACCTTCCCCTGTCCAGTGTATCTGTGGCTACACCTATTTTCTCACATGAGTGGATGCCTATAGTAGATATACTTGGATATATCCCTTAAAAATAAAATCTGACACACTCACTACATTAGTTCAATTCAAAGCTCTAGTTGAATTGCAATGTCGCCTTAAAATCAAATCAGTCCAAACTGATGTAGGGGTGAATTTAGACCTCTCACTCACTTTCTTATCTTACATGGGATCACTCATAGAATCACCTGCCCTCACACTCATCATCAAAATGGATCAGTTGAAAGAAAACACATACATGTTGTAGAGACGGGTTTAACACTCCTAGCTCAAGCCAATTTACCACTCAAATTTTGGAACCATGCCTTCCTCACAGCCACCTACCTCATCAATAGGTTTCCTTCTCCAACACTAGGCAACACATCACCCTTTTTCCTATTGTACTTCAAATGCCCTGATTATAAATTCCTAAAGGCCTTTGGATGCTCATATTCTCCTCACCTAGGCCCTATAATTCAAACAAATTGGCTATGCACTCCGTTAAGAAATGTGGTTGAACCTAACTCACCCTATAAAACCGGTTGATAGAGTGAGGATTGTCCCCATTTATAAACTCATGTTCAGGCCATATATTGTCCGATGTGGGACTCTTAACACACCCCCTCACGCCCAGAACTGGACATTTGGAGCGTGGAAATAAATGGTGGGTGGGCCGATAGCAGAAACCATAATAGATGGTCCACCGGATCTTAAACGAGGCTTTGATACCATGTTAAGAATGTGGTTGGGTCTAACTCAACCCTACAAAACCGGTTGACAGAGTGAGGATTGCCCCCATTTATAAACTCATGCTCAGGCCATATATTGTCCGATGTGGGACTTTTAACACACTCCAAGGAGTGTCTTTTCCTTGGCTACTCCCCATCTCATAAAGGGTATAAATGCCTTGATGCTACTGGCAGAGTTTTTAAATCTAAAGATGTTCTATTTAATGAATGTAGATTTCCTTATGCTACTATGTTACCTCATTCAAAGTTTGATCCTGTGTTTGTTCCTTCAGGTCTGCCATTTGGTCTCTCTCTACCTATCACTTTTGTCTGTCCCGGTACTCCCACTCAAGTTAATAGCAGTCTTGTCCCAATCCCTCCTCCTCCAGTCAAACTACTTCTTCAAGGGTCAGTTCTAACCCAAGTCAGTCCTTAAACTGCCCTCATAGCCATCAACCACCTCAGTCAAACATGACACCCACCCCCTCCACAGGACCATTATCACATTCTGAGACTTCTAATTCTGACTCAAATCCTATTCCTCCTCTCAGTCCCTCCCCAGTGTCACCTGACTCCTCATCTGTCTCCTTCCTTAGTCCATGAAGACACAAGTTCTCCCTCATCCTCTACCGAGGTCTCCTCGCTTGTCCCTAATATTCACCCTCTTAATACTATCCCATGCTCACTAGAGGCAAGAATGGTATTGTGCAACCTAGGCTACAACCTACACTTCTTCTCACTCACCTTGAACCAACCTCACACAAACAGGCTCTCTCCATTCCTGAATGGCATGCTGCAATGCAGT
Source organism: Lathyrus oleraceus (assembly GCF_024323335.1). Classification (NCBI taxonomy): domain Eukaryota; kingdom Viridiplantae; phylum Streptophyta; class Magnoliopsida; order Fabales; family Fabaceae; genus Lathyrus; species Lathyrus oleraceus. The sequence continues at coordinate 371,589,001 of NC_066583.1, read as the reverse complement.
CAGAATATGATGCTTTGTTGAGTAATAAGACTTGGTCTTTGGTTCATGCTCCCTCTCACAGAAAACCTATTGGGTGCGAATGGATTTTTCGGGTTAAAGAGAGCCTTGATGGCTCTATCAACAAATACAAAGCCTGGTTGGTGGCTAAAGGGTTCCATCAGGTCGAAGGATTTGACTACACAGAGACTTTCTCACCTGTTGTAAAACCTGTTATTGTGAGAACAGTCTTGACCTTAGCTATATCCCAAAAATGGACTATTCAACAGCTAGATGTGAACAACGCTTTCCTTAATAGCTAGATGTGAACAACGCTTTCCTTAATGGGGTTCTCAATGAGGAGGTCTACATGGTTCAGCCACCAGGTTTTGAGAAAGGTAAGTCAGGATTGGTGTGCAAGTTACACAAGGTCTTATATGGTCTAAAACAGACCTTAGGCCCTGGTTTGACAAACTCAAAGGTGCCCTTTTGGAGCTGGCTGGCTTCTCAGCCAGCAGGTGTGATCCATCCCTATCCATGCTTCTCACACCCTCTTGCTATACATTGGTACTAGTCTATGTTGATGATATTATCATCATTGGATCCTCTACATCCTTCATTCAGCAACTTGCCACCAAATTAAATATGGCCTTTTCTCTTAAGGACCTTGGCCAACTGGACTGTTTTTTGGGCATTGAGGTCACACAGCTTCCCAATGGATCTCTCATGCTTTCTCAAGGCAAGTACATCAAGGATCTACTTCACAAGACAAACATGGCCACAGCCAAGGGTATAGCATCCACTATGGCTTCCAGCACTAAACTTTCCAAAGTTGGCTCTGCACAGGTGACTGATCCTACACATTTCAGGTATTTGGTATGGGCACTTCAGTATGCCACAGTTACCAGACCTGAGATCTCATTTGTTGAAGTTTGTCAATTTCTCTCCGATCCCCTAGAAGACCACTGGAAAGTTGTTAAAAGAATCTTGGGGTATCTTAAAAGCACTGTCTCTCATGGCCTTCTCCTGTCACCAGCTAATCTCATTGCTCCTATTACTATTACTGGTTTTTGTGATGCAGACTGGGCCTCTGACCCGGATGACAGAAGGTCTACCTCTGAAGCCTGCATCTTCCTAGGTCCAAATCTAGTTTCTTGGTGGCTAAAAAGCAGACACTGGTTGCTACGTCTAGTGCTGAAGCAGAATATCGAAGCTTGGCCCTTGCTGCAGCAGAGATTCTCTAGCTCCAGTCTTTACTACAGGAGCTGAACATCAAGCATCAGACTCCAACTGTTCTATGTGATAACTTAAGTGCAATGTCTCTGGCTCACAACCCTGTCCTCCCTTCAAGGACCAAACATATGGAGCTAGACATGTTTTTTGTCAGGGAAAAGATGCTTAGCAAGGATCTGATTGTATACCATCTTCCTGCCTCTGACTAGTGGGCTGATGTTCTAACAAAGCGGACCAGGATTACAAAAACAGTGAATGAAAGAAAATAATGGTTTGTAATACTGGATCCTAACAGTCTAGGCTGGTGACTCAATCGCATGCAAAGGTTTGTAACAGAAAACCACTGCATGAACTTCATATTATTGACCTAGAAATCTTACACACACATCAATTCAAATTAAATCGCGCAATCTCCATTTAATACAAATGAAATTTATAGAAGTCATTTTGATGTAGGTCTATATCGCACGGTTATGGTTGAGGGTATCTTATCAAAATCAAATATACTTATGTTATGAGAATGGATAATGACAATTTTTAAAAAGTGGGGACAGAGATCATGCAAAGTACAGTAAAAACATTTAACAAATTACATTTATACACAAAATCTATAGTTTCAATCCCAGATAGCATTGTGTAGCGGCCGACACAGAAAACACTATAGTTGTATAGGGCATAGAGGGATGATTGATATTATAAAATATTTTATAAGGATTAAATAATTAATACTCTAAACACATAAATGCTGATAAATTAAACAAATTACTCAAAATTCATGAAATATTCATCATTAACAATCAAAAGTGACAACGTAAAACACACTAATAAACATCAAATACAGTTAAGGAAACAAACAAGTTTAAGTTTAACCAATACATACTATTTGATATTAGTATTCACAAATTTCACCCGTTAACAACCTTAAAACTTAGTAGAGCCCCTTAATAGATGCCTCAAAATTTAAAATCTACTTCAAAAATGCAATCCTACTTTACCTATTCCTAAACATTTTACCAGAACTCATCAATAGATGTGCGATTAAGCTAAATCCTTCTTCCCTAAACGAACATAAAAGGCCAAAAAAACATCCACAGCTGATTTGCAAGCGTGTTTAATTAAATCTTCTTAGTCTTGCATCAGCCATCATACAAAGAAACAATGTTTAATGCAGGACATAAATTTCAATCTCAAAGCAACTAATTTAAAATAATACAAAAATATTCAACTATATTTACAAACCATATTTTGAATCAATAACTCCCAAAAGAACGCTTCAAAGGAGAGAAAGAGAAAGATCAAATGCTAATTTTCAAGATTACCACCAAAACACATTTGAGAAGGTTAGTACCTTGGACTTTGCTAAGACAGCATCCTTTGTGGCAGCTTCGGCCATTAAAGCCATATGGTTTAACAAATCATTATGTGAAGGTTTAACTTCATAGTAACTAGAAGAAAAGTATATATTAAAAAAAATGTCATAATATGTACTACTTGAGTACTTCCATAGCAATCAGGAACGAAAGAAGTCTAAAACCAAGAAAGTTACCTAAAATCCTTATTCTTACTCAAGCTATCCCACACAGATTTTGCTGATGTTTCCGGATTCTTCTTCACAAAATGCATGAAGTAAACAACGATCAAAATAGTCCTTATGGTATCCTCGTAGCTCTTCCTTGGCTTTTGAAGTTTGATCCATTTACCATCCTTTGATAGCACTGATATCTCAGGCTTGACATTGGAAAGAAGATCAAACCTCCATGCTATAACTTGCATAAAAATTTTCTTCAGGCCATTATCGGCATTACCGTGCAAAAACACCTTCTCTTTCATCCCTTTAGGATTCTCAGACTCACTCCATTGAATCGGCAAAACAGAAAAGGAAATAGGCGCATCTTTATCATCTTCGAAATGGTAATTTGACACAGACAATGGCTGTGTATCAATTTCATCATCCGAAGATGCCATTTTCTCGCCCTAAACCTAAACCTAAACCCTAACTACTCAAAACCTAAACTGCAAAAAAAAAAAATACAACATGTGAGTAAGGGAATATTATATATTATACATCAAATAAGAGAGTTAATTTTACACAAAAATGAAAGGGGATAAATGTTGATTACACAATTATATATTAAGAATCGAAACTTAGAGCTATATATTGATAATAACATATGAGTTGAAATTCTAATAAAACGTTAGAATGAAATGGTTAAGATTAACTACAATCACCTTCTATGTTGTAAATCGTCCGCTTTATCTAGGAATCGCGGTACGGAATAGAACTCTGCTGTGACTAATTCTACGGTGCTATTTTTGTAATGGCGGTTATCGCGATCACGTGTCGTTTTCTTGAGCGCGCTACAATAAAATCCGAAAAGGAACGGAAGTTTGGACGGACTTTCTGGCTTTTCGGGTGGTTGGCGACAAACTCCGGCTGCGTTGATATCAGTGAAACTGTAACGTGTATCTAATACGTCATACAAATACACCGTGAGAGCCTGCATTTTGTTTATGTATGGTTATGGTTAGTTATCCAGAAATTATTTTCAATATTCCCATTATGTTTTTACTAGTTCAATATAAAAATTTGAAGAAAAAAAATATTATTTAATATAAATATTAGTTGCTGGATTTTTTTTAAATAATCAATATTTTCAATTTAAATATTAAAATAATTAAAATTTCAAAAAAAATATAACAAAATAACCATCTTTTCAGAATGCGTAATTGGAACTCACACATGCTCCAATTGCATTGCACTTAGATGTCACTAGCGTCCAGACGGACACTCGCATGCCCGTCTGTCCGCTTTTTTAATGCATATCATTGAAAATATAAGTGAGATTTTTTATTTAAATATAATTTTTAAAAAGTACAGCATTGGGAAGTTATTAGTAGGAAGTTACGTGGAAGTTATTAGTAAGAAGTTACGTGGAAGTTATTAGTAGGAAGTTAATAATAGTGGTTTTATTGGAAGTTATTAGGTAAATTACACAATAAAATAAGGGTAAAAATGGTAGAAAAACAGGCTACACCAAAAGAAAGTATTCCCTTTATATATTGTTATAGATGCTTCATGGCGCATGTATGTGTGGTTTAGTGTTTGCACAGACTTCTTCTTACCCTTCAATCTCACTTTCTATTATTCTACTTCAATCTCCTTCAATTTTTTATTCTGTAACCATGTCTGAATACATTCACAAGAGAAATACCGATTTAATTTTTTCAGCAGTCGCACCTCCGATAATGATTCGACTTTGGAATATAGAATCATTTAAACGTCTTAATCGGACGTTGAACCATTGATTAGATGGAGGAAATTGCAGATGGTGAAAGGATTAGAAGAATTAAATGGTTTGAGTTCACGTTCAATCAAAATAGAGAAGTGCGTGTATGGGTGAATGTTAAGACTGACAGAGACGTTCACAGGATGATGTATAATATGTTCAAAATTATTTAGATGGTTGTAATCGCTTAGTTATATTAATGGTATTTTATTTGTTGTAGTCTGTTGTGTTGTTGTTTATGTGATGCTTGTGTGTTGAATGTGTTGTATTTGTTTGTGATGGTATTTCCTCATATGAAATAAATATTGTTTTTTATATAAAGCAAAAGAAGTACATGTAATATTATCTTGTTTTGCTTGTTCCAACACTGGGGCAGTTAGTACGATTATGACCGGGCTGGCGATATGAACTACATAATCGAACCATTTTGTTCGTCGTATCCATTTCGGTTCGAATACGGGTGCTGTTTGGATGTCCCTTTTTCTTTCTTCGCATAACTTCATTGTGCTAGAGAATGTCCCCTTGATATTCAGGCCAGTAATCCTCTTTTGCAACAACTGAAAAGCTAATTTTGTAAATATTGAATTGGCTTATGACTTTGTAAACGTCAAATAGAAAGTAGGATGAATCCCTTTGAACCTTTGAACATGCCGCAATGACATGGGAGCAGTGCATACGAAAGGCTTGAATATTTCCGCAATCGCACCAATCTCTATCTACTTCCACTATGTATTATTCCATCGGCATTCCTTCATTGTGATCCATGGACTCAGCAGCACTGTATCAACCTTTAGTACGGTCAAACATCGTAACCACGTGTGTGTTAGCTTTGGCAACTTCGTGTCTAATGAATTTCATTGAAGTATCACTAAACAACAGCCCAGATTGTAACACTGAACTCCATTTGGAATGTCTAGTCTTAAACATCACTCATAGCCTGAAATATGTTGCTTGCACTAAAGCAATTATAGGTAGATTTCAGATGTCTTTGAACATAGATTTCATTGATTCCATAAGATCTAGGTGGTTAGTTAAAGGGATGGACTACAACAGGTGTCTAAAACACGTTGTAGTAGCCTATCGCAATCTATTGGACCATATTGGACCAGACGATGTAATACTCCTACACAACTCTACTTTTGATTTAAAAATAGTTATCAAGTTACATATCATCTAATCATGTCATATTATTGTACAGTTTATTTGGAGGCCATATATGGGTCTTGATCATCAGGTTAACCATGATGATATAGTTTGGACATCAAAAACACCAATTATTCGGTTCACTATTGTGGAGATGCACCAGAATGACTGGGTAAAACTACAGTTCGCCATGCAGCAACAAATTCCAGAACCTCTGGCGTGTTTGGAAGATTGGCATCAACAAAGAGTCGATGCCCAATGGAATTATTCCGACTGGAGAGACTTCGCAAAAGAGATGTGTCGTCATTGGAGGAATCGACGACAACACATTTTAAACGAACCAGTCATACATGATGCTAGACCAACTCAATAGTATATGGCATGGTTTAGGTCGGTTACAACGCCATAATTTGTGTATGAGCCAAGCTATTTGATTGATCCACACCAACTAGCTCTGTCATCATACCATCAACAACAAATCTCTGTCCAAGAACAATGTCAACCCACTCAAAGTCAACGACCAACCTCACAACATCACCCTATCATATACACCCAACAACCAAACATCCAACCTCGCAGCCCATTCATGTCACACACCAATCTTAAAACCAAGAATCAAACCCTATCCACCAACAACCATACGCAGCCACCACAACAGTCTATAGCCCAGATGATTCATATGATTCACTTCATCGTAACCCCCCACCAATGACCACTCAAACATCTCATTACCACAACACTCAACCATTGTTTGACTATAGTACACCCCAGGAACCATTGATTTGTTTCCGAACCGATTCAATGTCTCAATTCGGGCAATCATATTGTCCGTAATTCACTCAACCACAACACCTCAACTACGACAACATGGGGACCAAACTCAATTACAGAAGCGTTGTTGGCGATAACCCTCCAGCTATTGGGGACAAATGATGACACATCTACCAAATACTGCTGGATCTTCACATCAGTCATCATTGGATCATGTCAGCACTCATAGACCCCAAACACATCAGGACAATCGTGGGATACCTCGAAGACAGACTAACGCACCTAAATGTGGAACAATGAGGCATTTCAATCGGACGGGTCATTGAATTTCTTGTCAATTCCATGTAATTTTTCATTATAATATAAATAAAAAAAATTATTTTCAGTATTTTTTTTAATTAAATAAAATTTTAACATTTAAATTTTTTATTAAAAAATTAAAGGTGCATGCGCCACATGCATTGGTGCATACATACGTAGTGTATGCATGCGTCAATTCATGTGGCACCACACATGTATGCGTCAAGAAGCATGGCGCATACATGCATTGAATTTGCATGCATGCGCCAAAGCTCTGGACGTCTCCTCTCTAACTTAATTGGATGTGTTAGTTCAACTAGCGCATTAGTTAAAAAGGTGGTTATTTGAGTATATTTTTTGAAATTTTGATTATTTTGATATTTTGATCGAAAATGTTGATTATTTAAAAAAAAAATAAAAAATCTTGCTCTCTGGAATTAAATATAAGAAAAATGGACCAAACTTTTAATAAAATAGGTAAGAATTGTCACTTTTTGACAATGTATTAAATAAATTTATCTCCAAATTAGTCTTGTTTTGTTTTCAACCATTCATTTATTCATATATCTTAAAATAAATTTAATTTTGTATTTATTTAATAATAAATTATTTGATTCCTTAACTTAATATTTTATTTTGGTATTTTACTTAATAAAATTTATTTTTTAGTCCTTAAGATAAAAATAGATTAGGTCGTGTCTCTAAAGTATGGGTGGCAAACGGGCATGTTCGTCCCGTTTAGGCCCGCCACGCAAAAACCCGCAAAAAAACGGGGCGGGGCGTGTAACACCCCAATTAAAATAAGATAATTATTTAATTTAAATTAATATTTTTTTTTTTTATTAATTTAATTGAATAATTGGAATTTGGGATTATTATTACTATTATTTTGGAATAATAATTATTGGGATAATTATTTATTGGAAAATATATATAAGTTGGAATTAAGGAAAAAGTCCCATTTTGGAGTAAAAAGGTTTTTACGTGAAAAACAGAGAAGCGATCGTGAAAGAGGAAAAGGGCAAAGGCAGAGCAAGAGGAAGAAGGTTGGAGAAGAGAAGAGCTTGAAGCTTGAGATTTGCCGGATTAACTCAGGTAAGGGGGGTTTATCATCGGTTAAAGGGTATTATATGATAATATGTACTGGGTAGTGATAACCATTGTTTTATCTCTGATTAGATTGATGTATGATGAATTTGTGAAATAGTGGATGAATGAAATTGGATGATAATTGAAAGGAATTCGAAGAAATTTAACATCTATGCACATAACAGCCAGTGGATGAATGAAATTGGACGATAATTGAAAAGGAATTCGTAGAAATTTAACATCTGTGCACATAACAGCCAAATGACGTTCGCCATTATGCCTTCGGCGTTCGCCGTTTGGGTTTTTTTTCAGAATAAGAGCGTTTAACGCTAATGGCGTTCGCCATTAGCCTAATGGCGTTCGCGATATCAGTTTGACAGACAGTTTTTCCAGAATGAGAGCGTGTAACGCTAATGGCGTTCGCCATTAGCCTAATGGCGTTCGCCATATCAGTTTGAAGGACAGATTTCGCGTTTTAAACTCCCAGATGTGATATCGTTGTAATGTTGTTGTCGTTTTGTTGGGTCTTGAGTAGTATAGGTATTAGTAGAGTGTGCTAATACTGTGTTTGATTATGTGGCATGATATGATATGCTGTTGTGATAAAATGTGTTAATGATGTGTGATGCTATGCGTGATGCTGTGAATGTATCAGTTATGTATGCATTGTGAATAGACTGCTTTGTGGCTTAGAGTGTGAGCATGTGTCTATTCTTGAATTGTTGTTGATGTTGCATTGCTAGATGATTAGCGTGCATAGCATAGCCTTCGGGGCTGTAGCTAATTCCCATTGTGAGGAATTAGTGAGTGAACCATTGTGGGTTTGTTGTTGATGTTTGCATGCTAGATGATTAGTGTGCATAGTCTAGCCTTTGGGGCTGTAGCTAATTCCCATAGTGAGGAATTAGTGAGTGAGTCATTAGATCTCAATGAGTGGGACTAGTGAGCTTAGTAGCCGTATCTGGAGGGATCGGTGAGCTTGAACTATATGTTCAGGAATAGTCGGTACCGCATGTGTGGAGTCTCATTGCATAAATATATGTATGGCGTATAATATGAATGGATGTATTCCAATATTATACGTGTGTTGTGTTGTTGTTAAGTCTGATTTGAGTTTATACTGGTGTTGTGTACTGATGTTGCGTATGATGTTTAAGCCGATGATCTATTGATGAATGTGTGTTGCAATTAGGGTGATTGATGTGTTAATTACTTAGCATTACATGTTGTTCTATAATGCTTATTATATTGATTGAGGAACTCACCCTTACAACTATTTTTCAGGTAACGAGAAATGAGTTGAGTAGAAGCTATGCTTGGAGTCTAGTGTAGTCTCCATAGTGGGTCATGCTCTGATAGATGTAACATCGGGAGGGAACCTTTTAATTGTTGTTGTTGATGGTTTTGAAACTAAATTACATGTGAATGTTACATGTTTTACATGATTGAGTTGATCTCTATCCGCTGCGTAATTGTGCAAATACTTTATGTTTAAATTAAATAAATGAGCATGACTGTTATATTGTTTAAATGGTGTGGAATAATTGTGTGACACCCTTGGTGCATAATTACTCTGATTATGTGTTTATTATTTTTAATCAAATTTTGGGGTATTTTAGAAGGGTGTTACATTAGTGGTATCAGAGCATAGTCGGTCGAGTCGAGTCGTAATTATTCTGTTTTCCCCTGTACAGGATAGGTGTTGTGTAACCCTATCAGTACTTATTATTTTAGCTTGTTGGGTTTCAGAATAGAGATGGCTGGAAGAGGTAGAGATGATGCTGCGATTGCTGAGGCTCTGGGTATGCTAGCTGGAGTACTTGGAGGAAATCCGAATGTTGTGGGAATGGGAGCTGCTCGTCAACTGAGTGAGTTCCAGAAGAACAATCCTCCAATGTTCAAGGGAGCATACGACCCAGATGGTGCTCAGAAGTGGTTGAAGGAGATCGAGAGAATCTTCAGAGTGACTGAGTGTGCCGATAACCAAAAGGTCAGGTTCGGTACACATATGCTGTCAGAGGAAGCTGATGATTGGTGGGTTGCTACCCGCACTGAGTTGGAAACTGCTGGTAATGCTGAGATCTCTTGGGCTGTGTTCAGAGAGAGATTCCTGAGGAAGTATTTTCCGGAGGATGTCAGAGGAAAGAAAGAGATAGAGTTTTTGGAATTGAAGCAGGGTAACAGGTCTGTTACTGAGTATGCTGCTAAGTTCACAGAGCTGTCAAAGTATTACACTCCCTATAATGAGGCTGCTGGAGAATTTTCAAAGTGTGTGAAGTTTGAGAACGGGTTGCGTCCTGAGATCAAGCAGGCTATTGGATATCAGCGGATCCGAGTGTTTTCTGATCTGGTTGACTGTTGCAGGATTTTTGAACAGGATTCCAAGGCCAGAGCTGAGAGCTATCAGCAGAGGGTTGATAGGAAAGGCAAGAATCAGGTTGATTGTGGGAAACCGTATGCAGCTGGCAAAGGTTTCCAGAGACAGAGTGGGATGAAGAGGCCTAGTGGGGGAGACTCTAGTGCTCCTGCTAAGTGTTATAGATGTGGTCGGGCTGGACATCGTGTCCATGAGTGTACCAGTGCTGAGATGAAGTGTTTCAAGTGTGGAAAAGGTGGTCATTTGGCTGCAGAGTGTCGGTTGAAGACTGTAACTTGTTTCAACTGTGGAGAGTTGGGTCATATCAGCCCACAGTGTCCTAAGCCGAAGAAAGAGAATCAGTCAGGAGGCAAGGTCTTTGCTTTATCGGGTTCTGAGACTTCTGCAGATGATCGTTTGATCCGAGGTACGTGTTATATTAATGGCTTTCCTCTTGTAGCTATTATTGACACCGGTGCTACTCATTCCTTTATATCTTTGGATTGTGCTGTGAAACTTAAGTTAGAGATATCTGAGATGTATGGTAGTATGGTGATTGATACTCCTGCGAAGGGTTCAGTGACTACTACGTCAGTTTGTTTGAAGTGTCCTTTGAGTATTTTTGGTAGAGACTTTGGGATAGACCTTGTGTGTCTTCCACTAGTGCAGATTGATGTTATCTTGGGAATGAACTGGTTGGTGTTTAACCGAGCTTCTATCAACTGTTTTGATAAGACTGTGATATTTCCTGAGATTGAAGAAGGAAAGAGTTTATTTCTATCAGCCAGGCAGGTGAATGAGGAAGTAGCAGATGGGGCAGAGTTGTTTATGCTGTTAGCGACTCTGGAGGCTAAAGATAAACTGGTGATTGGCGATCTAGCAGTGGTGTGTGATTTTCCTGATGTGTTTCCTGAAGAAGTGAATGAATTACCGCCAGAGCGTGAAGTTGAGTTCTCGATTGATTTGGTACCTGGTACTAGGCCGATATCGATGGCTCCGTACCGTATGTCTGCTGTTGAGTTAACGGAGTTGAAGAGTCAGTTGGAAGATCTGTTGGATAAGAAATTTATTCGTCCGAGTGTGTCACCGTGGGGTGCACCAGTGTTGTTGGTTAAGAAGAAAGAAGGTACTATGAGGTTGTGTGTGGACTATAGGCAACTGAATAAAGTGACGATCAAGAATCGGTATCCTTTGCCGAGGATTGATGATTTGATGGATCAGTTGGTTGGTGCGAGTGTGTTCAGCAAGATAGATTTGAGATCTGGGTATCATCAGATACGTGTGAAGACTGAGGATATTCAGAAGACTGCTTTCAGAACAAGGTATGGACATTATGAGTATTCTGTAATGCCTTTTGGTGTGACTAATGCGCCTGGAGTATTCATGGAGTATATGAATAGGATTTTCCATCCGTGCCTAGATAAGTTTGTTGTGGTGTTTATTGATGACATTTTGGTATATTCGAAATCTGAAGAAGAGCATGCTGAGCATTTGAGAGTGGTTTTAGGAGTTCTGCGAGAAAAGAAGTTATTTGCTAAACTGTCAAAGTGTGAATTTTGGTTAGAAGAGGTTAGTTTTCTTGGTCATGTGATTTCAAGAGGCGGTGTTGCTGTTGATCCTTCTAAGATAGAAGCGGTATCTAAGTGGGAAGCTCCGAAGTCAGTTTCTGAGATAAGGAGTTTTCTGGGACTTGCAGGTTATTATAGGAAATTCATTGAGGGATTTTCTAAGTTGGCGTTACCATTGACGATGTTGACTAGAAAGGGGCAAGCGTTTGTTTGGGACTCAAAATGTGAAGAAGGTTTCCAAGAGTTGAAGAGAAGGTTGACTACTGCTCCTATTCTGATATTACCGAGTTCGTCGGAACCATTCGAGGTTTATTGTGATGCTTCATTGTTGGGTTTAGGTGGTGTGTTGATGCAGAATAAGCAGGTTATAGCTTATGCTTCGAGACAGCTAAGGGTTCATGAGAGGAACTATCCGACACATGATTTAGAGTTGGCAGCCGTGGTGTTTGTCCTGAAGTTATGGAGGCATTACTTGTATGGATCAAGATTTGAAGTTTTCAGTGACCATAAAAGTTTAAAGTATTTGTTTGATCAGAAAGAGCTGAATATGAGACAAAGGAGATGGTTAGAATTTCTGAAGGATTATGATTTTGGTTTGAATTACCATCCGGGTAAAGCAAACGTAGTAGCTGATGCATTGAGTCGGAAATCATTGCATATGTCTATGTTAATGGTTAAGGAATTGGATTTAATTGAGCAGTTCAGAGACTTGAGTTTGGTGTGTGAGAGTACCCACAATAGTGTTAAATTGGGGATGTTGAAGTTAACAAGTAGTATTCTGGATGAGATTAGAGAGGGTCAGAAATCTGATATGCTTTTGGTTGATAGGTTGACCCTAGTGAAGCAAGGTCAAGGTGGTGAATTCAGAGTTGATGAGAATGGTGTTTTGAGATTTGGTAATCGGGTGTGCGTTCCGGATGTCACAGAACTTAAGAAGAGTATTCTTGAGGAAGGACATCGTAGTGGTCTGAGTATTCATCCTGGAGCTACGAAGATGTATCATGATTTGAAAAAGTTATTTTGGTGGCCGGGAATGAAAAGAGAAATTGCGAGTTTTGTTTATTCTTGTTTGACTTGTCAGAAGTCGAAGATTGAGCATCAGAAGCCGTATGGGCTAATGCAACCGTTGGCTATTCCAGAGTGGAAGTGGGATAGTATCAGTATGGATTTTGTTTCTGGTTTGCCGAGGACAAATAAGAATTTTGAGGCTATTTGGGTGATTGTTGATAGATTGACAAAATCGGCTCATTTCATTCCGATCAGAATGGATTATCCGTTAGAAAGATTAGCCGAGTTGTATATTGAGAAGATTGTAAGCTTGCATGGTATTCCGTCGAGTATTGTTTCGGACAGAGATCCTAGATTTACATCGAAGTTTTGGGAAGGTTTGCAGAAGGCTTTGGGAACTAAGCTGAGATTGAGTTCTGCATATCATCCGCAGACTGATGGTCAGACTGAGAGGACGATTCAGTCACTAGAGGATCTTTTGAGAGCTTGTGTTTTAGAAAAGAGAGGTGCGTGGGATTGTTATTTACCGTTGATTGAGTTTACCTACAACAATAGTTTTCATTCGAGTATTGGTATGGCACCGTTTGAAGCTTTGTATGGTAGGAGATGTCGGACACCTTTATGTTGGTATGAGTCCGGTGAGAGTGCTGTGGTTGGACCGGAGATTGTTCAACAAACTACGGACAAGATTAAAATGATCCAGGAGAAGATGAGAATTGCTCAGAGTCGACAGAAGAGTTATCATGATAAGAGGAGGAAGTCACTTGAGTTCCAAGAGGGAGATCATGTGTTTCTTCGTGTTACTCCGATAACTGGTGTTGGTCGAGCTCTGAAGTCGAAGAAGTTGACACCTCGATTTATTGGTCCTTATCAGATTTTGGAGAGGATAGGGGAGGTAGCCTATCGTATCGCTTTACCGCCGTCGCTTGCGAATTTGCATGATGTTTTTCATGTGTCTCAGTTGAGGAGATACATTCATGATCCGTCGCATGTAGTCCAAATAGATGATGTACAGGTGAGAGATAACCTGACTGTTGAAACATCACCTATGAGGATCGAGGATCGAGAGTTGAAGCAGTTGCGGGGTAAAGAGATTGCATTGGTGAAGGTAGCTTGGGGAGGACCAGCAGGTGGCAATGTGACCTGGGAACTTGAGAGTCAGATGAAGGAGTCTTATCCGGAGTTATTTGCTTGAGGTATGTTTTCGAGGACGAAAACTCTTTTAGTGGGGGAGAGTTGTAACACCCCAATTAAAATAAGATAATTATTTAATTTAAATTAATATTTTTTTTTTTTATTAATTTAATTGAATAATTGGAATTTGGGATTATTATTACTATTATTTTGGAATAATAATTATTGGGATAATTATTTATTGGAAAATATATATAAGTTGGAATTAAGGAAAAAGTCCCATTTTGGAGTAAAAAGGTTTTTACGTGAAAAACAGAGAAGCGATCGTGAAAGAGGAAAAGGGCAAAGGCAGAGCAAGAGGAAGAAGGTTGGAGAAGAGAAGAGCTTGAAGCTTGAGATTTGCCGGATTAACTCAGGTAAGGGGGGTTTATCATCGGTTAAAGGGTATTATATGATAATATGTACTGGGTAGTGATAACCATTGTTTTATCTCTGATTAGATTGATGTATGATGAATTTGTGAAATAGTGGATGAATGAAATTGGATGATAATTGAAAGGAATTCGAAGAAATTTAACATCTATGCACATAACAGCCAGTGGATGAATGAAATTGGACGATAATTGAAAAGGAATTCGTAGAAATTTAACATCTGTGCACATAACAGCCAAATGACGTTCGCCATTATGCCTTCGGCGTTCGCCGTTTGGGTTTTTTTTCAGAATAAGAGCGTTTAACGCTAATGGCGTTCGCCATTAGCCTAATGGCGTTCGCGATATCAGTTTGACAGACAGTTTTTCCAGAATGAGAGCGTGTAACGCTAATGGCGTTCGCCATTAGCCTAATGGCGTTCGCCATATCAGTTTGAAGGACAGATTTCGCGTTTTAAACTCCCAGATGTGATATCGTTGTAATGTTGTTGTCGTTTTGTTGGGTCTTGAGTAGTATAGGTATTAGTAGAGTGTGCTAATACTGTGTTTGATTATGTGGCATGATATGATATGCTGTTGTGATAAAATGTGTTAATGATGTGTGATGCTATGCGTGATGCTGTGAATGTATCAGTTATGTATGCATTGTGAATAGACTGCTTTGTGGCTTAGAGTGTGAGCATGTGTCTATTCTTGAATTGTTGTTGATGTTGCATTGCTAGATGATTAGCTTGCATAGCATAGCCTTCGGGGCTGTAGCTAATTCCCATTGTGAGGAATTAGTGAGTGAACCATTGTGGGTTTGTTGTTGATGTTTGCATGCTAGATGATTAGTGTGCATAGTCTAGCCTTTGGGGCTGTAGCTAATTCCCATAGTGAGGAATTAGTGAGTGGGTCATTAGATCTCAATGAGTGGGACTAGTGAGCTTAGTAGCCGTATCTGGAGGGATCGGTGAGCTTGAACTATATGTTCAGGAATAGTCGGTACCGCATGTGTGGAGTCTCATTGCATAAATATATGTATGGCGTATAATATGAATGGATGTATTCCAATATTATACGTGTGTTGTGTTGTTGTTAAGTCTGATTTGAGTTTATACTGGTGTTGTGTACTGATGTTGCGTATGATGTTTAAGCCGATGATCTATTGATGAATGTGTGTTGCAATTAGGGTGATTGATGTGTTAATTACTTAGCATTACATGTTGTTCTATAATGCTTATTATATTGATTGAGGAACTCACCCTTACAACTATTTTTCAGGTAACGAGAAATGAGTTGAGTAGAAGCTATGCTTGGAGTCTAGTGTAGTCTCCATAGTGGGTCATGCTCTGATAGATGTAACATCGGGAGGGAACCTTTTAATTGTTGTTGTTGATGGTTTTGAAACTAAATTACATGTGAATGTTACATGTTTTACATGATTGAGTTGATCTCTATCCGCTGCGTAATTGTGCAAATACTTTATGTTTAAATTAAATAAATGAGCATGACTGTTATATTGTTTAAATGGTGTGGAATAATTGTGTGACACCCTTGGTGCATAATTACTCTGATTATGTGTTTATTATTTTTAATCAAATTTTGGGGTATTTTAGAAGGGTGTTACAGGGCGGGGCAGTCATAGTTGAGGATGCGGGCCTAAAACTTAGACCCGCCCCGCAAAAAAGTGAGGGCGGGACGGGAAAAGCCCGCGGGCACTGCACTCTTTAAGCCTAAAAATGCAAAAAATTATGTAAATACATGTGCCCGCAAAAGCCCGCGAAAAAAACGGGGCAGGGTGGGACGGACACATTTGAGGGTGATGGCCTAAATCCTTGGCCCGTCCCGCACAAAAACGCGGGCAAAATAGACATGCCCTGCGGGCCGAGCCCGTTTTGCCACCCCTACTCTAAAGTCTATGTTGTGGTCTACTTAAAATTTCGTTAGGTCTAGTTCGTTTGATAAAAAGGTCAAACAAACATTTTTAAAAAATTTATTAATTTAAATAGGTTGGATTAAGTCTTATATCAAGACTATTAGGCATATGAAACTCATATATTTATGTGTAGTCTTATATATTATATTAATTTATAAACTAAATATATATATAATTAGTTTTTGTAAACTCTTGAAAAATATATGTTATAAACAATATTTTATGATTTAAAAACAATATTATTCAAAAAAAATATATATATATATATTTTTAATTAAGTGTACATAATTAATTTTTGTAAAATATTATATATATATATATATATATATATATATATATATATATATATATATATATATATATATATATATATATATATATATATATATATATATATATATATATATATATATATATATATATATATATATATATATATATATATATATAATGATTTTAAAACAATAGTATTCAAAAGAAGAAAAAAAAGATGAATCTTGTTGGTTGCTGATTTTGTCCTCTTACTCTTTAATAGCTTGATAATGTATTGTTTAAAACTCATCCTTATAAGATTTTATTCTCTTTACGTGGCTCCTCAATAATCTTTCTAACTTGTTTCTTCCAAGAGTAGTGAAATGTTTTCATGCGTATGAAGTTTGGTAAGTGATTGATCAACTTCAGCGAACTCAAGTTACGTGAAAACATGACAACGTCTATATGAGCTTCGATGCATTCAAATATGATATCATACAACTTCATAATACTTAGGTTTAATTCAATTAATTATGGATGTTTTTGAGTCAGGTGGAACTACAGCCTCTCATCGTGACCAGTTGGAGATAATCTTTGATGGACTTTGATGACAGTTTGTCATTACATGATTTTTATGAGTATTTGCGATCAATTCAATGAAATCTCAAGTAAAATATAAGCTAAATATGAAGAAGTATAAAGAAAATTAAGAAGTCGGAGAAATAGAGCAAAGCCAAGAAATCGGGAAGAAATTGTAATGAAACGAGCAACTTTCAGCATAATTTACATCTTGAGAGTATGTCAAATAAATTGATCATATATGGAGTTATGTAACTCGTTTTGACGCGGGGTCTTTTGAAAAATGAAGATAAGATAAATATATATATTCGAGAATAATCACACGCGTGATAGAAAGTATCGTGTGATGGAAAAGTATTACACACGCGATGAGCTATTTTCTGGGCTTTTCTGACGCGTTTTGACTACTTTAAAATGAGAATTTTGGTACTTTTTCAAGGGTTATGGATTTTACCCGAAAAGGGACGAATTTCAACACAAAAAGTGACAATTTACAACATCATAAGGCATACTTGTAGAGCATTGAAAGTCATTGGAGGCCAATTCTTCAAGGGATCTCATATGTAATTCTTCTTAATTGTTTTTGGTATTGTAATCTAAATTATGAGTAGCTAATTCTCTCTAACTTAAATTGTGTTTGATGAACCTGTTTTTATATTTTTGAGACATATGTTGATTTGACTTTGCATGAATACTTTGATCTATGATTCTATTCAATTGCTTCTTGTTCGTAATTCTTTTTATGCGAGATACTCTTTTAATCTGATTTTGGGCATATAGGGAATACTGACCATTAGTCTATGTGTTAGACCTAGAGCAATTGTTGTACTTACGTTGGTTGAATAGGAATAGGATACCTCGAGTAGTGGCATAAGGAATTAACATTTTATGCATCACTTAATCATGCTTACGCTGGTGGACTATGGATAGGAAGCTCTGAGTGTTGATTAGTGAGTTATTTCGCGAGGGATTGGTTATAGCGACTTTGTTATTTTGTCGTGGGGTTATAGTGATAATGTCATTCATATAAGGCATCAAACATCAATAATAGAGAAATAGGGGACTTTAAACACAACTTGATCGCTTTCACAATTCTATTTAAACACTTATTTACTTTTCGCATTGCAAACTCGACCCCCCCCCCCTTATCAACAGTCCCCAACAATGACACCAAAAACTTGATGACTTCTTAATAAGTGTACCGATAGTGTCGCAGTAATAAAAATATTGA
Source organism: Lathyrus oleraceus (assembly GCF_024323335.1). Taxonomy (NCBI): domain Eukaryota; kingdom Viridiplantae; phylum Streptophyta; class Magnoliopsida; order Fabales; family Fabaceae; genus Lathyrus; species Lathyrus oleraceus. The sequence goes on along the minus strand of NC_066583.1, from coordinate 371,570,725 downwards.
ATCCATGTGGACTAATTTTTAATAAGATAAAATATGTGTAATATATAGAAAATAGTAAGGGGGGGGGGGTCGACTTTGGAATGCGAAAAGTAAATAAGTGTTTAAACAGAATTACGAAAGCGGCTAGGTTGTGTTTACAATCCCCTATTTTTCTATTTTTGATGTTTGATGCCTTATATGAATGACCATATCACTATAATCCCACAGCGAATTAACAAAGTCGTTATAACTGATCCATCGCGAAGTAACTCATTAATCACTACTCGGAGCTTCCTATCCATAGTCCGCCAACGTAAGCAAGATTATATGATGCACAAAATGTTAATTCCATATGCCACTACTTGGGGTCTCCTATTCATATTCAACCAGCGTAAGTACAAAAATTACCCTAAGTCCAACACATAAACTAATGGTCAGTATTCTATATGTGCCTGAAATCATATTAAAAGAGTATCTCATACAAAAAACATTATGAACAAGAAGCAATTGAATAAAGTTATAGATCAAAGTATTCATGCAAAGTCAAATCAACATATGTCCCAAAAATATAGAAACAGGTTCATCAAACACAACCTAACTTAGAGAGAATTAACTACTCATAATTTAGATTACAATACCAAAAACAATTAAGAAGAATTGTATATGAGATCCCTTGAAGAATTGGCTTCTAATGCTCTACAAATATACCTTATAGTGTTGTAAATCATCACTTTGGTGTAGAAATTTGTCCCTTTTCGGGTAAATTTCAAAACCCTTGAAAAAGTACAAAAAATTCCCCTTTTCAAGTAGTCAAAGCGTGTCAAAAAATAGCCCATCACGCACACAATTTGAACACATTGCATCGCATGGGTGATACTTTCCATTGTGCGTGTGATTATTCTTGAATGTAGATATTTCTCTTAGCTTTATTTTGCATAAAAATTCTGCTTCAAAACGAGTTATGAAACTCCATATATGATCAATTTACTAGACAAACGTCAAGATGTAAATTATGCTGAAAATTACTCGTCTTTTCACAATTTCTTCCTGATTTCTTGGCTTTGCTTTGTTTCTTCGACTTCTTTATTTTATTCATAATTGTCCATATTTAACTTGATATTTCATTGAATTCATCGCAAATACTCATAAAAATCATGTAATGACAAACTGTCATCACAACCCCAAACTTAATATGTTTTTTGTCTTTGAGTAACTCGCCTGCAACTACACATTTCAAATAGAAAAATGAATTACAATAATAATGAATGAACATCACCAATTGTGTTACCTGATCATCATTCTAGTTCCCGACTTGAATCGAGCAAAATTTGGAAAGTTCTTCCAACATAATAAGTACTCAACGTGTCTCTCAACTCACTAATTTTTCACTCGAATTAGCAGGGTAATCACACAATCAACGTACAAAAGTAGTTTACACTAAGTTTGTAAAATTTCAAATAAAACCAATCAAATTCATCTAAACACACACTTTTGGAGGTCTTTCAAGGTTGCAATGGAGCTTATGTCAGGGTAGGATAATTTGGGATAATAGGCTTAAATATTTTAAGTTAGGTACATAGTTTTCCATATTTTATCATATTCATTTTCATATCGACTCTTACTTAATTACTTTGGTACTAGATATTAACATTTTATGGTCCTAAACATTTATTTCCTCTTTTTTTTTTGAAGAAGAAGTTGCTTGGACTTCTTGATTTTTTGAATTTTTATTTTTGAATTTTTTACCAAAATCTAACTGAATATTAAGGTCTTGCATCCATTATTCAGTATCATGATGAATTGTGCACTATGATTGTTGTAAAAACCATGATTTCATCGCATGAAGTGAAACTTGAGATAGCTCATTGCACGCCAAATCAAGAACATCTATCTTTGAATTTAACTCAAGATATTATTGCACCAATCTCTAATTTTGTTTTGCCTAGTACTTTAACTGCAACTCAGGAAGCACAACCGCTAATGTCTAATCATGATTATGTCCAACACTTTAATGAAGCATGTGGTGGATTTATATGAGGCATGTTTGGTGGTTTTAGAGGTAGGGGTGGCAGAAATGGTGGTAGGATATGTGTACAATGTCAAATTTGTTCCAAATTTGGTCATGATGCAAGGATTTACTACCATCGTCGCTTTATTCAGCCTGTGTGTAAGACCCCATTTTGAACCTAAGATCCCTCATGATATCTCATCATTTGCATTGGCTTTGGGATCACACCTTGACATCCTCCTTACCCCTCATTCATTGGGTTTACATTGGGAGAGATCACCAAGCATATTTGATTGTACCATACTTTATTTTTCTTTGTATACTAACCAAAATACCAAAAATATGTCTAAATATGTCTATGTATAACTTTGTTTCTTTTGTATATAGTGTGAGAGTTCACCTATGCCTCATCAAGCTCACAACTAGGGTGTGAGACCCTCAATGCAAGAAGGTAAATCAAGAGATGGTTCACCATGTTGGTGTAAGCCCTAGAGGCCAATACTTTGGGTACTTGTATCGAATTATTTATTAATAATAAAAGACTATTTCTTTATTATGTTTGTTTAATAAAGTCCCTAGAATAGATAGTCCGTTTAATGTATCAAGTGTGACTTAATCATGAGATCTCATTAAACATAAGGACACTATTCTTAAAGTATCTGTAGTTGAGCTTTGTTGTGAAGTGGGGTAAGATTAAATCATTAAGACTAATATGTATATAGTCTGATGATCACATCTCATGGATCATGGACAAGGAGTTATCAAGTCTTAAACATAGGTATGAATATTATGAGTAATATCTATACTGGATTGACCCGCTATGAGAATACCATATAGAATGTTATGCAAAGTGTCATAAGTTATTCTCATGGTGATAGTGGTGTATACCACCATTCGATCTGAAACCACTATGGACCTTAGATGTAGAGTCGAGTGCTTTATTGTTGATCAAACATTGTCCGTAACCGGATGACCATAAAGACAGATGATGGGTACTCCACAAAGCATGTTGAGGGACATGAGTGACCTAGATGGAATTTGCCCATCCTGCGTAACAGGATAAATGTCAGCTGACCCAATATTGAACTGGACAAGGATGACACTGTCTATGCCTTGTGTTCAATATAGATGTCATACGGTGAACTGACTTTGTGTGTTTTTTTCTTTGGAAAGCACATGTCGCGGATAGCAAGAGTCGCCACCGACTTTTCTATTTATCCAATAAGGAAAGGCGGAAAAGAACAGGAAAGACCTTGATTAGATTTTGGGTTCGGGAGGTACATTATACAAAGGGAAGGTGTTAGCACCCTTTGTATCCATGGTTATCCATGGGCTCTTAATTGCTTGATCACTTATGTTTTTCTTGTCTGAAAAAAAGTGTTTGAGAACTGTTTAGAAAATGTTTTGAAAAGAGAGTTTAACTTTGTAATGATTCTTATACGAATGTATACAAAGTATTTATCTCGTTTAATTTTGAAAGCTGTTTAGAAAAATATAACTTGGTAACGATTCTAGTATGAATGTATACCAAGTGGTGATTTTCTAATAGATGTTTTGCAAAGTGTGAGGTGTGAAAAGTATTTTAAGTTGTGAGTCAGCATTTAAGAGTTATACCTACCCAAGGTCTTTATGGGTATTTCCTATCCTTATGAAGGTAAAATTGTCCTTACTATTGAGAAGTAAGTAGTCTTGTCCTTTGGATGTAAAGGGACATCGTAGGGTCATCGATTGGTCATTGAAGGCAACATTTGTAAGGATACCTTAGCATTCGAAGGGACGATCATCATTTAACCGTAGGCTACTACGAAGGGTCGTCGAGGGACAAAGTCATGTATTCGAAGGCAACATTCGAGGGACTATGATGATTTAACCGAAGAGTCTTTGCTAAGTGTATCCCCACATTCGCGGGACATGACTGTAATACCGTAAGACAACAAAGAGAGGGCCAAGATCATATATTCAAAGGCGACATTTGTAATCAGTTAGGTAATTAGGATGAATCTCCACAAGGGTATCCCACAAATAAAGTGGAATACCTAGCAAGCTACCTTCTTCGGGAATATGTGAGCCCTCACAAAATTCAACAAACAGGTCAGAATACCAAATGGGGTGCAATCAATAGTTTCACCGAACAAAGGAATCGCAGCAGTAATAATGTCAGGCAAATAATACACAGCTATGATAGGACATGTGAGATAAACACAGAACACAACAGAAAAAAAAATCAGCGACTGTCATGTTCGCTACTGCCTCGCCAAGCGAAGGCTTGGCGAACACTCGCTACATGTTCGCTTAGCGATGTGCTAGTGAACGGCTGCGGGTTTTGATCTTAATAACAGTACGATTTCAGCAAGCTCCAAACCCTATGGCATCCATTACAGAAATTACATGGTTAAACATTCAAGACATCAATGCATACTTAGATCCCACATGCAAAACCTAAGATATATTTATAAATTCAATCATTATGTCACATGTAAATTGGGAGCATAAAGCGGTAGTGGTAGTGCAAACCTGTTTGCAATTGAATGGCAACGTTGAATTGGCAGATCACTCTTAGGGTTGGTGCCGGATTGAGTTGGGCGGAGGTAACCTTTGTGCAAATGAGTTTCCTTCGGGGTATCCGGGGGTTACTCTGAATTCTCTTCGTTGGCCTCCAGGGTTTTTCCGGTTGCCTCTGTTAGGGTTTGCTTGTTCCCTCTCTGTCCTCTGTCTGTCTGTCTCTGTCTTCCCTTTTTCTGAATGAGGTCTTGGTATTTATAATAATTTTTGTGACCTAATGGGCTCAGAATGAAGCCCAAAATTTCTGGTATTCGCAAGCTTCGCTAGGCGAGTGGTGTAGCGAAGAGTTCGCTAGGCGAAGGATTTTGCTCGCCTAGTGAGCAAGCCAGTTTAAGTCATTTTCTGGATTTTGCCACTTGTGTGTTGGGTCTTTGTTCCTTTAAGATCAATGTCTTGCAAAATGAGTTGGAGTGCCTTGAAAAATGTCTTGCAAGATTAACGGGCAAATTTTGGGGTATGACAGCTGCCCCTGTTTAATATTCTTAAACCGAGAGAGTTAGAATGGTATGTATGTCATTCGTGGTCTGGAGGTGGAAGATTATTGAACACTTAGAATGCCCCAAAAATTTGCACTTGTTAATTAAAAGTTAGTCTTGATGGAGATGGGCTTAAAGATGCCATCCAGGAAGTTTGATGATGAGAGCTTCAGAGTGCGTCGTACATCAGACCAATTTGAAGACATAGGTGCCACACCGGGTCGTACGCTAGACCGTATAGTGAGTCATCCATTAGGCTGTCGACTTCACTAGGGATAAAGGATCAGAATGGATCATACGCTAGATCATATCTGAGTTGCAGAATGAGCCGTACGTTAGGTTGTATCTGACGAAGTAAGAATCAGAATGGATCGTACGCTAGATCGTATCTGAGGTGCAGAATGAGCCATACGTTAGGCTGTATCTAACGAAGTAAGAATCAGAATGGATCGTACGCTAGATCGTATCTGAGTTGCAGAATGAGCCGTACGTTAGGCTGTATCTGACGAAGTAAGAATCAGAATGGATCGTACGCTAGATCGTATCTGAGTTGCAGAATGAGCCGTACGTTAGGCTGTATCTGACGAAGTAAGAATCAGAATGGATCGTACGCTAGATCGTATCTGAGTTGCAGAATGAGCTGTACGTTAGGCTGTATCTGACGAAGTAAGAATCAGAATGGATCGTACGCTAGATCGTATCTGAGGAAATGAACATCCAGATGGGTCGTACATTAGACCGTATAGGAATAGTTGAAGGAATCATATGTTGGGCTAAATCAGAATGAACCGTACGCTAGGATATATCTGATAATATTTGTATATGTTGTATTTGCAATAAATGTCTGGGATGGGCTTAAAGATGCCACCATTAGGAGGATATCAGAGTGCTTGTCAGAACGAATGTTCATATGGATTATATCTGAAAGATGTATTTGAATCTTGAATGTAATCGATGAAGATTGTCTGAATGGATCTTTATTTTGACTGTATCAGGAGGATAATTAACCTGAAAAATAAAGTTAGCTTCATGCCATGTCATGATGCATGAGATGTTTTATGCTCGTGAAAATAAATGCGAACATTGTATGCATGCGTATGCTGTGAAATGATGTAATGAATGAATTATGCGTCTGAAAAGTTTTTCCAGGGGAAAATAAATCCCAATATTCTAGTTGGAGATATTTGTATTGATGACCCTTCCTTAGTTGGGGATACTTGATTTCTGTCTGATGGTAGAAACATTCAACAGAGCCTGGCTGGGGATGGAAGAGATGACCAATCTGTCTAGTGATGCCAATTTCTTCTGGGGAATAACTGGTTTTTGCTGGGGGATAGAATTAGCAACCAGATTCATTGGAAAGCATGGTTAGACCTTCTCCTCGATCCTGAAGTCTTTTAGTAATTGTTATGCATGTATAAACATCGATCATATTCAAATGCATATATTACTTCAAATTAAATCAATGGACGTTTATGCAAACAAAACAGAGAAAGTAAAACAAAAGCATCTTTTTGGAAATAAAATTGTATTGATTTTGAAAGAGGGCCTAAGAATAGGCAATTTGAGTACAAGGAGACAGAAATCCTAGTAAGAGGAAATTGTCAAGAAAACAAAGAAAAAGCTATGCAGAAAAAGTCCTATTGATTTTAATTCCACTACTGTCATTATGTCTTCAAGCCTCTTATCTCCTGCTGTCGGATAGAAGTGATTGGCTCGTTTAGTCCCTTTGACTTGGGTGAGGCTGACCGAGAACGGGACATAGTCATACGCTTTAATCCCTAATTTTTGCCTGGACCACCTTTTCAGGTTTTCAGTCCACCAGGATACCCTTTTTTGCCCAAGCCGCCTTTTCAGGTTTTCGACTTGCCGGTGTACATTTTTTATATGTTTATCCCTAATTTTTGCCCGAACCCTTTTGGTTCGCCGGGATGCCCTTACTTTTGCCTAGATACGTCGACCTAGCGGGTCTCTTTTATGCGTAGTATTTCTTAACTATGTCTGCGTTCACGGGATGTGGGAAGTCTTCGCCATCCATTGTAGCAAGTATCATGGCTCCACCGGAGAATACCTTCTTAACTACAAATGGCCCTTCGTATGTGGGAGTCCATTTGCCTCTAGAATCACCTTGTGGTAGAATGATACGCTTTATTACCAAGTCGCCAATTTGATACACCTGTCTCTTGACTTTTTTATTAAATGCCTGGGTCATGCGCTTCTGATATATCTGCCCATGACAAACAGCCGCAAGTCTCTTTTCATCAATCAAATTTATCTGATCGAGTCGAGTCTGAATCCATTCATCTTCATCTAAGCCTGCATCTTTCATAATTCTTAGAGAGGGAATCTGAACTTCCACTGGTAAAATGGCTTCCATTCCGTAGACTAAAGAGAAAGGAGTTGCCCCTGTCGAAGTGCGCACCGAAGTGCGATAACCATGAAGAGCAAAGGGTAACATCTCATGCCAGTCTTTGTATGTTACTGTCATCTTTTGTATGATCTTCTTAATATTCTTATTAGCAGCTTCTACGGCGCCATTCATCTTTGGCCGGTACGGAGAAGAGTTATGGTGTTTTATTTTAAACTGCATGCAGAGTTCAGTGATCATCTTGTTGTTCAAATTAGTACCATTATCAGTGATAACTCTTTCAGGGATGCCATACCGACAAATAAGACTATTCTTGATGAACCGTGCCACCACATTCTTGGTGACAGAAGCAAATGAGGCTGCCTCTACCCACTTTGTAAAGTAATAAATAGCAACAAGAATGAAACAATGTCCATTAGAAGCAGTAGGTTTAATCTCCCCAATTATATCAATGCCCCACATTGCAAAGGGCCAAGGTGTTGTCAACACGTTCAATGGAGCAGGAGGCACATGTACTTTGTCCGCATAGATCTGGCACTTGTGACAAGTTCTGGAGTGATGGTGGCAATCGGCCTCCATGGTAGACCAATAATACCCTGATCTCAGAATCTTCTTGGCCATCGTATGTCCACTAGAATGAGTCCCAAAAATACCGTCATGTATGTCTTCCATAATCTTTTCTGCTTCCCTTTTATCCACACAGCGAAGCAAAGTCAAATCATGATTATGTTTGTATAATACTCCATTACTCAAAAAGAATTTAGCGGAGAACTTCCTCAGAAATTTTCTGTCATTGATGGATGTCCCTTCAGGGTATTCCTGAGTTTCTAAATATCTTTTTACTTCGTGGAACCAAGGTTTCTCTTCTACTTCATCAGTATTAAGTTCATAACAATATGCTAGTTCATCTAATCGTTCAATGGTGATCCTGGGAGCTTCATTATCCCATCTGACTCTGAACATAGATGACATGGTAGCCAATGCGTCTGCCAACTGATTCTCTTCTCGTGGAATATGTTCGAATGTAATCTCTTCAAAGTATGGGATTAATGTCAACACCCGCTCTCGATAAGGGATGAGATTCGGATGTTTAGTGTCCCATTCTCCTTTGATTTGACTGATTACTAAGGCTGAATCTCCGTACACACTCAAAAACTTGATTTTCAGGTCTATAGCAACTCTGAGTCCCAAAATACATGCTTCATACTCAGCCATATTATTGGTACAATCAAAACATAGTCTAGCAGTGAAAGGCGTATGGCAACCCTTGGGAGAAATAATTACAACACCAACACCATTGCCCAATGCATTAGAAGATCCATCAGAAACCATAGTCCATCGGGATCCCAGTTCGGGTCCTTCATCTGGTCCAGGTTCTCCATGATCAGTAACAAGTGTAACACCTCAAAATTTGCCCTCCTCTCTTGGGACTAGTTTAGCATATTGCATCTCATTTTTAGGACATTAGTCATTGCATATTGCATACCATGAGAAGTAAACAAGTCATCCTCCTAAGTCTTGCTCAGAAGATAAAGAGGTTAAAAGATGCAAGCCTGAGGGTCTCATGAATTGATCACTAATCACTCGAGGTTGTGCTTCAATTAGGGTTTTTTGGTTCCTCAAGGAGGTTGGGTATTATCTTGGTTAAAATGATACATCATCATCATCATGGTTCATTATTCCTGATCAGATTCCTTGGGATTAGGGTTTTGACCTCTGGTCAACCCTAATCAGTTGCATTCTACTAGGCAGGGTTTCTCAAGGAGATGAGGTCTTTATTGAGATGGAGATTGTCATGTGATTTTATTGAGCTTGTATAAGCTAGGGTTTCATTTTTGGTGCCATTTCATCAAGAGGTTGAGGCTCAGAATCATTTGTACATGACCAAGTCATCTGTCAACCATAAAAGTCAACTGCAAAGTCAATTGTTGGATTTGGAGGTGGGAAGTGGCTAGAAATACTTCATTCACGTTCAAACAAGTCTCATTTGACATTTCAAACATCAACATTGAAGAATTTAAAGTCAGGACAAAACTTTCCAAAAATAGAAAGTGACTTGTAATTCAAATTTGCCAAAAATGGAAAGGTTTTAACTCAAGATTACATCATCAAGAAAGCTTCAAATGAAATTTTGTTGAACATGAAAGTTGTAGATCTTTCTCTCCCGTTTCCAAAAAGTCCAAGATCATCAATTTCTCATGTGTGGTTGAAGAGATATGGATCAATCTTGAACAAGTGAACATTGAACTTCAAATGGGCATAACTTCTCAACCAAAACTCCAATTCAAGTGGTTCTTTTTGCATTGTTCTTATTTTTGACCTCTAATTTCAAAATATTGCATTGCATTTCATAAATTATCATCACATAATCATTTGCAAAATCTTGGATTTTTGGAGGGAAAACATGAAATTCAAAATTGGTGAATTATTTGAACAGTTGGCAATTACCATTGATTTTAAAATGTGGTTTTAAGTGAAATTCAATAATTTTCGTGTACTGTTCATCCATGATTTCCATGCATAAGGGTGAAAGCTCAATTTTGCAAAACACCTCCAAACTTAATCCATTTTCATTAGCATTTGGTTTAGGCATAATTAAGCATGTTTAGCATAGCATATATATACCATAACCCTAACTGTTTTTGAGATTAACACTCACAATTTTTAGATCTAGAAATTTCTCACACTTTTTCTCTCAAAATTTTCTCTCATTTTTCTTGAATCAAACCACAATTCATTGCCTAATTCATCATCTGGAAGCATCATGGAGCAAGTTTGAAGGTAGATCCTAGAGAATTCGTGCACTTTGTTCATGCTTCAAGCTATGGAAGCAACAATGGTGAAATCCAATTCTGGTTGATGCAAGCACAATTGAAACTCAAGCCTTCATCCATTCACTTGTACAAGCTTCCTAGAAGAACCTCTGAGCATTGCAAGGTCTGATTTCATTGAATTTCAAAGCTGCACTTCAAGAGGTCACGAAATCGTTTCTATTAATTCTCAATTATGCTATGCTAATGTTGTAGATCTCTTTGTTATGGTTATTTTGAGCTTTGAATTACAAAAATCCATGCATTATTGACTGAGATTCGATGATTTAAAGTTTGGATGATGAATGATGATTTGCTCGATTCTCTTGATACACGATGTTATATGCTTAGCCATGCTTTGATCTTTGATCCATGATGAATGTGCAACATGTACATATGCTTATTTTTAAGATCTGAGAAATTTGTTCTTGGAGTTCATGACTGCTCACTGTTCTTGCGTGCGAGCTGAAGAAGATGAAGTTCAGGGAATTGGCCACGGTTTTTTTGATTCCAATTGCCATGCTAATCTGTTGCCTTAGTTGTTTCCCTAGGGTTTGTTTCCATTGGCTGCATGAGCGCCCATGCTGGCCTTCTGATTGGCCAGCGCCCAAGTTTAATGAAACGGGGCGTTTTGCCCCTGGCGCCAAAACCTAATTCAAATTAAATAATCCTAATATTCAATTAATCCATTTTAAATTGTTTCATTTGTTTTCATTTCATTTTCCAATTTTCCAAAATTCATATCAAATTAAATAATGATCCAAAAATTTTGGGATTTTTTGCATTGTGATCCTTGATTCCTCTAGTTTTTTATCATCATTTTTTCATAAATTGTGCATGGCTGGAAAATATTTGGTGCTAGGGTTTGTGTGCATGTGCCCATTGTTGACATTGCCTTGCCATATCATTTGTGAAATGCTGAGATTTAATCCAATGCTCATGAAATTTTACATGTTGAAACTAGACTCATTGCTTGACATTTTGGTGTTGATTTTGTATTTTTATCAATTGCCATTGCTGTTTTATGATCATGTTAAGGTAGGTGTGACAATTTGTGTCACACCTTGTGATGTTCAACTTGATTGGTGTATTTTCCTTACCAAATGAATTCCAATTGTCCTGATTTTTTGTATGATGCTTGATATGAATGTTGTGATTGCTCATGATTTTTGTTGGAATTTTTGGGATCATTTCTGATTTAATTGAGATTTTTCATTCTGGATGGTCACATTTGAGCTTTTGAAATGTCTTGAACTTCATTTGATTGTGAAATGCTTGATTCTTATTCAATGAATGTGAAACTTTGCACACTATTTCTAGACATGTTAAGTGTTGTTTTGGCTTTGGTTTGAGGTCTTTACCATGATCCATCTCTGTTTTATGCTTATGCTAAGTTGGTGTGACAATTGGTGTCACACATGTGCTTGTTATGCTTGTCTTGACTTATGCAATGTGATTGCCATGCTTAATGATGTCCAATGCCTCTAATTTTTTGTGTGATGATCATGTTGTATGTCCCGTTTACTCATGAATTTTTCCAAGATTATTTGAATCATTTTTGATTTAATGTGCATTTGTTCATTCTGATATCACAATGTAGTCACAACTTGCATACCTTGCCATGTTTGGTTCATGAAATGAATTTGGTGAATGATATTGATATGGGACTTTTTGGATTGTGTTCTTGATTGATTGAAGTTGATTCATGTTAATTTTCAGCTTCTGTTTTAAATTTTTGCTCCATCTTTGACCCTAGGCTTTGACCTAGTGGTTAGTTGCTTATGTTTGAGCTTTGATTTCAGGTTGAGCATTCAAGTTCCATAGTTGATGATGCTCTATCACTTGAGCATTTGATGTTTACTTTTGACTACTAACCTTGTGTATTTTGTAGGGTTGTTAACTCATTTGGGTTTGACTTGTTGGCTTATGCCTTTGCTCATTGGGTTTGACTGTTTGATATTCATGACTGTCTGTTTGATTGTTTGAATTGTATACTGATTTGTTTAGATTGTTTTCAGGTACATAAGTTGCTTAAGTACAATTCAAACTTGCTTTTGCTTGGTTGCTTAACCACTGAGGTATAATTCCTTTGACTTCATGTAGTCTGGAAGACCTGTCCTGTTATGTGGGCAGGCACCTGTCTGAAGCCCTCCTTAAGAGGCAATGCTTGTGAATGTTTATCTTTGTGCCAAGCAGGAAAAGTCCTCTTATGAGGCAATTGGCAGATAAAAGAGATGTGTAATCCATCTCCTGCTACTCAGTGTGTCATTCACTTTGCTCACACACCTTGTGTTGATGCATTGTGGATATTAACCCAAGATCTTTGTTGTGTCAGTCATCTGTGGAGAAGAGTTCCAACTTTCTGAACTCCCACATCTTCTATTTTGAGTCAAGCTCTCCCAGGCCAGGGATAAGAGCTGTGAGGTCTTACCCTCACTTCCCATTTCATCTGCTTCACCCTAACTCTCAATGTTAGGGTTAAGAGTTAACTACACCCGATTCCAGTTGGCTTGCTTTTGCAGCCTAACCTGTGTAGGATAGCTTGCTCCCTGTGCAAGTTAGATAGAAACCTCAACCTAGGACCCTTGTGGATTACATGATAACTATTAGGCTCGAGTCAGGCTCCCTTCTAGTTTGTCATTTCCCAGTCTCTGGTTAGGTTAGGAGTTCTTTCCCTGTTAAGGGGAACTACGTTGCCCTGATCCTCATACCAGATGAGGTACGTAGGCAGGAGATCGTACGAGGTGTCTCCGGGCACCCTTTTTCTTTTTTGTGTGTGTTTGCTTGACAGCTAGCAGGCTCGAGTACCAAACTCCCTGTTAGCTTGTTAGTTCAGCTTTTTTGTTGCTTTTGACGACTCAGCGTCTGGTTAACCTCTTGTGTGTGAGTGAGGAGTCTGACGTAAGTCCAGCGATTGGCAGTCGGTTTCCCGTGTGTGTTTGTTGGTTCGGAGTCTGATGTAAGTCCGGCGATTGGCAGTCGGTTTCCATGTTTGCCTGTTTGTGTGGAGTCTGACATAAGTCCAGCGATTGGCAGTCGGTTTCCTGTGTGGGTTTTGGTTGGCGTGCGTGAGCCGAACTACGGTAGCTCTGATTCTCATTCCAGATGAGATACGTAGGCATAGGATGCAATATCCTAGCGAGCCCGTTCCCCTTTTCTTCCATCTGTCTTTTATTCCAGTGTGTGTGTACATTCTTTTGAGCAATGTTTAGCAACCTTTCTTCTATCTTTCTGAGCGTGGATCCCGTCGAGTACGACGGATGCGTAGGGGTGCTAATACCTTCCCTTCGCATAACCGACTCCCGATCCCATCTCTCTTTGGTCGCGAGACCATGTCTTTTCCAGGTTTACTTCGAGCGTTTCCTTTCCCTCTTTTGGGATAAATAATGCACGGTGGCGGCTCTGTTTGTTTGTTTTTCTCGCCGGTTGTTTTTCGCGGATGCGACAGCTGGCGACTCTGCTGGGGAATAGAGAAGTTGACCTCTTGCTGGTCCATCTTCCCTAAGCGAGTCTCTCCTAGCGCTCTCTAGGATAGTTTAGGTTGCTTGTGTTGCTCTATTTATTGCATTTATGATTATTATGTTATATATATATATATATATATATATATATATATATTTGCATAAATGTTTGCATGCATCATATTATCATTGTCCTGTCTTCGATACAGGTGGTTCCTCTGATTTGGGGTGGGTGTTCTGAGTGGGGCTAAAACCCAGGCCCGAGTATACACCTAGGATTAGTGTGGTCTCACGTTCCTCACATGTTGGTTGGGCATGTTGTTGCGACGTGACATACCACAAGCCGGACGAGGTTCATCTGAGAGAGCTCTTCCATTGTGGAGTATTCCACTCTGGTTGGGTTACCTCTTTTGAGCTATTGACTTCGGTGACCGTTCTTTCCCGGATCTTTGGTTTAGACGATCTTAAGAGAGCTACAACGGCACACCCGAAAGGGCAAACCCGTTGAGTATCTTTGCCCGATTGTCGAGACCATTATCCGTCTTAGGATGACCTGATTAGAATTCACCTGTGAAGGGAGGGTTGATTCTTGCAGATGCATGTTCTGATGGTGACTAATGGTTCAGTTATTGATCAGAGTTCTATTTATAAGGCGGATTTATGGATATTTATCTCTGAGACGCCGGAGTTCTGTCCGTGGTATTTATCAGTGGGGATCCGTTTATTTCAGGATTCCCTGGGTTGGTTCAGAGGATCTCTGGTGATGATGGTGATGTATCCTTCAGTTCCGTTTATTTCGGAACCCCAAGTTGGATTTATGGTTGCTCAGTACCTCAGATGGTCGTGATCAGTTCAGAGGCCATAACTCAGTGCAGTGAATGTTCAGATGACTTGGAGGATGGCACAGTGCATTGCATTCATACATCAACATCATTCGCATTTTGCATTTATCTGCATCTAACACATGTTTATCCATATGCAGGGGACATTCTTGATCGAGATCCTGGTTGAGAGACTTCTTTGTTCCAGACACGAGGCCCGGTTTGAAGGATGATGTTGTGTACAGTTTCTTCGATCCAGAGATTGATGTGTTGAAGGAGATGATAACATTGATTACACCTGACCATGTGGGGATGTTCCGTGAGACGTATGGGGGTATTCTGAAGATGGTTTTCAGGCTCACTGACAGGGATATGAGCGCCATCCATACTCTTCTCCAGTTTTATGACCCTGGTTTAAGGTGTTTCGTCTTCCGAGATTACCTGTTGGGGCCTTTGATGGAGGACTATGCTGGTATCTTGGGCATTCAGATCAGAAATCAGGTTCCTTTCTATGCTACTAAGGAAGAACCTGATATTAGTAGGATCTCCCGTGCTCTTTATGTGAGTCCAGAGGTGACTAAAGGAGGTCTGAAAGAGAAGGGGAAGTTGCCTGGTTTTCATCTAAGTTTCTTGGAGGCCAAAGCCAAGGAGCATGCTGTTTGGGTGACTGGAAAGTTGTCTGTGCTTTGATTGCTGTGGGCATCTATGGTATCATCCTGTTTCCTAACCAGAAGAACTTTGTGGATATTAATGCCATCCGTTTGTTTGCTCAGAAGAATCCTATTCCTACCCTGGTTGGGGATGTTTATTACTCGGTCCATAATCGGAACGAGAAGAGGCGTGGGGGATTGATCAGATGTTGTGCTCAGCTACTATACAAATGGTTTATGGGATATTTGCCTTCCAGGGGTGATTTTGTTCTTCTTGACCATACTGTAAATTGGGCGACCAAGTTGATGGGTTTGCGGGCCAAAGACATAGCTTGGACTCACAGTAGTGGGGTTAGACAAGATTTCATTTGCAGTTGTGGGAGTTTTCCCAATGTGCCTCTTATAGGAGTTCAGGGTTGCATTAATTATAACCCGACACTTCTTAAGAGACAAATGGGGTTCGCTATGGAGGTTCCTCCTCTCAAGAGTGAGATTCAGGAAACTTTGTACTTCCCGGTTGAGGGTAACCAGTTACGGTTAAGGCAAGTGTCTGATGCATGACGCAGCATTCAAAGGAAAGGCAAGTTTTCTTGGGGTAGAGCTAATAACAGGTCTTTTCCTCCGTTTGATGACTGGCTCAGCAAGAGAGTGGAGCTCACTTGTCTACCATTTCCTGTGGTTGATCCTTGGTATCCGTTGATTGAGGAATCACATTCTTCTGTCAGTATGGAAGAATTCTTAGAGATGAAGAGGGAGAGAGATCAGCTGCATGCAGAGAAGACAAAATTGGAGATGAGTGTTGCTAGAGTCCAAATGGCTAATCAGGAAATCAAAGGGAAAATGGAAGACCAGGATAAGAGACATGCTCTTAAGGTGAAGCGCTTTGAGATAGACACCGCTTAGTATGGCAAGGTCAGCCAAGCTTTAGAGTCATCCACAAGGGAGCACGACGTCACCAAGGAGAGGTTGGCTAGAGCTTCGAAGGTCATTGAAGACGAGAAGAGGAGACAAATCCTTGTGAGGGATCAGAAGGAAGACAGGGTCAGAGTCATTATCGCCGAGTGGGAGGCAAAGCTGAAGATTAAGGAAACAGAGAACGTGAAGATCATTGCTGAGAGAGATCATTATATTGCCGAGAGAGATCACTACATTGCTGAGAGAGATCATTACTTCCGACAGATGAAGATTCACCAGAAGGAGATAGGGAGATTGCAGCAGGAGAACACTGAGCTTAGGTTCGCGGTGAAGTTCACCAAGATGGTTGATGATGTAGGGCCGTCTGTGGGACCTTCGTCAGATTAGACCTTTCTTATTTGTGTTGAATTACCGTCAGGCCTATTGATGGAATTCACTTGCTTGTATTTTCTTTCTAATTCTGGAGAATTGTATTTGATTTGTATCAGACTCGATATATGACTCTTGCACTTATTGTGCACTTTTGGTATACAGTGGTTATTTTCATTCAGTGATTGATCTTCAAGCTTTATTTGCTTTCCTGTATTCACTCACACAGCACACACATGGTTGGGTGGTATCTTTGCTAAATCATATATCTTTGCTCTGTATGATGAAATCAAATGATGAATGTCAAAATATTGCTGCCGGATTATTATCCGTCTCGATGAAACCAGGATCGAAAGACAGAATGTTCCTCATGTGGATAGACATTGCATTCATGCATAATCATAATAACTTGTCTTCTATTTTGTAGGTGTCAGTTTCTAACATGCTTGATTGATACAGGAATCATTGCTCGTGCGCGTAGAGTCATTCCCTTGCACACAACCCGTCCGCACCGATACTTTACCAGACGCAACACACCAAGGCTGATGGATCTACCCAACGCAGATTTTCTCGAGCTGAAGGAGAAGATGAATGAACTGATCAACGTCATGCAAGGGTTTGCCGTGGGGCAAAAAGCGTTTGCTGATAAAGTGGATAAGCTCGAGCGGGCTTCAGCTGCTAACAGTGGTGTCAATCTAGAAGGTGTCTCCAACCATGGCCTTGGTGGTTCCAGGGATGGAGGAGATCTCGGGAATAGGACAACTGTTGGTGTAGTGACTAATAATGTTGGGGGTTTTGGTGTTGCCACAAGCGGTAGACCAGGTCCAATGGGTAACAATATGAAGGATAACCTGTTTCCTCCTTTCTTTGGGGTTGAGGAGGATAGAGAGGAGGACAGAGAAGCAGATCAATTCTCTATGTTGAATGAACCATTTGGGCAATACGGTGTCCAACCTCCGAATAAAGAGATTCAGGTGTTGGCGGAAAAGATAAGGGCCTTGGAAAGCCATGCCACTCCGGGGTTTGTTAATATGTCAAATATGGGGTTGGTCGAGGGGATTGTGATCCCGCAAAAGTTCAAAGCGCCTGCATTTGACAAGTATAATGAGAGTTCTTGCCCGGAAACTCACCTCCAGGCTTTTGTCCGTAAGATCTCTGCTTATACCATGGACCAAAAGCTGTGGATGTATTTCTTCCAGGACAGTCTGTCTGGAGGGTCCTTAGAATGGTACACCAAGCTGAAGTCTTCTGACATCAAAAGCTGGCAAGATCTTGGAGATGCATTCTTTAAACAGTATCAGTTCAACGCTGATATGGCTCCTAGCCGTACCCAGCTGCAGGGTATGTCTCAGAAGCCTAATGAGGGGTTTAAAGAATATGCCCAGAGATGGAGGGAGTTGGCGGCCCGAGTCCAACCTCCGTTGGTAGACCGAGAGATGTCAGATCTGTTTATGGGTACCCTTCAGGGGACATTTGCAGAAAGGATGGTTGGTTGCCCGGTTACCAACTTTGCCGATATTGTGGTGGCCGGAGAAAGGATTGAAAGTTGGTTGAAGATGGGGAAAATCCAGGTTAGTGCTTCGTCATCTGGATCGAAGAAGCCCTTTGGAAATGGTCAGAGGAAAAAGGAGGGTGATACCAGTGCCGTATATACCCAAAGAGGATAGAGCAGGGATCGTTACTACCAGCACGTTGCTGCGGTAACCATTCCTGCTGATAATCAGCCTGCACAACAACAACAACAACAACCGCAACAACAACGACAACCATTTCAACAGAGACCGCAGAGGGTTGGGTATCAGGTGCGAGGGCGAATGAATGATCGTCAATTTGATAGACCACCTGTGACCTATTCATTCTTGTTGAAAAAGTTGAAGGACTTGGGGTTGGTTCAGCTAAGAACGTTGGCACCATTGAGACCTGATCAGAGGCCAGCCAGTTTTGATGAGAACGCCAAATGTGAGTTTCACTCGGGTGCCCCTGGACACAACGTAGAAAATTGTAAAGCTTTTAAGCATGTGGTCCAGGACTTGGTGGATTCTAAAGCCATCAACTTTGCACCGTCTCCAAATGTGAATGCTAATCCCATGCCCGCGCATGGTCAAATGGGGGTGAATGCAATTTCTGAAGAAGGCAGAATCGGGCTGATGAGTGTGGATCAGTTGAAAACTCCATTGGCTGAGGTCAAAAGACAACTGTTGAAGAATGGGGTCTTTCCGGGCTGTGATAACTGTTGTGCTGCGTGCACCGTTACTCCTGATGGGTGTGTGTCGCTGAGGGAGGTTGTCCAGAGGCTGATGGATGAGGGAAGCCTCAAGTTTGAGAAGGTTGATCTGGGGAAGGAGGATGTCTCCACCATAACCATTTATTTCGACCCGGTTGATTTGTCAGCGCTGGCCGATGCGGCTCCAGTTACTATCACGGTACCTGGGCCAATTCCTTATGACAAAGATGATGTCGTGCCGTGGCATTATGGCGGGGAAGTATACTGTAATGGGGAGAATTTGGAGGATCAAACTGCAAGTGAAACCACCATTTCAAAGGTGGATAATGCCGGACCCAGTGGTTTCACTCGTAGTGGAAGGTTGTTCGCACCGGACACTTTGAGGAGTGGGGAAGGAGAAAAAGAAAAGAAAGAAAAGGCCGAGGCTTTAGCCAGGGCAAGAGGAAAACAAGTAGTAATGAAGGTACTCCTGTGGTGACACCGGCGCCTGGTGGGTCGGAGAAAGAACTTGATGATGAAGCTGAAGAATTTCTGAGAATCATCAAGGAGTCAGAGTACAAGCTTGTTGATCATTTGCAGCAAACCCCATCTAAGATCTCAATCTTGTCGTTGTTGCTAAGCTCTGAGGGGCATAGAGAGGCTTTGCTGAAAATTCTAAAGAGAGCCTATGTTCCTCAGGAGATTACGATCGATCAGTTAGAGACGGTGGTGTCAAACGTCAATGCCAGCCATGGGCTGGGTTTCATTGATTTGTATCTAACTGTGGATGGGAGGAATCATAATCGGGTTTTACACATTGCAATGGAATGTAAAGGAGCCGTGCTCTCGCACATGTTGGTTGATACCGGCTCCTCTTTAAATGTGTTGCCAAAGAAAGCCTTGGCGAAGCTGGACTGTGAAGGGTTGATTTTGACGCCCACTGACCTGATAGTGAGAGCTTTTGACGGCTCGAAGCGGGCTGTGTTTGGGGAAGTGGAGCTCCCGGTGAAGATCGGGCCCGAGATGTTCAAGTCGGTATTTTATGTCATGGATATTCAGTCGGCATACAGTTGCCTGTTGGGTCGCCCATGGATTCATGCTGTTGGGGCAGTAACTTCGACTTTGCACGAGAAGCTGAAGTACATATGGGACGGGCAGGTCGTCACAGTCTGCGGAGAGGAGGATATCTTCGTTAGCCACCTATCATCGTTCAAGTATGTTGAAATGGACGGTGACATATGGGAAACACCGAGTCAAGCATTCGAAACTGTTAAGGTGGAGAATGCTCTTTTTGCCAAAGAAGAGGAGAAGTCGTCCATTTCTTCGTATAAGCAGGCTGCTGAGGTGGTGAAGAGTGGAGAAGCTCCTGGTTGGGGGAAGATGATGGACATCGCCGCCAAGAAGGATAGATTCGGGGTTGATTATCAGCCGGGCCGAGGCTCGTCTGGACCAGGTAGAGGACGTCGTCCGTCATTCACATTCACCAGTGCTGGAATGCTGGATCCAGATCACATCTGTATGGTGGGTGAAGAAGTTGACAGTGACTGTGAGATGGATCAATGGATAAAACCGTGCGTACTAGGGATGGGAGTCCAGAACTGGAAAGCCGAACAGATCATCACCGTCACTCTACTTGAAGAGTAATATTTTCTGTTTTCAATTTTATTTGCATGAAAGCCATACGTTTTGCCCGAAACGTAATGGTTCATTGTAAGGGCCACCTCATGTTTCATTTTGCAAAATTTGCATCATAAATAAAAGGATGTTTTTCATTAAAATCGGTGTTCCCTGTTTTTCATTTATTTTTGCAGTTTAATAAAAACAATAAAAATGGCAATGTTTGTTTTCATTCTTCTTTTAAATTGCTTCGCTTCGGTTCTAAAGCAATGCATGAATCAACATTCATGCAGATGCGATCATTCGCCGGATCTCATTGATAACAATCCTGTTATACCCTCATATGACTTCGACAATCCGATCTATCATGCCGAAGAAGAAGGCGAAGAAGATTGTGAACTGCCGGGGGAATTAGCCAGGTTGTTGAAACAAGAGGAGAAGGTGATTCAGCCGCACGAAGAGCAAGTTGAGATAGTGAATCTGGGTACCGACGAGGTCAGAAGGGAAGTGAAGATTGGGGCTGCTTTGGAGGAAAGTGTTAAGAGCAGAATGGTAGCCTTGTTGAAAGAGTATGTCGACATCTTTGCCTGGTCTTATCAAGATATGCCAGGGTTGGATACCGATATCGTTGTGCACAAGCTACCGTTGAGAGCAGATTGTCCTCCAGTGAAGCAGAAGTTGCGCAGAACTCGACCCGAGATGGCCATGAAAATTAAAGAGGAAGTGCAAAAACAGTGGGATGCTGGTTTCCTAACTGTCACTAATTATCCGCCTTGGGTTGCAAATATTGTGCCAGTCCCGAAGAAGGATGGGAAGGTGAGAATGTGTGTGGATTACCGGGATCTGAACAGAGCTAGCCCGAAGGATGATTTCCCATTACCTTATATTGATGTGTTGGTAGATAATACAACTCAATTCTCAGTGTTTTCCTTCATGGATGGCTTTTCTGGCTATAATCAGATCAAAATGTCGCCAGATGATATGGAGAAAACAACGCTCATCACACCGTGGGGCACTTTCTGTTATAAGGTGATGCCATTTGGTCTCAAGAACGCTGGTGCTACTTATCAGAGAGCCATGGTGACTTTGTTTCATGATATGATTCATCATGAAATTGAATGCTATGTTGATGACATGATAACAAAGTCCCAAACAGAAGAGGGGCATTTGGTAGATCTGGCCAAGTTGTTTGACCGGTTGAGACAGTTCAGACTGAGGTTGAATCCGAACAAGTGCACTTTCGGAGTGCGGTCCGGTAAATTGCTGGGGTTCATTGTAAGTGAAAAAGGAATCGAGGTTGATCCTGCTAAGGTAAAAGCAATAAGAGAAATGCCTGAACCGAGAACGGAGAAGGAGGTTCGTGGTTTCTTAGGTAGATTGAACTACATTTCGCGGTTCATATCTCATCTAACAGCCACGTGTGAACCGATATTCAAGTTATTAAGAAAAGATCAAACAGTCAGGTGGAATAATGATTGCCAAGCGGCATTTGAAAAGATAAAAGAGTATTTGCAGGAGCCTCCAATTCTGATGCCTCCTGTGGAGGGACGATTGTTAATTCTGTACTTGACAGTCCTCGAGGGGTCTATGGGGTGTGTATTGGGGCAGCATGACGAGTCTGGTCGAAAAGAGCATGCCATATACTGCCTTAGCAAAAAGTTTACCGACTGTGAAACAAGATATTCACTGCTCGAGAAAACTTGTTGTGCTTTGGTCTGGGCTGCTCGCCGACTGAGGCAGTATATGCTGGTTCATACCACTTTATTGATTTCCAAGATGGATCCAATCAAGTACATTTTTGAGAAGCCAGCATTGACCGGACGGGTTGCGAGGTGGCAAATGATTTTGACCGAATATGATATATTGTATACCTCTCAGAAAGCAATCAAGGGGAGTGTATGGTCTGATTACCTCGCCCAGCAACCCATTGAGGATTATCAACCGATGAAGTTTGAATTCCCTGATGAGGATATCATGTTTCTCAAATCGAAAGATTGCGAGGAACCGATCCCGAAGAAGGGGCCTGACCCTGAATCCGAATGGATTCTGATGTTTGATGGGCCGTTAACGTGAATGGTAGCGGTGTTGGTGCTGTTTTGGTTACGCCGAAAGGATCCCACATTCCTTTTGCTGCCCGGCTAACATTTGAGTGCACCAACAACGTGGCTGAATACGAAGCTTGTATCTTGGGGATTGAAGAGGCGATTGATTTGAGAATCAAGAACCTTGTAATATATGGAGATTCGACTTTGGTTGTGAATCAGGTTAACGGAAAATGGTATACGCATCAATCTCATTTAGTTCCATACCGGGATTATACAAGGAGATTGTTGACGTTTTTCACCAAGGTGGTATTGCATCATGTGCCTAGAGAAGAGAATCCTTTAGCAGATGCTTTGGCTACTCTGGCTGCCTTGATTAAGGTGCAGTGGTGGAATCAGTTCCCCAGTGTTGAGGTGGGACGTCTGGATAGACCGACTTATGTGTTTGCTGTTGACACAGTGCCTGATGATGAGAAGCCGTGGTACTACGATATCAAGCGCTATCTGGAGACCCAAGAGTATCCTGAGGGAGCATCCAAGAAGGACCGAAAGACTCTGCGGAGGTTGGCCATGGTGTTCTACTTGAATAAGGACGGGGTTTTGTACAAGAGAAATTTCGATTGGGTTTTGCTCAGATGCGTTGATGATAAAGAAGCAAGCCAATTGATGAAAGAGGTTCATGAGGGATCGTTCGGTACCCATGCCAGTGGGAATGCAATGGTGAAGAAGCTGCTGAGGGCAGGTTATTACTGGATGACAATGGAGGCCCAATGTTTCAATTTCGTGCGGAAGTGTCATAAATGCCAGATTTATGCTGACAAGGTGCACGTGCCTCCAAATCCGTTGAGCTTGATGTCATCTCCGTGGCCGTTCGCTATGTGGGGCATCAATATGATTGGGAAGATTAAGCCTACGGCTTCGAATGAGCACCGGTTCATATTAGTGGCTATTGACTACTTCACCAAGTGGGTGGAAGCAACCTCTTATGCAAACGTGACGAAGCAGGTCGTCGCTAGGTTTCTGAAGAGAGACATCATTTGCCGATATGGGGTTCCTGAAAGAATCATTACTGATAATGGTTCTAATTTGAACAATAAGATGATGGCGGAACTGTGCCGGGAATTCAAGATCGAGCATCACAATTCTTCTCCTTATCGTCCGAAGATGAATGGGGCGGTTGAGGCAGCCAATAAGAATATTAAGAAGATTGTGCAAAAGATGGTTGTGACCTATAAGGACTGGCACGAGATGTTGCCATTTGCATTGCATGGGTATCGAACCTCAGTGCGTACTTCTACTGGGGCAACGCCTTTCTCTTTGGTATATGGGATGGAAGTCGTGCTACCGGTTGAGGTTCAAATTCCCTCTTTGAGAGTCCTGATGGACGTGAAATTGCAAGAGGCTGAATGGGTAAGAACCCGGTATGAAGAGTTGAGCCTGATTGAGGAAAAGAGGCTCGCGGCCATTTGTCATGGGCAGTTATACCAGCAGCGGATGAAGCGTGCTTTCGACCGAAAGGTACGACCTCGTGTGTATCACGTAGGTGATATGGTGCTGAAAAGGATCCTTCTTCCTCAAAACGATCGTAGGGGCAAATGGACACCAAATTATGAAGGTCCATTCGTGGTCAAGAAGGTTTTCTCTGGCGGAGCCTTGTTGTTAACGACCATGGATGGTGAGGATTTTCCATCCCCTGTGAATGCGGACGCAGTTAAAAAATACTTCGTATAAAGAGACCCGCTGGACGAAAAGAATAAAATAGTCCAGGCAAAAATGGGCATCCCGGCGAACCAAAAAAAAATGAAAAAAGGTTCGGGCAAAAATTAGGGATAAAAGAAAAATGTACACCCGGCAAGTCGAAAACCTGAAAAGGCGGCTTGGGCAAAAAAGGGTATCCCGGTGGATTGAAAACCCGAAAGGGCGGTCCAGGCAAAAGAGGGATTGAAACGAACCACTGCGTCTGGCATGATCGTTTGTACTTTGGATATGACATGGATAAATCCCCGGTAGGGATCAGTCGGAAACGTCTTGTTCAGAAGGCAGAAAGCACGGAGAGTCTGAGGACATATGGGGTGTAACCGAGTTGGAACTCGATGAGATCACAGTTTCGCATTGCCATTAGGATAGATTTTTCCTTTTGTGCGCAATTACCTCTTTTCAGGAATTGCTTCCTTTGTATTGCTCAATTTTGAGCCACACTTTTTTCAATCAATAAAATGCATATTCAGTCAAATAATTTTATTTTTGTTTTCATTACCGCTTTGATTGCAAAAACATCCAATTGTTTGTGATAAAGAATCTTGCATTTTAAGACATACAGGTCCCTTCCAATGCATGCTCATGAGATTGGAAACTTGAAATCTTATTCGGAAGGTTGAGTGGCCTAGGTGTTGAAATTTGGCACGCCTGGGGCACGTTTTTATCTAACGATCTCTTTTGCAGGTGCTGTTACATATTTTCACTCACTTGCAGGTTGTGATGTGAAGCTTTTGACAAAAAGATCCCCGTGGAGTCCAATCAAGGACAAGAGACTGAAGAATGGTGAAAAGACGGCGAAAGACGTACGACGATCCTGGAATATTAATCAAGAAGACTCTTCAAAATCTGAGGATTGGAAAGTTTGTATAAATCCAAAGAGTTCGATCTCCGTCGAGTACGGAGGAGTCGGGAATATAAGGTGATGAATCAGAAAAGTCTAGACGAGTCTGGGAGCTCTCAAAAGTGGAAAGCTGACACCGGATTTGGATGTTGAATACCAGGGTTCGATGAGTCGACGGGTGTTCTGCGCCAGACTTTCCTTGTTTCCCCAAGCAGAGGCGGGATTGTTACCTCCCCGGCAGATTCAAGGTCTGAGTCTTCCCTAGCAGGGTCAGGATTGTTATCTCCCTAGCAGGTTTTAGATCGTTGGTTCCTCAGCAGCCAGGCCTGAAGGTTGCTATTTCCCAGCGGAGGTGTCTGTGGGTAGTTGTTTCCCCTAGCATGACGGAGCTTGTTAATTCCCCAGCAAGTCAGAGACCGTTGTTTCCCCACAAAGTGCGTTGGTGGTTTTTTCCCCAGTGAAGTCCCCAAGCGGGTCGGGTGCAGAGGAGGTCATCCCTGGTAAGGGTGATCCTTTCCCAGCAGCAGTGCTATTCCCCAGCAGGGTGGAGGTTGGAGTGTTAGTGGGTTCCTCAGCAGAGTGCCTCAAGCTCCCCAGGAGAGTCCCTCGAGGGGGATACTTTTTATGCATGCATCATTTAAGAGATCATAACATATTGCATAATGAATTGCGTAGCATTTCCATGAATATGGAGCATTGCGCTAAAAAAAACATGCATCATCATTACAAGCATAAGCTAGTCTCAAGCCGTGGTTACCGTTTGAGATTTGGTTTCGCCAGTGGGTGAAGATGCTACTCAAGCCGTGGTTACCGTTTGAGATTTGGTTTCGCCAGTGGGTGAAGATGCTACTCAAGCCGTGGTTACCGTTTGAGAAGTGGTTTCGCTAGTTGGAAGATCAGCATCGGCATTGCAAGCACCGGTTACTCAAGTCGTGGTTACCGCTTGAGAATCGGTTTCGTCGGATGGTGAAGATGTTACTCCGAGGAGTTTAGCATCGTGACGTTGGGTCAACCGTATTCCCCAGTAGTGCGATACTGGAGGAAATTTCTGTCGTGCGAGATGGAGGTTGGAAGATGTTACTCTGAGGAGTTCAGCATCATGACGTTGGAGCAATAATGTTCCCCAGTAGTGCGATATTGGAGGAAATTTTTCTATCGGACGGAGATGGAAATAAAATCAAAGAACGTTACGCGATCAGCGCGAAAACACATTTCGATTGGAGAAAAGGAAGTGTTGCGGCATTTTCTGGAGAACGGGGTTCAAACAGAGATTGGAGTTGAAGATTATATCCGGGATGAGGTCCTCAGTATTATCTTCTGATCATGTGTCACCTTAGACTTTGGCTGAGGCCGACAGAAGTCGTTATGGGTGTTTTCTGAGGAAGAGATGCACATGTTACCTTCCTTTCGTGAAGGTGTACCCTCTGATATATCGCCATCAGAGTGGTGTTTTGGTGTTATTTCCGGCGTTGCCAGCGGAATTATCACAAGAAAGCGGAGAACGGGGTTCAAATGGAGAGAAGGAGATGCTGGGCATTTTCTGGAGAGTGGGGTCCAAATGGAGAAAGGAGAATGTTGCGGCATTTTCTCGAGAGCGGGGTCCAAATGGAGAAAGGGAGATACGGGGTGTTTTCTGGAGAACGGGGTTCATAATGGCGATCGCGAGTTATCGTCAGGCGACTGGGGTTCAATTGGAGAGCGGGGTTTATTGTTTGGCAAACGAGACTACTATGAAGATGTCGGGGTTCAAATGCGGTGATCGGGGATCATACGCGCGAAGATATTTGTTCGGGGTTCAAGAAAATGAAAAAGATTATCAATCAGAAAGTTTCGGGGTTCAAGAAAAAGTAAAAGAAATAATAATAATAATCCCCAGCGGATGCGGCGTTCAGGCCATGGTTATTCCTGGGTTACCATTTATTTTGGTATCCAGGTCAACGATTCTTTTCGGTATTCAGGCCGACTTTCTCCGTACCAGACGGATTCTTCTTTTCAAGATTGCTTCTTTGCCGATTCTGACAGGCATTGTTAATTATTTCCCATCGAAGTGCAAATTGTTCGTCTGTTCTTGGTATTCAATCACTCTTTACCCTGATCATCTGAAAGCCGAGGCTGTTCATATCAACAGGTTCACAGTGGATTGAATAGGGGCAACTGTAACACCTCAAAATTTGCCCTCCTCTCTTGGGACTAGTTTAGCATATTGCATCTCATTTTTAGGACATTAGTCATTGCATATTGCATACCATGAGAAATAAACAAGTCATCCTCCTAAGTCTTGCTCAGAAGATAAAGAGGTTAAAAGATGCAAGCTTGAGGGTCTCATGAATTAATCACTAATCACCTGAGGTTGTGCTTCAATTAGGGTTTTTTGGTTTCTCAAGGAGGTTGGGTATTATCTTGGTTAAAATGATACATCATCATCATCATGGTTCATTATTCCTGATCAGATTCCTTGGGATTAGGGTTTTGACCTCTGGTCAACCCTAATCAGTTGCATTCTACTGGGCAGGGTTTCTCAAGGAGATGAGGTCTTTATTGAGATGGAGATCGTCATGTGATTTTATTGAGCTTGTATAAGTTAGGGTTTCATTTTTGGTGCCATTTCATCAAGAGGTTGAGGCTCAGAATCATCTGTACATGACCAAGTCATCTGTCAACCATAAAAGTCAACTGCAAAGTCAATTGTTGGATTTGGAGGTGGGAAGTGGCTAGAAATACTTCATTCATGTTCAAACAAGTCTCATTTGACATTTCAAACATCAACATTGAAGAATTTAAAGTCAGGACAAAACTTTCCAAAAATAGAAAGTGACTTGTAATTCAAATTTGCCAAAAATGGAAAGGTTTTCAACTCAAGATTACATCATCAAGAAAGCTTCAAATGAAATTTTGTTGAACATGAAAGTTGTAGATCTTTCTCCCCTGTTTCCAAAAAGTCCAAGATCATCAATTTCTCATGTGTGGTTGAAGAGATATGGATCAATCTTGACCAAGTGAACATTGAACTTCAAATGGGCATAACTTCTCAACCAAAACTCCAATTCAAGTGGTTCTTTTTGCATTGTTCTTATTTTTGACCTCTAATTTCAAAATCTTGCATTGCATTTCATCAATTATCATCACATAATCATTTGCAAAATCTTGGATTTTTGGAGGGAAAACATGAAATTCAAAATTGGTGAATTATTTGAACATTTGGCAATTACCATTGATTTTAAAATGTGGTTTTAAGTGAAATTCAATAATTTTCGTGTACTGTTCATCCATGATTTCCATGCATAAGGGTGAAAGCTCAATTTTGCAAAACACCTCCAAACTTAATCCATTTTCATTAGCATTTGGTTTAGGCATAATTAAGCATGTTTAGCATAGCATATATATACCATAACCCTAACTGTTTTTGAGATTAACACTCACAATTTTCAGATCTAGAAATTTCTCACACTTTTTCTCTCAAAATTTTCTCTCATTTTTCTTGAATCAAACCACAATCCATTTCCTAATTCATCATCTAGAAGCATCATGGAGCAAGTTTGAAGGTAGATCCTAGAGAATTCGTGCACTTTGTTCATGCTTGAAGCTATGGAAGCAACAATGGTGAAATCCAATTCTGGTTGATGCAAGCACAATTGAACCTCAAGCCTTCATCCATTCACTTGTACAAGCTTCCTAGAAGAACCTCTGAGCATTGCAAGGTCTGATTTCATTGAATTTCAAAGTTGCACTTCAAGAGGTCACAAAATCGTTTCTCTTAATTCTCAATTATGCTATGCTAATGTTGTAGATCTCTTTGTTGTGGTTATTCTGAGCTTTGAATTACAAAAATCCATGCATTATTGACTGAGATTCGATGATTTAAAGTTTGGATGATGAATGATGATTTGCTCGATTCTCTTGATACACGATGTTATATGCTTAGCCATGCTTTGATCTTTGATCCATGATGAATGTGCAACATGTACATATGCTTATTTTTAAGATCTGAGAAATTTGTTCTTGGAGTTCATGACTGCTCACTGTTCTTGCATGCGAGCTGAAGAAGATGAAGTTCAGGGAATTGGCCACGGTTTTTTTGATTCCAATTGCCATGCTAATCCGTTGCCTTAGCTGTTTCCCTAGGGTTTGTTTCCATTGGCTGCATGAGCGCCCATGCTGGCCTTCTGATTGGCCAACGCCCAAGTTTAATGAAACGGGGCGTTTTGCCCCTGGAAACCTAATTCAAATTAAATAATCCTAATATTCAATTAATCCATTTTAAATTGTTTCATTTGTTTTCATTTCATTTTCCAAATTTCCAAAATTCATATCAAATTAAATAATGATCCAAAAATTATGGGATTTTTTGCATTGTGATCCTTGATTCCTCTAGTTTTTTATCATCATTTTTTCATAAATTGTGCATGGCTGGAAAATATTTGGTGCTAGGGTTTGTGTGCATGTGCCCATTGTTGACATTGCCTTGCCATATCATTTGTGAAATGCTGAGATTTAATCCAATGCTCATGAAATTTTACATGTTGAAACTAGACTCATTGCTTGACATTTTGGTGTTGATTTTGTATTTTTATCAATTGCCATTGCTGTTTTATGATCATGTTAAGGTAGGTGTGACAATTTGTGTCACACCTTGTGATGTTCAACTTGATTGGTGTATTTTCCTTACCAAATGAATTCCAATTGTCCTGATTTTTTGTATGATGCTTGATATGAATGTTATGATTGCTCATGATTTTTGTTGGAATTTTTGGGATCATTTCTGATTTAATTGAGATTTTTCATTCTGGATGGTCACATTTGAGCTTTTGAAATGTCTTGAACTTCATTTGATTGTGAAATGCTTGATTCTTATTCAGTGAATATGAAACTTTGCACACAATTTCTAGACATGTTAAGTGTTGTTTTGGCTTTGGTTTGAGGTCTTTACCATGATCCATCTCTGTTTTATGCTTATGCTAAGTTGGTGTGACAATTGGTGTCACACATGTGCTTGTTATGCTTGTCTTGACTTATGCAATGTGATTGCCATGCTTAATGATGTCCAAAGCCTCTAATTTTTTGTGTGATGATCATGTTGTATGTCCCGTTTACTCATGAATTTTTCCAAGATTATTTGAATCATTTTTGAGTTAATGTGCATTTGTTCATTCTGATATCACAATGTAGTCACAACTTGCATACCTTGCCATGTTTGGTTCATGAAATGAATTTGGTGAATGATATTGATATGGGACTTTTTGGACTGTGTTCTTGATTGATTGAAGTTGATTCATGTTAATTTTCAGCTTCTGTTTTAAATTTTTGCTCCATCTTTGACCCTAGGCTTTGACCTAGTGGTTAGTTGCTTATGTTTGAGCTTTGATTTCAGGTTGAGCATTCAAGTTCCATAGTTGATGATGCTCTATCACTTGAGCATTTGATGTTTACTTTTGACTACTAACCTTGTGTATTTTGTAGGGTTGTTAACTCATTTGGGTTTGACTTGTTGGCTTATGCCTTTGCTCATTGGGTTTGACTGTTTGATATTCATGACTGTCTGTTTGATTGTTTGAATTGTATACTGATTTGTTTAGATTGTTTTCAGGTACATAAGTTGCTTAAGTTCAATTTGAACTTGCTTTTGCTTGGTTGCTTAACCACTGAGGTATAATTCCTTTGACTTCATGTAGTCTGGAAGACCTGTCCTGTTATGTGGGCAGGCACCTGTCTGAAGCCCTCCTTAAGAGGCAATGCTTGTGAATGTTTATCTTTGTGCCAAGCAGGAAAAGTCCTCTTATGAGGCAATTTGCAGATAAAAGAGATGTGTAATCCATCTCCTGCTACTCAGTGTGTCATTCACTTTGCTCACACACCTTGTGTTGATGCATTGTGGATATTAACCCAAGATCTTTGTTGTGTCAGTCATCTGTGGAGAAGAGTTCTAACTTTCTGAACTCCCACATCTTCTATTTTGAGTCAAGCTCTCCCAGGCCAGGGATAAGAGCTGTGAGGTCTTACCCTCACTTCCCATTTCATCTGCTTCACCCTAACTCTCAATGTTAGGGTTAAGAGCTAACTACACCCGATTCCAGTTGGCTTGCTTTTGCAGCCTAACCTGTGTAGGATAGCTTGCTCCCTGTGCAAGTTAGATAGAAACCTCAACCTAGGACCATTGTGGATTACATGATAACTATTAGGCTCGAGTCAGGCTCCCTTCTAGTTTGTCATTTCCCAGTCTCTGGTTAGGTTAGGAGTTCTTTCCCTGTTAAGGGGAACTACGTTGCCCTGATCCTCATACCAGATGAGGTACGTAGGCAGAAGATCGTACGAGGTCTCTCCGGGCACCCTTTTTCTTTTTTGTGTGTGTTTGCTTGACAGCTAGCAGGCTCGAGTACCAGACTCCCTGTTAGCTTGTTTGTTCAGCTTTTTTGTTGCTTTTGACGACTTAGCGTCCGGTTAACCTCTTGTGTGTGAGTGAGGAGTCTGACGTAAGTCCAGCGATTGGCAGTCGGTTTCCCGTGTGTGTTTGTTGGTTCGGAGTCTGATGTAAGTCCAGCGATTGGCAGTCGGTTTCCATGTTTGCCTGTTTGTGTGGAGTCTGACATAAGTCCAGCAATTGCCAGTCGGTTTCCTGTGTGGGTTTTGGTTGGCGTGCGTGAGCCGAACTACGGTAGCTCTGATTCTCATTCCAGATGAGATACGTAGGCATAGGATGCGATATTCTAGCGAGCCCGTTCCCCTTTTCTTCCATCTGTGTTTTATTCCAGTGTGTGTGTGTGTGCATTCTTTTGAGCAGTGTTTAGCAACCTTTCTTCTATCTTTCTGAGCGTGGATCCCGTCGAGTACGACGGATGCGTAGGGGTGCTAATACCTTCCCTTCGCATAACCGACTCCTGATCCCATCTCTCTTTGGTCGCGAGACCATGTCTTTTCCAGGTTTACTTCGAGCGTTTCCTTTCCCTCTTTTGGGATAAATAACGCACGGTGGCGGCTCTGTTTGTTTGTTTTTCCCGCCGGTTGTTTTTCGCGGATGCGACAACAAGCATGACATCCTCATCTGGGAACTCAAAATTCATAGATTGGTAATCGTCAACTGCTTGATGAGCCAAATGATCAGCTAACACGCTTCCTTTGATTGCTTTCTGAGTAGTATATTGGATATCATACTCTGTTAAAATCATCTGCCATCTTGCTATTCTTCCGGAGAGGGCAGGTTTCTCAAATATATATTTGATAGGATCCATCTTAGAAATCAATAAAGTGGTATGATTCAACATATACTGTCTTAGTCGGCGAGCAGCCCAAGCCAAAGCACAACAAGTTTTCTCGAGCAATGAGTATGTTGTTTCACAATCGGTAAACTTTTTGCTAAGGTAGTATATGGCATGCTCTTTTCGACCAAACTCGTCATGTTGCCCCAACACACACCCCATTGAATTTTCTAACACGGTCAAATACATGATTAGAGGTCTTCCTTCAACTGGTGGCATCAGAATTGGAGGTTCTTGGAGATACTTCTTGATTTTGTCAAAAGCTTCTTGACATTCATCATTCCACATCATCTCTTGATTTTTCCTCAGTAACTTGAAGATGGGTTTGCAGGTAGCAGTCAAATGGGAGATAAATCGGGCAATGTAATTCAAGCGTCCCAAGAAACCTCTGACTTCTTTATCTGTACGGGGAACCGGCATTTCTTGGATAGCTCTCACCTTAGCCGGGTCAACCTCAATTCCTTTACCACTGACAATAAAGCCCAAGAGTTTACCGGATCTTACTCCAAAGGTGCATTTGTTCGGGTTCAATCTCAACTTGTACCTCTTCAACCTCTCAAACAGTTTGTATAAATGATCGAGATGTTCTTCTTCAGTATGAGATCTGGCTATCATGTCATCCACATATACCTCTATTTCATGATGGATCATATCATGGAACAAAACCACCATAGCACGCTGGTATGTCGCCCCTGCATTCTTTAAACCGAATGGCATTACTTTGTAACAGAAAGTGCCCCATTGCGTCACAAACGTAGTTTTCTCCATGTCTTCAGGTGCCATCTTAATCTGGTTATAACCTGAGAACCCATCCATGAATGAGAATACCTTGTGTTGAGCGGTGTTATCTACTAGAACATCAATGTGCGGAAGTGGAAAGTCATCTTTGGGACTCGCTTTATTCAAATCTCTGTAATCTACACACATTCGCACCTTACCATCCTTCTTTGGCACTGGTACCACATTAGCAACCCATTGAGGATAAGAAGTAACAGCCAGAAAACCTGCATCGAATTGTTTCATAACCTCGGCTTTGATTTTCTCAGACATTTCCGGACGCATGCGACGAACCTTTTGCTTAACAGGACGACAATCTTCCTTCATTGGCAAACGATGCACTACTATATCAGTATCCAGCCCTGGCATGTCTTCATAAGACCAAGCAAAAATCTCTACATAGTCATGTAACATCTGAATCAATCTTTCTTTGACACTGTTTCCCAAGCCTGCTCCTATTTTGACTTCTTTCTTGTCTACTTCAGTATCCAGATTTACAATTTCAATTGATTCCTCATGCGGCTGTATAGTCTTTTCTTCTTGCAGTAACAGTCTGGCAAGCTCTCCAGGTACTTCACAATCTTCCTCACTTCCATCCTCAGCTTGGTAGATCGGATTTTCAAAGTCATAATGAACAGTAGCAGAATTATTATCAACAGGATCCAGAGTGGATATGGATCTGCAATTTGTTACGTGAGTGTGTGTAAGAAAGCATAGCTTATTTGAAAGATGACAGGAAAGATAAAGAGCGCAATATTTGAATGCAAAAGTCCATTGATTTATTGAATGTGAATATGCTTATGAAAATGACAAAACCCTTAACAAATTAGCTATTGTGCCCCGGGCATAGACACAATGCTTTAAGAAGTTCAATAAAAATTACAAAATTTGAAACACTAAAATAAGCAATAACAATTACTCCTGACTAAAGGAGATCGGGATAGTGTCTTCAGCCTTCCAATTATTGAGTCCGTCACCAATTGTTGGGAAAATCCAGCTATCCAAGTCGCAATCACTATCAACATCTTTTACAGCATTAATCTGATCTTTGACTATCTTTTCAGAGCTAAACCCCAAGCCAAATCTATCAGACTTGTACGGTACCTCGATCAGTTGACCCCAGCCAGTACGACCACCATCTTCAACCACGGCTTGAGCGTCTTTCAGAGAAATCATAGCAGGAGGAGCACGAATAACC
Organism: Lathyrus oleraceus; assembly: GCF_024323335.1. Classification (NCBI taxonomy): domain Eukaryota; kingdom Viridiplantae; phylum Streptophyta; class Magnoliopsida; order Fabales; family Fabaceae; genus Lathyrus; species Lathyrus oleraceus. The sequence goes on along the minus strand of NC_066583.1, from coordinate 371,536,620 downwards.
TTGGGCACACGGGAAATTGGCTTAAGGACAGGACTGGTCGGAGGAACTACTTCAAATGACTGAGAAGGAGTCTCAATGAATTCACCATCCATCTCGACGTATCTAAAGGTATGCACACTACTGACAATATACTCTTCTTCTCCACACATAGTGACAATCTTACCCTCTATTGGATACCTCAGCTTTTGATGGAGAGACGAAGCTACAACACTTACCCCATGAATCCAAGGGCGTCCCAGCAAGCAGGAATAGGCAGGGCGAATGTTCATTACGTGAAAGGTAGTGTTGAAGACTTGAGGTCCTATCTTGATAGGGAGAACCACTTCACCATGGACAACGCTCTTCGCACCATCGTAAGCACGTACCACAACGTCACTAGGTTTCAGTTCAATGCTTTTACAGTCAAGTTTATCGAGCACAGCTTTCGGTAGCACATTCAAAGAAGAGCCATTATCGATCAACACGTGAGACAAGGTGATCCCCTTACACTCAATGGAGATATGCAGAGCTTTATTGTGATTCTTTCCTGCTGGTGTCAGGTCAGCATCGGAAAAGCCTAGGCCATTGTCAACAGCCAAGTTAGCCACATAGTTTTCGAACTGATCGACAAATGTCTCCTGAGGTACATGAGCGGTCTTCAAGAATTTCATCAATGCATTGGCATGAGATTCAGAAGATAACAACAAGGATAACATCGAAATTTTAGACAGAGTATGCCCTAACTGTTCTACCACATCAAAATCACTCTTGCGGATGATTTTCAGCATTTCTTCCATTTCCTGTTTGGCAACATCTTCGGTAGTAACTTCGACTGGCGTCCTTGAATGAGAAGGATTGATTACTGGTTCCTTTCCTCAAGTTTCAGGGGCGGGAGGTGAGATTTCTGGAGAGAAGATTCTTCCACTTCGAGTAATTTTACTAGTCCCAACAATGCCAACGTCATTAGGATTAGCAGAATTATCCTCTTGCTTTATGCCATGGATGTAAACATCACCTCCATAATTCCACGGAATGGCTTTGCTTGAGGAATACGGTACCGGGCCAGGTGCAGTAATAATTAGGGGAGCTACTTTGGGCTCAGCAATAATCTTCACGGGCACTCTAGTAGCGGTAATCTTCACTGGAACTTTGGACCCAACAATCACAAATATTTCTTCAATAGGGTTTTCCACCTTAGGAATCTTTTCAAAGAGAATTGTACGATCATCCATCAGCCGTTGAACACCATTCCTCAACTTTAAGCAATCATTGGGTCGGAGTATACAGAGATCGCAGTTTTCAGCACAACCTGGAAATAAACCAGCTCGCAATAAGTTCTTCTTGATGATCAGGAGAGGAGATGTTAAGCCCGCTACATTAGTAATGTGAGAATTGTCATCCACAACATTAACAGTCTTGTCATGATTAGGCATAGGAGCAGTGATGACATTAGGAGTCTCTGGAGGATCAAATTCAATTTCTCCAGCGTCGATCATATCCTGAATCTTATTCTTCAACAACCAGCAATCGTTTGTATCATGCCCGGGGCTATCGGAGTGATATGGACACCTGGCATTGGGATTATAACGAGGAGAAGTGGTGTTGAGATTTGCAGGAGGGCCTCTGAGGGTAATTAAATTTGCCTTTAGCATACCCTGCAGTGCTTGTGCTAAAGTCATATTAATCTTGGTAAACTGTCTTCTCGGCCTGTCTTGTCTGTGTTGGAAGTTTTGAGATGGCGGTGCTGTAATCGTAACTGCTACAACAGCATGGTCACGGTTTTTCTTGTTGTGACCCCTTTGACCGTACACCGCATTTGATTCGTTCCTCCCCTGATAGGACTTTTTGGTGCTGGCAGAGGTAGCCACCTGTATCTTTCCACTTCGAATGCCACTTTCAACACGTTCACCTGTTAATATAAGTTCAGTGAAACCCGATGAGGAACTTCCCAATAGATGGCTGTAGAATGGGCCAGTCAGTGTACCCATGAACATGTCCACTAATTCTCGATCAGTCATAGGGGGTTTAACTCTGCCAGCCAAATCTCTCCATTTTTGAGCATATTCTTTGAAGCTTTCTTTAGAGCCCATAGTCATATTCTGCAGCTGTAGCCGAGTAGGCGCCAATTCAGAATTATACTGGTAGTGTTTGTAGAAAGCTGTCGCTAAATCAGTCCAGGTGCGGATGTTAGAGCTCTCGAGCTGATAATACCACTCTAACTGTGTGCCAGACAGACTCTCTTGGAAGAAATGGATCCATAGCTTCCTATCAGTGGTATATGGCTGAATCTTTCTCACATAAGCTCTCAGATGCATCTGAGGACAAGACGCACCATCATACTTAGTGAAAGCGGGGACCTTGAATTTGCGGGGAATGACCACATCAGAGACCAGACCTAAGCTTTCGAAATCCAGACCGGGCGCCTTTTGACCCTCCATAGCTAGCATACATTCTTCCAGGAACTTATACTTATCATCTTTTGGAGAGTACTGTTCATTTTCATAGTCTTCATCGTCGTCCTCAGGGTTGAAGGGATCAACATTTTCCTCTTCCGAATCATTTTCTGTCTCCTCTTCGTGATCCTTCGGAATTCTAATCTTGACTCCTGCGGCATGTCCTTTAAGCCTTCTTCCCGGGTTAATGTAACTCACAGCTTTCTTGCCTTTCTTCTTCTCGAGCAAGAGAGCCTTCAGCTCCTCCTGCCCCTTGGATAAGTTCAGGATCATCTCCTGGAATTGAGCATTCTGAGCCTGGAGATCTTTGACAGTTTGTTCGAGAGCCATCTTTTTGTTTAGAAGGAAGACCGTGAGAACATTGATCCTTTAGAATACCTGTTATGCAATGTTATGTTATGCTATGCAATGTATGAAATGTTTTCAAGAACTTTTGGATTTTAACTTTGCGTAAACCACCAAAAGAGGGAAACTTTTATTAATAATTTCTTTAATCAATGTTCATTACAAAAAATAATAATAAAAATACAATGAAAGCTCAAGTCTCCCAGGGACGGCTTCTTTTTGGGCGAAGATGTGCATTGAGTCTTCGTTCCTCATTAAGCTGGCTGGTAAGCTCTAATACTTTCTTCCTTTCAGCACCGAACTGAGTTTCAAAAGTATCCCTTTCCTCTCTCAACTGGATCCAGGATCTCTTCAATTCTTCCACATTGGTAGGCATATCTAGATAAGGAATGATCTGAGGAGTACCTCCTTCAACTCCTGGTTCAACAATCAGCGGTCCGACTGCAAGATATGGCATGACAAGTTCACGAGCTCTTGCGCGTACCCATCTGAGATAAGGTTCCATAGGAATGGAGTTTTTCTGTCCTAAAGTACTTTTTTTCACCATGCCCCAAGCTCGTACAAACCTTTGACGGAGGCCTTGAGAGTCGTTGTCATAGTCAAACACATCGCCTTGAATAATTATTTCATGTGGACCCTCTCTTCGAGCATAACCAAACTGACGTAGGGCTAAAGCTGGGTTATAAGTAATACCTCCTATTATCCCCAGGAGTGGTACGTTAGAGAATTCTCCACAACGGTCAATGATGATAACATTTTCTTTGGGTTGGGGACACCAATGGATGTTTGAATGGGAGAGCGACTTTATCCTTTGAGACCATTTCAAATTTTGCTCATTCTTCAAGACTGATTGAGGAAGGTGCGAAATAAACCACCTAGATAATAAAGGTACATAGCACATGAGAGTCCCTTGCCTTTTCATAGTACGAGTGTGAAGGGAATGCAAAATGTCTCCAAGCAAGGTGGGCACAGGGTTATGAGTGAGAAATATCTTAATAGCATTCATGTCTATGAATTGATCCGAGTTAGGAAATAACACCAAACCATAGATTAGTAGTGCTAGAACATCTTCAAAAGCATGGACATTCATAACTTTTAGGAATTCTCGGGCCTTATTTATTAGAAATTTGGCAAGTAAACCCTTAACTCCACTTCTTGTTACCCAATTAGTTTCAATGTCGGACTTTGTCATGTGTAAAGCTGCGGCAACTTTTTCGGACTTCGGACTCTTTTCTAAACCACTGAAAGGCGTTTGATCAAGGATAGGTATCCCGAGCATCCTGGAGAATTCTTCTAATGTGGGTACCAGCTGATAATCTGGGAAGGTGAAGCGATGATGTTTAGGATCGAAAAACTGGAATAGAACTCTCATCATATCTTCTTTGAAACCAGTGGTAACTAAATTGAGGAGAGAACCATGTTTCTTGATGAACTGAGCATGATCGGGAAGCTCTGATACTAAATTCTTGAGTTGAGGAGAGATCGCTACAAGATTGATCCGGATGGTCTTCCTGGAAGCCATAGCCTTACAAAACAGAGCAAAGTTAAATCCCTAAGTCCTTGAAATGGTTAGTACAATGTCATGATGTTATGATGTTATGATGTTATGACGTTATGATGTTATGTAAGTAACAAACACAAACAAGTCACACCGCAATCATTCCTATGTTTTAAGGCTTGCATGAGTTCCATAGGTAAATACCCTCCCCACTGAAGTTTGGTTGGTTCAACCTGTCCTAGAATAGTAACCGGGTTCTAGAAGGATCTCCAATCATTGACCTTTCCTTAAGTCCACTTCAGTGCAACACCAAGTGGTTGACCAAAGCTTCCCTAAAGTCCAATCTCAAAGAGTGTAGTATCGAGTCTCAACCAACCCCAGTCGGAACCGAAGTCAGTTATCTCACTACTTTCTAATGGCTAGGATGAGTCAATTAGGGTTCTAAAGGTCTGGTTAACGCTTTGATGACACCACGCGGACGCCAAATTTTTCCTCAAGTAAACATGAGGAACATCAGGACATCCAAAGTGTCACATTAACCGTAGCCATCATTTTAACCATTCCAGTATACGCCGGATAGTCGCGATGATCTCTTGCTACTTACCTAAGGTACACTAGATCCGGGTGTAGGATCTTTCACTCAAGCATAAAATACCCAGGCAATCCCTTAAAAGTAAATCAGACGATTCAAATAAGTGATCTTGTTTTTTAAGGCAACCTCTCTTTTTAAGAGTCCCCAGCAGAGTCGCCAGTTCTGTCATACGGTGAACTGACTTTGTGTGTTTTTTGCTTTGGAAAGCAAATGTCGCGGATAGCAAGAGTCGCCACCGACTTTTCTTTTATCCAATAAGGAAAGGCGGAAAAGAACAGGAAAGACCTTGATTAGATTTTGGGTTCGGGAGGTACATTATACAAAGGGAAGGTGTTAGCACCCTTTGTATCCATGGTTATCCATGAGCTCTTAATTGCTTGATCACTTATGTTTTTCTTGTCTGAAAAAAAGTGTTTGAGAACTGTTTAGAAAATGTTTTGAAAAGAGAGTTTAACTTTGTAATGATTCTTATACGAATGTATACAAAGTATTTATCTCGTTTAATTTTGAAAGCTGTTTAGAAAAATATAACTTGGTAACGATTCTAGTATGAATGTATACCAAGTGGTGATTTTCTAATAGATGTTTTGCAAAGTGTGAGGTGTGAAAAGTATTTTAAGTTGTGAGTCAGCATTTAAGAGTTATACCTACCCAAGGTCTTTATGGGTATTTCCTATCCTTATGAAGGTAAAATTGTCCTTACTATTGAGAAGTAAGTAGTCTTGTCCTTTGGATGTAAAGGGACATCGTAGGGTCATCGATTGGTCATTGAAGGCAACATTTGTAAGGATACCTTAGCATTCGAAGGGACGATCATCATTTAACCGTAGGCTACTACGAAGGGTCGTCGAGGGACAAAGTCATGTATTCGAAGGCAACATTCGAGGGACTATGATGATTTAACCGAAGGGTCTTTGCTAAGTGTATCCCCACATTCGCGAGACATGACTGTAATACCGTAAGACAACAAAGAGAGGGCCAAGATCATATATTCAAAGGCGACATTTGTAATCAGTTAGGTAATTAGGATGAATCTCCACAAGGGTATCCCACAAATAAAGTGGAATACCTAGCAAGCTACCTTCTTCGGGAATATGTGAGCCCTCACAAAATTCAGCAAACAGGTCAGAATACCAAATGGGGTGCAATCAATAGTTTCACCGAACAAAGGAATCGCAGCAGTAATAATGTCAGGCAAATAATACACAGCTATGATAGGACATGTCAGATAAACACAGAACAGAACAGAAAAAAAATCAGCGACTGTCATGTTTGCTACTGCCTCGCCTAGCGAAGGCTTGGCGAACACTCGCTACATGTTCGCTTAGCGATGTGCTAGCGAACGGCTGCGGGTTTTGATCTTAATAACAGTACGATTTCAGCAAGCTCCAAACCCTATGGCATCCATTACAGAAATTACATGGTTAAACATTCAAGACATCCATGCATACTTAGATCCCACATGCAAAACCTAAGATATATTTATAAATTCAATCATTATGTCACATGTAAATTGGGAGCATAAAGCGGTAGTGGTAGTGCAAACCTGTTTGCAATTGAATGGCAACGTTGAATTGGCAGATCACTCTTAGGGTTGGTGTCGGATTGAGTTGGGCGGAGGTAACCTTTGTGCAGATGAGTTTCCTTCGGGGTATCCGGGGGTTACTCTGAATTCTCTTCGTTAGCCTCCAGGGTTTTTCCGGTTGCCTCTGTTAGGGTTTGCTTGTTCCCTCTCTGTCCTCTGTCTGTCTGTCTGTCTCTGTCTTCCCTTTTTCTGAATGAGGTCTTGGTATTTATAATAGTTTTTGTGACCTAATGGGCTCAGAATGAAGCCCAAAATTTCTGGTATTCGCAAGCTTCGCTAGGCGAGTGGTGTAGCGAAAAGTTCGCTAGGCGAAGGATTTTGCTCGCCTAGCGAGCAAGCCAGTTTAAGTCATTTTTTGGATTTTGCCACTTGTGTGCTGGGTCTTTGTTCCTTTAAGATCAATGTCTTGCAAAATGAGTTGGAGTGCCTTGAAAAATGTCTTGCAAGATTAACGGGCAAATTTTGGGGTATGACAATAGACATAGGGGTAAAAGGGTAATTATACACATAAGTATTATCACAAAAGGATTTGTCTGGTCACATGACATTTTCGTGTCTTAGGTAACAGTGATGTGTTGCTAGATACCGCTCACTATTTATTATGTTAAATACGTGATTTAATATAACTGCTAATATCGCGAAAACCTACAGGGTCACACACAAAAGGATGGATTGATGAGAGATAGAGTAAATAAGGAACACTGTAAGGTACGATGCACTTAAGTGAATTATAGAACATCGTAAGGTACGATGTACTTAAGTAGATTATAAAATATGGTAAGATACCACGTGCTTAAGTGATTTTGGCATATCATAAGATATGGACCACTACACTTAAGTGGACTTTTTAGCTTGCAGCCCACACAAGTGGTTCTAAAAATATAACCCTTGTGGAGAAGCATTTGTGCAGTTGAAATTTCGTTTCTCTCTCTCTCTCTCTCTCTCTCTCTCTCTCTCTCTCTCTCTCTCACTCAAAGCCTTCTTTCGTAGCAGCTAGCACTGAGATTGGAGGAATCTGTTCGTGTGGATTGAGTAGAGGCGTTGTCATCATTCAATGTTCGTGATCACTCCTTAGATCTACATCAAAGTTTTCTATCTCCACAAGAGGTAACGATTCTATCACTGATCATGCTCATTCATAAGGATCACTAAAGGAGAAAATTTTAATTTCTGATGCGTTTTGGATCGCAATTATCCTTAAGTGGTATCGGAGCCACTTACGAAACCATGCATCTAATAACTGATTATTTTCTATATTTTCTATATTAATACGATTAAAATACAGAATGAATCAAAGAATAAACGAGTAATTAAATTTGACATCATGTGTGTACGATTTGGATGATTGATGTTGATTATGCTTCGGAATCCGATGTTAGTATGGTGAAGCAGCGATACATTGATCATCCATAGGTTACACAATTGAGATCGATCAAGTTATATATATGATATAAGTAATTCTGATGCAAAATACGATATATATGATATATTGTTACTCTTTCATTCATTCAAACACTTAATGGTTGTTTCCCTTTGAGCGATCAATGGTCATTTGCTTCGGAATCCGATGAAAGTATGGTGAAGCAATGACGTGTTGATCAATCATATTGAATTAACAATCGAGGTGTATTTGACGGTATGAAATTGGTGCATTAGGGTTCATGACGGTACAAGGGTTGTATTGTCAAAAAGGTGTACGATTAGGGTTGTGACTGCGCAAGAGTTGTGCTTTAAAGTATCAAGGATGGTGAAAAAGTTTAATGAAAAGAAGGAAGTTCTTATCTCTAGGACGACCTTGGTAGATTTGTGCGAAAGCCTACAAACAAGGTAGGAGTTCTTCTTAATCTTCAGATAGTTCATCACTTAAGAAATCAGTGGAATCAATGGTGATTGCCACATACGAAGACTTGAATAAGATTTAGGAAGCTGAAAGATTCAAGAAGTGAGTAAAGATTTCATAGAGATTTCAACATAACGGATGTATCCAAGTTAAGATCCGGATATTTGATTTATTTTCTCAGCATTATTGTTGATATTGTGATTGCTTTACTTGTGTAGTTTTTCTCAAAACATTATGGAAGAACAAATTTCAATGGGAAACCATTGGAGAGTGGAGTAGGCTCTTTCAAGGAAGATAGAGTCGAACCAATATACATCATATTGTACTCTCTCTCTCTCTCTCTCTCTCTCTCTCTCTATCTATCTATCTATCTATCTATCTATCTATCTATTTATCTCTCTCTCTCTCTCTCTCTCTCTCTCTCTCTCTCTCTCTCTATATATATATATATATATATATATATATATATATATATATATATTATATATATATATATATATATTATATATATATATATATATATATATATATATATATATATATATATATATATATATATATGCATTTTAATTTTGGTAGGCTATGGTATATGTAGGTAACCGTTTCTTAATGTAGTTTATCTTTAATTCCTATTGGTACGATTTATTACATAATTGTAGGTTTTGTTAAAATCGAGACCTATTTTTGTTTAAGTGTTGATTAAATTCTCCAAGATGTGGTGTTAGAATCCTATAGAAATTGAACTTTGTAAATAACACATCTCCTGTAATTTACGAATTATCAATTCATCGTAGCTTGTGTCGCATCTCGAAAAATACGATTCCTCGCGATGGTCGCGGAAAAAATTACGTTCGAACAGTCGCCACCGAACTTTATTTATCCCAATGAAGGGATAGGAAAATATCGATAAAACCTTTAGGAAATGGAATAATGGTCGTCACAACCATATTCGGGTTCAAGAGTGGATTACGTAAGGGGAAGGTATTAGCACCCCTTACGTCTGTTGTACTCAATGGGAACCTTTTAGTTCTAATGTGCGTTTCGAGTGTTAATTTATGTTTGTTTGTTATCTTTGAGTTATAAAATTATTAAAATAGAAATGGATGAGAACCTCAGAAAGAAGAAAGGGGGGGGGGGGAGGGGGGGTTTATTAGTGTGCTCGCGAAGATACAGCAATCTCCTGCCTACGTATCCTTATGGTATAATAAGGAAATCAGAGCATTCGTAGTTCGGGGAACTACGATTGATTGGTGTTTTTTAATGAACAATTGTTTAGATCGCATCCTAAAGGCTAAACATTGGCTTGTCTACTCTCGGTGGAGGCTTAAGCACTAGTTTGTTGTGCGCATCAGAAAGGATTAAATAGTGTTCTTTCTGAAAAGAGTTTTGATCACACGAGGGTGACAAGTTGAGTTGATATGTTTGATGTTTTGTTGGATTGGTTTCGATTGCACGGGGGCGAGGAGAGATAGATTTAATGTGATTAAGATATTTTATTGGATGACAATTACTTGGATAGTCGAGTAAGACTACTCGTATCCTAGCAGTCGGGAAAGGGAATAGAAGACTCTAGACCGCTTTCTTTTTCATCCTTAATTATGGAAAGGATTTGAATGATGGTTAAAGTTTTTTAAACAAATGACGAATACTCGGATAGTCGAGTAAGACAACTCGTATCCTAATAATCGGGAAAGGGAATAGAAGACTTTAGATCGCTTTCTGTTTCATTTGAATATTTATGAAAATAAGGTTGTACATGGTTGACGTATTTTAGAATAGACGACAAGTACTTGAATGGCTGAGTAAGATAACTCATATCCAAGCATTTGAGAGGAGGAATTGAAGACTCAAGACCATCTTCCTTTTTGTATCGTTTTGATTGAGAATGATTTGACTTACGGTATGAGTTGGTGAAAAATGACAATTGTTCGACTGACCGAGTAAGAGAGCTCGTATTCAAACAATTGAGGAGTGAAGTTGAAAACTCAAAGTCAACTCCCTTTTCATTTAGCTATTATGAAAATCATTTGATTTAATAAGCTTAGGCGAGTTAGAAATGACAATTATTTGACTAACCGAGTAAGAGAACTCGTATTCAAATAATCGATGAGAGGAGTTGAAAACTCAAAACCATCCCCCTTTTCATTTCGTTATTATGAAATGGTATCTAATTGTAATTAGTTGTTTTATTTAATTAATTTTGAATAAAATACTCGACATTGGATCAAGGTTTTTAAATTTGTGTTTTTGTGAATGAAATGAATTCTATTTAGTGTATCAAACATCTACTCGATTAAAATCGAATAGGTCTCATTGTAAGAAAGCCCAAGAGTAAGCTATGTGAGGTTGATGGCGATGCTAAAAGCGATCGACTTACAAGGGTGTTTGAAAATGGACTCGACTTTTGAATCGAGAATTGTGTAATTTGTGTTTGGAGTTGAGTTTGTATTATGAAAATATAGTAGAGAAATGATCATGAAATAAATCCGTCAACTTTCAAATAACAAATTCAATTAACTATAATTCAATTAAGTTATCTAATTAAGATAATTAAAATTAATTATCAAAGTTATTCGTTTAAAAATTAATGTAATCAAATAATTAAATTAATTAAAATTAATTAACGAAATTATTTAACTAATCAAGATTTCAGTTAATTAATTGATTTAGAAAAAAGAATTAGGCGACAATATCGAATATTTAAATAATCGAATTAGTTGCCGTGGGCTTAAAGTTTGATGAACTTAGCCCAAAATAGATATAATTGATTCTAGTAAAACAAATACAATAAATAAAAGTAAAAGGTGAATTTGGGAACCAAAATGCAGCGCCCCCCTTGGTTTGTTTTAAACCATTCTTCCAAACTGATAGAATCATCAGTAGCATACAAACATTTGGGCAATGTAAAAATTATTGAAAATAAAATAGTAAAACCAAAGTTAAATGCACATAATATGAAACGAAAGTATCCTCTCTATGTACATACACAACATATTTTACAGAAAAAAGTATTTAAAGACTATTTATAACTAAAGATTCAATCCCTGTCTATAACAAAATCAACAACAATTTTTATGAGTTTATTTACAAAATTTCAGCCACATTCATAATCAAAACAAAACAAATCACAACTGCAAATGAAATTAAAAAATATTTGCTTATGATTGATATGGGTGACGTAGCTAGTACAGTGAAAAACGGTGTTTGAGATGTTAACGGCAAGATTGTGATAAATACTAATATCGCAAATTAATAACCAGTCTACCCAATGCTACTTAAGGACTTGGTTTATAATACAACCAAAACATTCATAAACCAAACAAATATATAATATTATTTACAGAGATGTCCAGATCCGGAAATCTCTCGTACTGATTCAAAACAAACGAGCAAAAAAGAAATGAAATGCAACCAGTACGCATAACACAGCAAACTCAATACCGGATATCGGCATACGGGAAACGAAAACGGGAAAATATTCTCATATACACAAAGCAAAACAGAACTGTACAAGAGGGAAAACAAAATTCGTTTCAAAGAGTTACCGTCGCCGTGTTGTTGTTGGAGGACGGCGGACGCGACTGAGGATCGGTGAGGTTGGGGTTGGGTTACCCGTTCGTTGTTCGTCCGACGACTTTAAGGGTTTCGCGGTGTCGGCGTTGACGGAAGATTGACGAGTGTGGTGTGACGAAGACGAAGGATTTAAACAGTGGAGGGATTATGACGGCAGATGGATTCAAGAAGAGGAACAATAGTTCCTCCTTTTTCTTCTTCTCTTTTTTTTAATTCTCTTTTTTAGAGAGAGAGAGAGAGAGAGAGAGAGAGAGAGAGCTGAAGAGAGGGTGCCGGTAGTGGTAGGTGGTGAGTAATGAGTTTTTATCATTTTTTTTCTTACCGATAGAGTCTCCAAAAAAAGAGATATTTTTTACTTTCATTATTAATATTCAATTAATTTAAATGCTATTTTTGATTGGATGATAGAAATGGACATGGATTGCTAATGAGGAGCATTGATCAATTTGAATTGATGGCCTGGATCCAATCAAAGAAGCACACCAAAAAGCACACATTATTAAATAAATCAAAATGCCTGTAATGCCCTTTTTATATGATTTAATCGTTTTAAATCAATTGAATCAAATAAAAATTCCAACTTCTAAAATGAGTATGATAAAAATAAAATAAGAACATGAAAAATTCTATTTATTTAATCAGAATATTTTGGCGAAAGAATAAAATTAAAACGACTGAAAATGAATAAAAGTCGGGCAAAAATTTGCTCGAAAAATTAAACTGGATACATTAAAATGATAAGTGCGAAATATACTTATTGAAAAAATACAACGTTTCTTTTAATTTTGAAATAAATTTTCACCGGTTAATAGACTCAGGCGGGTCAAAATGCAACCGAAACAGTCGCTGAAAAATATAACGGGCACACCAGTTTAAACTACATGAACTGTAGGTTAATAATACTGGCGTCTGCAATTTTAAATTTGGAACTTTTTATCTGCTGATTTTGTCTGTACTTGAGGAAAGATTCAACCGATTTGTCTGTATTTTCAATAAATCTATCCTTATTGATATTTCAGGTATTATTAATGATAAAATACATGTTATGATGTACATATGATGTAAACTGAAAATTAAATCGAATTTATGAAAATTTAAAATGCCCGGACAAAATTGGGGTATGACAGCTTGTAACTCTTTGGATATTATCTCTAATCAATCTAATATAGTTATTAATTGTGTAATTGTATTCATGATTAATTTCCAATTCAAGCATAAAGTCTCTATTTTTTGCTATAAGACTTCCACACAATATTTTAAAAATCGGACCGGAGATTGAATAAAAACTTATGGTTTATGGTTTAATTAGTTCAGCCGGTTAAACCTATGGTCGAACCGTTTATTAAACAAACTAATAATAATATGAAACTAAATTTCATAAATATATCACATTCATAACTTAATAAAATAAATATTTCAAAAATCTATTACAAAGTTAATACAACAATATCGATAATACATATAATAACATAACATAGTTCTACACTATATTTCAACCTTCATTTAAGAATAATTTGACCAAATTAAAGACTTACAATAAAAAAAAAGTTAAACTAATTCAAACCAAAATTAAAATAATAGAATATAATAACTAAAATAAAATTCAAATAATTAAGAATACATAAATTAAATAAGATAGCATACCAAAAATAAATAATATAATATACTTCATTCAACAACAAAAATAAATTTGAGTTGAACTACGACAAACAAGTATTAATTGACAACAAACAATATTGACTTGAACGACAATCAATATTGAGTTGGATATCGTGACTATATTTAAAAGAGACGACGCGATGATGATAGAGTGTGGTTGAAAAAAAAACTATAATGAAGTGACAAAATTTAAAAGTTTGTATGTTCTAAAAAACATGGATTTTTTTTGTGTGATTGAGGAATGTATGTTAAATTTTGATATTGACATATTAAAATTAAAAAAGAATGGTTAATTTTATGCATTTTTTTAACTGGGCTATTTTATAAAACTGGCACCGGTTCTTTGTTTCAAATGATTTTGGACAGTTCAATCCGGTTTTGATCCACTAACAATTTTAAAAGATTGACCCAACCAGGTTTATCTCCGGTTCCCGGTCCAACCGGTTGAAAAAAAATCGACAGGTTCGGTCCGGTTTTTAAAACATTGTTTCCATATCAAAAACTCTATTTTTTCATTTTGAAAATTGGTCAAATTTTTCAAAAGGGTCTATTCACCCCCCCTCTAGACCGTTTCTCTACTACATATTCTTACCCTAACACTCGTCATACACGTTCCTCTAAACACTTCGCGTGAGGAACTTATAGTCTCACCAGACAGGCTCCTTTAAACGCCTCACTGGAGGGACTTAGAGTATCATTAGACAAAGTCCTCTAAACATGTCTCCTGAGGGACTTCGAGTCTCATCATATAGGATCCTTTAAATGCATTACTAGAGGGAATTAAAGTCTCATCAGACATGCCCCACGTAAAGTCTCGTCGGAGGGACTCGACAAAAGTCTGGACAGAAATACTCGACTTAAAGTCTCTTCTGAAGGATTCGACCAAAGTCTTTCCCGAGAGACTCAACTCCTAAAACTTCGGTTGAGGGATTTAGAGTATCATCATATAGGCTTCTCTAAATGTCTCGGTTGAGGGGTTTGACTTAGATTCTCATAAAATAGACTTCCCCGATGCGTAGTTAATTTAACACTCCACCCTTTACCAAATCCTTGTGCTTGAGGGACTATGTAGTGATATTTGCGTAGGTTCCACTAGGGGCGAGGAGATCGTGTCCCCAACTTGGGGCGAAAAAATCCTATCGTCCACGAGAGGGATGACATCGCTTGAGGCACTCCTCACTCGGCCATTATGGGGAAACTTGGAAAATTATATGTCCTGGTTAGAGATAATGCAAAAATGTTCAAGGTAATAATCCATGTCTTCCTATAAAATAAGGATTCAATTGTCCACTAATATTACTAAGTGGACAATTTCAATTCCTAAGAAACCTGATCCATATGCCTCAACAAATACCTCATCTTTAAGGTTGAGAGTGATATTTTAAATTCACCACGAAATGCCCTAAAGCATTGAGCTTCTCACTCCACATGAGCTTGCTCTAACCTCAGAAAATATCCCAAAACATGACCTCTCACCACTGTGAGGTTGCCCTAAACCACCGTAAATAATAAAACATCTAACCATAATTACTAGCAACTGGATGCCACACATATGCATTTTTTAGCAAGTACATAACCTTATTTTAGAAATTAGATATTAATCCCCTATTATAATATTTTTCATGAATATAGTTTACACCCGATTTAAATGTCATTTTGACGATGTGATGTAGGGCTTGTTTGTTTTACCTTTAAGAAATAGAATTTTTATTTGTATATTAAAAAAAAAATTATGAAAATGTTTTTTTAAAAGTTTAAAAGTTTTTTGAAATTCATTTTTTTATAAATTAAAAAATTATTTTTAATATTATATAGCTTAAATATACATTATTGAGGACTAAAAGATAGTCAAAATCACTATTTTTTTCAAAAAATATATATCTCAAAAATAATTTTTATGAAAAATTATTTGAAATAACTTCAAATTTAAGCAATTTTTTTTTAAAATTTTGATATTAAAAAAATATAACTAAAAGATAAAATACTTAAAATAATATATTAAAACTATTTTTTTATTACAAGTTTAATTTACAAAATATTTATAATTTTTTTTAACAATATAAAAATATGAAAAACATTTTTTCAAAAATGAAACAAACGAACTCATACTTATTGATGATGTGGTAGAGACTATATAACATTAAAAAATATAGTTGCTGCTAGGTGCATTTTTTTTTTAATTCAACCATATCCAAATGTTAAAATAGGCTTTTTTGTCCATATCAAATACATTTTTTTTTCAAAAATTAAGTTTTAGTAGAAAGAATGTAATTATAACTATAGTCTAATTTCATATAAGAGTCTAATATATCTATTAATAATGTCAAAAAATATGCTAAACAAAGGACTTTGGATTAATGATCAAATTAATAGAAAAATAAGAAACAGTAAACCAAAACAAAGCATTTACCCAGGTAAATGTAAGATATCTAATTATTCTCTTTTCTACATAACTGAAAAAAAAAGGTGAAATATTCTCTAATGTTGTTAAAAATGGAGTTAGCTTTAAATCCGTTGACGAAACTCCAAGCGACATACTCTCCACAAATTCCTATCACGTATAAAAATTAATATAAGATAAAATATAAAAATTATACAGAATCAATCTTATATAATAATATAAAATATAAAAGTTAATTAACAAAATTAAAAAAGTAATTCTCACCATAATAATATTTTCATTCCAGAAAGGTCCTTCCCTTTCCATATTCTGCTTAAATTATTATTCAAACAAACAACATTAAAATTAATAGGAGGAACACTTATAAAAAAATAATTAATTATACGAAAGAGACTAAATATATAAATTGTACAATTTGATTGATACGAGTTTCTACTAAATCCATATTTTCATTCAAATATCTTTCAATCTTCATCTTGATAGCACTAACATCTCTTCCTTTAATCAATTTAACGGATGCAAGAGGGAAATTAAGTAGAATATGAATCATCATCAAATTTCTTGATCATGATAAATTGGTTCTGGCTCAGACATTATTGCTTCTTCAATCAACTCACCATTTTCCCTAATTTCTTGATCATGAAATCTCTTACATTCATTCAACATGACTGATGGAGCTTTAGTTCTTCTTGATCTTCTCACTCCTTGAGTTTGTCCAAGCTCAATTGGTTCAAGCCGTTCCTCACACAACTGATTTGGCACTTTGATCTTTGGAGGTCCATACACCATCTTCTTCATATGTGTTAGGATAAGACTCCTAAAATTGAAATGGCCAAATCTTTGATGTAAAATTCAATTTTTATCTTCGGCTGTGATTGATTCAAGACATTAATGATCAAGCATATTGATCATGACCTTGAATGTCCTGTTGGTTGACAAAGGTACCCTCAAAGTTGGCCTAGACATTTCATTAAACACCTTGAGGTCCCTTCCTTTCAACTTTATTGTGTAATTCTTGTCAAGTAATTTACCCAAACAAATCAAGTTACTCGCCATTGAGGAAACATACAGGACATCAGTGATTGTAACTTCATGTTCATCCTTCTTTTTCATCCTGATGTTACCCATTCCTTATGATGTTACCATGTTGTTGTCTGCAAAACAAATTGATCTTCTAACTGATTCATCCAACTTGACAAACTAGTTCTTGTTTCCTGTCATATGATTGCTGCAACATGTATCAAGGTACCACACATTTGCTTTCTTTGAAGCCAAATGTGTTGGAACCATCAAGATAACATCTTCAGATTCATTGCTACCATCATGAGCAAATTGAGCCACACCCTTGTCCTCATCATTATTCTCGTTGTAGTAGTAGTCTCGAACATAATGACCAAATTTCTGACAACAATAACATTGAACCTCCTTCATTTCAACCTTCTTGACTTTCTGATGTTGATTTGCACAATTCTTGCTAGTTTTATCTTGCCTTCTTGAAGCCTTACCAACATCAACATTGCCATTTAACTTCTTATTCCATTTTACTTTCACTTTGTTGTTGTTTGAGGAGCTTTCTTTCATCTTCTTGAAGAAACTTTCTTGCAATTCCTGTTCAGACACTTTTTTCAAATCTCTTTGCTTCAGTCTCATCTCATGTTCCTCAAGAGATGCTTGTAATTCTTCAAGCTTCATCTCTGACAAGTCTTTAGATTCTTCAATTGCCACCACAATATGGTCAAACTTGACTAGAATAACCCTAAACACCTTATCCAACTTCTGCAATTCAGAGGTATTTTCTCTATATAACTTCATCTCATTTGTCAAAGTCACCATCTTTGAAAAGATCTCAACAATGGTTTCATCATCTTTCATCTGTAAGTTTTCATATTGCTTCCTCAAATATTGCAACTTCACTTTCTTTAACTTCACATCTCCATCATACACTTCTTGGGAGTATCCAACCACTCCTTGGCCATTTTTTGCTCGATAATTTTTTCAAAGATGTTTGATTCCCCACACTGATGGATCAAGAACATGCATTTTCCATCTTTCTTGCTCATTTCACGATGAGCAACCCTTTGTGTCTTAGTAGCATTTGTCTCTAATGCTGAGAAACCGTCATTCAAGATTTCAAGCACATCTTGAAATATGAATATGACTTTCATCTATGCACACCATCTATCATAGTTTTCTCCCTTAAAAACTGATAGATTCCCTGAGGATTGGTTGGAGGTACTACATCCATTTGCCATGGCCATAGATTGAAGACCGAACAAGTGCTCTTGATACTAATTTGTTGGGTAACCTACTCATAAGTTACTTGATAAAGGATGATAAATTGAGAGAAAATTATAGAGTGATTGAGGGAAAAGACTTTATTGAATGTTGTGTATTTCTGAGTAATGTTTCAATTATAATGACAGATGATATTTATAAACACACTAGCCACTCAAATCAAATTTAAAACAAATTATCTAAAAATAAAACTGATATCCCCACTTGTGTATATGAGATACCTCTCGGATATATTCTTAAACAATTTGTCTAAATAAAATTATTATACACATCTGAGTCTATGATATATCTCCGGATATACTCTTAAACCAATATGAAATAACCACAGTACCTTAGATGACTGAAAAGAATATTCTCATATTCTTACCTATACTTGGATTGGATCAATTTAATCATTATCTAATTATATTAATACTATAACTAGTTAAAAATAATATAGAAAAGAGATTTAAATTTTTGTTGTAGTAGACCATAAAAAGAAAGGGTATTACAGTCGCGCGTGCAGTAGACATTTGAGAGACCAGTTTTGTTTGTTTGGCTTTAGACAACAAGTTCAAATATATTTTTTTGTTATAAAAAATGGAACAACTAACTAAATGTTTAGATCAGTCGATTCAAAAACAAGAAACGAAAACAACTCTCCAAAACGCAAAACGCGCCAACAGCTCAGGTTTTCCCCTTTTTTTTCTTTTCAAATTTTACTACATTTTCAAAATTTCTTGTTCTTAGTAGGTTGATTCTCTTCCTAATGCTGTTATGAGTATGTTGATTCTATTCCTAATGTTGTTAGAGTATGTTGATTCTCTTCCTAATGCTGTTAAGAATACGTTGATTCTGAAGACACAAGATATATGGTTTTGGACGGAGGGAGGAGGAACAAACTTTTCTCTACAATCTTCACTTATATTCAAATGTCTTAATGTTTTACAAAGAGGTCTGGTCCTTATATAGAGATAAGGCCAGACAAGAAAGGACAAGTAATTAAAATGCAGTAATGAATACTATCAGGTCCCTAGGATAGTTTGATTACCCAAGAGAATAAACTTTTGAACTCCCCATACACATTTAAATTTATTCCAACAAAACTCCCCCATAAATTTAAATGCTCTTCCGATCAATCATGCCCAACATCTTCTTGCCTCTATCGAACAGCTCCTTCGATAGTGGTTTGGTCAAAATGTCTGCTGCTTGGTCCTTGCTTGCAACATGTTTTAGTTCGACACTTCCTTCCTTCACGTGTTCTCGAATGAAGTGGAAGCGGACGTCAATGTGCTTGCTCCTTTCGTGATTTACTGGATTCTTCGCCAGTTCGATAGCAGATTTGTTATCAACTCTTATCAATGTTGCGTCTTCCTGCTTCGATTCTATTTTGTTTAGCAATCTCCTCAGCCAAATTGCATGACACACGCACCAAGATGCTGCAACGTATTCAGCTTCACACGTCGAGAGAGTCACAATTGGCTGCTTCCTCGAAAGCCATGTGAAAGCAGTGTTTCCCATGAAGAAAACATAGCCTGAGGTGCTCTTTCGATCATCAACATCTCCGCACCAATCACTATCTGAGTATCCAGTCAGCTTGTACTCTTCTGCCTTCGAATAAAACATTCCAAGTGACACAGTTCCTTGGACGTATCGAAGAATTCTCTTTAAAGCTTTCCAGTGAGCATAGACTGGTTCCTCCATGAATCGACTCACAATTCCCACACTTAGTGAGAGGTCAGGCCTTGTGCAAGTAAGGTATCGGAGGCTTCCAACCAAGCTTCGAAATTTGTTCGCTTCGACGCGTTCTCCCCCATCAAATTTCGAAAGCTTTGCTCCAGGTTCCATTGGTGTCGAGATTGGATTGCAACTATCCATGTTGAACCTCTTCAGAATATCTTTGGCATACTTTTCCTGAGAGACAAAAATGCCATCTTCTTCTTGTCGAACCTCCAGTCCAAGAAAATATTTCATCAGACCTAAGTCTGTCATTTCGAATTCCTGTGTCATTTCTCTTTTGAATTCTTCAATTAACTGTTTGTTGTTGCCCAGAAAAATCAGGTCATCGACGTAGAGGGCAACAAGCAACAATCTTTCTCCAGCCTTCTTTACATATACAGCATGTTCATAAGGACATTGCTGAAAGCCATTTTCTTTGAAGTACGTGTCTATTCGAGTATTCCACGCTCTTGGCGCTTGCTTCAGCCCATAGAGTGCTTTCTTCAATCTTAGCACTTTGCCTTCGCTTTCGATCTTCATATATCCTGGTGGCTGTTCGACGTACACTTCTTCTTCGAGCACACCATTCAGGAACGCTGACTTGACATCCATCTGATGTATTGGCCATTTGTATTGAGCTGCATGTGAAATGAGTAATCGAATAGTTTCCATTCTGGCAACAGGCGCAAACACTTCATCATAATCAATTCCTGCTTTCTGCTTATAGCCTTTCGCTACCAGCCTTGCTTTGTATCTTTCGATCTCGCCTTCAGCATTCATCTTCTTCTTAAATACCCACTTCACGCCAATAGTCTGACTTCCTTTTGGTAACTCTGCTAGTTCCCAAGTATTGTTCTTTTCGATGGCTTTGATTTCTTCATCCATTGCATTCTTCCAGTTTCGATTTCTCATAGCTTCTTCGAAACTCACATCTTCAGTATCTGCCAGCAAGCATGCAAGGTGTACCTCTTCTGTGTTTTCATACAAATCTTGCAGACTTCTTAATCTGGGTTGTGAAGGCTCATTTTCATCATCGGAATCTTCAGGTTCTATCGAAGTGTTTGTTGGCACAACAACTGGTCCTGCTTCTTCTTCTTCGACGAGAGCTTCAATCGAACTGCTCCAGTCCCATCTGCTTGCTTCATTTACTCGAACGTCCCTGCTTACAATCACCTTTTTGTTTATTGGGTCGAAAAGCCTATAGCCTTTCGATTTCTCATCATACCCAATAAGTATATACTTCTGACTCTTATCCTCCAGCTTCGTTCTCCTTTGATCAGGCACATGTGCATAAGCCACGCTTCCAAAAATTCTAAAGTGAGACACAGTTGGCTTCTGTCCACTCCAGGCTTCTTGAGGTGTTATGTCTCCAAGCTTCGAGTGAGGACATCTATTCTGGACATAAACTGCACATTGTACAGCTTCTGCCCAAAATTCCTTCGACATGTTCTTGCTCTTCAGCATTGATCGAACCATATCAAGCACTGTTCGATTCTTCCTCTCAGCTACTCCATTTTGTTGAGGTGAGTATGCTGTGGTCAGAAATCTTCTTATGCCTTGTTCCTCACAGTACTTCATGAATGCTGTCGAAGTATATTCTCCTCCTCTGTCTGATCGAAGCGCTTTGATGCGTCTGTCAGTTGCATTTTCAACCATCACTTTAAACTTTCTAAATGTCTCGAATGCTTCAGACTTCTCCTTCAGAAAATACACCCAAGTCTTTCTCGAATAGTCATCGATGAAAGAAATGAAGTATTTCTTGCCACTGAATGATTCTGGAGTGATTGGTCCACATATGTCAGTGTGGATTAGTTCCAGAATTTGCTTTGCCTGATATTCTGCCTTCTTTTGAAAGGATGTTTTGGTTTGCTTGCCAAAAACACAGTCTTCACAGAATTTTTCATCGAACTCCACGTCTGGTAGTCCATGCACCATATTCTTCTTCGACAGTCTTCTTAGTCCAGCCTGATGTAAGTGTCCAAAACGCAAGTGCCATAGGGATGCTTGGTCTTCGACATTAACATGCAAGCATTTCTCTCGAATGCTCTTCAGGTTCAGCTTATACATTCGATTCTTCCCCATTTCGACTAAGGCAACTAGACGTCCTGTCTTGTCCTTCAGCTGCAGGTTTCGATCCTCCATGAGTATCGAATACCCCTTCTCTGTTAGTTGTCCCAAACTCAAGATATTTGCTTTGAGATTTGGTACATAGTAGACTCCTTCGATTGATCCTACTACACCTTTTTTCTGTAAGAAACATATAATTCCTTTTCCTTCGACCTTCACCTTCGAGGCATCTCCAAATGAGACGTGTCCATCTTCGACAGTCTTTAATTCTTTGAACAGGTGTTTGTGTCCACACATGTGATTGCTTGCACCTGAGTCGAGGTACCACATTGTGTCACTCTCTGCATCTTCTTCCTTCCGCGCCATTAACAAGAATCCTTCATTCGATTTGGGTGCGAGAGGTCCCGAGTTCGATTCTGATTCTAGGGCAAAGTTAGACGTTTCTTCAACTCTCCTCCTCGATCGACAGTCTCTTGCAAGATGTCCCATCTTTCCACAGTTGTGGCAACTGTAGGAATTGCAATCCTTCGCGTAATGCCTCTGTTTGTTGCACTTATAGCATTCGATACTGTTGTAATTTGTTCTTCCACCTCTTTGATTTCGACCTCTACCATGCCAGTTTTGTTGGCTAGATTGTCCTCTGTCGAAACTATAGTTTTGGTAGCTTCGACCGCCATCACGTCCTCCATGACCACGTCCTCTCCCTCTCCAGTTTTGAGAGAAGAGTGCCTTTTCATCTCTGCTCGAATCTGCCTCTTCGATTGCCTCTTCTTTCTTTTCCATTTTTCGCTGCTCATGTGCTTCGAGCGACCCAGCAACCTCTTCGACAGTGATTGTCGAAAGGTCCTTTGCTTCCTCTATAGCGCACACAATGTTTTCGAACTTGTCCGTTAAAGATCTTAGAATCTTTTCGACAATTCGGCCCTCTGTCATTGCCTCTCCATTTCGACTCATCTGATTCGCCACTGTCTGCACGCGCGTAATATAGTCTGCTACGGACTCTGTCTCCTTCATCTTCATCCTCTCCATCTCCCCTCGAAGAGTTTGCAATCTAACTTGCTTCACTCTGTCTGCTCCTCTGTACGCTTTCTCTAAAGTGTCCCAGGCCCCCTTCGACGTGGTTGAACCAGCAATCTTTTCGAATGCTGATTCGTCCACTGCTCTGAACAGCATGTATAATGCTGCTTTGTCTTTCGACCGCGTCTCTTTCAACGCCTTCGTCTGGGCGGCATTGAGACCTGTTGTGTTACCTGGATCTTCAAAGCCATCATTGGTGACTTCCCACGCATCCAATGAGCCCAGCAACGCTTTCATCTGGATGCTCCAATTTTCATAATTGGACTTCGTCAGCCGTGGCAACGGCATTTGACTGGTCAGGCTCGCCATGAGCTCTGATACCAATTTGAAGACACAAGATATATGGTTTTGGACGGAGGGAGGAGGAACAGACTTTTCTCTACAATCTTCACTTATATTCAAATGTCTTAATGTTTTACAAAGAGGTCTGGTCCTTATATAGAGATAAGGCCAAACAAGAAAGGACAAGTAATTAAAATGCAGTAATGAATACTATCAGGTCCCTAGGATAGTTTGATTACCCAAGAGAATAAACTTTTGAACTCCCCATACACATTTAAATTTATTCCAAGAGATTCTACTCTTTTACATTGAAATTTATTTTTCTCATGCATGATTGTGGAATTAATAATTTAATTGTTGATCTGTTATGAATTAATATTGTTTATTCTAATTGCATGATTGCGGAATTAATATTCTACTAGCTATGAATTGTTGATTTGTTGATTGAATTATGAACGGTTGAATTGCTGATTGAGTTATGAATTGGTAAATTATTGATTGGATTAATAGTTGGTGTCCTTCATATTGCTATTTACAGGAAGGACCAAATGAATTGTTGAATTTTTTATTGGATTAATAGTATGTGTCCTTTCATATTTCTATTTATTTACAGGAAGGACAAATGAATTTTTCATTAGATGGTTTGAAAATCCATTTTCCATACTCCAATGTGTATCCCTAGCAGCTTAATTTCATGAAGGAAATTAAGTTGGCACTTGACATTGGTGATCACGCCGTTGTTTCAACTTACAAAGATAAATGCAAAGGGTTCACAGTAGCTATGCTTTCTCTGCTTGTCAGTTATGTCAGTTCTAAGTTTGGTGAAATATCCAAACAGATACTCTATTGCACCAAAGACGCTGAAAGGAGGGATAAGATTATGAAGACACTCAAATTGGTCCACGATTATCGGTGCAATGTATTAGGTGATGACAGTCCAAGCATCCTTGCGGTCGAATTTTCCTCCCGCAAGGAGTTCTGCATTAATTCTGATGTGATTGAAGAATCTCAACTATACGAGGATTTGGAAAAAGATGAGGACAAGTTGGTAGCAGGATGTAGGGAACGTACTGCAAGCTGGATTAGAGAAATCGATATAGAAGATGTTTGCTCTTTCTTTGATAAAGCTGAAGGTGCTGTGTTGTCTCCTGGTATTTACGACATTAAGGTAAATAACTTGCAAAGCTAATAACTGTTTAATTAATAACTGAACTTCTGGTATAATATTTTTGATTCAGTCTAATGTTTATTGTTGTGGTGATAGGATCTGGTTGATGCTGGATATAAAAAGGGTTGGTGTCCCTTTTATGTTACCAAGCATGCATTGGAAGCTGCCAACATTGTGGTATTTGGTTATGAAAATGTTCTGGATCCCAAGATAGCAGGAGTTGTTTGTAAGGAGCTGAAGAGGAATTCCAATTCCATCGTAATCTTTGACAATGCAGATGATATTGCCAATTCCATCGTAAAATTATACCATTAAGATCTTCTTCTCCTTAACTATTCCTATTTTATTATTTTGTTTTTTCTCATATACTTTTTTTAACCTCAATTATTTTTCTTTTTATAGAAATTGTATTGAAAATTTGTTTTGCTGGCCTGATCCTCCCAGAATTAACAATGAAAATCCCATAATTCATTATTCTTCTAATATCTATGATATATTATTCCTGAAGGATTTCTTAAAGAATTATTTACAAGATGTTATCATTCATAAAGAAATATGTAAAAATTATGATGTTGTCATTCATAATTTTTTTACAAGATGTTATCATTCATAAAAAAAATATGTTCTGTTGCGAAACTAAAAATGATGTTGAACTGTAAAAATTATGATGGAGTAACAATTATGATGTTATCATTCATAATTTTTGTACAAGATGTTATCACTCATAAAGAAATTTCTACGTGGATGTAATATTGTTGATCGAAAGTTGTAATTACGGTGCTTCTTGAACCAAAGATATCTGACTTGTTACATTGCAGTTAGACAATGTTTACGATCTCCAATGTGATGAACCTTGTAACACCCCCTTTGGATTTATTTTATTTCTATTTAGTCAATATATATTTATATAATTTATTGGTGCATTGTGTATATTTTTGTGGGATATAATTTATACTACTATTCACTATTTTTGGTTAATTAAAATAATATAGACATAATAGAAGAATATAGAGAAAATAAGAAATATTAGTTATGGAGTAGAAATTGGTAGAATGAGATAAGCGGTGGACAATGTGAGAGAAATTAAACATTGAGGGGGGAAATAGAAAGACTAATAATTGAAAATAGATTTTTGTTTAAAAGAAATGCAACTAGAAAATTAGGGGAGAGAGCAGTACGTGAAACTTGAGAAAATGGAAGTTTGGGAGACGAAGAACAAAACCTAGGAGGAAGAACTTTTTGCTGAAAAATTCAATCTTTTATTGCAAAATTGAGGTAAGGGGGATTACTCATCTACGTGTGTCAATTTCATGAAGGATAGAGAGGGATCCTCACCCTCTTCTTTATTTTCCTATGTTTTCTCTACTGTTTATCTTTATGTGTTTTGGAAAAGATTTAAGTGAAATCTATCTAGTTTGTTGTAATTTGTGTAAAAGTTGTGCTCTAAATCACATTGAAATTCGTGCATAATTTGATATATAAATGTGGATATTGTTGTTCATGTTAACAAACTAGATAGGCCGACCGTCATGGTCTTTAGAGCAGACGACCCTACCAGTTGTCGCCTGGATGACGAGTGTGTGAGGGGGGATGACTGACAAGTTATGACGAGAGGGTTGACCATGTTGACCAGTTTTGGGTCGCCATCTCAATTTTTCGAGTTGTTTCCCAATCTAGCTACTATTGGTTGTTGTTTTATTGTGTTTAATGAGTTGATGAATAAAATTGATATGCTTTACAATTTGTGTGAATACTTTGTGAATGTATAAGCATGTGTTGTTAAATGCTTGTATGATTTGGTATTGGTGAGTTAAAATTGCATATCATACTTGTTGCATTGAGATGGTGACCTTATTGGTGATGTATGTGGTTCAAAGGGGAACCGATGATGTTATTACATTTGTATGTGTTGTTGCATTTCATGCATCATGGTGTATAGACTTCGGTCCAGTGTTGAATTGAGCACAGAGGTTATGTATTTATAGCATGAGGGAGTGATATTTGCACACTTGAAATTTTGTCCAAATTTAGCAATGTGAATGGCACGAGTGCATGGGCATGTACAGGCCCATGAGGCAATGCATTAAGCTCCAAAATCACTCATGTTGAAGTTTGAATGAAGCTTGATTGGCAAGACAATGTGAAATGAAGTTTGTACATTTGATTTCCTCCAATGATGCAGCTCTGTTAAAGCCATGCGCAGCCCTAGCAAACCTCATCCAAAATGCATGAACTTGGGTTCTTTGGACAACTTGGATCAAGGGGAACAAGTTTGATGTTGAACACTTTTTCATTTGGATCTTGGATCATGGTGAACTTTGAGGTGGAAGTTTGGAAATTTCAACATGTTGAAAACCTTTCTAAGTGTCAAGCCATATATCTCAATATTCCATCTTATTTAACTTTTTATGTGAGCTTCAAATGAGAAAAGTGTCTTCATCAAAGTTGTATTTATTTCAAAGACCTTAAAAATGGTCATAAATTTTATGTTATTTGGATTTAGAATGATAGAGTTATGCATTTTTGAAGTTTGGAAAAATCAATTGTTCAATGGTATAGGTAAAAAATGACCTATAATGTATCCTCATATCACATGCTCATAAAAGTTGAATTTTCTTCCACTCCAAACAGCAAAGTTGAAGTAGATCTTGAATTTGATTATGAAACTTGTAAATATTTCATCTCATAAAAGTTGAGCAAGTTATGGCCTTGGGAAGTTGACTTTCAAATTAGGGTTTAGACAAAATGACCTATAATGTTTCAACATAGAAGATGATTTTCCAAGGATATACTCAAAGCAATAGAGAGTAGCAAGAGCAACAGAAGCAGCAGGGGATGAAATAATAGGTTTGGAAGGCGTGATGCTTAGGATATTTATAGTTTGGTAAAGTGAGTCCACCTTAGTGTTCATATGGTCAAACACATTAACCTCAT